>NC_139030.1:75669931-76269931 GCF_964662115.1 Mustela nivalis
CCAGAGCCTTGACATATTTCATGCATATTTCAACTTTACACTTTTATACAGTGTGTGCACAACTTATGATTACTTTATACACTTGTCTTTTAAACCAGATAGGAATGTTGGGCAGTACAATATTCCTCATTTAACAGATGAGTAAACTGAAACATGAAACATTAAATGACTTGTCTTAGTTAAACAGCTAAGAAATGGCAGAGCTGGAATATAAACTTAGTTCCACCCAATTCTAGCTCTTCACCACTAAATATAGCCATCTTCCATCCCTGTCCGTCTCCTTTAGATGATAATCTAGTCAGGTAAGACCCTGGCTCACAAGTGTAGGTAAGAGATGCCTTCTACTCACCACCATCAGGGACCACTTTCAAGTAGATGAGAATGGGTTTATTTTTTTTTTAGAAATCTCATCTATAACATTTTAGGCAGGTCTAAGATCTGGATGTATTAAATGTATCTACTACTGGCTTTCTAGTTTTTCCAGTTTCAAGAACAGAGAAAAAAGACATTATCATGCTCAAATTACTGATTTGCATTTGTTTCTAACCTGATACATTCTTCCTAAGAAAAATTAAATGGAAAAAAAAAAAAAAAAAAAAAAGAAAAATTAAATGGCAGGAAGATCCTTTTCAAATTGTAAAATTCAGTGCTCTAATGCCTGTGTATTAACTTACATTTTTCACTCTTTGTCACATTCCTGAGTTAGGTATAATTCTTATTTTCAGTAGAGGAAACTGAGGCAGAGAAAGGTTTAGTACTAGACTCAAGGTTACAAAGGCTGTAAATGGTAGAATCAGGAGTCAAACTCAGGATGTCTGATCCCAGAGTCTATGCTCCTAATAACGATGCTGTGTTAGAAAGGTCTATAGTGTGCCCTTCTGGTAGAGGAAGAATGTTTGTAGGGTTACCCAAAGGAAAAAGAAAATCTGTCCCCAAATCTACATGAAATGGGAGGGAATGTTCTCTCTTTTGCTAAGAGATTTGTATTGAGAGCTTTCTCCAATGCTTTGGAGATGTATCCTTCTCTGTCAATATACCACTGTCCCATGAATTACTATCCCACTGGTATATATAGCTTAGGGCCATCAATAACTTACTGGTTTGAAAGGCTGGTATCTACAAGTCTCTGGCATGGTCAGGACCTTAAGCTGGGCAGGCATAACTCGGGCAGGGTTATCCAATAACTGGAAGTTTGGCTCAGGTTCTTTTTTCTTCTCTTTTTCTTCCTTTTTTTCTGCTTCATCCTGGAAAATATTAAAAAATAGCCCAACAAAGGTTCACTTCTCTTCCACATCACCGAATAATGTTTGATAAAGTTTACTGAGCAACTCGTAGGCACAAGGGGTAGCTAGGATTAGATATAATGAAAGTACAACCAAAGTCATACTAGACTCAGAGGATGGAGAGGGTAACTGTGAAGGGTGAGAATCTGTGTAACTTGGTTTTAGAGGATGAGGTTTTTCTACCAGGGTAGACCAGAAAAAGAGGGTCCATTTAAACAAATGATATTCTCCTTGCTTAAAGGGCCTTTATTTCTCCCACTATCATCTCATTGTCTGAAAATTCTACACTGCCCTTCAAAACACACTTTAGTAATAGTTTTCTCCAAGAACTCAAGTATCTTCCAATTAAAACGACTGGAGTCTCTGCTTGGAACAGGATACTTATTTAAGGGAAGCCAAAAACAAGGTATGGTAACGTTCACTTAAGGAAGAGTCTGGACCATGACAGAGATAGATATATCAACCCACATGACCACCAAATTATACCTACCACTTCCATTTTCTCCTCTTCTTTTTTCTCCTTCTCTTTTTCCTTCTTTTTAGCCTTGGCAGTAATAGATAACACAGCAGTGGAAACCTGGAGGAAGCAAACAGGGTAAATCATAATCCCTTACCTACACACAAACATACAAGCCCAAAGAGAACTCGATTTGACAATACTACTTGGTTTCCTGGCAGCATCATAAAAAATCAAATCATTAGGGAATACATGGGAAAAGCAAGCAGCACATTTATTCACATTTACTATTATGGTCCTCAGGTGACTCTTCTAATTTCTGGAGGCTTGTGTCCTATATAACTTACTATTTTTTTTTTTTTAATTGTAGCCTACCTTAGATGTGGATTTGCTATCATGCAATTCTGAGATATCTGGGTGCTGCACCTTTTTTTTACTTTATAGGGAAAGCACTAAAAAACAAAAAAAATTCCTCCAAACGTGGTCATAAAGATATTCTTACCATATCAGATGTCCTACAACTGTAATACACAGTGGGTAAGTGGTTAGCCTAGAATTACCCTTCCTGATGGGTGTCCCTGAAATCAGGGTGAAAAAGACTTTGAAAGGCTGGTACTACTGGTATAAAGCTGATTTTGTTTCTGATCCAAAAGCTGGGCATTTGAAACAGAGCTGATGAAATGAGACGAGATGTTGTTGTCAGAGGACAATCATCACCCACCATCCTCAAATTTGGTCAATTATATAAATATCCCCATTTACACACAATGTTTATAGCAAATAATCAACAACTGGCTAATATGGAACACTACCTTGAGAGGAAAAAAAGGATTTTCTTAAATGTAAGGTATCAGAAAGGATAATTTTACTGAGAAAAAGTCAGGGGCAAGTGCAGCTCTCGAATGCACTATAGTTCGATTTAACACACATCAGTGAGTGTTCTCAGATACCGCTGACAGAGGAATATAAGTTGGTTATATTCCTTTCACTTTGAAAGGAAATTTAGTTAATACCTATGAAAATAAATAATGTACATTACTTTTCATCAATCACATCTCATACCCTAACCTACAGATACACTTGTACAAGTTCACAAATATATGTGTATGAAGACTCTTAATCTCATTTGTAATAGTGATTAATTAGAAATCACCTGAAAATGTGCATCAAATGAAGAACCGAGAAGACAAGTAATGATATGTATACCTAAAGGGATTGTCCGTAGCAAACAATGAGATCCATATATATTGAAATTTCTAAAGGTTATTATTGTTCTTTGTTTTATTTTAAGTAGACTACACCCCCAATGTGGGGCTTGCACTCATTGTCCTGAGATCAAGAGTTGCACATTCTATCGACTGAATCAGCCGGATGCCCCTTAAAAATTGTTAAAGTAAAAACTATAAGCTGCAGAACAGTATGTCAAAAATAATTCTATCTGTGGTGTAAAAAGTATTGAAATGTGTGGAGAAAACATTTGGAGGGATTCAAATTATGATTCCTGCAACATGGGGCCTGGATGACTGGGAGAGAAAAAGAGCTTTTACTTTACATTCTTGTGTAATGTTAGATTTTACCATAAGAAGTATTATTTTGAAAATATCTAATTTAAAACGTAAAAATATTTAAAACAAGCCCAAAGAAAATACTAAGTAGCTTCTATATATAAGTATAAATGCTCCCCAAGGGAACAAAGAACTTACCTTTTCCTTTTCTTTTTCTTTTGGTACTTCCAGAGGGGCAGGATATGCAAATGTGGATGGTTTACAGTTTGATTTATACTGAACTTTCGGCATCTGAAGAAATAAAAGAATTTTCTCCCTTACGTTAAA
Organism: Mustela nivalis; assembly: GCF_964662115.1. Classification (NCBI taxonomy): domain Eukaryota; kingdom Metazoa; phylum Chordata; class Mammalia; order Carnivora; family Mustelidae; genus Mustela; species Mustela nivalis. The sequence goes on from NC_139030.1 coordinate 75,673,504, forward strand.
ATAACCCAAATCAGGGGCGCCTGGGTGGCTCAGTGAGTTAAGCCACTGCCTTCGGCTCAGGTCATGATCCCAGGGTCCTGGGATCGAGCCCCGCATCGGGCTCTCTGCTCAGCAGGGAGCCTGCTTCCTCCCCTCTCTCTGCCTGCCTCTCTGCCTGCTTGTCATCTCTCTCTGTCAAATAATAAATAAAAAATCTTAGAAAAAAAAAAATAACCCAAATCAATATTTAAGAATTCTACGCTTTTAGTCAGACGTTTCAATCCAGGCTAAATGTTCTCTTATAGTACCTACAGGGATCTGTTTTCTCACAATGAATTTGTTCTAAAGTGCTTTATGGAACTGCCTGTAGTTCCCTATACTTTCCTGAAGCTCTGTGCCTGTTCAGAGGCACCTCTTCATCTCATCTTTACTGGCCGTACCCCCTGATTTAGTGGGTTAAGTCCCACTCATGGTGTGAGCATCAGATCAACTGTTACCTCCTTTGTAAAGTGTTATTTGATTACCTAACCTGCATACCTAACTTCCATGTACCTTCCTTATACCACTCCAACAACCTATACAAGTCTGTACGTTTCTGTATCACATAATCCCTCCTAATAAGAGTCTAATATGAGCCTAATGAAAAAGTTAGCTTCACATTACTTATTGAGTAGGTGTTACATTCACTAGTCTGAATTTTTCTCTATTTCCCCAATTTACACCGATAGAGAATGGTAATTGGCATCACATTCACTAGGATAAGGAATCTTGTCTTTTTCATCCCACTTTCCTTGTAGAGAATGGAAACAGAGAACAGGAAATTGTGTGTTAGAGGAAAAAGTCCCTATAGATCATGTAAGAGGTTTAACCATAGTGTTAAAGGTTAGGGATTGTGAAACCTAAAGAGTCTTCTTCTTTTTTGATTTTATTTATTTATTTGATAGAGACAGAGAGAACACAAGTAGACAGAATAGCATGCAGAGGGAGAGGGAGAAGCAGGCTCTCTGCTGAGCAGGGAGCCTGACGTAGGGCTTGATCCCAGGACTTTGGAATCACGACCTGAGCCAAAGGCAGACATTTAACAGACTGAGCCACACAGGTGCCCCTAAAGATTCTTATCTTGAAAGATAAAACTGCTCAATATTTATAAATGTGAGTAATTTTATGCTCAAACACGTAAAGGATAAATGGCTGTATAGTTAAACTGGAAAAAAAAAAAAAGGCAACTGGATGAAATAATCTTTATCAGCCATTTTCTGGCCTCCAATTTTTCCACTCTGAAATTTAACAGACCATTTTAACACAAGTGATGCCCAGATTTAAGAGTATTTGAAGGCGGGGTGCCTGGGCGGCTCAGTGGTTTAAAGCCTCTGCCTTCGGCTCAGGTCATGATCCCAGGGTCCTGGGATCAAGCCCCGTGTCGGGCTCTCTGCTCCGCAGGAAGCCTGCTTCCTCCCACCCCTCTCTCTGTCAAATAAATAAAATCTTAAAAAAAAAAAAAAAAAAGGATGGTGTGATGACAGGAGATGGGTCACCTTTAGTCCTTGAGTCATGTGACCAGTTTCTGTCAGATTCCTCAGATCCTCAACGATGGCCTTGTTTTCTGCCACTACCAGAGAGACATCCTCCCATTTTGCTCTTCCTTTTAGCTGTAATCCTTTCTTCCATCAAATATTCCAGCATCACACAACTCTGAAACATGGCCCTGTCTCAAACCTTCACTCCTTACTAAGATTTAGTTCAGGTCACCTTTCTTTCCTGCCGAAATTACTGCAATAGCATTCATTGTAATGGACTTCCACTGATACCAGAATGTTGTTTCTAGAATGGAAATCTCATCATGTCATTCTGCAAGAAATCCTTCAATAGCTCCCAAAGAACTTCAGTAATAAAACTGAATAAAACTGAAGAGTGATCTATAAAGCTTTCTCATATTTTTATATTTTCCCCTCTCTTACCATTCCCTCTCAACTGATTCATCCAAGGTTAATGCTAGTAGGGAGATTTGATTTTCAAAACTTCCACTGACACACTCCACTCAACAAGGTGATGACTCAATTTAAAGGGGAAATACAATACTGGTGAGATGCCAACTCATCTTTAAAATTTCATGAAAATTCTAATGAGTGGGTGGTTAGGATACAGTGAAGATGATACATTATAAAACCGAGGTGTTACAAACATACCTTTAAGTCCTTGTTAAGGCCAATGACACAGGTAGGGGTATAAGCCAATGACAGGAAGTGTGAAAGAGGAAACCAGAACCAGAACTGGGTAAAGACAAGGACACCAACTACAGAAGGCATATGGGTGTGCCCAGTCCTGGACTGCAAGGAGATTGTGACATTATGACCACCTGTAGAAAAAGAGAGAAACAATGAACAAAAATCTAGTAGGGTAATAAAGATATCTAAGTATTGCACTAGGGAAGCATTTAGTGATTATTTTAGGAATACAGTTCATAAAAGCTGATACAGAGTAGCTGGAATTTGTTAATGTTATATTGTAATCGGGGTAATCTAGACCTTTTTTCTATATAAGTAGGAATTTTCCAAAAACAAAGCCTGAAGGATATCAAAACTGAATATTAAATTAAATATTAATCTTTATTATACATTAAGGTTTTTAATGTCCTAAGAAGAAGTAAAACATTAGTATACATCATATTTACAAACGACAGCAAAGAGGCCAGAGGCAGATATTGTTTGCTTAGTTTTACTCTTTCTTTCTTAGTTATGTCTGAATGTAGTCAGCTCCACCATTAACTAGCCTTGTGACCTTGGATAAATCATTTTCCCTCTAAAGTCTCTTTTCCCATTGGCAAAATGAGGGTTTGGACTAGAGCACTGGAACTAGAGCTCTACCACCAACAAAAGAAAACCTTTAATCTCCATCCAACCTTTGAGTCAACTGAAAATTATTTTGCGGAAGCACAATATATGAAACAATGAAATCAAACCTAATTCTATTTAATCAGAAGTTTGGGCTGTTGAGAGGTTGAATGGCTCAGCCTGTCCTGTTTACGAACTTCATGCCACATCCCCTAGACCATCCCTTGATGGAGTGCAGAGAAACACAGTCTGAACACCAGTGAATAAGAACTAAGATCCAAGCATCAGTTCGCTGGTTCTTTACTGGACCACTTTAGAAAGTCTGAGATTCTAGGAGGCTATTAGGGGTTACAAACTTGAATGCCTTTAGGAATCGGTCAGGCAAACAAATGAGAAACCTGGCCTGGAAGCAGTGGGGAACTGAAGCAACTAGAAAGTTCATGTCGTAATTAAATAGGACATGTTACTAAAGGTATACGTCCAGAGTTGCTAGGTAATTCTACTTTTAAAAGTAGACTCTAATCTGGATTTTGTCCAAAATTTTGCACCTTGGTTAGGCAGGCAGACATGTTTAAATCCAATTTGGCCCACAGGCTACTGTATTGCAGCCTCTGGTCTATATAACAGTATTAGTGTTGGACCCCAGAACTCTGAGACACCAATCTTTTAGTTTATATAAGATACCTGATAAAGGGTATCTCAGTGGTTTAGTCCGTTAAGCATCTGCCTTTGGCTCAGGTCATGATCCCAGGGTCCTGGGATCGAGTCCTGTACCGGATTCCCTGCTCCGCGGGAAGTCTGCTTCTCCCTCTGCTCTTCTCCATACTTGTGATCTCTCTCCCTCTCAAATACATAAAATCTTAAAAAAACCCAACCCTATAAAAATGGAGCCTATTTGTGCCTAGTCACCATCCTAATTTGAATTCCAATTCTGGATCTCTATTGGTCACATTTCACTTCTTTTAACCTCAGTCTCTCCCAGATGCTGTACATTAGAGTCAGGAAGTGAGAACTAATTTTACTAAGCTAGAAAAGCAGTTCAGTTTTTTATAATAATCAAATAATCTAGATTTTATTTGGAGAAAAATCAGGTACCCTTTAATTCTGTTTTTCCAACAGGGATGAGTTATATGCATTTATTGTCTGCTTGTGCTCTTCCCTATGCTAACCACCACATTCACCAAATGCTTATTATATATTGAGAATTTTGAACAAAATACTGAAAAGAGATCCCAAGGAGCCTCTACTCTAGTGGAGAAGACAAATAACTAGATAATTAAACTAGGGCATACAAGCATTATGAGACTGAAACCTGGACACCAGTGAGGACATATAGCTAAGCATGGCATCTAACCCAGGGTGAAGGCTGGGTAGGGCAAAGGAGAGGGGAAGGCTGCTCAGAATACATGATAATATTTTTAGTTCTGAAGCTGAATTCCCTTTATTTCAGTGAAACCCATTTTCTTCAGACTTAGAAACTAAACTAGTCTTTTGTTCACGAGTCTGAGATTTAATACAAAACAAGAAAGAGTTTATCCCATTGGTAGTGTTTACACAGTTTTACAAACTTTGGTCATAAACCTTAATTTTTGGCTCTTCTCCCTGAAGAGACCAAATCATTGAGTGAATTCCCATAAACTTCAACTTCACTCATTCCTTTGAAGCTGCCCTAGAGATCCTCCATTAACACTAACTTCTGAGAGCCAGACTGCAGGACTACATGTTTTTTGTTTTATTTATTTATTTTTTTTTGCAGCTGCAGCAGTTTGTAGGACAGGATACTGATAAAGTGAAAAGGGTGAGAGAAAAATTCGGCTTGTAATAGTGAACACAGCAGTACAGAACTTTTAAGTACTGAATAACACTAAAATAAGTAAGGCGAAAAACATAGTAAATAAAAAGATAAACGGAAAGAAGCATCAAAACTTGATTGGTCCACTGACAATTCAAAGAGATACTCATAAAAGGCAGTGAAGGGAAAGGGGCTGACAGGAGAAGGAAGGGAGGGAGAGAGAGAACTTCTAATAAAGATTAAAATAAGGCCGAAACAGAGAAGTATCCTCCCCTAATTCTTTTTTTCTTTTTCTTTTTTTAATTTTTATTTTTTAAATTTTTTCTTCTCTTGGTGTTTTTTTTTTTAAATTTTTTAATTTTTTATAAACATATATTTTTATCCCCAGGGGTACAGGTCTGTGAATCACCAGGTTTACACACTTCACAGCACTCACCAAAGCACATACCCTCCCCAATGTTCATAATCCCACCCCCTTCTCCCAACCCTCCGCCCCCCAGCAACCCTCAGTTTGTTTTGTGAGATTAAGAGTCACTTATGGTTTGTCTCCCTCCCAATCCCATCTTCTTTCATTTATTCTTCTTCTACCCACTTAAGCCCCCATGTTGCATCACCACTTCCTCATATCAGGGAGATCATATGATAGTTGTCTTTCTCTGCTTGACTTATTTCGCTAAGCATGATACGCTCTAGTTCCATCCATGTTGTCGCAAATGGCAAGATTTCATTTCTTTTGATGGCTGCATAGTATTCCGTTGTGTATATATACCACATCTTCTTGATCCATTCATCTGTTGATGGACATCTAGGTTCTTTCCATAGTTTGGCTATTGTGGACATTGCTGCTATAAACATTCGGGTGCATGTGCCCCTTTGGATCACTATGTTTGTATCTTTAGGGTAAATACCCAATAGTGCAATTGCTGGGTCATAGGGAAGTTCTATTTTCAGCATTTTGAGGAACCTCCATGCTGTTTTCCAGAGTGGCTGCACCAGCTTGCATTCCCATCAATAGTGGAGGAGGGTTCCCCTTTCTCTGCATCCTCGCCAGCATCTCTCATTTTCTGACTTGTTGATTTTAGCCATTCTGACTGGTGTGAGGTGATATCTCATTGTGGTTTTGATTTGTATTTCCCTGATGCCGAGTGATATGGAGCACTTTTTCATGTGTCTGTTGGCCATCTGGATGTCTTCTTTGCAGAAATGTCTGTTCATGTCCTCTGCCCATTTCTTGATTGGATTATTTGTTCTTTGGGTGTTGAGTTTGCTAAGTTCTTTATAGATTTTGGACACTAATCCTTTATCTGATATGTCATTTGCAAATATCTTCTCCCATTCTGTCAGTTGTCTTTTGATTTTGTTAACTGTTTCCTTTGCTGTGCAAAAGCTTTTGATCTTGATGAAATCCCAATCGTTCATTTTTGCCCTTGCTTCCCTTGCCTTTGGCGATGTTCCTAGGAAGATGTTGCTGCGGTCCTCCCCTAATTCTTAACAGATAATATAGCAGAAACCAGCAAAAAACTGTAGTAGTACTGAATGAACAAGAATGAACAACTAAAGCGTTGTATGTAAAAGTACAAAGCTCAAAAACTGGCAGCTAAAAGAAATAAATGGATTATGGAATAGTAAAATGTTACTCCTAAATCCTATTTAAAAACCAATTACCCAAAGTAGCCAACCTAAAATGGCTACATCTCCTGTATGATTCCAGCTGTATAATACTCTGGAAATGGAAAAACTAAAGTTACAGAGACAATAAAAAGATCAGCGGTTGCCAGGGGATTGTATGGAAGGAGAGAGAGGAAAAAAGGTGGCACACAGAGGATTTTTAGGGCACTGAAACTATTGCCTATGATGTAATGGTGGATATATAATTATGCATTTGTCGAAACCCATAGAAAATGAACTTGAATGTAAACTAGGGACTGATAAAACCCAGCCAATTCAGTGTCAATTTCTATGAACTATAGGTTCTATGTTTTCTCTAGGAATAATTTTCCCACAGAAAACTTCCCAAACAATTCCCCAAATAATTTTCCCAATTTCTACTATGTCATATAGTTAGAGCAGATAGGTACTTCATCAGATTTAGTTTAAATAGATAAATACATCTGGAAGATTTAATATTTACCTGCATCCAGTATGCCTTGTGCCAAAATAGCGCCAAACTTGGCCATGACATCATCATGTTTATCATTGATAACTTTGGAATACAGCTGTCTGAACTGATTCACCTGAAGGAACATGCAAAAGAATTGTAGTCATATCATATTCATTTGTGGAGCCATTTCAGACCAGGGAATAGACTGTTCAAATTATAATGAAAATTGAGCTCTGAAATTCACAACATTCAAAAAGAGAGAGATAACAAACCAGGTATCAAGGCAGAAAAGTTCCATAGTTGAAATCATGGGTATTATGACTTGTCATAAGAACTGGAACACCAGTTCTGTTTTCAATCCTCATTCCCCAGTGGGTGATTCAGACTCATGGAAATGCTGAATGTGACTTTGAATCGCACCACTGTTAGCAGGCTTAAACAGTTCAAGAGAACACTGAGGCTTTAATTGTACTGTGAATAACAGCTACTTTGCTTACCATCACCCTTATAGATTTCCTAGCAGGCATAATCCTTCAATTCTGTCTTCAAGTAAACTACCCTTTAGTGAAGATGTGTGAGGCATATTTTGGATTTAGTGTATATTCACATCAAGATTTTCATTACATACACATATTAATTTTTTGAGAACACGTGCTAACTCAGGGTGGAATTACTGGAATTTTTGTTTCTTTATTTTTTTCTGTATTCTTAAAACTAATATATATTACTTTACAATTTTCTAATTGTAAATTAAATTCTATAAATTCTAAATTTATAAAATACATGTTATCAATATATTTGTGATTGCTTTAAAACTGTGTGAGTGACAATAAGGGAACTATTTTATGCTTCCTCCTTGTCTTACACTTCTGTTTTCCCACCAGTGCCTTTCAAGGGGTAGGCACCCAGGAAGAAATCTGTCTATTCAAGAAGCACGTGATCATGGAGGTCCCCAAATTTGCCCAAAGCAGAAAATAATGACTTTGAGTTTCCTAATATAATGACCTTACTTGCATGACATATTCTTTCAGAATCTCTTCCCCTCTTCACCTGTCTTGGTCTTGGAAGCCATGCTGTGCAATGCAGGGTAAGAGAGAATCAGACAGCCTTGGCTTATAAAGATCTCTCCTTCAGTAAGTCATTTAGGAAAGTTACTTAGCTTTTCATCATTTCAGTCTCTTCATCCCTATAGGGATTATAGGATCTATCTTACACAGCTGCTGTTAAGGATTATATGATGCAGTCTATATGTAATGTAATGTGTAAACAGTGTTTTATAATTCAGTAAGCAGGATTATCCTACCATACTGTGGAAGAACCCTACCAGTCACCCTTGACTATTATCTCTGCAGCCTAATACTGCTAACAAAATGTGATGAGAAAAACAATGAACTCTCTCTGCCACTACCTAGCATATAACTATTAGTGAGCCATTTTCTTCTATAGGTCTTACTTTATCTAACTATAAAACCAGCATGACTAGATTATCATAAAATTCCCTTCTAGTTTTAAAAATCCCAAGGTTTGATGCTTTTATTCTGGTTCAAAAGGTCAAATTCCTTTGATTCTGAACTTATTTTAGATGAACACTTACATTTCCTTATACAGGATGGAAATTTTATGTGCTTAAAGGTTTATGAAATAATGTCATGAACTTATAAAAAGTAACACTGGACAAAGCACTGTATGTACATCATGAGGAAGAATTTAAATATAAAACTGTACTTAAAACAATAGGAAATCACACGTTCAGTGAAACTGAAAGACAGATTAAAAATATCAATACAAATATGTCATAGGACTCTCCAATTAAGTAGACTACTTCAAAGAGCTATTTCTTACTTATCATTTAAAAATTGTTTTCCTCACATTTTATTACTTATGGAGTAGTAATTCTCATGTTATGATTCTTCATAAAGAATTATTTTAGTAGGTTAGGATAGTATCTTAAATTTGAAGGCAAGTTTGAGATCATATACTCCCTGTACATACGGATGGGAAACTGAAGCAAGATAGGTGACATGACTGGCCTGTTTGCGATCAAATAACTAACTGCAATCATGATGAGGATTATGATTTCTGGTTCAATTTCACTGTTATGAACAGTATGGTGCCTCCAGAGAAAGTATAATTTGTGGGAGAAAAATGTTTATTTCCCATTTTATATTACGAGCGTCTCACAGAAAAGACAAATTCTAGGCAATCCTGTGATCCATGCAGTCATTCTGCTGCACATGATTATCTAAAAATCCACCTTCTCCAAATTCATGCATTTTTAACATTCATCATATTTTTAAACTCTATACCTTAATACTGCTGGGGGGAAAAACACTTTCAGGGAAAAAAAAAGGGGAGAAGGAAATAAAGTTCTTTGGGGTCATTTCTGTTGGTACTTATCAGCTGGGTATGTTTCAATTTTCATCTATTTTCCTACATAGAGAAATAAAGCAGCACATCAAGGATGAGTTTTGAAGTTGTCTTCCTTTTCTCTTTTTCTGTCATTACATCTGCTCTTATGACTTCAACTATAGGTATATAACTTCTTCCATGAAATCCCTGAGGTCAGATGAATTTTGGAATTCAGAATTTGTAAAGATAACATGGTCTATATACCATACATTATGTAATACTCAAGGGAGCATGGGAGCAATACCCTATAATCAAATAAATTAGTATTTCAGAAGGAGCTAAATGACTGAACATTAACACTAACTGGGATAAAGTCTATAAATGAGTTCATAATAATTCAAGTTTTACAGCCAAATGAGTGCTGAAAAATAAACAATCCTCTTTTCAGTTTTCAGAGCTTTTTGGATTTTAGAACTGCAGATATAGGGCTATGGACTTGTGTAGTTTCTTTGTAGTTAGTTCCCAAATCTCTATCTTCAATTCTGATTTTTTCCTTTACTCTCATCTTATTTCCAGCTGACTTGCTATCATCTCAAACTCAACATGCCTAAAACAAAAATTATCTTTATCCTTTTAAGATATTGTCAATATTATCATGATTTCCCCATGATCAATATAAAAAATGATGTTTTTAGCTCCTTTCTCAGTTTTATGAGTATTATTTTGTTTACGGTAGTTGCTTGTAGCTCTTTCTATTATCATTGACACTGTTAGAGTCCAAGTTCCTACCTTAAGGTAGGAACGGTAATATAGATTACCATTTATAAAATTTTATTCTTATAATTTCATCTTATAAAAGTTCAAAGATTTCTCCACAGAAATATTATAGGTGTTTATGATGGCTCACAAAAGCCTAATCGACTCAAATTGTGATTTTAGAACTGCAAAAGCTTATCAAGCTTGGCCAAACTTGGATCCTACTGCCAAAAGAGCACCTGCCAGTTGTGGTTACTTACCTACAGCAGGTAACCCTAGGCCAGATGATATTACGCAAGGAGGAGCATCAGAGTTTTTATTTTTACACTGCAATATTTTATCTGATTCTATAAATGATAATTACGTATATGTTCAAAAATGCTAAAGGTGGATTTCACTTAACAAGGAAAACAAAAGACAGATCCTTCATAAAGAGTAGAGTTGGGTTCTTGAGTAGAAACAGTTCAAAGGACCTATAAAAAGTACATTACTCTAGTTAAAATGTTTTGAATCTCTGGTCTAAGGGCTTTCTAAATTGGGTTTGTAATCACCCAGGGGTGTATACAATGTTCCTGGGTCTATTCTGTTGAGAGTGAATGATCAAAAAAACTGGCAGAAGATGAAAGAAAAGATGTACTGGAATTAACTTAAACCGAGATCACAGTGTATATAGAACTAAGCATTAAGACAGCATTCTGCAAAAGGATGTGATGTATATGATGCTTACATAAATACTTCCTTTGGAACTTTCCACTGTGAATTTCACAAACTATCAGAGAATGTCCCTTATGGATTTCTCTGAGGGGTGGTTATAGCCTTGATGAAATTAGTACTTCATCTCCATTTTACTTCCACTTGATCTTGAGCAGTTTGCAACAACCATACACTAGGACTCTCTAGTCTTGAGAACTTACTTCTCTTTAAGCTTTTTTTTTTTTTTTTTTTAAGATTTTACTTATGTATTTTTTTGAGAGAGAGAGAGCGCACATGTATATGGAGGGACAGAGGAGGAGGGAGAGGGAGAGAGAATTTGAAGCCAACACTGTACTGAGCACAGAGCCCAATGTGGGGGGCTCAATCCCATGACTGTGAGGTCAGGACCTGAGCCAAAACCAGGAGTCAGATGCTTAATGGGCTGAGCCACTCAGGCACCCTTCTTCCAGTTTGTTAACAGCTTTTTCTTTTGAGCAAAAGTCCCAATATCATTCCAAAATAATATCAAGTTGTCTTGTTAGCAATAATCAGATAAAAGGGAGATGATATAAACGAGAGCCCACAGAAGTCCTTATAGCATGCCTGATAGCAGAAAAAAATGAAACAGAACTCAAACTTTAAGAATTCATGAGCTGAGTAAACAATTTCCCGCTAAGGAACAGTGTTTCCTGAAAAAATACTGGAGTTCTACACTGGCATATGTAGCTTTGCTTTCATAGTCAGTAGCATACACATTTAACTTTTTTCCCAGAGTTTACATTAATGGCAACAGCTAGAGCAGCTATAACTGCATGTCAGCATTCATAATTAATACTCAAGATTCTGATAAAGCCTGAAGATGGAAGTGCTCCCCACGTATTCACATCAACGAAGACGGTTCAAAGGCATTTTATGGAATGATTAAAAAATAATAATTATTTAAATTCTGTATTTTTTCCACTTTTCTAAATGTGAAAAAGTTTTATTTATTAGAGTAAATAGTTGAATGCTTTTTCAAACTACATAGTCTACCCTACACCACCCCCATTCCAAAGGACCCTGCCAGAGTTGGGGCGGAGTTTATGGTTGAAAAATCAACAAAATCCTACAGCAAAAGATGAAAAGACAGTAAAACATTTGTCTTGTTTACAGTAAAATAACATGAAAGCAACATGAGAGGTCAAAGTGAGTAAATACTATATATTACTGTTGGGGAGGTGCACTCTATGGCCTAAACTTCCTTCTTTAACAACATTACTCAATTGGGTAACTGCCAGCAGATAAAGCTCAGATCAAAAGCAGAAATAAAAGATGCAAAAGCTATTCATATTATAACTGATATATTTAAAAACAAAAGCTAAAAAGAAATGTGGACTCTCTGAAAAGATGTTTTCTCTAGAACATACAATATATGAAGTAATATTAAAACAAAATGAGAAGGTGGGATTCTATTTTTGCAATAACCCAGTTTTTAGAAGTCTTAACAAATGATTTTGACACAGAGAGAGAGAGAGCAGCACTCGGAAAATGAAATAAAAATGATAGCAACTGCTTAGAAATGGGAATCTAGGGCATCTGGATGGCTCAGTCGGTTAAGCGACTGCCTTCGGCTTAGGTCATGATCCTGGAGTTCCAGGATCGAGTCCCATATCAGGCTCCCTGCTCAGTGGGGAGTCTGCTTCTCCCTCTAACTTTCCCCTCTCTCATGCTCTCTCTCTCAAATAAATAAATAAAATCCTTAAAAAAAAAAAACGGGAATTTATTAAACAAAGTTCTATAAAATGAGAATGAATGATCAATGAGTTCTGGAAGTTTTGCTCTTCTCCATCCTCCCTCCCCCATCAATCTACTTTGCTGAAAATAAGGATGTTCTACATGTGCTTGATGAGGCAGAAGACAGTATGCCAATGGTTTTTCCAGTTGTCAATTTCTTGACTATTTTTCAAATGGAAGCAAAATTAATAAAAAAACTATTAAATGCTCTAATTTCAAATTATGAATAAAAAGTTCTGAACCTATTATATAAGGTATACACACCTATTTCATATATGAAAAGTGATCATTTTTAGTACATGTGAATAAGATCAGTGCATTTTCTCAACAAAATGAGAAGTTTTGGCTGAGGTGCTAAGATACATTAGATATCATGTTCTAACATGATGTCTGCGAGAGTGTCATGAGGATATTTTAAAACAGGTATCTCAAAATCTGTGCTGGGAGCCATCCACAAGGTACCTATGAGAAGTGGACTACAGAATGTGTGAGGGGGATTTCTGTGGGGAAAGCTGAGCTGTGGGTCTTTGTGCCTCACTCCAAACCTAAAGATGGGCTTCAGAGGGACCATGTGGAGAGCTTAATAAGATCAGTGGTCACTGTGCATGGACATATGACATGAAAAGTTAAGAGAAATTAGCTATCCACTGAGGTACTAGCAGAGAGTGTGAGGGAGATGGAGAAGAGGAGGGAGAAGATGACAGAGAGGAGGAGAGAGGGACAGGGCAAGCAAAGTTACACTGAGAACCATATACTCCTAGTTACAAGGGCAAAATATGCAGGACTGGTTCTGTGAGCAGATATGGGTCAGAAAGGAGAGAGCCGTCTTGGAGCCATGTGAATGTCTCCCAGGGGGGCAGTGACATTCTAACAGAGAATCTGGATATACTCATTTCTAAACTGAGATTGTATATACCATATAAAATGAATACAAGACTTTTTATTACCTCAAAAAGATGAATCAAAAAGTCATGGACTACCTAAATTTGCATCCTCTATCAGAGGAACAAGTTATCCTACTAAACGCATTTTAAGAGGACAGTAGGAAGTAAAAATTAAAGTTCATTTTTATGATTTCATCAACCTGTAAGTTCTAATTTTTCAAGTATGGCTAAATAGTTAAATTAACAAAGTGACTATAAATCCGCAAAAAAATGCATTTAAAGAGTGTTATATAGTTAAAGTTGTCTCTTTTACCCACCTTTTTTTACTTCTTTTATGTTTGGTGTCCACTACATTTGAGGTAAAATTGTCCTTAAACGAGGATAAGTTACTAAAGAAAAGCCTGAACCAGATCTCTTCTGGAGAATTTGTTTGCTCACCTTTGGACAAGTGATTTCAGTCTGCTGGATCATGATGAGAGCCGAAGCTATCAGAGCTCCTTGCCTCACATAGTTCACAGGGTCATTTGTCATTGGCTCTAACAAATTAATTGCTTCCTGAAAACATTAAAAAAAACTTTAAATTAAGCTGGTGTAGCTGGATTTTCAAATTAGTTACTATTATTCTAAATCGGTACTTTCATCTAACATTGTAGTGAGTTCATTAAAGACTACTTGCAACTGAGTATGCTTTAAGTTTCAATACAGTTGACCATAAGTGAGAAGGAAGCTTGTAGAACTGGTGCTCCTGTCTTGAGGTAAAAGAAGTCAAAAAGAAGGTAACAGAAAATGAGATTAATGTTTGATAAACATGTACTATTTTCCAGGTACAACAGCATTATATATGTTATCCCATATAATTCCATTAATTGTAAAACAAAAACAAATAAACAACAACATAATACAATCTTTATAAACAAAGGGAACCGAGGTTAAGAAATTTGCCCAAAGTCATGTAAGTAGAGCACTCAGGCCTGTCTGACCCCAAAATCTGAATTAAGTATCCAACTTCCATCAAATATTAGGTTAAGGTAATGTCTTTGATGATTTTGTAAGACCTAACTTAAAAAATTAAATCGATGTTTAAAAGGATTCCCCAATATTATATTCTTCAGAATAATTGGTTCTATGAAAAAGGGATTCCTTGGTGAAATTTAAGTTTGGTAGTTCTGGAGTACTATATATCACTGTCCCTTGCAGGTTCAAAATATATACAGCTTATCAAATACTCTCTGAATGCACACCATACCAAAAGATCCAGAGCCTCATTAAAGAAATTACTCAAACTTTGTTTATCCTAGCATTTGTTCACTATATTTGACCAAGAACTCTTTTGCCCTATGTAAGTTCTGTTAACAACGTGCAGAAATTTTGTTAAGTGCCACTTTATAGGATTCCTTATAAGGTCTTTGGTAGATATAAATCCAGAGGAAAAAAGCAATGGGTTAACAAAATTATCAAATTTATTTCTTAATACAGTATGCCATTTCTTAAATATCCTTTGTTTCAAGGCCAAGGAAGGAAAGAACAAGTTGAATTCTTTTTTTTTTAGGCAAACAACTTCAGATTTCTTTACATGTGGATTCATTTATTTTAAAAATCAGAGCTGATAACAGATAATACGTGTAACAGATAAGAGTATTCTTTCTCCCCATTTCAGTGAAAGATGTCATGACATTGTGCAGAGTTTTTTAAACACACTCATAGTACTGTCAATACTTTTTATGAGGTAGTCATGATAAAAATATAAGCAAATTTCCAACTTATAAGTTAAAAGACACTAACTTGGTCTTTGAGGTATGTGATACAACCTCAAAGATACATTTTAGAACATAAAAAAACTTTTGAGTTTTTAATAAATAAAAATAAGACACCAAACCTTGGTCAAATAGGTATTGTTAGATAGGTCAGATAGGTCAGGTATTGTTAGATCGGTTATATAGGTCAGATAGGTAATTGTTATATAGATCACACAAACTATCTAGAAATAAAGCAGACCTGTTTAATATGAGTAATACAAATTTTTCATTGAATTAACTTGTCAGGTTCTGTGTCTCAAAGAACATTTGCTCCTAGACATCATATTAAGTTCACAATAATCTGGAAAGAAAAAAAAATCTAATATACATTTAACTTAAGAGGCTTAACATAAATGTCTACTGAAGATCTGAATGGGAAATACTTTATAAAACATCCAACATAATTTTCCTTTGTTTACAGAGCAGATGTGTTCCAGAAAAAAATGAAGGCCAATTTCTATAAACTGTATTTTATAAACCCAATGATATTTCTAATAAAACTGAAGATACATTCTCAGGTAAGAAATCCCGCCTCAAAAAAACACTTTAAAAACAAATCTCTGTGAGGACAGAAACTATGTTCAACTCATTCACCCTCATATCCTTAAAGGATCTTCCCTCCCAACACTGATTTGAAAAATATTTACTGAATGCCTACTATGTGTCAGGTCTGACTTTAGGTTGTAGCAGTGAATATTCTGTTCTTAGGGACCTCACATTTCAGGGCAGAGACAGACAATAAATAGATACGTGTAATAAAAATGTCAGGTGGTGATAAGTCCTATGAAGAAAAAACAAAGCAGGGTAAGGAGATGAATGAGAATACCAGAAGGGGATGTTTCTCTACAAATTTTTATGCAATTTTTATCACATATAGTGAAAATGCCATTTTAATTCCTAGCTTTAGTAAGGTTTTATGTGACTAGAAAAAGTTATTTGTATCCAATACTAATACTCTTTATTAGAGAAAAAGTTGAGCAAATTAAAATTTAATTCCTGGACTCAATCAGTAAGTAACTATATTTTATTTTATTTTATTGTGGACAAGAGAGAATTAAAAACAATGACTCCTCTGATGTAAAGACACTGGGAGCATAATCTAGCTATACTTGTGTTCTTTATGTTCTCGTTCTCATTATGCTTGTATTCTCTCTCTCTCTCTCTCTTTCTCACACACACACACACACACACACACACACACACACACACACACACACCCATGCATGCACATACTCCATTAAAAGAAAAGATCATGTTCTGGGGAGTGGTTAAGGTATATGGGTTTGTGCTATGAAAGGCAAAAATGAGATGATTATGTCATTGCTGTGAATGAAAAATACTTGTTTAAGCAAGAGTGCATTTCTTTATCAATCCCATGATGAATTGTATTTCCCAGTCATTTGCTTGCCTAACCCGCTCTTGATTCTGTCACTTTTGAGGATTTAACAAGTATCAGGTTAGCTATTACGTTTGCGAGAATAATCAGGGAAATAGCAGTTAAATGATTTTCTTAAAACAAAAACAAAAAAGGAAGGTTAGCTGATTTGGACGGTCTCATTCAAGAAGGTTGATTTCCACAATATTAATCATGCCAATTAAACATGTAAATTACCATGTAAAGTGACCAGAGTAATTCTTCAAAGAAAAAAAGTATTCTATCTTCTTTTTTTAAAGGAAATCAATGGTTTCAAGAAGAAATTCAACAGCATTGTTTCCATTACAGTCACCCACGCAATGTGGTGGTTTGTTCTTAACCGGCTTAGAGGAACCCAGCATGTGAGGAAGGTAGTTCTGGGAAGCTTAGTGAGACAAGTTAACTCTTATAGATCACACCACACTTACATTTTTATGGTGGCTATACAAACTTTTCTGCAAGGGAAAACAGTCTGGTGCAAGGAAAGAACTGACCCAACTGGCTTTGGGCTTTACCTTGTTTCCTGTGCCAGCACAGCAGATGCCCAGGGCCATAGCAGCTCCATAACGCACGTGAGGATTGTAACTCTCTGACAACAATGAAACAACACTGGGGCACTGTTCAGGGGTCCTGATAAGAAACAGAGGAAATGAAGACAGTGTTAGAGGTAAAATATTTTAAATAAAGATGGAAGAATTTAAACCTTTTTTTTTTTTTTTTAAACTGTATGGGGAACAACAGTTATATTTCACATAGAAGTTGGGAGAATAAAAAAACCACCCATGGAATTCTAATTATTGATATTAAAAATCTATTTTCTGTATCCTGAGAATACAGAGAAAGAAAGCAGAATATAGCAGTGATTCCTCAACCATAACTCTGCATTAGACCAAGCATTACAGTCATTCCTTTGTGCCTCCTCCATAATGGGTAATAACCATGAGGGTGTGGAGGGCACATAATGCTCTACATGGATCTTACTTTGTGTTTTGTATCAGAAGACAAAAGCTGTTATACAGACTCAGGGATGTTTCCAAAGCTGCACAAAAGATCTGAATCACCCAGTATAACTCTGATTGAATATCAAATTGGTAAATATGCCTTGATAATGAAAAAATTCTGCTTTTTTTCTTTAGCAACTATTGTTGTGTTGATAAGGACAGAATTTTTTTTTAAAGTTTTATTTATTTATTTATTTGAGAGAGAGCAAGAGAGCGTGTGTTGAGTGTGGGAAGAAGCAGAGGGAGTGGGACAAGTAGACTCCATGCTGAGCGCAGAGCCTGACATGGAGCTTGATGCCATGACCCTGAAACCATTACCCAAGCCGAAATCAAGAGTCAGACACTCAAACAACTGAGCCACCCAGGTGCCCCAGAAATTGTTCTTTTCTCAACCTCTTCATAGCTCAGCAAAGACAAAAAAACCCAGGAAAACCCTAACTAATGAAATACCTGACCTCAACTTTATAGTGGTTACTCTTCAGGGGCAGCAGGATGAGGATAGTAACTAGAAGAGAAGTAAGGGGCACCTGGGTGGCTCAGTTGTTAAGCACCTGCCTTCAGCTCAGGTCATGATCCCAGGGTCCTGGGATCGAGGCCCACATCGGGCTCCCTGCTTGATGGGAAGCCTGCTTCTCCCTCTCCTGTTCCCCTCTGCTTGTGTTCCTCCTTCTCTGTCAAGTAAATAAGTAAAACCTTAGGGGGGAAAAAAAAAAGAGAGAGAATGTAAGGGGAGTATCTGGGTAGCTGATAATGATCTCAACCTGGGTGCTGGTTACAGTGTGTGTTAGATTGTGAAAATTCACCAAACTGTAGGTTAATTACGTGCATGTTTTTGGATATATAGTATACTTCAGTAAAAACTGAAGTTTTTTAAAGTTTTAAACTGAAGTTTAATAAAGTTTTTTTTTAAAAAACACTATTTTCTTGTGAATGAAAGCAGTTACTACCTACAGACCAATTCAAATCCATAACTCTGCTGGAACTGTCCTCCAGACTGAAACTCTAGTTAAGTGATAAATTCAAATTTCAAATGGAGTAGAGCCAAATTTATGGAAACATGAAATTTTGCTATAAGGCTGGATTTCCTCCTTATAACAAGGTGCATCATTCTTTCTTGAAAATTTTCTCAGTTTGACTAAGCTTCCTAGTAGGAATAATTTGTAATTTGTAATACTAACAGCAACAATATGGGAAAAAAAGCTTGGTATTATAAAAGATGCAAAGTATTAAGAAACAGAGGATTTGGGTTCTAGTTCTAGTTTTGTTAATTTCTTAGTATGTCATGACATTAGGTAAGTCACTTTTTTTTTGTAATTAGAGATAACTTTTCTTTTGCTGGAATACACAGAAAACAAAATGAGTAAATAACTGAAAATATGGTAATTATATATATATATACCTTCAGTTAATGCACACTGACATAAATAACATTATATAAGAGAAAGCCATGAAGTAAAAAACCCATGTTCCAGTTCCTGTTTTGTCTCTAAATAGCTGGGATAATTCATATAAAGTTTAATAAACCATATACTCTGGGATCCCTTTCTATGTACAAAAAAAGGAATGGGACTAGAAGTTCCATAATGTCTTTCCTAGTTTATAATTCAATGGCTTTTTAAAAAAAAAAATTTATTTATTTATTTATTTGTTAGAGGGAAAGAGAGACAGAGAACACAAGCAGGGGAAGTAGCAGGTGGAGGGAGAAGCAGACTCCCCACCAAGTGAGGAGCCCAATGCTGGGATCATGACCTGAGCCGAAGGCAGAAGCTTAATCAACTGAGCCACCTAGAACTCCCCAATTCTATGATTTTTAAAATCACAGTGACTCCTTAAATAATCTCTTATAAAATATATAAACTCTTATAAAATAAACCTCTTATATCTCTTATAAAATAAACTCCTTAAATAATCTCTGCCTTCTTTTCCTTTTGCCCTCCTTTTGCTATGGTAGTGAGAATAACATGGGCTTGGAATCAGAAAGACTTGAATTCCAATTCCAGTGCCATTTAATACTAGAGTGGCAATCACTAAATCTCTCTAAGCCTTAACTGCATCACCCATGAAATGGTGTCTGTCCCACCTTACTCATGCTAGGAAAGGTGGTGGTATGGTAGAGTAGAATACTATACCACAATCATTGAACCCTAAATGCATTATCAGAAACTGTCTCTGGATCAGAACCAGGAATGTGGCTATCCAAGTTGTAGTTTGGGTTCTTATTTGTAAAAAAGGGAAGGTAACTCAAGCCCAAACATTCATGGAAAATAATATAAAGTGAATTGGATATTAAACCTAGAAAGCTGGTTGTATTCAGAGTCCTGACCTCTAGATCTCCTCACCAACTTTTTAAGGAGCTAATGGCAGACAGAACACTTACCTACTGGTCCCACAGCTATAGCAAGGGCAGGAAATTCCAGGGAAAACTGACTCACACTGAAGAGCTTATTTTAAATGTATCTTAAAACTTCATTTATTTTATGATGCTCACTTGTTTAAAAAAGTATTATACTTAGAACAGGATATTAACAGTTTCATGAGGTTCAGAGAAAATTATGCCAGTGAACATAAATACTGGGAGCTTAATGTAGAGCTTTACCTAGTTGATTACCACAAAGACTAAAATAGGTTTTAAGGGCTATAAACTCAAAGAACATAGAAAAAAAAATTCTTATTAAGTTTCTCAGTCGATAACAGTTCCAATGCTGACACATTCTTCAATAAAGAGTTAAGACAAGAAACGATACATTTTTTAATTAGCTTAGACATTCAGTCCCTTCAAGAGTACAGTAAAACCAGAGTATCTATGTTTACTTTAATTTTTAGCAAGTAGCTCTAAAAGGACAAAAGAATCCTTCTAAGCAATGATTGGAATGTAAATATTCACTGGAAGCAAAACTTTGGCACATTAATCCTTGTCTAAACATGTAACACACAGAAAATGTATGCATAAATATAAAAATTTTAAAGTCACAGTTAATAAATGAATAAATGGCAAAACAATTATCACCACCACTTTGAGGCTTGGAATGAATTAATGGACCTCAGGATAATTATCAATGACTGCTAACATCACAAAAATAGGAACAAGTTGCCCTAATGTGCACTGCCAGCCCTGCCCCTCTAAAAAGGAGAAAGAGAGAGAGAGAGAGAGAGAGAGAAACTGAACCTCAGTGTGACCAAGCCTCGAGATCTAACTATTAATTTACAGGAAATACAGAAGACCAAAAAGCACATTAAATTACACATAGGGATGCAGGATGCAATTAGCAAAATCCCTACTGTGCAAACTTGAGTCATAATAACCTGATTTCTTCAACAAATGAACCGCAAGGTGGAAACAAAAAGAGATTAAAAGAAAATACATCAAATCTTTAGTAACAGTCCATAGGGTTTTCTTTCACTTATTTTAGATAATTCTAGCACTACTGGAATCTTAGCTTGCTTTTCTTTCTTTCTTTCCTTTCTTCCTTCAAGATTTTATTTATTTGACACACAGAGATCACAAGTAGGCAGAGAGGCAGGGGGAGAGAGAGGGGGAAACAGGCTCCCCGCTGCGCAGAGCTTGATTCGATGCAGGGCTCAATTTCAGGACCCTGAGATCATGACCTGAGCCGAAGGCAGACACTCAACCGACTGAGCCACCCAGGTGCCCCAAATCTTAGCTTTTCTACACAAGCATTTATCTCTTAGATAACATCACAAAATAATTCCAATCATTTGATATAATTTCTTCAGATTAGCATTTATAACAAAGTATTTAAATGACTAATCCCTGACCAGCAATAAAAACTTATCTCTTGGGGTGCCTGGGTGGCTCAGTGGGTTAAGCCTCTGCCTTCAGCTCAGGTCATGATCCCAGGGTCCTGGGATCCAGCCCCACATCCGGCTCTCTGCTCAGCAGGGAGCCTGCTTCCTCCTCTCTCTCTGCCTGCCTCTCTGCCTACTTGTGATCTCTGCCTGTCAAATAAATAAATAAATAAAATCTTAAAACAAAAACAAAAACAACTTATCTCTTTGTCTCCATGAACATATTTATTTATTTTAAAAACAGATTTGATTGACTGGGAGGGGCAGGGGTGAGCAAGGGAAGGGCAGGGAGAAGGAAAAGCAGGCTCCCCACTGTGCAGGGAAATAATATGGAGCTCAACCCCCTACCACCCAGAGCATAAGTGGAGCCAAAACCAAGACTTCAACACTCAACCTACTGAGTCACCCAGGTGCCTCTCCATGAACATATTTAGAAAAACAAATGTCTAGAAATAATCAAGTCACAGGAAAATAATGGGTTTTGTTTTACTAAGTAGGGGGATTCAGAGAACAAGGAATTCAATAGTTTGGAAACCACTTTATTAGCATAAAATGTGTTATGTCTGACAGCTTTTTCACATATTTATGTTTTGCTATGCTAAATTTAAAAGTATATTTACTCAGACAATTATAAATGTGCTAGCTGCATTTCTTTTTAACATTGGAGCTACACGTGGTGGGAACTCTAACAACTTTTTTTGTTCCTTATATTTTGGCTAGTTTATAAAAATAAAAAGGTGAGTATCATTAGGTTAAAAAAAATGGGGAGAAGGTGCCTGGGTGGCTCGTTGGTAAAGCATCTGTCTTTGGTTCAGGTCATGTTCCCAGGGTCCTAGTAGACTGGAGCCTACACCTGCCCCAATCAGGCTGCTTCTCCCTCTCTCTCTGCAGCTCCCTCCTGCTTGTGTGTTCCCTCTCTGTCAAATTGATGAATAAAATCTTATAAAAAACCACCACCACCAACAAAAAAAAACGGGCAGAGATTTATTTTTTGAGTTTTATTTTCATTACAATATAAAAGAAATGCATCAAATATTTATTATCAGGAAAATAACTGAGAAAGAAGAAAGCAGTTTTGTTTACCCAGCACACTTTTATCCCACGAACTTCTATATTTTAAGCTGCTGCTATTCGTGGATTTTCATTTTATCAGTTTAGATATAGCTACTACATGTGAAGTATCATAAAGAAAACAAAATGAAATTTCATAGATCCTGCCCTAAATCATACAAATTTAGTCCTAACTTTAATATATATATTTTTAAATCATTTTACTAGACTTCAGATAATTAAAAATAGCTATAGTTCTAGATAAGCTTTTGCTTTATTTCCAAACAGACTGTTTCTTTCAGGTGCTACCAAAATAGGGCAAAAATACCTCAAAAAATGAGAAGAAAGTAAATTTGTAAGATTTATACAAAGAATTCTACTTCACCATAATAAGAAACATGGCCCTTAAAAATATCAAATTGCATTCCTGGACCTACAGAAATCTCTAATATTCAAAAAGTTATAATATTATTAGCACATTCCCACTACACCTTAAAATGAGCAAACCAGGGAAAGTCTTACAGTGTGAGTGAGAGATTATACAATTGTAGATTATTAAAATATTAATATTTCCTTGATTTTATAAAAATAACATAAATATACTTCAATTCTCAGAAAGTTTAATTCATTTCTGGTATTTAAATAACTGTCCTAATAATAAAGGTCTACTTCTAATAGCTGATTACAGTGATTACTGAAGACTTCCAGAGCTGAGCAAATATAAATCAAATATTTGGGTCTTTTATGATCAACTGTAATTCTAGATTTAAGAATTCTTTTGATTAAAGACATTTCATGATATCAAGTTGTACTATAAAATTTCACCGATATTTTAAAAAAATATCTTATTCTTTGGTCCTTGACAAAAGTGGATACAGTCATGAGCAGCTCTCTTTGGCAATATCAACCTGGCAAAAACCCTCAGAATGAACTCTGAAAAAAATCTAATGAAAAACTTACAACAACCATGGGTCAGCTTAATGAAGCACTGTTGGAAGAGAGTGCTGTGATATTGGGAACTGCTCATCTACAACCCTACTCTGAGACTGGTGGTGTCAGTGGAGAAGGCGGCCTGTGTCCTAGCACAGCTGTTAATGAGAGTGAGCAAGACAGACTTTATTCTCACAGAACTGAGAACAAATTGTGTTCCAACCTGCCTGGTGCCTCCTTGAAGCACCAGTGCAATAGCCTGCCTTTATTTCACCAAACTTAAGAGAACTCGCAGGCCTGGAGCAGCTTGCCAGGTGACATTTGTTGAAAACATGTAAAGGCAAAAGTACTGGCCATGGGAGCCTGGGGCAAGGATTAACGGTTAACTTAGGCAATAAACGGACCGAGAAGCTTGGGAAGAAAGAGGCTGGGAGAGGAGATACGTGGGGTTAATAAGGGCTTTAGAAGCTGCCACATACACCGAGGGAATGGCGAATACCACATGCGTACTCAGGGTTAGACACACGCTCAGGAAAGGCCTGAGAAGACTCGAAACTTTCACTCCCAGACCTGCACAAGCAGGAAGCAAAGGCTAAGGCACAGTAATTAGGCTAAATTAAAGGAGTGTCCCTACACAGCCAATATGCAAGGACTGGGAGAATCTTTTTCCTTTTCCCTTTCTTTTTTTTCCTTTTCTTGGCTCCAGGCATTTAAGGAAACTGTCAAAAAAACCCACTAGCTGACCACCAAACTAAAGTAACACAGAGCTGGAGGCAGACGCTTAACCCACTGAGCCACCCAGGTGCTCATATAAAACTACTTTTAAAAAAGTCACCAAACAATCCACAAGAAGCAGCAATAATAAACCCCTGGAAGGGGCGGGGGGTTGGAATCTGATTTCCTTTGTTGCCACACTGTAATATTCAAAACATCCAGTTTTCAACAAAAAATTAAGAGTCATGAAAAAAAATAAGGAAATACATAAAGCCTACTCACACACACAAAAAAGAAATTAATAGAATGAGTCCCCGAGTAAGCCTAAGTATTGGACTTAAGCCATCTTAAATACATTCAAAGAGGAAAAAAAAAAAAAAGAAAGGCAAATAACTAAATAAAACAGGAGAACAATTCCTCATCAATTCAAGAAAAATCAATAAATAGAAATTATTTTTAGATACACAAAATCAAATTCTGGAACTAAAAAGTAAAAGTGAAATAAAAAATTCACTAGAGAGGGTTCAACAACAGAACTGGGAAGGCAGAAGAATCAAGTTAGGTAAAGTGACAATATTAAATTAAATTGAGAATTCTGTTAGGTGAATTGAGATTATCTAACCTGAAGAGCAGAAAGAGAAAAGAATTTTACAAAATGAACAGAGGCTTAAAAACCAGTGGGATACCATCAAGCATACTAACGTTGCATAGATGGGAGTCCTAGAGGGAATGAGAGGGAGAGAGCGGTAGAAAGAACACTGAAGAAATAATGGCCAAAACCTCCCAAATTTTGATAAAAGACTAGAAACTCAACAAACTCTAAGCAGGATAAACTCAGAAATAAGTGATCAAAGAAGATAAAACCTACATTCTAGTAGGAGACATATAATCAAAAATAAATAACAAACTAAGTAAAAAATGTTAAGTAATAAAGAGAACAAAAAAAGGAAATCAAGGTAAGGGGTATTGGAAGAGACAGGAGAGGAAGGTTTAACAGTACCAATTAGGGTAGTCAGCGTAGGCTTCAATGATAATGTGGTATTTAAAAAAAAAAAAAAGATTTTATTTATTTATTTGACAGAGATCACAAGTAGGCAGAGAGGCAGGCAGAGAGAGAGGGAGAAGCAGGCTCCCTGCTGAGCAGAGAGCCTGATGTGGGGCTCAATCCCAGGACCCTGGGATCACGACCTGAGCTAAAGGCAGAGGCTTAACACACTGAGCCACCCAGGTGCCCCGATAATGTGGTATTTTAAGCAAAGACAGGAAGGCAGTAAGGAAGCAAGTCAAGTGGCTAGGTGGGGGAAGAGTATATTACGTATTAGGTAGAGAAAATACCTCATGCAAAAGCCCAATGATAAAACAATGCCAGGCAAGTTTGAGGAACAGCAGAGGCCAGTGGTTTGAGTGTGGTGAAGAAGGGGAAGAATAATTGAAACTATGGCCAGATCATAAAAGCTTTATAGGAACTTTACAGGCCAGGGGTTACTGGAACTTTGCCTTTTATTATGAGTGAAATAAAGGGCCACTGGAGGATTCTGAGCAAAGGAATATGATCTGCCTTGTTTAAAAAGGATCATTTTGGCTGCTTTATTGAGAACAGAGGGCAAAGGCAGAATAAAGAAGACTGGTTAGGAGGCTTCCTAGAAATGCAGTCAAGATATGATGGTGACTTCGGGGAAATTTTGGTATATATGGGTTTGGGGTATGCGTGTGCGTGTGTGTATATATATGTATTTATATATACCGATATATATATGGCATAGAACCAACAAGATTTCCTGAAGGAAAAAAACGTAGAATTTGAGATAAAGAAACTGGGAAGATGCAACTGTCTTTATCTGAGATAAATAGACCAATATATAAAGCAGATCTGGAGACAGAGAACATAAGTTCAGTTTTAGACAATCTGAGTTTGAGATGTTTTTTTTAGACATCTAAGGAAAAATTGAGTAGGCGATCAAACATGAGTCTGGAGTCTAGGCTAGAGATAGAAGTTTGGGAGTTTCAGTATATAGATGGTATTTTTTGGGCTGGCGGTTCCGGGAATGCAGGAGGAACAACAGAAACGACCGCCCGGGCCGCCATATTCCAGTCCCCTCCCCCCCTTCCTTAACCCTAGACTGTCCCGCCAAAAGGGTGTACGCCCAGGTCACGTCTCCATAGGTAACCCGATACCTATGCAGGAAGCAGGACTATCAGGAGCCCTCGACCCCATACCTTCCGATCACCAAATATGGATGTGAGCCCATGCCCTACCTTGGCCGGATAAAAGACTCCTGCCAACTCCCTCCCAGTGCGACATCCCCCACTCCCCTTTCCGGAGTCGAGGAACCTCGCCTGAGGGTGCCCACCTCCTCCCAGGGCAACTTTCCTGACTCCCCTTCTCCTGAGCCCTGAAACTTCACTAGAGAGTGCCTTTAATAAATCTTGCCCTGTGCCTACCTTGCCTGGTGTTGTGTTTACCTCGCCTGCAAAACCTTACAGTATTTAAAGCCATAAATGTATATAAGACACCAAGTACAGACAGGGGAGAGAAGGGATCCAGAAATGAACCCCCAAGAAGGTTGAAGATTAAGAGGCTGAGAAGATGAAACAGAACAAGGAGACTAAAAAGAACAGTCAGTGAGGCAGGAGAACATCCATGAGAGTGTGATCTACTGGGAGCCAAGCGAAGCTATTCTATGGAAGGGGAAAAGATCAACTGGGTCAGTCGCTGCTATGAAACAGGCAGAGCAGGTTACGTCACCTAATTAAAATGCAGAAATCAAAGCTCAGAGAAAGGTCTCCTAACCCTTAAGGATTCTGCCGGTCTACTTTCATGACCACGAATCATAGCCATTAGGCTGGAAATAGAGTTTTAGTTTTAGGAGCTTTCTTCAACAAGTTAATGGAAACTACGGATGAATGGAGGAGACAATAACGAGGGACATGAAGTCAATAGGGGAGAGGAACCTGGGAGGTATCTGTATATTAAAAGGGGAGAAAAAGAGTTAGAAAAGATTCTTTAAGAAACACAAAGAACCAGGATGGAATGTCTCTGAAGGCAGGAAAAGATAAAAGCTTTAAGAAGAAATGCTTAGCCAACAGAGCTGAATATTGCACACAATCTATAACTGGTGTTAAAAATGGAATTTTTAAGAGTTGTTTTAGTAGAACGTTGGAGATAAAAATCTGATTATAAGGATTATAGACTGGGTGGGTGATGAGAAGAGAAAAAGATAGGCAATTTTTTAAAGAAGTTTGATGATGAAGGAAAGAGACTCAAGGGATAGCGAAATGTTTAGTTTTCATTAACTAGAAACCTGAGCATGTCTGCAAGAAAGATATTAGAACTGAGGAACTGAATATTCAAGGCATGAATTCTATGTGTGAAAAAGATACTATATTCAGCAAAATTGCAAAGAATATAATAAAGAGTTGGGATCAATAACTCAAATGAAAGTTGTGGAAAAGAGTAATGTCAACATAATCCCAAAAGAGAGGATGGATTGAAAAAAAAAAAGACACTTCAGAAAGATTAAAAAGTAATAGCACTTTCAGACTGGTCTAAATCTTTCATTAAAACATAGGTAAAAATCAGTTGTTGGGGGAGAATGAGCAGAGTCTAAGAAGAACAGATTAAATTTGGAAGAACTATTTTTAGAATTTTAGCTCTTTTGCTGATATGAGTAAGAAAGGAATGGGGAAAAAAAAAAAAAGCCAAAAAAACTTTTTGAGTTGCTCTGTAGGACCTGTTAAAATGAGCTAGTTTTAGCTACCATGTCTGCATTATAATGATCAATATACTTGCTTGTATCCACCTGTAAGGGCCTACTTAGTCAGAGGGAGTCATTCTGTTGTTTATGCAGTAAACTTAGATTGACCCTGCCCCTCACAGAGGAACTTACTTAAAAGCAAGTCCAGAAACTAGTCCAAGGTAACAAAGCCCAAATACAAGGGCGGGTCAGGCCAGGTGGAGACATCCAATCAGCGGGGCGCACATACTGTCTCCCAAGCTACCAAGGAGAGTAGGCCCCGCCTTTTGGGCGCCAATTCTGATCAAGTTGATAGGCTAGTTCAAATATCTACTAGGGTAAATTGAAATTCAATTGGCCACCTGTTTGTGACCTAGCATGACTGTGCAGTTTTCTCTGTGTTGCAATCTCATTGGCCACCTGTGTGTGGCCAGGCTCAACCACATGGCCTTTGCTCTATAAAAGTTAGTCTGTGAGGCTGGGAGGGGTCGCCCTCTCTGTAAAGAGGTGGCCCCGACCATTCGGTTTGATTCTCGATGCTTGGCACGAAATAAAGCTTTGCTTGACCTTTGCTTTGTATCAGTATCGCTCCTTTGATCACGGACCCATTAATGGGGGACCTAACAAATCCATGAGATAAATTTACACAAGGGAAGAAAATGTTTATCCTGTTCATCGCCACGAGCAAATGAACTCAATGAATAGTTCACAAATAAATGAATACGTACTGGACACAATCCCTATATTGCCAAAAATTCCTTAATGGCTAGTGTTTGATAATTATGACTGAGAGGTAAAAAAATGTTCTTGGCTGGTATTTGTCTTAGACCTATAAATTAGACTGCCCTTTTAAGTCAAAGACAGACTATGTTCAATAAATTAAAAAGGCATCAGGACAAAAGTCATCATTTTGGATAAAATGTAGGAATTAAGTTTTCTGGTTATGGTCAGATTAGAGCCTGAGTCTGAACTTTAAGGAATTTTAGTAAGAATTTATCTGGAGTTCTTGGTAAATGAGATATTTTACACAAATAAAGTTTCCAGATACTTGAAATTCAATTCAACTATTAAGAATCATACTTTTATATATTTATCATTTTGGATGGTAATCTTTTAAAAAATGCATTTCTTGTATTCCTACCATCCAAAACAGAACCGAATAAAAATTATTTAATCTTTTCTTTAATATGTGGAAGTCATCCCTCTGGTATCAATTACTATACCACATAAAGTTGTGACAGCCTGGGTTGCAGGAGAGCTACAAGCCTCTACACGGAGTCGACCTACATGCCTATACTTCTTACTTCCTGTTTCTTCTGTGGACTCTATTTGCTTTTACCAAAGTGCTTGTCCACCTGTTAATTTGTCAGTCTACTCTGGAGTAAACAGGGAAACGTGTTTGTTAAAACCATCTCAAAGTGGACTTATCACAAACATTCTTTTGTACTATTTAGATTTACCACCATGTGCAAATGGTACTTTTATTAAAGAGGGGAGAGAGACATGTTTCTGTGAATGAGTGTGAAGAGATTTTGAGTGGGGACTTATAGGCTGCCTTCCATCTAATGTACATGAGCTTTCAGAGCACAGTTCAGTTATTTGCCAACTGAAAGATTGGTCTACTCTTTCATCTATTTCTTTATTATTATTTTGCTTCCTGATTCTCAGCTATGCTTCTAAATTTTTTTAAATTATTAACATATAATAAATTATTTGTTTCAGGGGTACAGTTCTGTGATTCATCAGTCGTACACAATACATAGTGCTCACCAAAATGCATTCCCACCCCAATGTCCATATCCCAGCCAGAGTGAAAAGTTGCCAAATAAGTAGTTTTAACTAGCTGTGTTCCTTAGCCATTAAACTAATTAAAAACAAAAAACAAAAGAAAACAAACAAAAAAAACCCCAATAATAACCCAACCACCAATTTTAACAACTTAGAATTAAGATTCTTAAAAAAATAAGTGAGGAGACCTGAGTGGCTCTGTTGGTTAAGCATCTGCCTTTGGCCCAGGTCATGATCTTGGGGCCCTGGAACTGAGCTCCACATTGGGCTCCTTGTTCAGCAGGGAGCCTGCTTCTCCCTCTCCCTTTGCCCTTTCCCCTTCTCGTGCTCACTTGCTCGCTCTCTCAAATAAATAAATAAAATCTTAAAAAAAAAAAAAAAGTGAATGTGGGTAAGAGGGTTAGTACTGGCAAAGTTTATAATAGTAATAATGGTCAGCATTTTTATAAAATAGTCGATGAATATTTAAAAAAATTTTATCTATAAAAACAAATCATATATTCATTGAATATACTGGTACAACTTTAAATCTGGCATTATTTGTTTTACAGATTCTTATCTGCCTGCATAAGTACAGCTGCTAAATTGTGATTCACAACAAAGCAATATTTCAGCATATTTCAATATTCCTGAATAGAAGCCTGGCACATTAAAATCCATTTGATTGCTCTTGAGTATTGTTTTCATTCAAAATTTACAGCAAATTATTTTTTCTAAAATACTGAAAAAATACCTGAATTTTGAGTTAAAAAAAGCAGCAAATACTGAATACAATCTGAAGTGCTCAACAGAACTGAAATGAACCAAATATTTTGCAATAACTTTCACACAAGAATAAAAATCTGAAACAGAAAAAGGGCACAACTGTTATTGCTGACCTAGAATTAAGTACTTTAAAAATGAGTGATCTATGATGATCTTTTAAAAAGGAAACTTAGAATGCTCAAGTTCTAATGCTAAGCTACTCTTACCATCTAGAAAAAAAAACTTAAGCATAGCTGTTAAAGTTTTTATGCCAATTTTCTGAAATAAGGCAGAAATATATTTTTATTATATACTGTATACTTTCCCCAAAATACCTGAGAAAAAATACAAAAACCTGCCAATGAACCAACCCCCCAATCCAGAGGCCATCTGTTTAAAAACGAGCAATCAAAGTTCCTACTAAAACCTATGCATACATGTTGAATTCAGATCTTTCTGTGTTCTTCTATATAAGGCTGCAACCAGAGAGAATTAACTGTGTTCCACAGCCAACACATAAAAGCTGAATAGAATCTTGTTTAGAAATTAGAACTCTGGAAATCCCTACAAGGTTCACAGGGCACACTCTTTACAGAATGAAAGCTCTAGAATCTCTAGACTATATCTTAATTTTTCTCAAAAAAGAAAAACAGCTCAGTGTTAATCCAAAACAAAACTATGTTAAGCAAAAATGACAGAGTTTATTTCAGTCTCTCAAATACCAAAGAGAGCTCTTAAGAATACAATATGAATAGGGTCATGAACTGGTTTAACATACTTAACTGGTAGTTTTATGAATTACAATGAATGCTGCTGCTTTCTAAAAATGGATGTATCAAAGAGGAAATAATTTCCTTGGCATGCCTGTAGCTCTACAACACATTTGTTTCATTGCTTTTAAGCGTCTGTGTGGGAGGCTCTGAATAAGTCAATGAGAGGACTTCAGTCAGAGAAGCACGCAGATCTACTGAGCAGATCAGATGACATGCTCAGGAAATTAACAAGAAGAGGTAAGTATTTTACAAATAAATAGATAAATAAATAAATACGTATTTTACAAATAATTATAATTAATCTAAAGATTTTTTCCCTTTCTTCAGAAAAACTGCTACTGTATCTTTCATTTCTATTCAGTGGCTTAAAAACCAAAATGAAAATTTTACCAATGTTACAGGAGAGATATTTTATATAGGATTTACAGATTTTATTTACTTGAGAGGGAAAGAGACAGAGAGTACAAGTGGAGAAGCGTGCTGCATGCTGAGCAGGAGACCCTGACGTAGGGCTCAATCCCGGGACCCTGGGATCATGACCTAAACCAAAGGCAGCCGCTTAACTGGCTGACCCATGCAGGCACCCCTGGATTTACAGATTTTATGAATTAATGGTTTAACCTTCCTCTTAGCTTATCCTCCTTCCCAAGGAAACTGGGGAGGTTATAGAAAAAAATGACTACTTAAAACAAAAAAAGAGCTGTTTCAAATTTGGCATAAAGTGATAAATTTGGAAAATACTTGTGGCAGCAATAGGCTTTCTCTGAAAGATGATTTTATTAAAAACAATTATTTGGATCCTATTAATACCTATTTTTTTTCCTTCTCTCAAACTAAAGAAGTTTTAAAATGTTGCATAAAAATGGCTATTTCATCAGTATTAAGATAAACCTGACCAGATAAAACCCAATTACAAATAAGGATTCCTAGCTGGTAAATCATTCATATGGACTTAGGTGGGCTTGAAGAATTTCTAGGTGGGTAACCATTGTGTACCAAAAAGTTCTATTCAGAACTATGTAGTGCTTTAATGTTTCTTTCTTCTGTACATATTCTAAGGTAAAGGTAAAAAGACATTCAAGGGTCAGGAAACATCTAGCCTTTTTTTTTTTTTTTAATATCCACTGAAAAAATTAATGCATCTCCTGTTTCGTGACCTGCGGCATATCAGGAACACGACTGTGGAAATAAGTTGCATTGTCACAAATGCACAAGGGACCTATTGAGATGGGAAGGGCTACTAAGTTCAAGAATTATTTCTGTTTTTTTGAAAATAACAAACTAATGCAATCTACGTATTTTAAATCTAGAGGGAACTCTTTGAACTCATTGGCATTCAAATTCAAACATGAGTCTAGTTCTACAGCAGAGAGAGAGAGAGAGAGAGAGAGGAGAGAGAAGACAGAGAAAGTAATAAACAGTCTTTCTTTCACAGCTATCAGTTTCTTTCACTAAGCCTTCTGAAATCTGAGCCTCTGCAGAAGACTAAACCCTGGGGCCTTACCTACAGAAACGGACAGAAGCTTGTATGCTCTCATTTTCAAGAACCCAAAAATTTTTTTAAAGGAAGAAGTCAACTTTGGCTTTGAGTGTTTGGCCTGGGTACAATGCCTTTAAAAAGCAGATGACCAGCTTAGCTACCGACCATGCAGACCATTGTCCGGAATTGGATCACATCACACGAAAACAGCGAATGGGCTTCTCTTACAGAATATCAGAACAGAGCAGAATT
Organism: Mustela nivalis; assembly: GCF_964662115.1. Lineage (NCBI taxonomy): Eukaryota > Metazoa > Chordata > Mammalia > Carnivora > Mustelidae > Mustela > Mustela nivalis. The sequence continues at coordinate 75,706,145 of NC_139030.1, forward strand.
CCTGAGCACATTTTGCAGAGCTCCTTTCATCACTTAATCTTTGCTAACTGGTCTGAATTACAGACAGAATCGATACCAGAGGAAATGAAACAGACTGGTGAGCAACAGGGAAATAAACCGCGCTGGGCAGCTCTTCTGATACTCCTGGTGATAATACCCACCATTGGTGGGAACATCCTTGTTATTCTGGCTGTTTCACTGGAGAAAAAGCTGCAGTATGCTACTAATTATTTTCTAATGTCCCTGGCAGTGGCTGATTTGCTGGTTGGATTGTTTGTGATGCCGATTGCCCTCTTGACAATAATGTTTGGTAAGTATTTCACTTTGCTCCTGGCATCAAACCACAGAACTATGATATACTATCAGAGAAATGGATACTCCAATCCTTAAAGATGGACTTGGACCATTTAAAGATAACAGTAGGTAAACAGTCCCTCATTTCCATCATCTTCTACTGTTGATAATGAGTTTTAAAGAGCAAAAAAATAATTTCTTAGAAACTATTCTACTCTTTCCCCAGCCATCTAATAAAAGTCCAATAACCATTTAATCATTTAAAAAATCATCTAAGTTTAGCAAGATTCACAGATTCTGCATTCATCGACTAAAAATTACAGTGAAGAACAGACCTAAACTTTAACTTTCCCATTATCAATACTTTTTTTCCCTTGACCAAGCAACCGCAAGGACACTTGTGACAGCTGGTTATGTGCTGGGTTATTGAGTAATAATAAAATCTTCGAATCACTTAATTCCAATTTGAATCACTAAACACCAATTTAAAATTGGAATTGTTCTAAAAGTTCTTGTTTTTTTTTTTTTTTTATCATTTGTGTATTTTAGCCTTAAACATAATTCTTTAACACATGTGTCATGTTAAGAAAATATTATGTTTAATTGCTAAAGGAAATGGTCTGGCTCACAGTGTCCTAAGAAATGATTCATCTGTTTAACTTTTATGATTTCTAATGATCCATGTCCTTGATACACATAAGAAAAATCTGATTCAAAATAAAATTAAATATTAAAAATTTATTAAAAATGAACTATTAAAACAAGTGACCAAAACCTGAGTTATTACAATAATAACTTGATATTAAAATATTAGTTTGTTATAAGAAAAGAGATAATATTAAAATGAAAGTTTTTACTTACGTGTATCATCTCTAGTTACAGAATTTGGGTAAATACAAATAATTCTGCTGACAAATTATTAGGGCTTCTGAGAATCAGTATAAAGAAAATACTTAACTTATTCAGTGTTTTGCATAAATTGATATTAGACTCATTGACTGCTTAAAAAAATGATTACTTGTAGCAGATAGGGCTTCTGGAAATTATGTTTATATGGTGAGGATAAAAATATTTCAGGTTATAGAAGTAAAGTTTATTTAACTAGAATATGTGTTAGAAGAAGACTAAAAACTCCAATTAAAAAAATCCTCCAATTTAAACTATTGTATTTAGGTTTAAATGCTACATTTTTAAGTAATTATAGAAAGATACCTAAATTAAGTGTTTGATCTCCCAAATGAGATGGTAACAGGCTAAACTTTCCATTCTAAATTAACATCTAACCGAGGCTTTAAATTCAATAGCAGGGCAAGCAGTAATAACTAAGGTTCTACAGCTTTAATGGACTCTCTAATCATTAATAATATTCAACTATCCCTTCTTTTATACATTTGTAATTTTTTGAATATTTTAGTACAACATGTAACCATGGGAAGTAATTAAGAAATTTTACTCTAAAGGAGAACCTAAAGGATCTTGATTCTGAAAAAAGTTTGAAAGAAATAAATGAGGATAATGTAGAAACATTTATGTATATTTGGTAAATACTGTCGATGCCTGATTCAAGGCTCTTATCTCCAAACACAAATACTAATTAATCTGTAAAATCACACTCTTTATGTTTTTGCTAGTCGTACAGAAAATGTTACAATGCTCATCTTATACTATCGTAATATTTAATTGATATATTATTTTGATTAAATGAGACTGAATGAGTTACAGAGAGCTGAATTTTAACTCTAAAGTCCATATCACACATCCACTATTTGCAAATTACTGTGGTAGATACTCAAATTATCAGCTAAATAGTTAAAGAATCTTAAAAAGCTAAGTTTCATAGTATTAAAGTGATTAGATAAAAGAGAAAAACAGATAAAAGAGATAATTCCGTGTAGTCCACAGAAAAATTCCTACAGTCCACAGCTGTAGGTATCTGCAGCTGACGACTGAGCTTATATTTAAATTTTTGGGGCCCAAGATATTCTTGGCAATAAATGGTAGCAGAAAACCCAACATATTTTAACATAAAATATATGGAATGTCTTCCTATTTATGTCCTAAATAACTATGATATGTTTTAATTACATTTCATTCTTTCAAATGCTTGTTAATTTTTAAAAAATAAAATAAAATCTTCTGTGGTCCAAACACTTCGACTATTAGTAATGAAGCCAACACTGGGGGATTAGATTTTTAAAAACTAACCTGGGAACTTAAACACTACTTAAAAATTATTGCTTTAAATTCATTATTAAAAACATTATTCCATTTCTAAGAGAAAGTATATGAGAAAATGCATGCTCTGCACTCCTAAAAACTTCAAAAGGATGCATTCATAAACTGGAAACTGCACATTCTATAAATTGGAACTTGACTTCAAACACTAAGATTTTTATAGCCCTTCACATGTTAACAAATACAAAGACTTCCTAAATTAATGCAGTTATAAGAATTTTTGATAACATTAAAGGGGAATAGATTTTGTGTATTTTTCTCTCATTGTAGGAATCATCTTCTGAACTTCAGAAGTCTGTACAAACAAAAGTGTCCCTGATTCTGTAAACATAAAACATTAACTACCGCTGAGTAGTATGAGTGCTTTTAATTATCTCAGGGAAATTAAATGAAGTAACAAAAGAAACTTTACATTAGTTAATGTTCTAATAAAATTAAGTTTTGAAGAAAGGAGAGCAGTGAAACTTTAAAAACTGACTCATGCTGAGGAGTATGTTATTCAACCAATGATTTACATAATATTTGATTATATAATATTGTTTGCTTTTTTTTTTTTTTTTAACAGAATTTCTATTTTAGCAAGATTGTGATGACTGGCCTAACATGGTCTCTCAAATGAACTGTGATACCTATCTCAATCTTTCTGCCACTTCTTCCACTCTGGAAGCACTAGACTTAACCTTTGCTTTGTAGGTCTAGTTTTGACTGTCTTGTGTATAATTCCCAAAATCCACGATCATAAGTCTTAAAAATGCCTACTTAGAAGGCATTTAGAAATACCTCAATAGGATGTAAAGGAAAATAGAACATCATATGCCAATATAAAAAAGATAGGATGCTCACACTTTATGAACTTCTCTGAACTTTCTCTCATTAAATAAATGATTAAAAATGTAAAGGAGAAAATACAGTGTTTGGTCATTCATTGGTCATTACTGGTTTATTTATAACTTAAGTTTTAATCCATGTCTCACAATTAAAGTTGAAACAGTATCTATGCTATAATTGCAAGAGGCTGTAGAAAATAAAATGGTTGCAAGATAGGGATCTGAAGCAAGAGATCCCAGGCACTGAATCCTGAAATAGTCAACTAAGGCCCAGCACATTATAGGCACCAGTAACTGGCAAGTATCAGCAGAATATGAGAAGAGTTTATATACCTTAAATACGTGATTTAGTTTAGATGTGAATCTGACCAGAGAGGTGAAACAGATATACAGCAGTAAAAGAAAAAGAAAATCAGATATTTATGTGGTGAAATGCTGCTCTACCCAATCTTAAATGAGGAACCAAAGCAATTAAAGGCACTTCTTTTTGGAAAGTGGAAATTTAGGGTGCCTGGGTAGCTCAGTCATTCAGAGTCTGCCTTTAGCTCAGGTTCCCCGTGTTGGGCTTGGGCTCCCTGCTTGGCGGGAAGACTGCTTCTCCCACTCCCACTCCCACTCCCCCTGCTTGTATTCCCTCTCACACGGTCTCTCTGTTAAATAAAGAAATAAAATCTTAAAAAACAAAAAACAAACAAAAAAGGAAAGTGGAAATATAAAAAACCAAGAAAAGAAATTTTCTAAGTATTAAATCACTTGAAATGCTAAAAACACTATCATATTAGACATCTAATCCCAGAGTTATTTTATATATTCATATGTAGTGGGAAAATGACAACAAAAACAAAACAGAAGCTTCATAATAAAAACTGAAGCACTCATCTATGTCCTCCTTTCCTGAAAGATAATACAAACGTAAGCATTTCTGAGAATAAAAAAATGGGTACTTTGAGAACCCCATGTCCTTTCTGGCTATGAGGCTATTTAGGGTTTGTCCTACTCCAATAAACTCATGAACTATTTACCTTGGTAAACTCTATAGGCACAGTCCCCTTGGGACAGCTTCAAAAATACAGTCATTTAAAATTCTCAGAAGGCAAATATCTTATGTCTCAGATTTATAGGTTAATTTTAATTATTTTTCTGAATTAATCATATAACTCAGCTTTCCAAACTAAAAGCCTGCCGAAAGAGTAAGCGGGTTTCAGATCAAATGAGTGCATCTCACCAAGAAATGTGGAGTTTCTGGTTAAAAACACTCAGGTTTCTACAGCCATTAAAAAGAAAGCTAAATAAATAAATAAATAGCCAAGCATGCAATGTATATAGGTTATTTATGTTTGCTATTTATATATATACACACACACACATATAAATATAGAGAGTAAAAGGCATACTTTCATGAAAATTTAAAGTTAAACACATTCTCATACCTTTAAAAAAATAAAAGCTTTAAGTTCAGTTGGCTACATGCACTCTTGCTACAGCAGACAGGAGGACAAACATATTGGTTTTACGGTGATGATATGACTTAACATTTACTTCTTAGTAGGAGTGTTTTAATGGGTAGGCTAGTTTCTGTCAAACAGTAATAGTAATAGGAACTAACATTTATAGAGTGCTTTCTTATGCCAGACATTGTTCTAAACACTTTACATGTATTACTGCATTTAATCTTCAAAGCAATCCTATAAAATTGGTATCATCATCATTATCACCATTTTCCAAGAGAGGACAGAAGAATAATAAATAAATGGCAGAGACATGATTTGAACCCCAGAGAATGGACTCCAGAATTCACAGTCTTAACTCATTCTTTTACACTGCTTTCTCAAATGAAATGAGAAATTATGCAACCGTAATGGTCATATTTGACAAACAGCCAACATTAACATCTGAAATAACTTTACCTAACAAGTGAGACATAGAGTTTTCTCTGGGGACAAAGCAGACAATATATTTTTTTTCAGACAATGTTTTTTAAAGTTATATTTCATATTAAATGATACAGAATACTTGGGTCTTAAATAATACTTGTACGAATCTTTGAGATGATCACCAGATCTCTTTTCTGAGGAAGATATGAGACCTGGGCCCATGTCTATGAAGTTGTTGCCCCTTGTATGGAGACAAACAGAAACTGATGTAATTGAACGGCAATTCTACCACCCCTTATGTATGGTGGTATTTGAAGCATGCAAGTCTTCATTTTAAGCAACAAACTTTGTGCTATTAATATTTTTAGATAAATAATGAACTACATATAATCCACAACTCAGCAAGATTGTTATGCTCCTATAATTACTGACCTGTAATTATTTCAGACATCCACAGAAGTGCCATTATTCAAACTTTACTGAAATTAAATTCCTCTTTAAGACTAATTTGGGAGCAGGTGAGGGAAGAGGTAGGTTTTTTAAAGAAAGTTTGTGCACATATTGTGAAACAACAAATACTATACAATTTAAAAGTTTTCCTTCTTTTGCCTTAGCTTTTATGAAAAAGACAAGTTCAGAGCCCCAGAATAGCAGTAATTAATTTAGTTCAAGTACCTGATAACTTATTTCCCTTATATTGACTCTTATATATGTTTTTCTTTCTGTATAAATCTATAACTGGCCCATTTGAAATAGTATAGTAAGTTCTTATGGAAGTAAGCTGGACATAATACATTATAACAAATAAATGAAATTATAAGTCCTTAAAACAAATTAAAACCCTAGTAAAAATAACAAAGTTTTGGAGTAGTTAATCTACCCCACACCAAAGTAAGAAACTTTTCGGACCCTGAGCCTATCAAATTAATACTAAATGAAAAGATAATTTTAGAAATTAAAGTATCTGGACTAGGGAAAATCCCTTTATAACCCAAGAATGTCTAGAACTGTTTTTAATTTGTATAAATTCTTAGATTACCCAAATCTGTTTTAGGCAGACAAGATTTTTTCTTTATATAAAAGATTTTTCTTTATATAAAAGATTTCTACTAATTTAATGCTGTCATATTACTTTTATGTTCATTTCATAAAAAGCCTATTGACTAGTACCTTCATGAAACTTTCAATTATAAAGATTAATAATAAAGATCCATCTCTCTTAATCCTAAACCTGTATCAGTCTCCCTAAAGAAAATTACCTATCATGCTTCAGTATTTCTACTATTAGTAATCAGTACTGACTAAAATAATAAAATTCTAGCAAACTGCATTAAATATCTGCTTCATGCACCAAAATTAGAGTTTATTTTATTTTTTTAAGATTTTATTTATTTATTTGACAGAGATCACAAGTAGGCAGAGAGGCAGACAGGGAGAGAGGAGGAATCAGGCTCCCTGCCGAGCAGAGTCCAATGTGGGGCTTGACCCCAGGACCCTGAGCCAAAGACAGAGGCTTTAACCCACTGAGCCACCCAGGCGCCCCAAGATTTTATTTATTTGAGAGAGAGGAAATAGCGAGATAGAGCATGAATTGGGGTGTGTGTGTGAAGGGGTGGGGAGAGGGAGAAGCAGGCTCCCTGCTGAGCAGGGAGCCCAAAAGAGGCTTCAAGCTCATGACCTGAGAAGCAGTCCCTTAACCGACTGAGCCACCCAGACACCCCTGAAAATTTGGATTATAAAATAACTTCAGGGCGCCTGGGTGGCTCAGTGGGTTAAGCCGCTGCCTTCAGCTCAGGTCATGATCTCAGAGTCCTGGGATCGAGTCCCGCATCGGGCTCTCTGCTCAGCAGAGAGCCTGCTTCCCTCTCTCTCTCTCTGCCTGCCTCTCCATCTACTTGTGATTTCTCTCTGTCAAATAAACAAATGAAATCTTTAAAAAAATAAATAAATAAAATAAAATAACTTCATTCTGTTGGAAACTGAGCCTAACAAGGCTTCATTGGAGCACTAAAGAGCTTTCTCTTTTAGTCCACAATTAGAGTCAAATTGTCTATTTTCCAAAGACTTGTACTTTTTACATGGCTTCCTGCTCATGGCTACTAGGTTTATGACTAGAATTTCCCAGATCTTAATTTAAAAACATAACCCATAATTAGAAAAGCTAAATAGGCAAGTTTAAAACTATGATCAGTATCTCTTGTTATAGTTCTATATTTGAGTATTTTTCTATTTTCTACTCAGTTCTAAATGTAGAACGTCAGGACAGTTTAGAATGTAACATCATTTCAAGTAGTTTCCACTGCACAACTCTTTCAATCATAGATTATTTTCACTCTACCTGAACTGTTAGTTTAGTTAAACTGAGGTCCGTTGCAGCCTTTCAGTGTCCAAAGTCCTTTTCTACTTATTAACAGAAAATCTGAATACTACGACTAAGAGGGAGAAAAATCTAACTGATTAAGTTTCTCTCTAAAGACAGATTTCTCTGCCACACTTGATTTATTTTGAGAGGTCTCCTATAAATTTCTTCCTATGATGCATTCTGAGCACCTATCCTACAACAGTGAATAAATGTTGGTGCATCTTTTAAGACCCAAGATAATATAATGTTCCCCAGAGTCTTCTAAAACACTGCTTTTAAAACATTAATTTGTACGCTTTTGAAAAAAAATACTCCAATCTATCTCAAAACTCTTTCCCTAAATGATAGTCTTTCACTTATTTATTTTTGGTGTGGGATGTTAACATCTCTCTACCCCCAAGGTTCTTAAATTTAAACAGTTTACAACTGAAGAGTTTCTTGGTGCTCTGAAATCCTAAAATGGTATCTCGGTCTTCCTTCAATTATCCCAATTATCTGTCAAGGTCAGATAATCATGCAAAAACTAGGAAAAGTAGTTTATATTTTTTAGTGGACATACAACAATTAAACTATAAAAAGGATTTAGATACTCTCATATATATACGACATTTGTTCTGCACAGAAGTAATTTGCTTTTATTGCAAGGTCTAAAATGTGTGTGTGTGTTAGAAATGTGGTTCTAAATGAAATATTTTAGGGGAAACCCTAAAGTAAATTCTAGGTGTTTTGGAATCGCAAATATATATATACTGGGTGTATGTACAAAATATAACGTATCAACCCATATGTGTTATAGATACTTGCCTAAGTAAATTTATTGGAAAACTACATAGGATATTCAGTACCATATCCAAAACTGAATTTTTTCCAAGTTATTATTTCTCAAATGCTTAAGACTGTATGTGGCATAGAATAAATTTTTTTAATAAGACTTTGTTACATAAATTAAGTACTATGTTTATCCTGACACTTTCTTTTTAAACCATAACTCCCCAGTGCCTGTAGTGAATGATGAAATATGGAAGGATAACAATCCATTTTTCTTCAGAATAATCTGAAGTCATTCCTTTTGCAAACTTTATTTAAGAACTACTTCTGTCAAAAAGAAAACTCCTATCATTTCACTTAATTATTTCACCAAATGAGAATTTGCTATAAACAAAGATCACGCTGCTAGTTATTGCTAGAAACGAGTCAAATCCTAGGCTTTACTGAGATTCCCATTCTAATACTCTTTTTTGCCACATTGTATTGCTTCCTGTATATGGTAAAATATTCTTTTTATACAAAAGCAGCTTAAAAATTAATTTTATTTGACTAGCAAGGTTAAGTTGCAGTTGAAACACTGTGGAAATTTTTAAAAGATCACAAAAAGAACAGACAAAAGAGCAACTACGGTCAAATGAATGCTAAAAATGCTAAACTGCTGATTTTGAAAAAGGGTGTTGTGATTACTATACAAAACAAAAACTGTATTTAAAAGGGACCATTTACAGAAATGTATTTATTATTACTGAATCCATTATCTAAAGTTATACATCTTGTGGAAGTTAACTCATAAAATTTCAAAAAGTAACAAAATGTTTAAAAATATATATCACTTTAAAAAGAAACTGTAAATTGAAGATTGCCATTCAAGAGAATATGCTTTTGTTTTGTTTTTTTTTCAGAGGCTATGTGGCCCCTCCCACTTGTTCTATGCCCTGCCTGGTTATTTCTTGATGTTCTTTTTTCTACTGCATCCATCATGCATCTCTGTGCCATTTCCGTGGATCGTTATATAGCCATCAAAAAGCCAATCCAGGCCAATCAATATAACTCACGAGCCACAGCACTTATCAAGATTACAGTGGTATGGCTAATTTCAATAGGTATGTGGGGAATGTCAGGGTGTGGGGTGGTATAAATAAACAGCTTTTGGTTTCTTTTGGGTTAGAAATATACCAGGCCAGGTAGGCTGTGAAACTTAGCATAAGAGGTCAAGGCAGACTACTGATATACTGATACACCAACACAAGCTCTTTATGCCATGTCATCATATAAAATCACACTATCAACAACATGTGTGAAAAAGCAAAAAGTTCACGACCTCAGAAAGAATCATCTTTACAAAGGTTACTGAGATATCTTCCTGCTTTGATTTTGACATGCAGGAAGACTAAGTCTGAAAACAGGTTTTGTTTTTGTCAATAGATCATTAAGGTCTAGGGAGCATGCAGAATCTCGAAATTAGTATTAAAGTAACAAAAAAATAAAATGCATCTTCAATCACACTTAAGAAGATAAAGAGGAAAAGAGAAACAAGAAAAAAAAAACCAAACACTTTGTATGCACATACTAAAGACCATAAATTCATCTTGGAAGCCAGTATGTATGAGTATAGAATAAAGGCAGTAAGTATCTACATCAGTGTTCTGGATATATGATTAATCGGAGGTTTTAAGAGAGATGCTAGCGATATTCAGAAATGATTTACATAAGAAAATAGTATTTCTTCTAAACTGCCTTATGCCCTTGTGCCCATCTTTAATGCTCAAAGATAGCTTCTATGATAGAGTATCCTAGCATAAAGTACAGCAGAAATAATTCAGACCTCTTATAAGTTAGTATCAGAAAAGATTCACAACAATTACTATGATGATCATCAATAGTCTGACTAGCAGATTCACTTCTTCCTAGAAAAAAAAAAATCAAAGAGCAAAAAAATCAAGAGAGATCTGGAATGCTAAAGGAAAACCATAAAAAAGACATGGTCTTTCTCTAATCAAAGTAAGAACACTGGGCAAAAAAACCAAGATAATGAAAGTGACCTTTATGTTCCTGAAACAATAGCAGGGCCAAACCTCTTTTGAAAAGTTTGGAGGTAAAAGTCCAGAAGAAAGCGAGAGTGTTATTACTCTGGCTTGTGAAGATATCAGGGCCAAGGAAAAGTCTATTCAGAACGACAGGTTTGTAAGCAGAGAGATAGGCTAGTTTTGGGGACAGATGCTGATTGACAGAGCAGAAAAGGCCCCCCAAAAGAAGCCAGAGAAAGGGCATGGGAGATAATGGGTAACAGTCACCAAAATTTAAAGTGGAAAGGAGGGAAACAGTAGCTCATGCCAGAAGTCCCAATCTTTTTGGTAAACTCACTGCAGTAAGGGAGAGATGGGGGAGACAGTGTGAGGTATGTGTGTGTTGGGTTAAGGTGGAGGAAACAGGGCAAAGGCAGGGAGAAAACAAGAGAAATGATCCTTAAGAAAAATTAAAACATTTGAAACCATGAAATATGATCAAGCCAATAAATAGCCTACTGTTAGAAGTGATACCCAATTAAAGCTGGTTCGCATGAATCCATAAGCAGATCAAATCTCTGTTGCATACCTGTGACATACTAGATATCAAGAATACAAAGATAAATTAAAAAGAGCCTCTATATTCAAGGAAGGCAGATAATAAACAAATTAGACTAATACAAAGTATTAAGTAGGCAGGTAGAAAAGAATAAAAAGAAGACTCCAGATTTACAGTTTTGGAAGGGATCTTATAAATTCACTTTTTCCTTTTATAGATGAGAAAAGAAACCTAGAGGTTTTATTTTTTAAAAAGATTTTATTTATTTATTTGAGAGAGAGAGAGAGCGTTAACAAGCAGGAGTGGAGGAACAGAGGGAAAGGGAGAAAGAGGCTCCCTGCCCTGATATGGGGCTCAACCCCAGCACCTAGGATCATGACCTGGGCTGAAAGGCAGATGCTTACCGATTTGAGCCACCTAGGTGCCCCAAAATGTAGAGGTTTTAGATAGTTGGCTTAAAGACTGTTAACAGCTTTTCAGCACCAATGCCACAATCAATGCTGTGTTCATTTCATCACCCTTTGTTTGTAGGACCAATGACAATTTAGTAACTTTGTAGAAGAAAAAGCAGATGATTGGGTTAGTTCGGTTTTTAAATTCTGCAAAATGCTGAAAAGAGCTCGCTTTCTTCTGGACTTAGTTATCCTCAGTAAGACCTGGCAAAAAGTAAGGTATGAAAGAGTAAGGGGATAAGGGTATAAAAAGTACCAGCGAAGACTTATGTTATTGGCCACCGATTTGGTTGAAAAGGTAATGTGAGCCTTGAAGGAGGTTAACAGAATGTGAAAATAGAGAAGGATGAATGGACTAGAGGTCAACATAACTATAAAACGAAGTCCCACAGTAGCAGGGCAAGAAAGGGAAACTTCACACAAAGTTCTTGGTTTTAGATATAAGACTGCTTTAAGAGGGTTTGTGGATGCCTTCAGGAGTGCAAATAATAATAATGAGGGTTGATACACCAGAAACTAATATAATACTGTATGTTAACCACACTGGAAATAAAATTTTTAAAATAGTAAAAGATATCAGAATGGAGTTCAACAGACACAAAATGAAGATGTCAGAAGGGTCATCAATAAGGTCAAGCCATGGAAGGTAACAGCAATGGAGTGGTGGAGAGGAAGGCTTTAGCAAGGTGCTGAATCTACTGAGGAAGATGGGCAGAGGTCCTGGAGGTTGGTAGATGACCTGCATGGAGAACAGAGTATTGTAAGCAGATTATCAACAGACTTCAAAAGGGAACGGTTTTGGGGAGAAAAGTGGAAAAATCACTTAGAATTACCAGGGTACAGCAGGGGTCAGCCAACTTTTCCTGTAAACGGCAAGAAAGTAAATATTTTGGGCTTGCGGGCTCTAACAGTTTCTGTCACAACTACTCAACTCTGCAGCAGGAGAGTAAAAGCTATCACAGGCGATTTGTTAACAAATAGGGATGACGGTGTTCCAATAAAATTTTATTTACAAAAACAGGATGCAGGCCAGATTCAGTCCTCAAGCTGCAATGTGCTGACTTCTAGTGTAGAAGAGTAAGTATAAAGAATCCACTTTCTGGTGGGAGAGTTGAGGAAAAGTAGAAAAAGCAGTAGTCTCCCTGTTAGAAAGTATTTGAAGAAAATATTTTCATCAATGGCTCTTCAGTTACCATAAAAAGGCTGTGTACATGATGAAGTACTTTCAAATTCATAAAAAACAAAACAAAACACAAGGATTCTAGAGATTTCTAAAGATACAGTTAATTCAAACTTCTTTTTAAGAATCTGCTGTTTCAAAGGGAAAGGATTCAGGATAACACTTGTGTACTTGTCTAATAAGCTACTTCATGTGGCAATATCATATTTAAATACCCACTCCATGGTATTTAAAACATTAGAAAATTAGCATGAGATATATTTCTTTCATATCTGTTAGAGGAACTCTCAACCTGAAAATAAATTTCATTTGGAATGTCTTCTGCAGAAATGTCTGTTCATGTCTTCTGCCCATTTCTTGATTGGCTTATTTGTTCTTTGGGTGTTGAATTTGATAAGTTCTATCTATGAATTTGATAAGTTGAATTTGATAAGGCTTTTAAATACTACACCTTTATCTGATATGTCATTTGCAAATATCTTCTCCCTTTCTGTTGGACATCCAAGTGGCCAATGGACACACGAAAATGTGCCCAACATCATTCAGCATCAGGGAAATACAAATCAAAAACACAGTGAGATACCCCCTTACAGCAGTCAGAATGGCTAAAATTTACAATTCAGGAAATGACAGATGTTGACAAGGATGTGGAAAAACACCTATGCTGTTGGGAATGCAAGCTGGTGCAGCCACTCTGGAAAACAGTGTGGAGGTTCCTGAAAAAGCTGAAAATCGAGCTACCCTATGACCCAGCAATTGCACTACTGGGTATTTATCCTAAAGATACAAATGTATTGATCGGAAGGGGTACATGCCCCCCAATGTTTACAGCAACAATGTCCACAATAGCCAAACTATGGAAAGAGTCTAGATGTCCATCAACAGATGAATGGATAAAGAAGATGTGGTATATATATACACAATGGAATACTATGTAGCCATCAAAAACCCAAAAATCTTGCCATTTGCAATGACGTGGATGGAACTAGAGGCTATGATGTTAAGCAAAATAAGTCAATCAGTGAAAGACAATTACCATATGATCTCTTGGATATGAGGAAATAGAGAGGCAGGGTGGGGGGTCATGGGGGGAAGGGAGGGAAAAAAATGAAACAAGATGGGACTGGGGAGGGAGACAAACCATATGAGACTTTTTTCTCCCCCCATATGAGACTCAATCTCAGGAAACAAACTGAGGGTTGCTAGGCGGTAGGGGGGAGATAGGATGGCTGGGTTACGGACACTGGGGAGGGTATGTGCTTTGGTGAGTGTTGTGAATTGTGTAAGACTGATGATTTACGGACTTGTACCCCTGAAGCAAATAACACTTTATAAGTAATTAAAAATAAAAAAAAGGAAAGTAAATTTCATGATTCATATGATCTCAAATATTTAAGTAGCATTAAAAAAACAAAAACAATGAACTCCACTTAGTTTTCCCTAAGTCGTCAGAGGAAAAGATTAAGACATTCATAAATTACAAATAATGAAAATGTCTATTAAATCAAACTGTGTAGCCTCAAAGACAACAGTCATCTATCTAGAATTAAGATACTGCATAAATGTATTCTGAAGTCTCTTTAAATCAACTACATTGGATATAAAGATAAAGCAAATTCTCTTCTGAACTACTTTTTCTTAACCTGGGGATAGATCAATAAACACAAACAGATTATGAGAAATGGAGAATAAATGACATTCTCTTCTATTTTGTAGACATACTACAGCTTTAGGGAAGCTTAAATTATAAACTTGAAATCACTAATCAATCTCTGTTTAAAAATACCGGGTTTGCTTACTTGGGTCTATTTGTTAAATCTTCCTTTAATTAAATGCTTTGACAGATTCTGCACTGTGTGTACTAGGAATGAAAATTGACTAACCATTAACCACATAAAGTCACTAAGATAAACTCTAAAAGGACCTAATCTAAGAGTCAAAGGTCATAAAATTAACTCAATTTATCTTGTTCCCTCTTCCTTAGGCATTGCCATTCCAGTACCCATCAGAGGGATAGAAATTGATGCAGGTAACCCAAGCAACATCACCTGTGTGCTGACAAAGGATCGCTTTGGCAACTTCATGCTCTTTGGCTCACTGGCTGCCTTCTTCACACCTCTGGCAATCATGATTGTCACCTACTTTCTCACTATCCAAGCTTTACAGAAGAAAGCTTACTTGGTCAAAAACAAGCAACCTCAACGCCTAACATGGTTGGCTGTGTCTACAGTCTTCCGAAGTTCCAAAGAAACACCTTGCTCATCACCTGAAAAGGTGGCAATGCTGGACAGTTCCCACAAAGGCAAAACTCTGCCCAACTCAAGTGGTAAGATACGAAGGCGAAGAATGTCTACAGTTGGAAAAAAGTCTGTGCAGAACATTTCCAATGAACAGAGAGCCTCTAAGGTTCTAGGGATTGTTTTTTTTCTCTTTTTGCTTATGTGGTGCCCCTTTTTTATTACAAATATAACTTTAGTTTTATGTGATTCCTGCAACCAGACTACTCTCAAAATGCTCCTAGAGGTATTTGTGTGGATAGGCTATGTTTCTTCAGGGGTGAATCCTTTGGTCTATACCCTCTTCAATAAGACATTTCGGAACGCGTTTGGCCGATACATCAGCTGCAATTACCGGGCCATGAAATCAGTAAAAACTGTCAGAAAATGTTCCAGCAATACCTACTTCCGAAATCCAAGGGCAGAGAACTCCAAGTTTTTCATGAAACATGGAATGAGAAATGGGATTAATCCTGCCATGTTCCAGAGCCCAATGAGGCTCCGCAGTTCAAACACTCAGGTTTCCTCAATCATTCTATTAGATACACTTCTCCTCACAGAACATGAGGGTGACAAAACTGAAGAGCAAGTCAGTTATGTATAGAAGGAATGTCAGTTTTCATCTAATTAATATAACAATGAATTAGGTGATGAAGATGATATAAATGTACCAAGAATTACCAAGAATTATAAAAGAAGAACTTTATGTCATGTATCAAATCACCTCTTTAAAATAAGAGGTATCTATAAAGATGTACAATTTTCTTTATTTGGACAAAACTACTCCATGAAAAAAATTATTCTGTATAGCTGAAAGCAAAAACAATCCAGCAGTCTGGCTAAATGTTAAGGTATTCAAATGAAATAAAATTAAGTAAATCAGTAAGTTTCAGTCTTAAAAATAAACAATGTCATTGTAAGAATTTGTTTAGTTCCTAACTGTATGAAAGCTGTGCTAAGAATGAAATAAGACAAAAAAGCATTAACCTCTTCAAAGCCTTAAAAACACAAGGCGTAACACAGAACAACAATGAGAGGAACAGAAGACTAAAAATAAGTGCACAGAATGATCGCATCTGGAGGTAAGCTAAGATTGTCACTGCAGTCTGGCTCAGTTAAAGGTAGTCACGATATTGCTTTGATCTAGAAACTTGTGACGGAAGGGGTAGGGAGGACGGTTGTTGGGTATCACACAAAGTAATAGGATCTCGGAACTAGAGCTGTTTGTTAAATGTCTGATACCAGGTACATCTACTCACCAGAAGTGGGTCTAACTTAGAGAACGAGAGGATGCAAATGAAATCACTCCAGCATACCTAAAATTCATTTTGTTCTTTGGAGAACAAGTACAAACTGGAAACACAGGATCTTGATACAGGAACCTAAACTTTAATGACCCCATAATGACCCCAACACTTGGCTAAACTTCTGGCACATTTTTTATTCACCCTTTCCTAATTTCACTGTACACTGCTAGATCTGGGAATAAATCCAAACTGTATCACCAGCTAACTGCCTAAATTTATGGAAGATTCTTAATTTCTCTGGGCCTCAGTTTTCTCAGCTACACGGGGTTCTTATGAAATGAGTACAGGCGGGCAGTCTGTATTGGTAGCCAATTCTAGTTACATCTGATATTTTATTGTCACGCTACTGCCATAAATGGTGAACAAAATTAGTCTGAAGGGTTCTGCAGTGAAGACAACCCACATCTTAGCTTTTCCTTTTCAGGCTGACCCATTCTTATGTCTCAGCCTATTGCTCTAGGGCTGTCCCTCTCCAGGTTAAGTTTAAGAAAATTACTTCAAGAAATGTGTTGGCTATGGAGAAACTCAGCATAAGTGAACCAGGTATATAGTCTCCAAACGGCAGAATCCTTTCCTAGAACATAGTTAGAACATAGACCTTATGGGCTCTGTATCATCTGCCAGAAAGAGTATACCTTACAAATTTAATCCCGAAATCTCAAAGCTTTAGGCACAGAAATCCCCCCAGCAGTCTAAGATTTTTCAGCAGCATGTTCTAGATTCATTTCACCGTGGCAAAAATGTTTTTTAACTTAATTCTCAATATTTCTCTTATATATTATTAACAAATGACACAAAATTTTCAGTAGAAAGAAACACTGAAAATACTGTACTCCCTGGACTACCTGAGAGTAAAGAAGATAACAGACATGAGAACTGTTAGTTTCCCACAAGACAATTTCATCTAAGTTGAAGTACAAATACATGTTTACCCACATGTTTTCAGTATTCACGTCCAATAAGTAGACTTAAAAAGAAGATTTAAAAAGTCATGGTTCAACAGACATTTCTGCAAAGAAGACATCCAAGTGGCCAACAGACAAATGAAAAAGTGCTCAACATCACTTAGCATCAGGGAAATACAAATCAAAATCATAGTGAGATATCCGCTTCACACCAGTCAGAATGGCTAAAATTTGCAAGTCAGGAAATGGCAGATGTTGACAAGGATTCAGAGAAAGGGGAACCCTCCTACACTATTGGTGGGAATGCAAGCTGGTGCAGCCACTCTAGAAAACAGTATGGAGGTTCCTCAAAGTTGAAAATAGCCAGCAATCACACTACTGAGTATTTACCCTAATGATACAAATGTAGTGATCCGAAGGGGCACATGCACCCCAATGTTTATAACAGCAATGCCCACAATAGCCAAACTGTGCAAAGAGCCTAGATGTCCATCAACAGATGAATGGATAAAGAAGATGTGGTACACATATAGCACGGAATACTATGCAGCCATCCAAAAACCCGAAATTTTTTCATTTACAACGACATAAATGGAACTGGAGGGTATGATGCTTAGCGAAATAAGTCAATCAGAGAAAGACAATTATCATATGATCTCTCTGATATGAGGAATTTGAAAAGCAGGCCAGGGGGGTTCGGCAGGGGAGGGAAAAAAAATGAAACGAGATGGGACTGGGGAGGGAGACAAACCGTAAGAGACTCTTAATCTCAAGAAACAAAATGAAGATTGCTGGGGGGTAGGGAGGGAGAGAAAGGGTGGCTGCATTACGGACACTGGGGAGGGTATGTGATTTGGCGAGTGCTGTAAATTGTGTAAGGCTGATGATTCACAGACCTATACCCCTGAAGCAAATAATATATGTTAATAAAAATATATATATTATGGTTCAAGAAGGTCAAATGTCTGCAGTTATTTTAAAAGTAATATGTATGGGGCACCTGGGTGGCTCAGTTGGTTAAAGCCTCTGCCTTTGGCTCAGGTCATGATCCCAGGGTCCTGGGATCGAGCCCGAGCAGAGAGCCCGCACCTCCTCTCTCTGTGCCTGGCTCTCTGCCTACTTGTGAGCTCTGTCTGTCAACTAAATAAATAAAATCTTAAAAAAAAAAAAAAAAGTAATATGTAACATCTAAAAGGGAAGAAATGGTAAAATGGAGCACATTCTAAAAAAGTAAATGACAGTGCATCAGAGAACATTTACTGTTCTTAAGAGATAGGACAGAAACTTTACAAATATTAAAGGTAATGAGAAAATTTGAGAATAAAAATGTTCTATGAGAGTTGCTTAGAAAAACAGTATTCTGATGGAAAGGCATGTTGTAGAAAGCATTGGTCTATAATGACATCTGTTTTGAATTTCAGTTGTACCATTTAGTCCTATGACAATGAGAAATTTTATTAACTATTTTGGAATTCAATTTCCTTCTTCTTCTTCTTCTTCTTCTTTTTTTTTTTTTCAATTTCCTTCTTTTTTAAAAAAAATATTTCTAAGCTTCTTCCACCTTTAAAAATTCTCAGTCGCAGGAAACAGCACTAATCTAAAATTTTGAGAATTTGGTTTCAATTGCAATTCCTAAGTTGATTACATTTAATTTTTTTCATCTAGAAATCTATAACTTTCAGACAAAATCATGCCTAAAGTCCAGTTTCTTCTACTTATAAAGAGTCATATTATGAAAAACAGAACTCAGAATGGTCCCTTAGCAATAGCAAGCATATAAACCACTCATTAGCTGGATCTCACTAGTCTAGGTAGTAAAAAAAAAAAAAAAAAAAAAAAAAAAAATCTAAACAAAGCCTTTAGATTTTTAAGCAGCTCATTGGAGACATCTGCTGCCAAAACTGGGAATTCAGCATGAGTGTGAGCTACAGGAAACGCAAAGGCAGAATTGAATGTTAATTGGAGAACAAAACGCTGTCAGGTTAAAAAGGGAAGAAAAAGTTTTCAAAAAACTCAGCTTCCTCTGTAGCAGAATATATACATCATGCCACTGATATATAGTATATGAAATATAAAATCACCAAGAGGAATTAGTAACTGACAATATAGAAGCAAAACAAAGGAAGAGACCATCATGAGTAGGACTATTTACACAAACCAACAGTTACTAAAGGTACCCCTAGAGAAATATACTTTCCAGATCAAGATTATCTAGTTCTCTGGTAAGAATTAAAACAAAAAACCCTCTCTGGATAGCAATAAAACTCCACACCCCCGCCAACAGCACTCCCATCCTTGGATCTAAACTCCAGAGCAAAATCAGCGAAAGACTAGGGTCACCGTTTGGCTAAAATAATACACCAAAAAATGGACAGGGAGAAAACAGAACTATCCAACTTCTACTTTTACTTACTCCCCCGCCCCTTAGGAGAATGATATTTGGACCAGAAAGGTAAAAAGTAATGTTGTAAAGCTTGATCAAAATGAAAAACAGGGGGCGCCTGGGTGGCTCAGTGGGTTAAGCCGCTGCCTTCAGCTCAGGTCATGATCTCAGGGTCCTGGGATCGAGTCCCGCATCGGGCTCTCTAATCAGCAGGAAGCCTGCTTCCTCCTCTCTCTCTCTCTGCCTGCCTCTCTGCCTACTTGTGATCTCTCTCTGTCAAATATATAAATAAAATCTTAAAAAAAAAAAAAGAAAAGAAAAACAGGTTGGGGCACCCAGGTGGCAGTTGGTTAAGCTGCCGACTCTTAGTTTTGGCTCAGCTGTGATCTCAGGGTCAATGGATCAAGCCCTGCATCAGGCTCTCCCCACCCCACCACAGGCTCTGCTTCAGATTCTCTGTCTTTGCCCCTCCTGCTTATGCTTTCTCTCTCTCTCAAATAAAGAAATACAATTTTTAAAAAAAATGTATAACAGGTACAAAGACTGGCTGGCTTAAATGAGTTCAGCTCTGTAAACTAAATGAATCACCTCCCTGAAAGAGAACTTGTGGTTGTCGTTATGGAACTACTGCTGACAAATCTGAGAAAAAAGAGAGAATGGCAAAGGTACAAAAAGACTACAAGTGGCTAAATAGTCTATGTTCAAAAACAGTAGGAGGGGGGTACCTGGGTGGCTCAGTGGGTCAAGCCACTGCCTTCGGCTTGGGTCATGATCTCAGGGTCCTGGGATCGAGCCCTACGTCGAGCTCTCTGCCCAGCGGGGAGTCCGTGTCCCCCCTCTCTCTCTGCCTGCCTCTCTGCCTGCTTGTGATCTCTATCTCTCTGTGTCAAATAAATAAATAAAATCTTAAAAACAAACAAACAAACAAACAAAACAAAACAGTAAGAGGACTCAAGAAACTAAGTGTGGAGTCTATTGCAGATCTTTAAAAAAAATGTGCAACAGCTTACGGAACATAGGTTTTGTCATACCTTAGAAAAAGAATCAATGATATGATACTTCTATGGATTACAAAAGCAATAATAACCAACTAATCACTTATCTTATTTTAGAGGTATCAGACTAGTAGATCTGTGTAAATACTGTCTTTAGAATTAGTGAAGGCTCTTTAGTGTCTTTGTGAACAAGATGAACAAATGAGGTTTAGAGAACAACACAATGAAGGAGCCAATTGGCATGTGGCTGAACAGCCTTATTCAACAAAACCGGTGTAAGGAGAAACCTGATTACCATATCATATAGGTCTGTACTTCACTGTTTTATTCAAAATTTTTATCCACAGAAGAGTAAAATATCTTACAGCCTATCTGGTAACTTCTTGATAAATGGAGTAACTTCCTATCTAAGATGTTACGAAGAAGTTCCTGTAGCCAGTTCACAATGGATGTTCAATCTTTGTTGGACTGTATTATGACCTTTAAACAAAGTCCACTCCCAGGAATGTGGGAGACAATCTACCCCAGAGATTAAAAGGACATGAGTGAGACTCATCTAACATGTACTTTGGGAACTTATTTTTTTGTATAATTCCATCACAAATGAGCTACAATAAGCAGTGTCCAAATAGAGCTAAAGGAAGTACTTTTAATTTGCCTTTGCTAGATTGTAATATAAAGTATCTTAACCAGAAGAAACAATGGTACTTAAGATTGGAGATAAGCAGACAGTAAGAGCTGCAAGAAGTACTACTGCATCTGCCACCACTATTAGAGTTACCACTACTGTCATACGCTTAAATAACACTTAGTGCCAGAGGCTGTTCTAAGGGCTTTAGGTATTAATTCAGTTACTCATCCAAAAACACACTTCTTTTTTTTTCCCCCAAGATTTATTTACTTGAGAGAGAGAGAAGAGAAAGAGCACAAGCAGGGGGAAGGGTAGTAGAAGAGGGAGAAGAGGGAGAAGCAGACGCCCTGCTAAGCAGGGAGCCCTACTCAATCCCAGGCACCCCCAAAACATACTTCTTAAATAGGTACTATTGTTACACCCATTTTACAGATGAGAAATTGGAGGCTCAAAAAGGCTAACAAGCCCAAAGTCACTCAGCTTGAAGTGGCAGAGCCAGGATTCAATCAGAGCAAACTGGTTTCAGAGTACGTCCTCTTAATCACAACTATCCTGGGCCAAGGGGATCTCCAAATCGCAAGTCCAAAATTGTTTTCTTAAATCTACAAAACTTTCACCCTTCTGCATTGAAACAAAGCTTATTACCTCTTATTCTCATTAAAGAGCTTCAAGAACTCTACAACCCTATGTTAGATACAAGATCCATTTGAATTACCAATGTGTATGGAAAGAGGAGTACTAAACATGCTATTTGGATTTAAAAATTTAAGCAAACACAGGGAATGTTATGAAACAGACAAACAAAAAAACCCAACCCAGAAATAACAGTTATTTCACTACTTTTCAAATAGGTTCTTGGACTCTCAAGACACACTTGCTTCTTTTTCAGATCAACAATACTAATCTTATTGTTAAATGGTCTTCACTCTAAACCTAGATATATCCCTCAGATATTTAGTTTCTGTTTAGTTACTATTTAAAAAAAAAAAAAAAAAAAAAAAAAGGACTATAAAGAGAACCAGAAGTTAGAAATTATTACCTGAACAGGATGAACCCAAGTGATTCTACCGCTGCCCTCCGGACATCATCATTGACATCACTTACCTAGGAAAAATTTTAAAGGATGATTACATTATACCATACATTCCATTACTAGAATTAACTTATATGAGAGGCTCATATCATTCAAATGTAAATCAGACCTCATTAATATTAGAATGTCTTCCCTCAACTTGGGAAAGACTCATCTGAAATACCCTATTTCAGGACGTGGAAGCCCTTTAAGCTTGGTGAAGTTTAAGAACCAGGGCTACTTCTAAAGATTATTTCTGCCTTTTGCAGGCTACACTGAAAATCTAACCATTCCTTCAGTGTTGTTTTAAAAAAAAAAGTATGTTCTAAATTCAAGCAAAACACAAACATCCACCATTTACAACATACCACATGCTGTACTGATAAAAAACTAAATTAATAATAAATACTATGAGAGGTGTGTATCTCTGGGAATAAGATAGTAATAGTTCTAAACCTTTCCTGCATGGGAAGGTGACCTGAGATTTACCTTCTCCTGGAACCAAGATGGTAGAAACCTACTAAGTTAAGACATATGTACAGTGTCCGTTTCATTACCAGGCAACACTATTGTTCATAAACTCTACCTGGGTTGGGAGGACTAGGAATGGGAAAAGCCTGTTGGAAAACATGGGCATTGGCTTTCCTGTGCAAGGTAGCTCTTGTAATAGGGTATGTTCCATAGAGATACCTGGAAGCTAAATTCATAGGCTATAAAAAGAAGTGGTTTTTATTGTTCATTAGGTTTCCCTCTCCTAGGGTAGCTGCACATACTCATGTGGTCTTGTCCCTTAGAAATGAGGATGCCCTTTGGAGCTGGTTTTCAGAAGTTGCCCGTGAATGATATTAAGGACTTCTATTTGTACTGACATACTGTTTTTCTGTTCTATACTTGGCGCTTAGGTTATAGCTGATTTTGTGCAGTGAGTGAGAATCTGAACCTGACATCACTCATGCTAGTCATGCAGTGTGGGTGCTGCAGCAGCCCAGACATTTACTGTCCATCTGCAAACTGTCCTTTCTACCTCTACTCGAGGAAGAGTACTTACAGCAACGTGGAGCAGGCGTCGAATAGCTTTGTTGTTACCCGAGCCACAGTAAGCCATGGCTACAGTGTACATTCCAGATCGTCGAAGAATTGGGTCCTAAGAAGAATAATCTATATCAATCAACAAATTGTCATTTCAAACAGTGACTTCTACAGTCTAACTGGCACAGCTACATCTACCAGGAGAGTTGATTTTAGGCAAGAAATGAGAAGAATGATTTTGGGGTTGGTAATTTTCTAAATGAATGTGGAAATACAAACTCTTAAATACAGGAGGAATTAACTCCTTTTAATTCCCAACTCTATGTAATGTGCCTGTACTGCCTTACATTGACTAGAAGTATCAACTCAAGTCCAATACCAACACTAACTACCTTCTCATACTCAGCTTCCATTTATTAAACAAGTAAGAAGCTTGCTTCTAATTCTACATTGTAACTTGCTTACTTCATTCTTGAGGGCTGAGGGGAGCAGATATGGCATCTGAGAGCTGAGCAAAATAATGAGCAGTTTTGTCACTTAACTTTTAACAGCGACTCTTTTCACCAGACTATAGTGGACAGCATTAGCTACCACTGACTACCCACCACACACAATACCACTATCCAAATAAAATAAAACAAAATGCAATGAAAAAAACTCACCCAGATAAATAAGTATCGAAACTGGCACTGGTTTTTGATGAAAAAACGAGGTAAACTTTATATCTTATTAAAGGGTTATTAAGTAATTCCAAAAATATTATTTCTAAAAGCAATCAACTTGTAAATTTCTAAAGAACTTCTTTGGATCTGCTTATCTGAAAATTACCGATCTGAAGTCTTAATTTAAAATTCTCAAATTAGTCCTATTAACTTGTTCTAATCAGTGCTCTCCTTTCCTACGTTCCATTAGGCTTTATATATATTACATAGAGTATTATCAACATGTATAGCTAGGTGTTCTGATGGGAACAGAGATAATTTCTAATGAGAGTGCTTCTCTAAATGCTGGTGATAAACAGGGTGTGATGAACTACAGGGAGAAAAGGATAAACAATGTATCATCTCACCTTATCCCGGCACAGAGATTCAATGAGAGCATCAGCTTCCTCCATCCTCCCATACATTACTAATGCTATGCCAACTGCAAGACCACGCAGAATCTTCTCATGTTGAGTTTCTTGTGCATAACCGACCATGTCCTCAATAGCCTGGGCATTTTTAGAGCCCAACATAACCAAACCTAGGGCCAGGCCAGCTGCTTCACCTAGTGAGTAAAAAGTAAACATTAAAAAATAAAAATTATGTATCTAAAATCAATGAAAGATAGCTTACTGGAAGCGGCACTTATTATCATCACATATCAAAACAGCCATTAATTCTGGTAGCATTTTTTTCAAACCATTTGATAAAAAGCACATCCACATATTTATAGCTATTTTCCTTTTAAATCTTGATAGATTACCTCATTGAATCCTACAACGATTTCAAAGGAAACATAATGACATTATTCTACATTACCACCATGCAGTATAGATAGCTCTGAGACTCAAGTATCAAATAGGTCACTCTAATAAATTTCTATTTGCAAAAGTCAGTTATATAGACAGATACACAGGATATGTCATTTAAAAAATCTATGTATCACAAAAC
The DNA here is from genome assembly GCF_964662115.1 of Mustela nivalis. Lineage (NCBI taxonomy): Eukaryota > Metazoa > Chordata > Mammalia > Carnivora > Mustelidae > Mustela > Mustela nivalis. The sequence goes on from NC_139030.1 coordinate 75,730,952, forward strand.
CTATTTTTATGAATTTGACAAACAGGGCAAAATCCATTCCCTTCTACAAGTAATCTATTAGATTTTTAAGAGGCTACAAAATATAAATAGAAAATAAATAAAGTTATATTAGTTAATCCTAGTTTCTTGCTCTGGAAAGAATCACTTACCTGTCACAGCATCATCTTGATAAAGGTTTGTTTTTAGCAAATCATACACATCCTGGCGCGCAGTCCCCATGGCAGCCAAACCAAGGCCCAGACTGCCACCATGTCGAACAATCTAGGGAAAAAGCATGGGCTCTGTTGATTCAGAACACTGTACTTAAAAGTCCAAGCTTTTATTCTGATTTAAAAATATATTGATATTAAACACGCAGAGCAGCTGACCTAGTAAGAATGAGCAAAGTATTTGTGAACCAGCTAGCCAGTGGTAACCTCGGCAATTTCAGTTTCAAAAGAATGATGCTTGCTGATACAAAATAATAATAAGTTGAGAAATGAATGAAAGTACGAAAGTGGAGGGAGAAGGTACAGCTCTCTTTCAGTAAGTTTACATGAGAAGGGGAGAAATATGATAACTAAGAGGGAGAAGCAAGGGTCAAAGAAAGATATTTTTTAGGACAGGTGAGACCTGAATATACTTACGGGCTGAGGAGAAGGAGCCTGAAGAGAGGAGAAAAGGTTATCTAACAGACCATCATTGTAAGGAAGTGGGAAAAAATGGGGTCAAGGGCAAAAGTAGGTCTTTATTTCAAGAGGGACACTTTAGCAGTCATGTGTCATTTTTGAGTGCACAGTCTCCATTTATAGGTAACAGTACCCCAATCTTGCTCGGAATATACTCCTCTCCCATTGGTTAGTCTTGGTGGGATTGCCATTTAATAAGCACCCACCTTCCCCTACCCAAACTGTGGGATTGTGACCCAAAACAGACTACTCAGATGCTCTTTCACTAAAATTTTAATCTTTCCTTAGTGAAGTGACCCAAAAACATTTCAAGTTCATTCATCCTGACAGTAGGGCCCTAGAGAGATGATTCATTAGTTCCTGTTATCTAGATCCCTATAACTGTCCTGGCTCTTAACTTTTGCAAGAATTGGTTTATCTGCTCTTCCTTTAATTATATAAGCTACTTTTGATAAACTCCTTGTTTGAAGTTAATCAGTGGAAGTTTCTATTGCTGGCAACCACAGGAGCTTTGTCTCATAAGAACAGCTGTACCTGAGACCAGAGGAAATGAGGCAAGATATAAATAAATGTACATAGTATTTGTGGATGAGGAGCTTATTAGGTAAGACAGATGATCCTACTGGCCTCAATCTTTTCACTGAAATCAAAGGACGAAGTTGTCTGGCTTACTTACCTACTCTCCTAATAGCCTTCTAAAGAAGAGTCTACTCTAACATAAAAGCTAAAGTCTAAAATCAAAATTCTATTTCAAGGTTCTGTAAAGTAAGAACAAGTTGCTTAGTAAGTTTTTTTCCAAAGAATTACATTTAAAAAATATAAAATAGCAAATAATAAAGAATTCTGGTTCCTGAGAGAGTTAGGCACTTCACTGGGACTTAGTTTCCTATAAAATAACAAAATTAGACTAAATGATTACTACGGTCACTTTCAGTTAAAATATTCCAAGACTCTTAAATGTGGAAATACAATACCTATTTTACAAATATATGGTACTTTATTATTCTGTTTGTCACATACAAGGTTTAAAGGACTGAGAAGCACAATTTTAGTTTAGAGAGAAAGAAAGACAATAACCTTAAAAAAAATAATTCCTTAAGAATAGTTCTATTTTTGGAATTTCAAAATCCTACAAAATTTCTATTCACTAAAATATCTTGGCAAGTATGTTTTCCTGGACTCTTAAGTAACAGAAATTAGTTTTTCAATCAAATACTTACATCATTGCTGGCATTCTTAAGCTGGTTAAGCAGATAGTCAATTATATCACCACCATGATTGGCATGAATGAGACCTAATGCATAGAGACCTCCACCTTCCTGATAGGCTGATCCTGGAGAGGTGTCCTTCGGAAGATAGGTTGCCATTAACTGTAATGCTTCTTTCTCATGACCCTGTAAATTTGAACCACAACAAAAGTGTAAGAGAAAGTGAGAGTAAAAAATATGTATTTTCTATGACTATTGTCTTCTTTCTAGAAAATTCACTTTCTAAAAGAGGAGGAAATGGGTGTCTCCTCTAGATAACTTTGTAACTCAAATAAGAGGAGAGTTTTAAAAGACCCAATCACATCTTTGTTAGAAACAAGTGCTTTAATTTTTCCCTTTCTTTTATAACATTTCTCCAAATTAACCTTAGACTATACAAATAACTTATTTCAATTCATACTTTGAGAAATGTCATCTTCATAGGAAAAGGATTTCCACCTTCTACTAAAAACAAACACATAGGGGGATGCCTGGGTGGCTCAGTCCGTTAAGCATCTGCCTTCAGCTCAGATCATGTTCCAGGGACCTGGGATCAAGTTCTACATCAGGCTCTCCGCTCAGCAGGGAGCCTGCTACTCCCTCTGTCTGCTATTTCCCCTGCTTCTGTGTGCTCTCTCTCTGATAAATAAATAAACAAAATATTTTTAAAAAACAAAAACTAAAAACAAAACATAGGTATTTTAATTTATTTACTTTATTCTTTCCTATAAGAGGATTAATCTGATTTAACAAAATGTACTTATGAATGATTTACAGTAAACTTTTATTTTTTTGACTCCAGAAATACTGCTTCTGTTATACTGATCAGTATATATTACCTTATGAATTACACCCAGACTGGCTGTCGCTGTAAATTTTGCCCAGTTAGTGGCCCTGGCCAACCATTCCAAGTTATCTCTGTAAGAAAAAGAAAATTCAGCAATACTATTGAAATGAATTCCATAAAGCTTTTTTTATAACACTAAAGTCAAAGCATTAAAATTTTACCTTGAACTATTATAAATCATTTTACTTCATGGAGCTCAAGTTACTGCGGATTCTATTTTACCTCCTAAGTTCTTAGTATTCTGGACTTTAAAAAATGCATGATATGTAATTTCATTATGAACAAAAGCAGAATTATATTAATATATTTCATGCAAAAGCCTATAACTTAAGCTCACTAATAAAGGTAACTGATTTTAACTTAAAAAAAACAGACATACACAATAAAAAATGTATAGGGGAGCCTGGATGGCTCAGTCAGTTGAGTGTCCGACTCCTGATTTTGTCCCAGGTCATGATCTCAGGGTTGTGGGACTGAGCCCTGCACTGGGCTCTGTGCTCAACAGGGAGTCTGTTAGGTATTCCCTTTCTCTCCCCATCTCCTCTTGCCCCACTTGTGCACATGGCACGCGTACTCTCTCTCTTTAAAATAGTAAGTAAATACATCTCTGGAAAAAAAAATGTATAAAATAACAAAAATAGAATTTAAAATTCAGGACAGGGGTGCCTGGGTGGCTCAGTGGGTTAAAGTCTCTGTCTTCAGCTCCCAGTCATGATCCCAGGGTTCTGGGATCGAGCCCCACATCGGCCTCTCTGCTTAGTGGGAAGCCTGCTTCCCCCTCTCTTTTTCTGCCTGCCTCTCTGCCTACTTGTGATCTCTGTCAGTCAAATAAATAAATAAAATCTTAAAAAAAAAAATAAATAAATAAAATAAAATTCAGGACAAGTAGGCAAGGGAAGCTCTGCACATCCATGTAACAATGTCAACAGAGTCTCTATTAAAGATGAGTGTAAACCAAAGTGGAAACCTTCCAGTATATTTACCTAAGAAACTGGTCACTGGTAGTCCCACAGTGCATAAAAGAGTTTGCTATAACGGTTGCTGTATGACACACAGAATTCCGTACTGCATCCTACAAAAACAAATAGGTTTTTATCATGACAAAGTATTTATATATATGCAAAGTTGCATGGAGACATATAACCAGAGACCCTGCTTTGTGAAGAAAATATTAATAAACTGAACTGATATTTAAACCATGAATCTTGGATGTTTCTAAATAAAGATTAAATAGGTAGTTTATAAAAACAATCAAGTCAGAGTCTTATCTGTGGTCTTAACTTAAGATCAGTATATTTTAGGCAGAAATTTAGGTAGATTTTCTGTTTTTGAATAGTTTAATTTGCCATTTTTCTTCAGCATCTTTTCTATAGGTCTCCAAGGTATTAGGGTAACCTGAAGAGCAGTGCCCCACCTCTCCTCGCTCTGCACTTCTGGCAGTCACCAAAATGATTTTATTTTTAATAAAACTATATTATAAAACTATAACAAATAATTGTTAGAAAAACACATTGTGCAATTCTGTGTCCATTTGCCATTTGTAATTATTAGAAGTTTGAGAAGTATGATTTCATGTTTTATGCAAACACTGACGTAATGAAATAATATACAGCTACAAATAATACACAGCTACAAAAGAAAAGGGTACTGGGTAGTTAAGGTAGAAGGCAGGAAAATGAAGATTTTTCATACTATAAATCTTTTCATATTAAAACATTTTTTGTAATTGTTAGGATCAATATCTCAACAAAGGTTATAAAAATATCAAGGTAAGAACCTCTGCACTCAAGGAATTTGCAGTTCAATGGGAAAAAAGACACATAAACAAACTATATTAATGTTCTGACCGTGCCATCTGTCCAAGTGCTACATATATGTATTTAAATAAAAAGGCAGCTAAAAATATGAAAATAAAACAAACACCACTAAACTTCCCAAGGAAGGTGAATACAAAAACAGGAGCTCAATAGATATTAATTCCCTCTCTTCTCAACAAATTCAAGGGTTTCTCCCTTCGTTGTATTTTTTAAAAGTTATTTTCTTGATCAAAATAAAATGCAACAAAGTATTCAATAAGAAATAAGTAATTAGGGGGCGCCTGGGTGGCTCAGCGGGTTAGAGCCTCTGCCTTCGGCTCAGGTCATGATCCCAGGGTCCTGGGATTGAGCCCCGCATTGGGCTCTCTGCTCGGCAGGGAGCTTGCTTCCCTTCCTCTCTCTCTGTGTGTGCCCCTCTTGCCTACTTGTGATCTCTATCAAATAAATAAATAAAATCTTAACTAAAAAAAAGGAAAGAAGTAATTAGGGGTGCCTGGGGTGGCTCAATGGGTTAAGCCTCTGCCTTTGACTCAGGTCATGATCCCAGGGTCCTGGGATCGAGCCCCGAATTGGGCTCTCTGCTCAGCAGGGAGCTTGCTTCCCTTCCTCTCTCTCTGTGTGTGCCTCTCTGCCTACTTGTGATCTCTGTCTATCAAATAAATAAATAAAATTAAAAAAAAAAAAAAGAAAGAAAGAAGTAATTAGGGGCACCTGGGTGGCTCAATGGGTTAAGCCTCTGCCTTTGGCTCACGTCATGATCTCAGGGTCATGGGACTGAGCCCCACGTCAGGCTCTCTGCTCAGTACCCTCTCTCTTTGCTGCCTCTCTGTCTACTTGTGATCCCTCTATCTCTGTGTCAAATAAAAAACTAAAATATAAAACAAAAAAAGAAAACTTAAAAAAATTGATCACATTTTTAAAAAAATAAGTAATTTAAAAAATTGTATTAATATTCAACAAAGAAATAAATACAAGAAGAAAGCCTCTGTTATAGATGAATTTCTTACCTTTGTGTTTTTTAGAATCATGAGATCTGTGTTATTATTTCGTATTAAGAACTGTAGATGTAACTCAATAGCCATTTCACCACTTAAAATTTTAATCATTTTCAAAGTTTGGTCCTTGGGCTCTGGACTCTGCCAAAATAAATAAACAAACAAGAACGAAAATTCATATATTACTAAAATCCACTAAGCCAACTGTATTTTAACAGCCCTAGACCAGTGAAATTCACAGTCCATACACACACCAAAACTTATATTTTAATAGTAGGATCTAGAAAACTCATACATCATTTATTTGAGAGAAAGAATGATTTATTTCTTTAATAGCTATCACTGAGATATGATACCAGTTTGACGGAAGAATGCAATTCATTCTGAACAAGTTTCCAATATAAAACATTTTAATATTAAAAAAAATCAAAATATAAAGTAACTGATTACTGATGATACACAAGAAAAACAAACTCATAGTTATACAGAACAAACTCATAGTTAAGACAAGAAACTCCCTACTACAAACTAGAAAATCAAAAGCATTTTTAATCAACACATATATATGATCTCATGAAATAACAAGCCATCCAAGTAAAGAATAGTTTACATACCTGATAATCAAAAATCAAAAGTCTTGCTAGAGGAACATTTATATCCACGAGACTACTAATACCCCCTTCTTCCATTCACTATGAATATTAAAAACAACAAAGGCAACTAAAGTGCTCCCCCTACAGTAAGTTGACATTTATTTGTTAGAGGCCATACTTTTGTCTCACCCTGTGACAAGTAATTCAGTTATTCTAGACAGAGTTCAACCTTTTGTAAGCATCCAAGGATTTGATTTCTTCTAAGTTAAATGCTTTCCAGAGTAAGTCCCAAATTTTAGCTTTTTACAGAAGATCTATTTTTATTAAATGACTATAGTATTAAACTTAATATTAAACCCCTTTAAAGGCAAATATATAACACTTTAAAATAAAATATACTGTGGGAATATACATTAATGATAAACTCAACTTAAAAAAACATACTTACCACTTCTGGCGTTTTTCCTACAAGCACACTACCTGTCTTTTCTTCTGTTTCCATTGACTCACTGAAATAAAGAGAACCAAGAGCTACTAATCTGAAAAATTTTTTCTGAATAGTGTGTATGGGTGACTTATTATCAAAATGAAGGTCTGAATCTTGTTCAGATTAAATATTTTGCAAGGAAAAAATATTTAAGTATTTCCCTTAAGAAACACCCAAGATTCTATTAAGATGGAGGTAGCCTATAATTTAATTTCTTCCAAATAAATTCATAAAAATACACAAAGCAACTAACCAGGTTAGCATGGACAACAAATACAACAAAACTAGGTGAGAAAGCATCCCCCGCACTCCCAAAACACAGTCAGGTGGAGATACATTGTCACCAGCTACACCAGTTTGAAGTAAAGCAGGTGGGGCCTGAATAGCTCTTAAAACCAACACACCTTCTAAGTCAAAGCATGAAAATGCTGGGCACAGAATCCAAATTAATATGGCAGAAACAAAGGAAAAAGAAAGCCCAAATAAAAGGGAGAAAGTAAACAGACTTAAGAGATCTCAGATCATAAGTCACCATTTTGTTTAAAACTCTGTAACACAACAGAAGAGGAAGTTCTAGAGAGCAGTGAAATTAGAAAAACTATCCTAAATAAGCTTCTTTGCAAAAATTCAGGAAAACTAATTTCAGTAAACATAAGCTACACACAAGGTTCAAAGCAAAATTCCATATGACATTAGAAAAGAAAAATTAGCCACCTGAGTTGCTTAGTTAAGTGTCTGACTTGATTTTTGGCTCAGGTCATGATCTCAGGGCTGTGAGATCAAGCCCCACGTTGGGCTCTGTGCTGAGTGTGGAGCCTGTTTAGGATTTTCTCTTTCCCTCTTCCTCTGCCCCTCCCTGCCCTCACAACCTTGCTCTTAGAAAAAAAAAAAAAAGAGAGAGAGAGAGAGAGAGAAAGATCATTTCAAAAGAGGTAAAAAACATTAAGAAAATTACGTAAGATATAAAAGAATAAAACATGTCAGAATTAGGAAACTCAGAAATGAAATAAACTAGGAAAAAATTAGAAATGAAGAAAAAATAATTTTAGAAGATTAATTCAGAGGGGCAAATAAACACAACATGAATAAAGGACAAGGCAAGAAAGAAAAATTTTAATTAACAAGGCATAAACCAAATGCTACTTCCCTAAGATCAGGAATAAAGGATGTTCACTCTAAGGTCTACCCAATTGGAAATCAGAGCCAATGCAGAAAAACAAAGCAGGGGGAAAAAAACATGAAAGTTACAAAGGAAAAAGTAAAATTGTTTCTATTCAGATGATGTGATTCCTATGCAGAAAATTCTATAGGACGATCTATATTACTAGACCTAATTGATTTAAACAAGGTTACGGGACTCAACATTAATATAAAAAATCAATTGTATTTCTATATATTGGCCACAATTAGAAATTGAAATTTAACATACCACTTACAATACATCAAAAAATATACATAGGAATGAATTTAAGAAAAAAATGTACAAAATTTCTGAACTAAAATCTATAAAACGCTGCTGAGAAAAATTAAAAGAAAATCTAAATAAATGAAGAATACTATGCTTATAGATTATAAGACTTGTATTGTGAAGGATTTCAAATTGTTCCAAATTGAAAAGATTCAACACAATCCCAATTAGAATCCTCCCAGTCTTAAAGAAATGCAAGAGATCCAAAACAATCTTGGTGGTGAGGGGGAGAGAAGAGAGGTCAAAACTTTAGGTCTTCATTAATGTAATTTTAAGACTATAAACTTTAGTAATAAAAATATCATGGTACAGCTATAAGGAAAGATGAATAGGTAAATAGAAAAGAACAGAGCAATCTATCAACATATCACATGTCAAAGGCTCAAAGGCAATTCAGTAGGGAAAGGATAGTCTTTTAAACAAATGGTAATGGAACTACTGGATATCTGCATATTTAAACAAACTCTACTACTTCACACCATATACAAAGGGTTAAGCTGAGTTCTACCACATACCTAAACATAAAACCTAGAACCATATAGCTTCTGGAAAAAAGTGTAGTAGAGTATCTTTATAACCATTAAGTTTGCAAAGAATTTCTTAGATTGGGATACATAAAGGAAAATTAGATTATCAAAAAAAAAGCTTCCATTCATCAAAAAATACCACCAAGAAAAAGAAAAGATAAGCCAAAGACTGGGAGAAAATATTAACAATATAACAAACACAGGCCCCTGGGTGGCTCCATCGGTTAAGCATCTGCCTTCAGCTCAGGTCATGAGCTCAGGGTCCTGATCCAGCTTCACATCAGGGTCCCTGCTCAGCGGGGAGTCTGCTTCTTCCTCTGCTTCTTCCCCTGGTTTGTGCTCTCTCTCTCTCTCACTCAATCTCTCTCTCTCAAATAAATAAAAGCTTTAAAAAATAATTTTATAGCAAAACATCACTTTTGTCACTGGAATGAATATTAAAGAAACTGGTAACACCTAATGTTGGCAAACAAATGCTAATATACTGCTGCTGGGAGGGTAAAATGGGCAACCACGTTAGAAAATAGTCTGGCAGATTCCTACCAAGTTAAACATATACCGTTTGACCCAGCTATTCTAATCCTATATATTTATCTAAGAAAAATGAAAACATCTGTCCACAAAAAGACTTGTACAGGAATGTTCCTAAGAGTCCTGTTCTGAAACAACCCAAATGTACATTAATATAATAATAAGTAAACAAACTGTGGTATATTCATACAACAAAATGCTGCTCAATAATGAAACGGAATCAGTTACTGATTCACCCAAAAAAAACAGATATTCATCATAAATGTGCTGAGCAAAAGAAGCAGAAACAAAAGAATACACACTATATGATTCATTTTTATAAAGTTCAAGAACTGGCAAAACTAATACATGTTGACAGAAATCAAACCAGTGGTTGCCTCAGGGGCACGGGTTGAACTCAAAGGCCAGAAAGGCAGTTTCTGGGACAATAATACAGGTAATGGTTATGTGGGTGTTTATACTGTCAGAACTCATTGAACTGTATTATGAGGATATGTGTATTCTTTAGTATTTAAAAGTATTTTTCCATTAAAAGAAAGAACTGAAGAGCTAAAAAGGATTAAAAGAAAGTGAGAAATAAAAGAGGAGCAGAAGGTGGGAAAAGAAAATCTAACTTACATATAATAATAGGGCCCCAAAAAGAAAATTAGAGGGAAGAAAACAAATACTAAAAACTAAAATTCAAGAAAACCTTACCGAGGGCAGGACTATTTCTGGTGTTTTTGAGGACAAGTTAGAAGGCCAGTGAAATCTGAAAGCAATAAGTAAGGAAGAAAGCAGCAAGAGATGAGTTGAGGGCTTTAGAGAGGACAGATCATGTATAACCTCGCAGGCCATGTTCAAGACTTAGAATTTTATATGAAATGTGTTTTGTAAAGTATTGCAGGTTGAGACAGTGATGACATTTAGGGTTCAGAAAAATAACTCTTCCCTGCTGTGTAAACAACTTTAAAAGGAAAAATGTGGCATAAAAGACACTTTTTTTTCTTTTTTTGAGGGAGAGAGAAAGGGAGAGAATCTTAAGCAGACTCCACACCCAGCATGGAACCCAATATGGGGCTCAACTTCAAGATTCTGAGATCATGACCTGAGCTGAAGTGAAGAGTCGGACACTTAACTGACTGAGCCACCCAGGAGTCCCATAACAAAGACACATTTAAATATTTTTAATAAGTAGCCTAAATATGTAAGGAAAAAAAACAGGAAAATAAAATCTAGTACTGTATTAGCTTAAGATAAATGTATATTTAGTTTTAAAAGAAGCAGAAAAAGCTGGAAATGTTTCTTACTTTCCAAGTATCTAAAATCTAGCCCACCTAACCCATATGAGTTTTTTTTTTTTTTTAAGTAGGCTCCATACTAGGTATGGAGCCCAATGCGGGGCTTGAACCCATGACCCTGAGAGCAAGACCTGAGCATCTGATTAATATACTAAGTCACCCAAGTGCCCCACACGTCTGAAATTTTTAATTTACGTGGTTAGGTAGCACATATGCAATTGGCCCTCCCTGTCAATCACTTCCATTTCTTTCTAGAAAGGTCCCTTTCTTTGGTATTCTTTAAGGTGCCCAGCAGAGTGCAAAACAGAGCAATAGCCTTATTAAGACTTTACAACCTAAGAAAACTAATTCTGAAATTAATTCTTAGACTATGTGGTCAATGAATATTCCACCTATTTGCAAAATGAGATAAAGATTGTTCAATTAGTTCTGATGCAGAAAAAGATACTTATACCTGTCTTTCTCTGATCCTGGAACAGTACCCGTATTGGTGGATCCAGGCACAGAAGCAATAGGGGTACCAACAGTTCGAAGATTCTGGATTACAGATGACAAAAACTGCTGGCTAGCACTTTCATACAAATCAAAACAAATCTGATAAGCCATCAGGAGGTTGTCTTCCTTTACCAGTTTTTCTAAGATATCACTCACAGCCTGAGGATCATCTAAGAAAATTAAGCACTGAAATGCAGATAAAGAACAATTACATAATAATTGAAAACTGTGTCTACACAATACTTAACACACTGACAAACAGTTAATAATACAGGAAACTTTAAAATATAACCACAGGCAAACTGGGGAAGATGAACTGTTCTAGCACTCCATTTCTTTAAAAAAAATTAATTTAAAATTTTAATTCTAGTTCTAGCACTCTATTTCTGATCCTGGCACTAGACAGAGTTTTCCTGAAAATGGCATCTGATTGTACCTGGCAATTAGCAGTACTCAGTAACTGGTAGGTGAATGACTCTCAGCTTTTTCAAATCTTACCTGTATTTTATTATCAAGTGCTCCTTAATTTGAATTTTCTGCTTAACCATAAATTACAGGGGTCATTCATTTATTTAACGGACATTGTATCATGCTGGGCCAGAATAAAAGGCACTAAAATGACCATTTGGACATATTTCTCTTCTTACTCTTATGATCTGTCACATGTTTTGATCAAACTATCCAATAAATTTAGGACTTTATTTTTTAAGAATTCAATTTAAATTTTGTTTCCTTAAAGTAGCAAATAGCTAATTTCAAAAAGAACACATTAATTAAAGTGTTAATCAAATTAAGAATAGGAAATAATGGAAACAAAATAAATGACCAGTAATAGAGAATGGTTAAGTAAGGCAAAGTACATCCACTAAATGAATACTGTAGAGTCAACAAAAAGTTGGAGCAACAGTTTGTGAAGACTCAGAACATGGAAAAATACTAAAATTGGAAGGATGTATATAATCGATACTATTTGCCTCCAAAGAAAGGAACTTAGGAGTTAAAGTAAAAAAGTGGAAAGACTTTTCACTGTATACCCATTGGTTCTTTTCAAATTTTGAATCACAAGAATGTTCAAAAAAATGTATTTTAAAATGTGAAAGTTTTATAAAGCTTTAAAAGGACAATAAATAAAACAGCTAAAAAGAAATAAAATTGCCTCTGAGAAATAAAACTGATATACATAGGTAAGCAGAGGACTATGATTTTTCATGTGTTTTAAAATACAACAACAAAAAAAATGATTAAAAACTATTTAGAATATTTAGAAGCAAACAAAACTCCAAAGACTATAGAGATTAAAGTGAAAAGAAATACACTAAAATGTTAACTTTGGGTGAAATAAATGATTTTTCTTCCAGTCTTTCCTGTTTCAAACTTGCTTCAAAAAGCATTTAAAAAAGGATGCGTTACTCTAAATTTTAAAAATGTATAGAGAATGACTATAAAATAGCATGAGACTATATTACAGTGAATAAGTAACAAAACCTGTGATACAATACTATGCTCTAAGCAGAATATAAAAATTTATACAGTATGGTAATTGTTAAAAAGCAAACTTCACTTCCAGTCAAAAAAATCCAATGTAGCCATTAAAATGTGCTAATAAATGAAAGAAAAAAACCTATGCATTATCTTTGAGAAAAGGCCTGGGGAAAGGGAAAGATACACTTGGCATTTTCTGGACCATCTTAATTTTTAAAAATGTGCAAGCAAATTCATACATGAAAAGAGATAAAATATACCTAAATGTTTTGGTTCTGTTTGGGTAATAAAACCAAAGATCATTTTTACACCTGAAATTCACTTTAGAATGACACAACATACATACTGTTTTTACCTCTTCTACCTTTTATTTTTTCTTTTAACCTAGTTTCCAAAATTTCTTTAAATGGTTGCAATACTTTCAAATATAAAAAGAATACACAGAATGCATGAAAACATAGCAGTTTTTTAGTTTTGTAAGATTGCTTCTTACCAGTAAAAAAGAGTATAAGTGTACACCTTAATTGTCACAAGCTGTTGTGAAGATCAACTAAGATACACGCATGATACCATTAGAGGTACACAATGTAACGTAATGCAATGTAATGCAAATATCACAGCCCAGCACTGCGGCATAAAATAGTGTGATAGGAAGTAAGATAACATCATGTAATATAAGTACCTGACAAACATTGATGAAATCGGGTTTTTCCAGGTTCATGTAGATTTTAACTAGAACCCTTAGTACCTTATTCCGAAATTGTTTATTCTGCATTAAAGACATGCAGAGCTTGAGGCTATAAGCTAGCATTCCTGGGACATCATTCTGAAAGATAGAATTTCAAGATACATCATTATCTGGTTACTGATGCATTGTGTTTATTTGGTAATCAAATTATTTTCATCTACATTCTTTAGTTATTTTAAGCAGTCAAACATTTATCTGCAATTTAAAAAAACAGAACTTAAAATTCAACATTTTAGATTAAAATCTTGAAGAAAATTACTTATTTTCCTGTTTTCATGAAAAAATGGGTTGAAAACAATATTTAATGATCATCCTGAATCCTTACTATGTCAAGACAGAACACTATAAAAGAGTGGTGCTGTTAATTATTAAAAAAAGATATATACAACTGTCTATATACCAAGTGGTTACATTTTTCATAAAACTGAAAACTGACTACTGAAGTCCTTCATCCTTCTGTCTCCAATCTTGCTAGTCCTCATGTCTTGCTGCCTTGCCTATACTTGAGAGCCAGGAACACCGCAGGATAGAACTATTCTCCAACTGCGAGTGACTCAGGCTTCAGGTGCTGTCACATCTAGCGGGTGCTCTTCCTAAGGAGATTCTGACTCCAGACTATGTATATCTTGCAGTTCTCTGAAGCATCTTTAGTATCTGAGATACCGACCTATAAAAGTTCCTTCAACATAAACAAGCATATTGAAGAGCTATGGGAGTATTTTTCAAAAAGCAAGTTGTGACCCATTAATGAAATAAACTTTATGGGACCAGCATTTTTGATGAAATATAATTTTAAAATATCAGTTATATCAGAAGTAGTGAAAGTAGGTACTGTTTCATAAAACTTAAGTCATATCCACATGCTCTGGGATGCAAACTAAGATGGATTTCTTACTCTGCTTTCTTCTTTTTTTTGAACACTGCATATCTTTACTTTATATTTTTATTTGCTCCTCTGCCTATTCCTCCAGTGGATTGGTCCATCTCAGAAGAAACTTTGTTGGTGTCTTTTGCCACAACATCTCCAATACCTAGAACAATGTCTGACTGAGTAGACACCCAAAAGTATTTGGTAGTGAATGAAAACAAGTATTTTAATTCTATTCACTGGAACAAAGGGAGAGGCTACAATTGCCCCAAAAATGAAACCAAGTAAAACAAGGTTCAATTCTATCACATTAGGTCATTTACTCATTTAAATCTTGTCACTGCTGCTGAACACAGATATTAACTAACAAGTAACACAATTAATTAATCACCATACTGTTAAACCCTATGAAAAAACACAAGGCTCCAAGAGATTAACAGAAGATTTGGATCTAGTCTTGGTAGTAGGGGTAAAGAAGGATATCGGGCTGGGAATCAATGGATCTGTAAACCAGTGACTGTTAAGCTGAACTCTCAATCTTGAACAGGAATAAAGCAGATAAAGAAAAGAAAGGGTATTTCTGGCAGAGGCAATACTTCTGTTAAGGGGAATGGAGCAGGGTACATCTAGGAACCGAGGCAAGGCTGCAGTGCAGAGAGCCAGCTCATGGAGACAGACAGGCGGCGAGGCAGACCAAGTGGGTGTTAAGCTCAAATGTCCATTTAACTCAGTCTTGCACCTTACTGACCATCTCCTTACACTGATTTACTACAACTATCATAATTATTAGAAAACACCCCAAACCAAGAATCTAGTCTGTAGTTTTAGCCATAAAACTAAACTAAAAATATAAAATAGCATTCTAACAGTTTATCAGTATAGGCTTCTTAAAAAGGGCAGGATAATTAAAACAACTTCCCCATGTACGACTACAAAGTAATGAATGTGGTAAGATAAAAGCAGGTACTTGATGACCACAAAAGATAGCCAAGGTTCATACATAAACATGAAAAGAAAATATCTGGCAAAAGAGCACTTTATTATTCCTAAGATTTTCTCTTCACTACCCATGGTTTTTAGTTTTAATGACTTGCCTTGCCAATTCCCCATCAATAACAATCTCTAAAATCACATCATCTACCTACCGACTCCAATATAGTCTTCTCAAAGACATCCAGTCTTCGTGTCTCCAGAGCAATACCAATAGCCTGCTTATACTTGTGATCGTCTAGACATCGCTGGAACATTTTATTTACAATGCCTTCCAATCTCTGGTCAATTGGCTTTTTTTCACCTTCAGGCAAATCTGCATTTTCCACACACTGCTTGGTGTAGTGATCAATGCATTTTGCTATGAGGAAAACAAAGTAACGAATCATTTTATTAACAGGGCTAAACTACTAGAAAAGACAAATGCCTACATTTTTTAATCATAAAAATTTATGAGCTAACTACAGAGTAATATGCAAATT
Source organism: Mustela nivalis (assembly GCF_964662115.1). Classification (NCBI taxonomy): domain Eukaryota; kingdom Metazoa; phylum Chordata; class Mammalia; order Carnivora; family Mustelidae; genus Mustela; species Mustela nivalis. Next base: position 75,746,477 of record NC_139030.1, read on the forward strand.
AAAAAAATTTTTAACTCTAGATGTTATACATTCAAATTAGTACTATTCCCTTCGTAACAATTATACTGGAGGGTTTACAAACTAATCCCAACAAGGCTGACAGTATTCAAAACATTTCTTTGTATTATATTTTGACCATTATATTACTCAACTGTACTGCTTATTAGACAGCGTTGGCTACAAACAGCTACTGTTTTCACTTTCAAAAACAAATACTTGCTATTACTGAAGATATTTAAAAATACCTATTATAAAAATTATCACAGAACAATAAACTATTAGACTTCCTCAAATTAGTGAAACTAACTAATAGCTTAAGACAGTAGAGGCCCTGTCTAAATCATCTTCCTAAAATACTGGTGAATGACCTGAAATGTATCACAGATTCCAAAGGCAATTCCAAAGATTTCCAAACACCTTTCCAGCAACTATAGCAAATTTGTTGAAATACTGTTGCAAAGTAAGGTAGGTAAAATCTATGCAATCCCCACTCGCAGCCCCCCACCCCCACTGACACTGCCAGTCTTAAAATTCACGCAGCGATATTATCTACATGCAGGCTTTGGCTTTCATATTACACAATGATTTGACTGAATGCAGCAGACAGGGCAACATACTGAAGGGGGCCAATAGGATAGTTGTTGAGAAATATTTAAGTTTGTTTACAATTCACACTACTTTACAATCACACTTTAAACTTATTAGGAATAACCAATAAAGGGAATTTCCCTAAGCCTTCTTCCACCCTCATAAGGAAGACAGTTACCCAAGTGAATGACCTAAAATAGTTATACTCCTTATAACTCATTGACTTGTTACTGTCCCTTTCAAAAAGAAAGGGTACACGGACAAAATTAATTAGTCAAAACTACAGCCCTGGGAAACAAATGATTTGAATTAGCATAAAGAATTACTGGTCCACTAGATGGCCCAAATTAAATGGATCTGTATTTTGGGAAAAACAGAATCCTTTTACAAAGTGGAATATATCACATTCAGAGGCCATCCAGACAGAACTATGAAGGTTTACATACAGTTAATAAGGACAAGGTGGCAGTCACAAGGCAGATCTTAAACAATCCAGGTTGCAGAAAATCTTTAGCAGGCCCTAATAGAACGTTTTAAACCAAACGTAGTTAAGTGAGGAAACATTACACCTACTCTACCAGAAAAGAACCTCAGAATTACAACAGTTGGAGAATTTTCCTTAAATTGTAACTGAAGGGAAAAAAAAATACCTCCTAGGTTTCAAATGAGATTCATGCTTTCACTTACCAAGTTTATATCATAACTATATCCCAGAATCTAGTCTCATTCCCAGCTGAACTCTTTTTAGAACAGAAAGAAAATTTACTAGCCTTGAATTTTCTGGATATATAATATTCATTAAGATTCTAGGAAGTCTTTCTCAAATTCTATTTTGTGGATCTCCTCACAAATTTCACTGATGGTCAAAACAATCCATTCCTGATTAAATATTTTATTTATTTATTTGAGAGTGCGCAAGAAAGCACAAGTGCATGCACGGGTGAAGGGGAAGAGGGGGAGAGGGAGAAAGATTCTCAAGCAGGCTCTGCGCCTAGGTTTGATCCCTCAACCCTGAGATCAAGACCTGAGCCAAAACCAAGAGTTGGGACACTCAACCGACTGGACCACCTAGGTGCCCCCAAAATAATCCATTCTAAAAGTCCCTACAAAACTAGAAGGGTGAACCCCACTGCCACACAAAGAAAAGCAAACAGAACTGGTCTATTTATCAACAATTGCCTTCTACAAGCTAACATGATACATAGCATTTAGAGAGTGGGAAGGCATCTACCACATTATAGTACCTTATAGACCAACAGCCCTGTTTAAAACGTGATCTGGAAAAGAGTAGCAATGCATATTATTGTAGAAAACATTATCAGTACTCAGCAAAAAAACCCTTGAAACAAGAGAAGAGAGGTTAAGTGTATTTAACTCCCCATTTCTAACTTGATATAGAGAAAGTGTTCCATGTTTCAAATGTTATGGTCTATTCTTTAAAACCACTCGTTCTTTCCATAAGATTTACAGATGAAAACTCCAATTCAATGAGCCCCCAACAGCAGTAAGTTACATGCAACATTTTCACACCACCATGGCAAAAACTTTAAAATCATAAATGCAGAATTCTAGTTAGAACATCAGAAACATCTCAAAGTATCCCTTCGGACCAGTTTGTGCAGCACTTTCCAATTTCTGAAAGAGGATATCAAAGTTTTCTTTCTAAGGGTTCAGGTGAATAATGCAGACCTCTTCTAAATCAGCAATTAAAAAAAGATCTCCATTGCACACCACTGAGAGACATACCCTTGGGCTCTCCATAACTATGACCAAAAGCCTGAAACTCCTACAGACTTGTCTGATGGGTATATAGTCTGTTCTTTCACCTACTAGATCAGGAGTTTTCAAACATTTTTTAAAGCTACAAATCTTTGAATAAAACATTACTTAGTTATAGTTTAATTTACAAGATAGAGAGCCCAAAGTCTTGCCAGTATGCTATTCTCCACTTCAAAAATGAAGAAACAAAGGAAAAAATGATGGTTGCTAGTAGAAACAATATGGATTTTGAAATAAGCCGGAGTTTTAAATTCTGACTCTCCTATTTAATGGTGTCTCTATCATCTCGAAACCCGAGTTTTTTCATTTGTAAAACAGGGAAAGCACCTTCCTTATGGGACAGCTGTAAAATAACCCATGCCATGAAGAATGAGTGGCACAGTGCCTGGCAAATGGAGGTAGTCAATAATGATTTCCAGTATTAGAAACAGCTCTACAAATTGCTGCCCTTTAGTTTGTTACTCATAATAATCTAATTTTTTTATAGAACAGAATGCTCATTGGAGTAATAATAACTACCTTTATGCTGATTAGGCTAAGATAAGTACCTTTATGTGATTAGGCTACTTCTGATTAATTTCTTAGATTCATTCTTAAAATGTTTTTTGAGGTGTCTTGACTATAACTTACTAATGTTACTGTTCATTATGCCAAAAAAAAAAAAATCACAAAATTGGAAGGCAGATTTAAAAACTCAGCTTGCATAAGATTATAGGTCCATGAACTTCCAATTAAAATTAAATTTGGCAACAGCAAGAAGTAATTCAGGAAAAAAATGTTATATGCACTACAGCAAGAAAAAAGCCAAAATAAAGCTTTACCAGATAGAAAATAATTACCTATAATAGTTTCCACGTATTCAGAGTTGTCATTGACATTGAAGAGGTCACCAGCTCCAAGTGCATAATTCAGAGATTCCTCAAAAGCCCCAAGGTGATAAAATACTTTAGATGCCACTAAGGCCGCAAACTGCCGACTCCGGAAACCTTCATCTTCATACAAAACTTCTCTGAAAGAAATTAGGAAGTATAAGCCTAGCTCAAACTGGTTTTCCTTTAAAAATCCTAAATTTAAATATATTTAATAGCAGCACATTTCTAAGTGAATTAATAAGCCACATGACCCACATCCACAGATAATTAGTTGATCTACTTTAATCCAATTTACAGAAATAAAATAATTTCTTACATTTTATCTACAGACTCAGAAATTTCTGCCCAGAAGTCATTGACTACTGCATTCAACTTGTGTAGTGCAAATTCCTGTAGAAGATAAAAATAAAATACAATTTTTTACAAAAAAAAAAAAAGGTTCTGACAAATCAATGGCCAAATTCTCAATCATATTTACTAAAATTTTTAATCTATGACAAATACAAAAATGTACTGACTTGTGTTTTCTCTTGGGTTTATAGATTTCCTTTCTGTTTTGTTTGTTTGTTTGTTTGTTTTTTTAAAGATTTTATTTATTTATCAGAGAGAGGGAGAGAGAGCGAGCACAGGCAGACAGAATGGCAGGCAGAGGCAGAGGGAGAAGCAGGCTCCCTGCTGAGCAAGGAGCCAGATGTGGGACTCGATCCCAGGACGCTAGGATCATGACCTGAGCCGAAGGCAGCTGCTTAACCGACTGAGCCACCCAGGCGTCCCTTCCTTTCTGTTTTTAATCATAAAACATTAGACTAGCCATAGTTCATTCCTTACCATAATAAGCATCTTTCTTCTCTGTATATATAAAATTAATTACTGGATATAAGTAAATTCAGGTGTGTAGAGCCACTTTAAATATGTGCCATTTTAGGCAAATACAAATAATTTAAAAATATGTGACACAGAATAAACAATTTTTTTGTGCTTTCCTTTGATAAAGAAACAAGGGTGGGTGGGGAGTGTACTGGTGCCATAATGAGAATTATTTACCTTAGCTTTGTTAAACTCTAGGGAAAACCAATATGCTATTTTGGCAATAGCATATTGCCAATAGCATATTGCCAAAATACTGTTCTGGGGTGGGGGACTAAATTTGAATGGCTACAGACTGGGTAAGACGGCTATATGGAAAATACACAAATATGGCTCAATTCAAAGTTTCACAGCACTCAAATTAACCCCAGTTAATTTTTCTTCAACTCATACCTTAAGCTGTGGTTCTTCCTCATCCAGAAGAGAAATAATTCCAGCTGTAAGATAAAAGATATATCATAATTATAAAACATACGCTAAGATAAAAGATACTGCTTAGTCAAAAATATACCATAATTGGAAAAAGTAAGTATTTTTTAAGAAGTGACTTCACTAGAAGAATGATTATTCTTTAAAATTGTAAATGTTTATGGGGTGCCTGGGCAGCTGAGTCACTAAGCATCTGCCTTCGGCTCAGGTCATGATCCCATGAATTGAGCCCCACATCAGGCTCCCTGCTTGGTGAGAAGCCTGCTTCTCCCTTTCTCACTCCTCCTGCTTATATTTTCTCTCTCACTGTGTCTCTCTCTGTAAAATAAAAAAAAATCTTAAATAAATAAATAAAATTGTAAATGTTCCTATTTCAAAGTTTAAGAACTGTGTTATCAAACCCTCATGACACCACCAAAATCACATTTACCAAATTCAGTGGTTTTCAAAGTGCAGTCCTTGAACCCACAGAATTAGCATTTCCTGGGAACTTGTTAAAAATGCAAATTCTTGGTCCCATCCTAGATCTACTGAATTATAAATCGTGGGGATGGGCCACAAATTTTCCTTGTGATACTGATATTACAGTTGGAGAATCTTTGGCTTAGCGTACTAATCAAAACTTTCCTAGACAGTTTTAGAAAAAACTTATTCACACAAAATGAATCAAGAGTTATAAAATTATTTACAAAAAAAGGTATAGTCATCAACTCCACAGAGTAAAATATATCAATTATTTCAATATGCCTATATTAAGGCACCACTTTTATATCAAAAGTAACCTAGAAGGTATGTTAAATGATGAGCTATCTTGTTCTGACTTCCAATTATCCAAGCACAGTGTTCCCCACATGACCTTGAGGTGTTAGCAGATGTTGGAAAGTGAAGGATACTGAAAAGAATACACCTGGTCATATACCGAAGGGATTTTTGGGAAAAATATAAGGGAAATTACGTCCTTAAACCACAAAGAAACAAACACCACAAAAAAACAAAGAAAACTAAACTGTAGCTCTGAGATACATGTTTTCCATATAGATCTTAAAGTCATTCTGCAACACTGAATTCAAACTGTGAGTTGAGGGGCACCTGAGTGGCTCAGTTGGTTAAGCAGCTGCCTTTAGCTCGGGTCCCGGGATCAAGTCCCACTCTAGGCTCCTTGCTTGGTGGGAGCCTGCTTCTCCCTCTCCCTCTGCCCTCCACTCCCGCTTCTTAAGCTTGCTCTCTCTCTCTCTGCGTCAAATAACTAAATAAAATATTTTCGAAAAAAAGATAAAAGAAACTGTGACTTGATTAAAAAGCATCACAACAAATTTACTTAGGAGATGTAACCATTTTTAAAAAAGATCTTATTTATTTATTTGACAGAGAGAGACAAAGTGAGAGAAGGAACATAAGCCGGGAGAATGGAAGAGGGAGAAGCAGGCTTTCAGGTGAGCAGAGAGCCCCATATGGGGCTTGATCTCAGGACCCTGGGACCATGACCTGAGCCAAAGGCAGACACTATGGTTCTTTTGCTGAGCCACCCAGGTGCCCCAAGATGTAGCCATTTTTAAATGGTAAGTGTAGGTTTGCCAAGTAGCTCCAGCAGTCTTGAGAGAGCCATACAGCAAAGGATACATTTAGCCAACAAAAGTACACCATGGTGTTGGCTAGGGCATACTACTATTCTAAAAGTATAAGAGTAGACAGAAAGAACTTCTTGGTACTCTAGTCTGGTACTCTAGTCCAGAAAAGAGAGGCTAAACTGACAGAATGCAGAGAAGACAGATTAAAAAATGTAACAGGGGGCGGGGGGTGGGGGGTGTGTGTGCCTGGGTGGCTCAGTGGGTTGGGCTGCTGCCTTCAGCTCAGGTCATGACCTCAAGGTCCTGGGATGGAGCCCAGCATCAGGCTCTCTGCTCAACGGAGAGCCTGCTTCCTCCTCTCTCTCTGCCTGCCTCTCTACCTGCTTGTGATCTCTCTCTGTCAAATAAATAAATAAAATCTTAAAAAAAAAAATGTAATGGGTGGTTGAGCGTTTGGTGAACTAGTAAAATGGAACAGATGACAGAGAATAATGCTTTAAATGTGGAACAGATTATAAACAGCAGAACACTTCATCAACATACTAAAAATGCTACCCACTGCCTATCATCAATCAATCATGTATCTGAATTGCTTTTACCAAAAGAGGTGATGAATTTCTTACACTCTCCTGTTTGGTATCACTTATGGCTAATTTGTTACATGGTTGTCCTGGCTTAGAAATACTGTCTTTGTTCATGGAACACAACTAAATCAAATAAATACTCTACACTCCATATTATTTCCCATCTTAAAAACAAAACAGAACTTTCCTTTGGATGGCGGGAGAGGAAGGTATACAAGGAATGTGAAAAGTCTGGGATGCTATAAAAATCTCTTCTGCCATAATAAAAAGAAAGCAGACATTATGTAAACTTGTTCAATCATTTATAGTAACATTTGGATGTTATTCATAAATACAGAGGTACGTTCCAGTTATAAGTTGAAAATCGCTTTCTCCAAGGATAAGGAAGAGGAAATGAGAGGGGGATTACTATCTTAAAGCTTTTTAGCATAATTTCCCTTTATGTGCCTATATTATGTTACAAACCCACAAAACACCACTCATCTCACATCTCTCTCCTGCAACCACCGATCTCTCTCTCTCCACTCCCTTCTGCTGACAAATCTTTTGAAAACCAGTATGTGTTCACCTCTTATTCACCACTATGTTCTTAGTATCTAGCAAATGACTAGAGAATAAACGAAAGAATTAGCTGATGAATCCATACCAAAACTGTGAGGCTAGCTTGTTTAGCACCTGGGACAGATCCTAAGCCACTGTGAGCCACAGAACAGGAAACAAGGTGACAAAATGTTTTGGGCAAAGGCTGGTAAGTAATCCAGTAAATGTAAAAAATACACACTCACCACAAATATACTCTATCACCAGAGCATCTCAGAATAGTATCTTAAAGATCATTATTCTTGCCACTCCCAACAGGTTTAAATTCTATCATATTCCCACTAAGTATTTTTTCAGGCTCTCCTTAAAATACTCTAGGGATTAATTTATTGATTTCATTAGTTGATTCCTTCGTTCTAAATATACTTCTGAACTTCTATCTGCTTGACAGTGCTCTAAGAATCATGAAAACAAGTCTGCTGCCCAAACTTGTGTCTACAAAGAGACAGTAATCAGGTAAGTAAACAAAGTAATCGCAGGGCTGTGGTGAAGGAAGGGGACAGCTAAGGGGAAGAGAGGCAGGCAGCATATTTTAAAAGAATGATCAGGAAAAACTAATATTGGAATTGGGACTAAAGATTGAGAAGCTAAGGGAAAACTTGAGGAAAAAGAGTCTAGAAAGAGGAAACAGAATGTGCAATGGTCCTGAGGTTGGGAGAGAAACTGACATATTCAAGGAACAGAAAGAAGGCCAGTATGAATAGGTTATAGTGAGTGAGGAAGACAGTAGTATAAGACAAAGGGGGAATCCAATGATATAAGTCTTTGGTTAAAAGTCTGGGTTTTATTCTAAACACAATGGACATTCCTAAAAATGTTAAGCAAAAAAAAAAAAAAATGACATGTGATTAAAGTTTGAAAAAAATTACTCTGACTACAACAATTAGAATGGACTGTATGAAGATAACAGTGGAAAAAACAAAATCTTGAGGCCGTTACAGAAACCCAGGCAAAAGATAAAGGTGGTCTGGGCTAATACAGAGCTGTGGCAATGGACAGATGTTAAACAGAAGGAGCTCTACATTTACAAATGGTAAGAAACTTCACCCTCATTTTACCTTTAGAGAGCTGTGACTGGAAAAACTCTTTCCTATTTGAACTAAAATTCATCTCATTTGTACCCCCCGGGGGACAGAAGTCTAATTCCAGGTAGAGGTGACACCTCTTGAAATCTTTGAAAATAGCTTTATATCTCTAGGGTCTAATTCCTTTCAGCAACCCTCACAAATACATGGGTTTGAGCGCTGTACAAGTACAAGTTAGTCCAAGCAAGTCTGTTTACAACAAAATACTTGTGGGACAAGCGTAGATAAACAGGACGAGAAAAAGGTGTGTGAGAAGGCAAGCAAAACAAAAAACAAAAAACAAAACAAAACACCAAGGCCGTGGACACCTATATGCAAATCAATCTTTGGGGGAGATGGGGGCTTAACAATTCTCCACTGGATCCTTGAAGCTTATCTCATCTCCAATGTCATCGTCCGGATCTACATATGCAATGATTAAATGTAAGAAAACCGCTCCGCACATCCATGAATTCATTCTTCAATGCAGAACACGTACTGAGCCCCTAGCCTCCCAACTACAGACACATGATCATTATAATGCAGCCTTCAAGTGCTGTCTTCACCGGACACAAAAGTTTTCTGGGCGCCTGAACTGAATACTCGTGGAACAGCCCCACAAACAACCCGCCTCAAATGTAATTTCCGATTTGACTCCAAGGAGAATGGAGCCGGGGCCGGGGCTGGAGCCCTTCTGTAGTAGTTAGGCTGCCCTACCCGCCGACCGCACCGGGGGTCAGCCCATCCTAACCAGATGCGAGGGAAGAGCTGGAATCCGACGGCCCCAGGGCCACCTTCGGGAGGGACAGAAGTGAGGACGCCCCCTGCCCGGCGGTGGGGATCGGAAAGGGCCCAAGAAGCCCCTCCGGTCCGGGCACGGGGGTGTGACTGGGGAGGGATGCCCAGGCGCTCCAGCCCGCGCGATCCCCCCGAGCCGGAGGTCATCGCCGGGCCCTGAGAGGCCGGGCCCAGACCTCCAGCCCCCAGAACGGGGGGTGGGCCGTGGGCAGCGAGGGGCCGCGCAGGCCGGCGCTCTGCCGGGAGGTGCCCAGTCACCGGCCCTGACTCAGCTAAAAGCCGGCGTGGCGGCTCCTCCCTTTCGGCGCCGGGAGCGGTCGCACTCACCAGCTGAAGTGATCATGGCTGCGTCCCGCACGCGCCTGCCCGCTCGCTCGCCGTCCCGGCTGCGCTGTCTATCTGTCAGCTCCGGGCCCGTCCGCTCCGCCGCGCCTCCTGGCTCCCCCGGTGCGGTGCTCAGTCAGTAGCCTCCTCAGGCCGCCGGCTCGCTCCTCTTCCAGGACCCCGCCCGCCCCGGGGCTGCCCGCCGCCCCGCCTGTCGCTCGGTGCAAATTCTCCGGCCCCGGCCTGCGGTTTTCTGCGCCGTCACTGTTACCCCGGCCCTCGCGAAAGGGTGCACGGAGAGCTCCATGCTTTCTCTGACTTTCCTCGAGGTCCAACATTCCCGCCGGGGCGCGGACCCTCTTGGGCACCTGCGATCAGGCTTGAGGATAGCCACCCCCAGAAAGAGGACCCCATTATCACCCGCCATTGCTCAGAGAAAGGGTTCTGCGGGCAGGAGCTCATGGTGCTCGCAGCACCACCTGCTGCTTCGGCGGTCTCTTTGCATCGTTCCCCGCCCGTCTGCCCGCCAAAGCTGCGGGGATAGGAGAAAGGCAAAAGAGGATGTCTTAAGAAAATGAGTTTCAGCGTTTTTTAAAAAGCAGAATCCGTCTTCAAAAGAAATCCTCACAGAAATGCTTTATTATCATAATGAATCCCTAAGTAATCACTCGTTCATAATAAAATTGAACAATGATAATTTTCGTTTTACATCTGGAATAGTTAATACTGCATGTTGTTTAAAAGAAGCGCGAGGGGTGCCTGGGTGGCTCAGTGGGTTAAGGCCTCTGCCTTCGGCTCAGGTCATGATCCCAGTGTCCTGGGATCGAGCCCCGCGTTGGGCTTTGTGCTCTGCAGAGAGCCTGCTTCTGCCTCTCTGCCTACTTGTGATCTCTGTTTGTCGAATAAATAAAATCTTTAAAAATAAATAAAAGAAGCGCGAAAAGATTTATAATGAAGGACGCCTGGGTAGCTCAGTGCGATAAGTGCTGCGGCTCAGGTCAGGATCCCTGTGGTGAGTCCCCTCCCCTTTTCCCTCTCTTCGGGGATGTGCCCTCTCTTTCTTTCTCTCTCTCTTTTTCTCTCTCAAATAAATAAATAAATACTTAAAAAAAAAAAAAGATATATAGTGAAAGTGTTCCATAGAAAAAAGAGCTTCCCATTCTTGCCTTCTAGGCGTCTAGTTCTTCGCCCCCATAGCAACAGGTTCTTGGTTTTTCTTTATCTTTTTTAAATAAAGATTTTATTTACTCATTTGAGAGAGAGAGAGACAGCACTAGCGAGAGTGAACACAAGTGGGAGGGAAGGGCAAAGGGAGAGGGAGAAGACGGCACCCCATTGAGCAGGGAGGCCTAGGTAGGGCTCCATCCCAGGACCCCAGGATTGTGACCTGAGCCTAAGGCAGATGCAGAACCAACTGAGTCACCCAGGTGCCCCTCCTGGATTTTGATATGTCTGATTTGAAATGGTAATTGTGATGGCTACCAGCTTCAAGAGCCAATCTACTTCAATAGTCAGTACTGAGAAAGGCTTGACAAAGATTAGAGACAGATGGTGGTGATTTTTTTTAATTAATTTATTTGACAGAGATCACAAGTAGGCAGAGAGGCAGGCAGAGAGAGAGGAAGGGAAGCAGGCTTCCTGCTGAACAGAGACCTTGATGCGGGGCTCGATCCCAGCACCCTGGGATCATGACGGGAGCCAAAGGCAGAGGCTTTAACCCACTGAGCCACCCAGGCGCCCTGATGGTGGCGTTTTTAAGCCACTAGTCTTGCACCATCAAGCTACTCATCGGTTAGATAGCAATTACTAAAGATTATTTCTGAAAAAATAAATAAAGATTATTTCCGCGGCCTTGTCAAAACAATGCAATCTACTGGCACAAGCAATAATATTTTGTGCTTGACTTAAAATTTGGTTGATAACACATTGGAGTGAATGTGTGAATTTTTAAAAAATTAGTATTCTAGAGCTAAGGTGGTTAAAATACATCAAATATAATTATTAAACACTTCTGAAGAACCTGTAGATCAGATTAGAAGGCACTACTCTGAGAGGTGTGCACAAAAAAATAAACAGTTATCTGGGAGTATCGTTTCACAAAGGCACTTTGGCCCATCCCTCACATGAAGACACCTGCATGCCCGAAAATTCTAGAGAAATCACACGTAACAGGCGATGGAAATGAGTGGAGCAGGCAGAGTGTAAGGAAATGGTAGCTCAGCAGGAGGGGGAGTGGCAACTAAGAAGCAACAAAAGGAAGAATGTGTGGTCCACTGAAAGAGAGTAGTGGCTACTTCTTCTGCTGTTGCTGTGCGGAACTACTGGGGCACCTGGGTGGCTCAGACAGATAAGCATCTGACTCTTGATTTCCACTCAGGACATGATCTCAGGGTCATGGGATGGAGCCCCACAGTCAGGCTGCACTGGGCATGGAGCCTGCTTAAGATTCTCTCTCTTCTAAAAAAAAAAAAAAAATTTCTTTTCTTGCCCTCCCCCGCTTCATGTACTCTCAATCTCTCTCTTAAAAAAATAAACAAATAATTTAAGCAAGTAAGTGTTGGCAATTAATTAAAATAGTTTTAAAACAAGAGAAGACCAGGTGCCACGTCTGCTCTTCAAAGAGAGGATATTATGAGACGATCCTCATGTGTCTGGCTTGGATACTTGGCTTTTAATTTCCCCGAAGCCCCAGGGGAACCCGGTGAGGGGCCTCTCTCTTCCTGTGGATTCTGTTCTTCCACCTGGACAGCTGTTCCAAGCCTGAGGTTTCTTCATCTCCATTTAATTGTATACTCTTTAGCCACAGCGATCTTTTCAAAACTCAACTCTGACCACTGCCTCTGCTCCTTGAAACCTTCAGCCCTCATCCTGGGCTCTATTCTTATGCTTCTTCTTTCTGAGTTTCTGTCCAAAGCCTTTGTCTCACTCCCCACTCTCCCTGTGAGAGATCCATGCCCCCATTGCTGTGGACAGAATGGTGGCCTCCTCAAATGTATCCCATAGCCCCATCCTTTCTCTGGAGCACCAGACTCACACATTTACCATACATCTCTGCTTGATACTCCTTAACTCAATAACCTCAAAGCTCCATGCACATCTCCTGCCTTGATCTGGGGGTGGAGAAGGGCACTAATAGCAACTGAAGCTGGGCCATGACTGTTCCCTCCCGCTCACTGGGTCGGTACCAGCTCTGGTCTACTTAACCTCTCCCACAGCAGCCCAGCTCCCATTTCCTGGCAATCTTGGCTCCCCCTCTTCTTTCCTGGCTGCAACCACTTCCACCAGCTTTGCCTTCCTGCTCACCATCTCAGGATGCTCCTGTCTGTCCTCCCCAGCCAGCCAAAAGCACAATCAAAAACAAGGAAGACAAGGACTCTCTCCTCCAAGATTTTCACCCAACCCTGCTTACCTTCAGTCTTTATGTCCCAGCCCTCCACCTTGGCATGCCACGGTCCAGCGATCCGGAACTGCTGGGGCTCCCAGAGTCTGACCTTGTCTCTGACCCTGGTATTGGCTCTTCCCTCTGACTTCCTTTCCTCTTCCCCCACTTACCAAGCAGCTCCTCCTCCAGGTGCGCCTTTCTTGATTACCCAACTATGTGTCCCCTTGCATCCTTTACCCCACACAGCTATCGTCCTGTCTCCTTGCCCAGGACTCAGATGGACTAGGAACTTCTCAAGGGGACGAGCCACATCTTATTCATCTCAGTATCGCCTATAGTAACTAGCACAGTGTTAGGCAAACAGTAGGTACTCAATAAGAGTTGGATGAATGAATGAAGGCAGAGTCAGTTAGTTATTGGCACAATGCTGGAACTCACACCTGTGTCTCTGAAACCCTCGCCCTCTCCAAATTTTATAATGAGATATATTTATCTTCAGAGAAGTTTGAGGACAGATCAAAATCACCGAAGGAATTCCTCCCCAGTGCTCTGTTCATAAACAATATCTGCCTACAAATTTAGGACTGAAGCAAAAATTCGCAAAGACCAAACAAGGTCCTCTGTAGGCTCACACAGACCGGGACAGACTGGGGCAACTGTCAGGGTGAAAGGAAGAAACCAGAGCCAGCACTTATTTTGCTGGAGCGCCCACCTTAAACAGGGCTCAGGAGCTGCCGGGAGCACCTCCCTGGCCCCCGCGACGCCCTCTAGTGGCCACGGTGCTTCCCAGAAGGCGAAGAACTCCGCGCGGGGACCACCCACATCCCGCCCTCCACGGCTCGCCTACCCCCATGCCCAGCCTTGGGGGTATTAGGAAGGCTCGTTCCTTCCAAGAATCGGGCTTGACTGCTTTTTGAGCTGCAGCGTTATGAGTTGATAAGGGCAGGCGTCGTCGGAGCCGGGAAACACGGGATCAAATCCCTGCTTTGCCACTTAGCGGCGCTGTGGCCACCCAACCTCCCAGGCGCGGAGGGGACAGGCCCACCTGCCTGGCAGGGCCCTAAGTGAAGGAAGGGGCTCTACTCAGGGTTTGGTGTAGAGCAGCGCTGAATAAACCTCAGATCTTAGGTCTCAGGGCCAGGCGCGGAGGCTGGTGGATGCTTTAGGTACACCACGCATGCCACATGCTAGAAGAGTGAAATCATTTGTTCATGGAGCAGAAATGCAGTGTGAGACGGGATTCCGGGGGTGGGGGGGGGCGGTACTTGATGGGAGGGAAACACCTGGATGGGGCCCTGGGTGGACTGAGGCACAAAAAGACCAGCAAAGCCATCTGAGACACTGAACTCTCTTCCCTGGGGGGCGGACTGCGGGAGGACAGCTCCTATCCTGGGCGACAGGAAAACTTGACAAGCTGATGCAGGAAGCCACTGCCCTTCCCTTCCTGGGGGTCTGGGGGTGAGGCGGGAAGAGCCACACCAAACCCCCAAGACCAGTATCCTGCACGTTTCCATTGTTCTAGACTCTTGCTTTCACACTGGCTAGACCCTAGCAACAGGTGCAACCAAGAACTGGAAACGCAACTATTGCAAATCCTGGAACTGATTTTTAGATTCCATTTTATTTCATTTCATTAAAATTTAAAGACTGATGCCCAATTTAGTTATTGGTGAACTTTTAAGTATATCTAGAGCAATTTGAGAGTGAATCTCTTTTTTTTCAACTACGAATTTCATGAAATCTAAATACAGATCAAGTTATTTGGGTTTAAAAATTTAGTGTTTAAATCAAGCTGTTGTGTAATAGCCTCACAGGATTTCGAAGATGCAAACTGTGTCATTACAAATGTTTTATATTTAAGTGGACATTCTGGACTAAATAAAATATGTTATTAAATAAAATATATTATTAAAATTAGTTCCATCTGTTTTATATTTTTCCTCATGTGGCTACTAGAAAAATCTAAACCTACATATGGTCCTGGTGTTAGATTTCTCTTAGGCAAGGCTGGTCTAGACCTACCCAGAGGTCTTGTGCCCTCTAACCTCCCTTTTAGGCCTGGCCCTGCTCCTTGGTGCCGGCACAGGCTGGACCAAACCAGATTGAGGGAGAGAGGCTAAAGGTGAGACGCCCTCCTGCCAGGGAACAAGGGGCTTAAAGTGGCTGCCCTGGCAGCCAGGGGGTCTGGAGTGGGCAAGATCCCTGGGATGGCAGGTGGTTGGTTAGGGTAGCCCAGAGTTGGGGTAACAATCTGAGAAACCCTCATTAACCAGTGAGGGAAAGAAGAAACGAAGGGCAGCAAGACCCAGTGTGTGTAATCAGGACTCAGAATGAGGGCTTGGTCACAAGGACTTAGAGCCTAACGACTCCACAAGTGCAGAACAGGACAAAACCCAGCCTGACTTAAGACTTACCATGTGAACTCCTACCTAAGGGTCTCTGAATTTCACCAGTCAGGTGTGGGTCTGCCCTTGCAGCAGGGGCCCTGGCTGGGGAGGTCAGGGAGCTCAGTGAGGAAGCCAGACAGGGTTTTGCCAAAGCCCTGGACCCGCAGAGGCCCCAGGGCCCGGGCCAACTCTGGACTTGAGCCATTACACACCTTGCTCACTTTGGGATCTCTGTGAACCAGGGCATATCCCCGTAGGTAGCCTCTGTTTCTGCTCCCAGTTCAGCAGCCCCAAATATAACATAACCCAAGGGCTCTGGCTCAGGGGGGCAAAGGCATCTGAAGAATTTGTGTACAATGCTGGTCAGCCACCCTGCCTTGCACCTCACTTCCTTTGAACTCAAAGATTACACAAGCAACAGTCTGTCTCAATCCTTGATACATTAACACACAAGACCGGGTCAGAAGGGGGTTGTGCAGCCCTCGGGTATCAAGGGTATCAAACAAAAGACTCTCTCCCCACTGTGCTGTTTATGTTTGCCAGTCCAAACAGGGCAAAGTGCAGGCCTCACGATCTCAGGGAGCCAGCCCCACAGTGAGGAGCTGTTACACTTTGAAGCGCATAGACTATCAGGTTAACATGGCTGTCGTCGCCTTTTCCCATGAGCTTGGGTCCTGGGTTCTCTGGCTGGTATAAGAGGGGGGCTTGTTGAGAACACACTGGTGTTTGGGGGCCTTAAACCCCGGCCCCTTTGCAGGTTTGCCCTGTTCTGTGACTCCTCTTGCATGGTAAGTCTTGGAGACAAATACTTCGAGAGGAGAGAAACCATGACACAAATATTATACAGGGCTCTCTGGGGCTGAGGCAAGGCCATCTTGCCTCGTTAAACATGCTCATAGGTGCAAACGAACACACACATTTGGGTGAGCCCCAAGCAAAATGCTATCTTTGAAAACCATCTCTTTTCAAACATTTACTTTCTGGCTACATGTTTTTCCAATTCCAGCCGCCGACAGGGTTGTAGAGATGTTTCCCCAGGGCAGGACTGGAAGTCTTTCAGGCCAAACTATTCCAGAGGTTCCCACCTTTTGCCCAGGCTCCCTGCTCCCACGGGCCCCTGTGAGCAATGCTTTGAGAACAAATGCGAAGATCCATTCTGATTTTGATTAGATAGCCGTGAGCTACTGTTCGGTTTTATTAGGTAGAAAGAATTAATAATTGATTCAAATCAGAAGCAGCACAACTACTCCCATATTAGAAGGATTAATACCCACCAGCCCAAAGTGTGACTTGGCTAGAGATCCCCACTAATGGCTCTCAGTACCACTGACCCCATTTGGGGCCTCTATTCCCAGACAGGCCCACCGCAATCTTCGGGCCTTGTAAAAGTCCTCAGGGAAGAGACCTACCACCAAGGTCATCCCTTCCAGCACCTAACTCTTGTGTCTGCTAGAAAAATACCAACTAGATTATTCCTAAAAAGATCATGTGTAGCCACATGTTGAGAAACCCAACATAGGCCCTGAAGACTCTCAGTCCAGTCGCATGTTTCCTGGTTGGGAAGCAGAACACGAACCTCAGGAAAGACCTTCTGTCTTTAGCTAGTCACCAGAGATACTGAAAGTAATGAAAAAGTTATACGTAGACCACTCTTTACCCCACAGGTATGCGAACTTGAATGTTCATCAGGACCAGGCAGGTGGCACGTAGGAGTGAAGTAGAGAGGCAGATTAGATGGGAGGGAGGGGGGCTCTACCCAGGGGAGGGGGGTTGCAGCGAACTGGATGTGATGGCATGCCCTGTCCTCTATCCAGCAAGCTACATTTTTTATGTGCAATTTCTCAAGTTTCCAATATTGGCAACAAATACAAAAGGTTTTTAAACAGCAGAGGCTGTGCCTTGTAACTTCTGCCTTAGGTAATTTCCCACCTTAATAAAGGATCCCCCCCCAACCAAATAAAAAACTCGATCCCATATAGAAAAATAGAGCAGCTTTGGAAATACCAGTCTCCCCATTTCAAAACAAAATCTACAGTAATCCATTGAGTTCATTCTTGTGTAGAAGGTCAGCTGGGTCTACGTATTGGTAAGACAGCTTTGCATTATTAAAATGACACCTGCTGCTAACCAACCCCAAATAAAAGGTCACCCTGCCTGCCCTCACGCTATCCCCATGAGGCAAAGAAGGGATAGCATTGGGCTGCTTAATATGAAGAATAAATTGAGGCCTAGAGCCAGGAGGGACCCCACCTTGATATCACACAGTCCCTCAGCCACAGGTTTCCAATTCCACATTTTGGTACCAGACATGAAAGCCAAAGTAACTACTGGAAGGTATGCAGTAGAATCCTGGGCAGATAGGCCCGCTGCATGTCTGCAGAGCAAATCATGCACAAATGAATGAATTTAGCTGCTCTCCTTAGACTTGCTTCCTACCAAGGCAAACCAGGAGCTGCTCTTTCTCATTCCAAAGACTGCATTTCTCCAGGGGCAGGCGAGGAAGGCAAGGGAGGTAATGCAGAGTTCCTTCTACGAGTGAACAGATGGCTTTCCTGGCTTTGAAAGGAACATCATCATCAACCCTGTCTGACTCTTAAACAGAGAAAAAAGGATTCAGGAACTTGGTACCTCTGGGCTGGGTCTGCTTTGACCTTGGACAAGGGCCTGAAATGGAGAGAAAGTCCCACGTCCTTGTAATGCACATTCCTATCTTTCTTGTTTGGTGTCATGGGCAGTTCCCAGCATCCTTATTCTCAAAGGATTTGGCACAGAAAGTCAACATCAAGAGGAGGAAGAAAGAGGGCATGCAAAGCAGGTGGCTGTCTTTGCTCTGACCCAACAGGCCCCCAGGGCAGCAGTGCAATCTTTATGTTGGCTTTGCTCTGGGAGCCAAGGTCTCAGGAAGCCCAACCCTCTCTTCTGGGGGCGGGGTACTCTTAGAATTTCCCAGGGAGAAGGGATTGGCTCACTCAGTTTCTCAAAGGAGCCATGATGGGCAATTTTGGTGGAACAAATCTTTACTGTTAGAGATTGTACCGTAGGTTGTGAGAAACCCACTAAGTGCCAGGGGTACCGCATAGTCACAGTAACCCCTGCACAACACACACACACACACACACACACACACTCACACTCAAACACACACCTTTCCAGTGCTGCCTGGAATGGCAGCCTGGTTCTTGGTTGAGAGCCCCTGGGCTCAGAGCCTCGTCATGTGTTTGAGAAACAGAAGCTCCAAAGGTTCAGTGACATGTCCAAGGCCACCCCCGTTCCTGATCTGATGACTTCCGTTCCAGAGTTCTTTCCAGTTGCACGTGAAATGATGGATTTTCATGCAAACACACCATGGGCTGCCACAGCACCACAGAGCCTAAAGGTAGACAGGCACCTGTCCTAGTGGCATAGAAAAAACTGAGGTACGGAAAGGCCAGATAACCTTACTGTGATCGGGGAGTGAGCAAATGTGAGGTGGGGGTGGGCAGGTTCCAGGAAACTAAGTTTTCCTAGCTGGTTCAATGCAGCAGCCCCCCACCGCCTTTGTAGATACCACCATTCCAAGGTCAACATGGAAGCAAGGGGGCTCAGTGAGAAGGAGCCAGTCCCCAGTGTGTAGGTTAAGAGCACGGGTGGCCCGCTGGTCCAGCCCTCATCTTGAGTCTACTGCGGGGTCAGCAGGAGCAGGGACAAGTCCATCACAGGCTCTCGACCCCTTCCTGTGGTCCTCACAGTCTCCGTTGGGACATATGGTTGTCAGGGCCAGCTCCTCCTCAGTGTCCTGGAGGTGATCTGGAACAGAAGAGAAGGAATCACCCAATCAGAAGGTCAAGTTTAGGAGTGAGTAAGCTAGGAGCAAAAGGGAGGAAGTTGGCCCCAGTAATATCTACTTAAAAACCACAGTAAAATATGCATCGAGACCCTTAAAAATGTACATACCCTTTGACCCAGCAATTCCACTTCTAGGATTTTATCCTAAGGAAATAATTAGGAATAATTAGTGGAACTGCCATCTTGGGATGAAATGACACGGATGGTGACTCAGCAGAGAGAAGGAAAGGACCTAGGTCCTCAGTGGGGTCACTGGGCCCCGGAATTGACCAGCCCTGAAGATGACTCTACCTCTAGACTATCTTTTAGGCGAGATACTGAATGCCCTTGCTATGCCAGCTTGAGCCATGGTTTCTCTCCCTGTAGCCAAAAGCATCCTAACCTAATGTAATGTCCAAAGAAGGGACTGGTTGAGTTTACCATGGCTCACCCATATGATGAGATTCTGGCATTAAAAATGATGCATCATCCCCATTGAGCACAGAGTCTGCTTCTCCCTCTCCCTCTGCCCCTAGCTCCTGCTCATGCAGTCTCTTGCTCAAAAAAAATAAAGTCTTTAAAAAAAGATGCATAAAATTCCATAGAACTACACACACACACACACACACACACACACACACACACACACAGTAATACTGAGGGACTCTTAATAAGATCTGTGGATTGTTTCAATGTCAATATCCCAGTTGTGATATCATCTTATAGTTTTGCAAGATGCTACCAGTGCGGGAAAGTGGGCCAAGTGTATACAGGATCTCTTTGTCTGATTTCTTACAACCGCATGTGAATCTACAATTACACACCATTCCCCTGAAAGAGACAATATGTTACTGATAGGTAATTAGTGCTGTGGAATATTGCACACTGACAATATGTTGCTGTGAAGGAAGCAGATTCCAGAACGGTATGTATGAATGTCTGTCTAATTCCATATTTATTGTGTAAGTTATAAATGCATACACATAGTCCATGAATGCAATTTTCATTTTAAAACATTCACTTCTACTTGAGATTAATTTGTTATATGCTATAGAGATGCTGGTTGGCTCAGTTCTAAGAGCATGTAACTTCATTTTTTTTTTTTTTAAGATTTTATTTATTTCTTCGTTGATGGGGGGTGGCAGAAGCAATAGGTGCAGGAGGCAGAGGGAGAGGCAGGCTCCCTGGTAAACAAGGAGCTTGATACTGAACTTGATCGTGGGACCTGAGCCCCGGAAGGCAGACACTTAACTTACTGAGACACCCAGGCATCCCGCGCACACAACTGCTCATCTTAGGGTCATGGGTTTGAGCCCCATGGGGGTAGGTATAGAGATTATTTAAATAAATAAAATTTTAAAGAAAATTGTTACATCCTACAGAGAGGGGAGTTATCCAAGATTTATGTAAAATTGTTTCTGATTCCTTTGGTTTATTATTTTTTCCCTTTGGTTTCCAGAAATATCCACACTGACGATGGAGAGACTGAAGTTAACATTTTTGCAACGGAATGCTTTGAATACCTGATACATTTGGCTGATAATTCATGTATTATATAGAAGCGTATTTATTACAATGTAAACGGCACAAAGAGGTACACAGATAGGTAGACAGACAGATGAACAGAATGGTCTATGTCCAAATACAGCTGATATTTACTTTTGAGTGACGGGATTCAGCAAATGATTTTCATACTTGTTTTCCTTTCTCAAATTTTTTGAGCTTTCCCCCGTGATAGGCTGAATTCTAAGATGACCCTTAAGATTTCCACCACTCGGTGCACCCCTCCTGCGTAACTGCCTCCTTCTAGTGCCAGTGGCATCTGTCACTAGGATGGGATCGTCACTCCCTTGATTAGGGTCCCATATAGGACAACAGAACAATTCCTCCTGGGATTGAGTGACATTATCGGAGACCAGAAAGTCTCCTGCTTCTTGAAGGAGCAGCTGCTGTGTTGAGAGACGTGTGGCAAGATGGCTGTCCGCGGAGAGGAGCCCCAGCTGATAGCCACTAAGAAGGCAGCGGAGAAGGAAATTCTGCCCACACCCATGGCAGCATGAAGGCCTTGGGCTCCGGAAAGGAATGCAGCCCGGGCGACACTCTGATCGGCTTTGTGAGACTCCTGACCCATGGAAATTGTGAGGAATTAACGGGTGTTGGTGTAAGCCGCTGAGTCTGTGCTCACTTCTTACGTGCCAAGGGAAGGCTGACACCTCGCCTGGTGATTTTTTTAAACATAAGGGACACAAGAAAAGTTTGTTTTAAACCACTGCCCGTTGCTTCTGTAATAGAGCTGTGCTGTTCAGTACATGCAGGGGCCGTGGGTCACGTACATTTAGGTGGTTACAACGCACTCCCCCAATACTTTATAGCTCTCACAACAGCCTCAATGCCCACTGGGTGCTCCTAGGGACCCCGAAGAACTGTCTTTTCCCCCTTCTCTCTTTAGCGGCTTGAGAAGCCTACACTAGAAAAGGCTTCCAGCCGAGTTCCTTCCTCTCCCTTCCCAAACTGCCAGTGTTGGGTCCAGGCTGCTTCTTGTCCTTCCTGGGACTAGACAGTCCCTTCCTAATTGGCTCTGCCTCTAGTCTTGCCCTACCTCACAGTCTTGTCACCTCTCCAAAACGCCCCTAATCTGGACAGCCCTGCTCAGAAATGGCCAGCAGCTCACTATTCGTACGACACTTGGGTCCAGAGTCCCGATTTGGTCCCAGCTCTTCTCCTCAGCTTCAGCCCTCCCAGTCTCTTGGTCCTCACCCTCTGGCACTTCCAATGGGGGCCCCTTTTCTGAGCATGACATCATGCCCGCAGGCCTTCATTCACACTGCTTCCTCTCCCAGGTTTTCCCCTTGCTGCCTAGGACAATCTCCAATCCCTGGCTCCAAGGTCGTGTGTTCTGGAGCCTCAGGGGAAGGTTAAATGCATTGTCTCCAAGCACCTGACCATGCACGGGGTGGACACCTGCCCTGACCACACCGATGCATTCATTAGTGGGAGACCCATGGGGCTAGAGCCCTACTGGGGGGTCAGTGTGCCTTTGGCCCTCGGCAGGAACACCTCACATCCTCACATCACTCACCTCCACGCCCCGCACATGGCAACTGCTCCATGGATTTCGGTCAACCCTATCCCTTAGGTCCCTGTGTGCACAGGACCCACCCCATAATCCCAAGCACCTGGCCTGCAGGGTCCAGAAGGTCAGGAAGGCAGCACACTCACCCTGAGCTGGGTCACTGGGGGAGGTGGCATCTGGATCCTTCCCCCGGCTCCAGGGACCCCAGGAAAAGCATGCCAGCAGTGCTGGGAGGCCCGGTCTCTCCCAGGGTCCTGCTGCCAGAAAGAACACAAGGTCCCAGACGCATCAGGTGAGTACGTTTGAGAGATTTTTCTGTTCAGCAAACCAAGTGCTTCAATTATCAACTGCCCTAGTTTCAACTGTTTGATTAAAAAAAACAAAGATTCTGGGGGACTCCTGGGCAGCTCAGCAGGTTAAGCATCTGCTTTGGCTCAGGTCATGGTCTCAGGGTCCTGGAATTGAGCCCCATGTCAGGCTCCCTGCTCGGCAGGGAGTCTGCTTCTCCCTCTGCTCCTCCCCTCGCTTGTGCTCTCTCTTTTTCTCTCTCAAATAAATAAATAAAATCTTTAAAAAAATTTTTAAAAAGATTCTGCTTTGCTAAGTGGGGTGGAGTTTTTGTATTTGCAAAATTGACCCCCCAAAAAAGTGACATAAAACTAATAACAATGACACACACCAAAGAAAATACTCAAAGAGCAGAAATTTCCCCTTGAGTTTTGGTTCAAACTATCTCTTAATGGGAATAGACTTAATCATTTTTTATAACTACTGTAAATCAATTACATTTTTAAAAAAAGATTTTATTTATTTATTTGAGAGAGAGAGAGAGAGAAAACACAAGAGGGGGAAGGGTCAGAGGGAGAAGCAGACTCCCCGCCAAGCAGGGAGCCTGATGTGGGACCTGATCCTGGGACTCCAGGATCATGACTCGAGCAGAAGGCAGTCGCCCAACCAACTGAGCCACCCAGGTGCCCGAAATCAATTACATGTTGAGTCTAGTTTCCTTATTTTTTTAAAGTTTTCAACACAGTAGAAACTTTAATACTTAAAACTATAAGCTACCATTTTTCATCTAATTGATTGGCAATGCTCAAAAGTCTAGTTTCCTTATTATAATAAACACCTCAGCACCTGGGAGCCCCCACTCTCAGGAAAATGGCCAACTGGAACACAGAACATCTTGTTTATAAATCCTCACGCATGACCTATTTACTCTGAATTTGTACCCACTTCTAATAAGACTGGGTCCTTCACTGGTTTAGGATCAGGGTCCTCAGCTGGATTAAGCATAATTAGGTAAAAGGTCATTGCCAAGATCGGGCAACCTAAAAGTATAAGAATAGCCATCAAGCAGTGAAGAAAGAGATTGGAAAACTTAAAAAAGCCAGATGCAGTTGCTCTCAAAATCTTAGCAACAGGACTGTTTCGTGTTAGCAATCCATGGCTTTGTCCACTGAAAAAGCCCCAAAGAGAGTAGTGGACAGTGAGTTATACCTATACTCATCAATTTTGGTCATCAGTAAAAGGTTTCATGTTGTTCAGGATGTTTCTATAAAAGTAGAAACAAGTTTAAACAGTAAAGAATGATTCCTTTGCAAAGTGTTAAGATTTCTTAAGTGATAATATTTCAAAGGAGGCAAGGATTCTGCATACCAGGCAAGGTGTTGGGAAATGGGGATATAACGGTGGTTAAACTCACCAAGTGACAAAATCCAGTGCTTAAGAGTTCTGGGATTTCACTTGCAAATTTACAAGTGGGAGTGGGGAGGGTCAGGGAAGGCTTCCTGGAGGAGGAAGTCTGGTCCCAAATGATAAAATGGGACCGGTCAGGTGAATAGGAGGGCAGGAGAAATGGGTTTTCATTCAAGGCAACTTTAAGATGTACAAAAACTTAGAGGAGGCCAGAACACACTTGGCTCTGGGGAATTAAAAGTTGTTCCTGGAGAATGGGAGAGGGCTAAGAGACTAAGAACTCGGAATTTTCTAGATACCAGGTTATTGGGAGCAGAAAATCTGTTTGTGTAAATTCCTTCCTTTCCCCTGTGGGGCCAGATCTGTGAAAGGACTGGCAGTGACAATCACAATAACAACTCACCTCAGGACTTTTCATGTCTTTCAGAACACTGTTATAGAGTTTCAAATTTAGCTGACTATCAGAGATTTAACAGAAAGGGGTTGTAAGCACTAGGTGTGGGGGTCGGTGGAGTGAGGCTGGGGCAGAGCCTAGGGCTGAGATGCATGGCTTTCACTCTGGCAGGCCAAGCTAGCTGGTAGGTCTGGGACATTTGGGACATCAGAGGTACCAGGTCTCCTTGATGGAAAAGCACCCCCCCCCCCCGCAAGCCTGGCATCTTCCAGTTTCTGGTTATCACACCGATGCCCAGAGAAGCAGAACACAGTCTCTGTGTTGGTTACCACTTTAGCAAGAATGGAAGGCTTGAGGTCTTGGGGATGGCAGCAAGTGCAGGGACGGTGGAGGCAGGAAGTGATCTGGGAGCGCAAAGGACAATCCTGCCTCTCTCAGCTTCGCCAGATCCAGCTGAACTTAGTGTCAGTATTTTAATCCTGAGACCCTGAAAAACTCTCGTAAAACCTTCCGATCGGTACCAGGGTGGAAGAGATTTCTCACACTTCTGCTGATGGCAGTAGTTACCCAGGCTGGGTGCCCTCACTGCCCTTCCCACGCTTCAGGAGAACGTGGAGAGAAACGCAGCAGTGGGTGCACACCCAGAGTGGGATTAGAAAATTCTGAGCCCGCAGTCCCTCACACCCTTTCCCCACACTCAGAGCCTTGGCACCTATTCCTGTGAACCGGTGGGGGCATCCACGCTAAGCCTCCACGGCCACATCCCTAGCTGCACGGGGTCCTGGAGGCTCCTGCCACCGCCACCTCCCAGGTCCCAGTTCTATTCCCCTTCCCACCTTGGAACTTGGGCCTCCTGATGCTTTCTCACCTCCTCTCCCTCCCCCCAGCTCCCAGCCCAATCCAACCCTTTCTCCACCAACTTCCCTGCATTGAGCTGGTCTGCTTGGCTTTCCCAAGCCCTTGCGTCTCCTAGGCTCTCTGGATCCTTCCGGAACAGACTGGACCCCGGGTCCAGGGCCCGATCCACGGTAGCTGGAAGGCCTAGTGCTGGGCACCTCCCCTCTCTGGGCCTCAGTTTACTGTGGTGCCCATGGAGAGAAGCTGGCCTAAAGAGTTCCAACTTCGGGGCCTCCCCCCACCCCCAGACCGCCCACTACCCGCGCCTCCCCGCTCCCGGGCCTTGTAGTCTCACCTGGTCGCGAGGACCCGGCTGCTTGTAGCGCCCTGCAGGCGGCCGCCTGGACGGCCACGCTGGAGGCCGGGTGGCCAGGGCAATAGGCGGCCGCCTGCACTGGGCCCCCCGCCTGGCGGCCGAACACTGTGCGCAGCAGCGCTTCCAGGAGCCGCAACCCTGGCGCCACCGTGTCCTCGGGCCCGGCCTCGGCCACCAGCACCCCGACCAGCGCCGCCCCGGCCCGCCGGCGGCCGCGCACGTCCCGCAGCATCTCCCGCAAGCGGCGCCGCGGCTCCCGGGCGGTCAGCGAGGACGCGCGGCACAGCACGAAGACGAGCGGCGAGCGGATGGCGCGCGCCCCCGCCGTCCCGGGCGCCCACTGCACCCCCGGTGGCCCGGCCCCTGGTGTCCCAACCCCCGCGCTGCCCGGCTTGCCCGCCGCTTGCTCGGGCGGGAACACTGCCCGGGCGAAGTCCCGCAGCAGCGCGCGGCTCTGCTCGCGCTCCCACAGCTCGCCCACCAGCAGCACCTGCCCGCGGCCGCCCGCCGCCTCCACCAGCGCCTGGAAGGGCGGCTCTGCCGGGCGCGCGGGCCGCGCCACGAGCTCCTCTAGCTCGCGCTCCATGCTCGTCGCCGCGCGTCCTCTACGGCCGCCCGGGCCCTGCAGCGGTGGCTGCGCGCCTCTCCGGGCGCGGGCGCGGGGGCCCGGGAGGACACACCCCCAAGGGCCAAGCCCCGCCCGACTCCCGGCCCGCGGGCCGAGCTTTCCGCGCTCCAGCGAGCCCTTGGGCGGGGGCCTGGGGCTTTCCCTGTAAGCGCGCTGCGGCTTCTCCGGCAGTCCGTGTGGCAGACGCGGGGACATGGAGCCATCCAGCCGTCCAGCCGTCTATCTATCCATCTGTGCACCGGTTCCTCCAACCATTCGACAGACACTTGTTGAGCACCTACTAAGGTGCGGGGCAGCCAACGGAAAAGGAAGACAGAAAATTATCATGTGAACAAGTTAGATCGGTTTGAGTAACGGAGCACAGACTTCCTTGGAGTACCTGTAGTTTGGGGACCGGAACTTATGTGTGTGGGGGTGGCACTGCCTCTAACGTACTGCTTTGGGGTGTTGGTGGGGGGCGCCAGAAAAGGGAATGCAGAGAAGGGAGTAGGGAGGTGAGAAAAGAGGGGAAGCAGCAGTCTCTTCTGTCCTGTCACTTAATTCACCTTTTGGGCCTCAGCATTTAACATAGGCTAATCGAGGGCTCATTATTTCAACAAATACTTATTACCCTGGGCACTGGGGGGTGAAAACAAAGGAAAGAGACAGCATTACTCCCCGTAGATCAGAAAACCTAGGAAGGCAGATGTGGGCACTGATGGTGCTCAAATCTGGGCGGGAATGGGGGTGGGGGGAGTGGTGGTGTAGGGAGTGGTGATATAGGTGATGTAGAGAGGATGTCTGTAGGCCAGGTTAGAAGCAGAAATATGTTTCCTTTAATTCTAAGGGTCTAGGTCAGCTTCATCCAATGGGACATTCTTTGATGATGACAATGTTTTGTATTATCTACACTGTCCAGTGCAGTAGCTGCAAAGCCCCATGTGACTATTATTACCTGAAATCTGGCTACTGCAACTGAGGAGCTGAATTTTACATGTGAGTTAATGTTAATTAAACGAAAATAGCTGCGTGTAGTTCATGCCTGTGGCATTGGACAGTGCTGGGCAAAGTTCTTTACTTTTGCCTTGTCACACTGTATAGACCAAAGACCCTTTTCGATCAAGAGCTTGTTCGTGCTCAGCTCTCTCCTTCTCCATATAACTCCCAATCTGCTCTTCAGTAACCCTATTTCCGGTCCCATCTAATTATGCTGAATTATGTCCTCCTGGAGAATTTATATGTCCATTCAATAAAACACACCTTTTCTTGAGCACCTACTGGGTGCAAGCAGTGGGGATTGGAAGATGTACACACAGCACCTCTAAGTCTAATTATCCAGCAGCTGTTTTAGCCAATGTCTGGAGTAAGGACCCTGTATCTTTGTTGTGAGTCTAGTTAATATAAACCTTTTCCCTCTGTGTATGGTCTTTGCTCAGGGCAGAGATCCAGGGGATTAGGTGGGAAAAGCCCCAGATTTGGAGCAAGAAGCCCTGAGCCAGAATCAGAGTTGGGTTCTAATACCAGGTCCCACTTGTCTTTATTGAACATCTCTGCCAGGTACTGCCGGTGCTGAGGACACAGCTGAGAATAGGCCAAAATCCTGCCTTCATGGAGGAGGGGCTGCTTTAGGGAGAGCTGGGAGAAAGAGAGAAAAAAAAACAAACACATAACTAACAGCTTCAACTGGTGCTGGGTGTTATGAGAAAAGTAATGCATGGCTGACAAAATGGTCATGTACTTGAGATGCTGGACCCTTCCTGTGGGTACAATCCTGAGGATACCACAGATGCAAGAGAGACTTTGGTGAGGATTAAGAAAGGAATGTAAAAACCCCAGAGAACCTGCCCTCCCCATCCTACCTTCTGGGAGGTAGCAGGTGGTTTGGTCCTGGAGTGTGGGAAGGAAGCAGCAGCCCCTCCCATGTGAGGGCTGTGCTATAGAAGGGGATAGGTTGAGTGGATGTCTTGAAAGGAATGTGTACTTCTCTTTGCCCACATTGGCTTGGATAGATCATTGCCCAGCCAGAGCCCCAGCCCCAGCCCCAGATTTATCGTAGTCATTGCCATGGTGCTTTGAGGCAGAAAATAGTTGCACTAGCTGGGAATGGTAACATTAGGCTGGGGGTAGAAGCAGAGAACAACGATCAGACCTGGCAGCCAGTAGCAGTCCTGGCCCTTCTTCCCACTGCCTGTGTCAGGGCATTCCACCCACATGACCTAGCTCACAAAGAGTAGTGGTCAGGAGAGAGTGCCAAGCAGTTCCCTGAGAAAGGTACCTGGTAAGTTTGGGGGGGTCAGAGGCACCCTGGGGTGTAGCCCAATTTACATTGTAATAGCACAGGCAATTGCCCTGTCTTTACCACCCCTCCGCCCTTCTTTGAGCTCCCCAAGAGGAAACAAGGTAGAATTTAGGCTTTAGCCTCGTTCAAGGTAGCCAAGGTAGCTGATAACCAGGAAAACGTCAGTCACTGGGAAAACTAATCAGAAATCTGGAAAGTTTAAGACAAGCAGATTTACACAATACATGAATTAAGATTCATTTCAGATATTAATAACACAGATTCCAAATAATAGCTACTGATAACACAGACTCCAAACACAATGAACGTTTATTTTCCCTTTTGTAAAAGTGTGGAGGGGGGCCGTTCAAGGCTGATAGAGTAACTTTGTATTACCAGTTCTTTGAGGGCTCAGGTTTCAATCCAGCTCACTATTCTCCCATCTCATCTTCATAATCCAAACTGGCAGCGAAAATGCCAGCCATCACGTCTGTATTCCAGGTACCTGGATCACAGAGGACAGACGAAGGAGCAAAAATCAGATTGCCTTCCGATTTCTCAACAGCAACACTGAATTTAAGATGATAGTTGAATAATATTTTTAAAGTATTACAGAAAAAGAACTTTGAGCCCAGATTTTGATTTCTGGCCAAACTAGCAGGTATTTAAGGGCTCAGAAGGTGTCTCACATAGGTCCCCTCTTGGAAAACACCAAAAACACTGTTAGAGGAAGCACTCCCAACAAGAAAAGAAATAAATACAGGTGTGTCCCACAGGAGGAAGAGGAATTCAGTCACTTGTTTAAATCACTCTTGTCTAAGTAAATGGGGCAGTGCAGGACCAGCAGAGCAGAGCAGAGCAGAGCATAAAAGATGCAGAGGTGACAGAGGTGGGAGGTGGGGAGGGGAGGTTGGGGGGGTTGGGGGACCAGTCCTCCCAAGTGAATGGAAAGGGAATTGACCCCATCTAGGTTACAGCTTTGAGGGAGAAAGGAAGACACAGCAGCTGGCCAGAGAACTGGTTTGAGTTTTGGACACAGACTTTTCTAAAACCAGCACGTGGGACACCTGGATGGCTAAGCCCATTTGCCTTTCTCTCAGGTCGTGTTCCAAAGGTCCTGGATTGAGTCCCACATCCTGGCTCCTTGCTCAGCAGGGAGCCTGCTTCTCCCTTGGCCTGCAGCTCCCCCTGCTTGTGCTCTCTCTCTCTCTCTCATTAAAATAATATAATAATAAAAATAAATAAAACCAACACACTCTGCCTCGAGCTATTTATTCTCCGGCTTGAAATTTCCAGGTTATGATCCTGCTATCATTTACATTCCCTTCTACCTCCAAACTTCCCAGTGATGGGATGGAGAGAGGGGGTGGGTATTAAGCAAAGGTCGGAGTCCAGGCCGGTACGTTTTATCTTTACTTGTGTTATTTACATGGCAAAGGTTTAGGTATTAAATTAACAGGAAACTGCAAAGACCTTAAAAGGGGTGGGGGGCAGGAAACCAAGATGATTTTTTTCCTCCTCTGTGTCCACACCCTTGAAAACATCATAAAACAAATAGGCTTTTTTCTGATTTCCCTGGTTTTCGATGAAGACGGGAAAGTGAAACTGGATTTCTGAAGTAATTTGCTTCTCTGTGATCCCTCAAGTAGAACCTGGTGGGAAGAATGATAGAAACCTATTGATCTGAAAAAGAAGGAGTGATCTTGGTCTGGTTTTGGGTACCTCCTTTGCTCTCTTTTCTCCCTGTCTTTCACGCTATCCTTCCTCAACCCTCTCTCCTCTATCCCTCCTCCTCCTTTTCCCCTCCCCCTTCTTCCCCCTCCTCCCTCCTGCCCTCCCCTCCTTCCCTCTTCGCTCCTCCCTTCCCCTGTCCCTTCGCCTTTCTCCCTTTCCCATCAATCTTTCTTCACTTCTTTCCTTCCTTGCTCTTCTCTCCTAAAACAGTTGTTTTTGGAGCTTTGAGGAAGGAGGGACGGGGGGGGGGGTGTGTGGGCTCCAGGGGAATCCCTATAGGGGGAGAAAGATCTTAAATGTGTAGGGGTGCCTGGGTGGCTCAGTGGGTTAAAGCCTCTGCCTTTGGCTCAGGTCATGATCCCGGGGTGCTGGGATCAAGTCCCTCATCATGATGAAGTTCTAGAACCTAGGTGAGGTTGGTGGGCTGAGGTCCGGAGCCGATGACCAAGAAAGAATTCTTGAGACATCTTTGGTGCAAAATGGTGGTTTATTAAAGCACGGGGACAGGACCCGTAGGCAGGAAGAGCTGCTGCCCTGGGTTTTGAGGGATGGCAGGTTGTATACCTTGTCGTTGCGGGGGGGGGGGGGTGTGTGTGAAGGGAAGGGAGATTCTTGGTGGGGTGTTATGATCCTGCTATCATTTACATTCCCTTCTACCTCAGCCTCCTCCAGTTTATGGTGGGGAGGGAGACATTAGGGCTTCAGGAACTGAGAGTTATTTACCTCTGGAAATTTGTGCTATTGATAAGGTAACCTCCCTGTTTGTACATCTCTAGGACATCTGTAGAGCAAAGGAGATTCCTGTCCTGCAGGATTGTGATCTCTGCAAGTTAACTATTTATCGTTTTATGGCAGTCAGGGGTGCCTGAGGAATGCTACACATATTACGGAGGGGAGCAGGTGGAGAGGGGGTGCAAGGTGCCAGCTTTTGCTCTGTCTTCAGCCAGCCTGCTGCTCCCTCATCAATCAGGCTTTCTGCTCAGCAGGGAGCCTACTTCCCTTCCTCTCTCTCTCTCTCTGCCTGCTTCTCTGCCTACTTGTGATCTCTGTCTGTCAAATAAATAAATAAAATCTTAAAAAAAAAAATCTTAAATGTGAGGAAGACCATGAACAGGAAGGAAACTGGAGGGGTAACCATGACCCAGAGAGGACCCAGGCTGGGGTAGGAGGAGGTTTCCAGACTGGGTCTGACTGGGACCTGTGGGTGGGACAGTGAAGCAGTCCCACTCCCTTGTGCTGTGTCCTGGATGCTGGATGGCCCCAAGGGTAGCGCTGTACTCAGACTCCATTTCCTTGTTGTCAGGGTGGAACATTTCCATTTATTTATTTATTTATTTATTTATTTATTTATCTGACAGAGAGAGAGATAGAGAGAGGGAACACAGCAGGGAGAGTATTAGAGGGAGAAGCAGGCTTCCCACTGAGCAGCAAGCCTTATGGGGAAGGGGAGTGGGGATTGATCCCAGAACTCTGGGATCATGACCTGAGCTGAAGGCAGGCAGATGCTCAACTGACTGAGCCACCCAGGCACCCAAAGCGTGGAATATTTTCCCTTTCTCCCTTCTAGATTCTTTGGCTGGTCTAAGAATTAAATTAACGTAAGAGAGATTAACAGGAGCCAAATAAATTTAATTACATCTATACTGCTGTCTCACGAAGACATAAGACTCAAAGGCAGTAGAACAATTGAGGCTCTCATGATGTCTTGAGCTGAGAAACGGGACAAGGGATCTGGGGCTCCAGAGGGAGGAGGACAAGTCCCAGGAAGATGAGAAGAGCAGGTGTTGGGTAATCGGGTATTGGCTCTGTCATGCTGTTAAGTCTTTCTGACAACAAAACAAAACAACAACAAAAAAAGCTATCTGGTAATAGCTCTCTTTCTGGGTCAGGCTCCCTATCTAAATTCTTCCAGGCAGTTAAAGGAGAGGGAAAAAGCTTTTCCTGCGTCTTTGGGTCTTGATTGCCTTCAGCTCAAATAATCCACATGCCAAAGCGGCACATTTTGGGGTGACATCTTCTGCTCCCTTTCATCCCAGCCCAGCCTGATGGTTCCTGTTGGGGTCCTGGGAATGCAGATGTCTCCGACAGCTACAGCTGGTGCTCACAGGAGGATCAAGCAGCTTAGTTTTACCTGAACGTTAGGTAAATGAAGCTCTGTGGAAGTCTGTTAAGCTGGCCAGGCAAAAAGACCCTTGCTCTCATCCCTGCTGTACACTTGCTGGGCCCAAGATGGGTCAGTGGTGTCTGGAGGAGAGGTGGGCAGGCCCCTATCCCCCCTCCCAGGGCACAGCTGCACAGGCTGAAGGAATTGGGGGCCAGGGAGGCAATCCTCCACCTGCAGAAACACGCCCTCAGCCTGCCCTTGAGCTTCCGACCCCAACCCACTGCCACAAGTAACAGCTGAAAGAGCATCCATGCAGAAGTGGGGACACGGGCTTGGCTCTGTCTGGCACGTGGGAACAGGTGACCAGCACACCTGAGCACTGCTGGCAGGCCTACAGCTCCCGCCCAGTGCAACGTTGGCCAAATGCCGCTCCAGCATGCAACCCTGGGGAGGCTGTTTGCACCTGGTACCCTGGCCTGGGCACTTCAAAGTCACCTCAAGGTGACTTCATAAGGATCTGCTGGCGTCTGGTCCCTGGCGTGGCAGGGAGGGGAGTGGCAGCTGACTTGGCCTGCAGTGACACAGGGTGACCTTAAAGCCACTCAGCCTGGCCCTCCTTTACACCCTCCTGGCCAGGGCAAGTTTGAGTTTGAGCATGAGTCTCTAAGATCTGGCCTTGCAGGAGGATGGCACTGGCCCAGAATGGCCAGGAAGTGGCTGTGGGCTCTAAAAGCTGAATGGGGCTATTTCTTACCCCAGCCTCATTCATGGTGGCACCTTAATTGTCAGGCATCCTGAGGTTTGAGAGGATCAGAAGGGGGCTGTCACTAGAGGGATTCCCCCTTCTTCACCCAGGGCTCAGCACGCACACCCGTTTCTAGAACAGTCTAATAGGACATCCACTGTCCTACTGGGGTATCCTTGGGGTGGGCCTCGGGCCAGCGCTCACCAGGGACTCCCTGACCAGGTACCTGTTTGTCTCATTCTGCACACTTTCAGCTTCCCCTTTGTCCCTGGCTGATAAGATCTAGAAAGAGTGTGTTTCTGGGACACGGGCAGTGGGGTGAATTTCTAATCACTCTTCACAGGGGGCCTCGCATCGGACAAGGCAACCATTACGATGACATTGTTTGTTTCTACCAGCTCTTGGCCAGCACCTCTCCTGCCCAGAGAGATGAATGGAGGATTTGGTCAGGATCCTGATGAGTGCCCCCAAACTTGGGTGTCATCACCAGATGATAGATGACAGAGAGCTTCTGTGATTACTGACTTCAAGACTGCTCAGCTCCCCATTCTCAGGCTTTGCTGGGCAAAGGTGAGGGGGTATTGCCGATGATTGGAGAGTGGCATGACCCTGGCTAGGGTGGGGGGCAGTGAAACCCTCACCTCGTAGGTTTAGAAGAAGCCTCTTATCACTTATCCTTGGTATCAGAAGCAGTGCTTGCCAATAGAATTTTCTGTGATGATGAAGGTATTTTATGTGTGTGCTGTCTGGGACAGTAGCCACGAGCCACAGGTGAGCACTTGAAATGTGGCTAGTGTGACTGAGGCACTGTTTTTAAATTTTTATTTAATTTTAATTAATTTTAAGTTTAAATAGCCACAGGTAGTTAGTGGCTAGCATATTGGGCAGCACAGATTTAGAAGTAATGCCATCATTTGCTTACAAGGATGATTTCTGTGGCTTCACTGACAATTTAGTTTAGACTGGTTTTCACCTAGACAGGGACAGGACGAAGGTATTGGCTGTAACAGACATCTACATTTCCCTACTCACTGCCCCTCCATGAGCCCTGATCTTGTTACAAAGGGCCAGGGGTTGAATCACTGGTAGATTAAGCCACTTATGACACTCCTGCTCCTCTTTGTCGGTGATTGGTCTCAGGGTGGGTATGTAACTCAGTGTCCCCTGGAGATACTTCTGGGAACGATTTTCTTTCCTGAATAGGGAAGGTGAATAGTCCTTTTTAGCCCACCGTCTTCCTTCTTTTTGGGACACTGTTGTGTGGATTTGATATTTGGACCTGTGGCAGCCATCTTGTCATTTGAGGGCAAAGCCAAGACAGTCAATTTCTTTCTGTGGATTGTTGGTAATATTTGGGGAAAGTCAGTGAACCCATGTACTATGAGAGCATCTAAGGCACCTCACTAAGTCTAAGCACAATATCATCAATGCAGTGAACCAGCATTCTGTCCATAGTGAGTGAGGTAGGGAACTGAGGTGATCAAGGCCCAGGCAGTCCAAAGCTTAGAAACAAAATGAAGGAGACTTGCTGTGTCCACTCCCTCCCCATGCTTCTTCTGCACTGGTTGGATAGGAGAGTTATGTAGGACTATAAGAGGAATCATCGCCCCAACATACACACACATGCACACACACACACACACACACACACATACCCCTTCAACACGTTTGCAGCGATACTAATAGCGATTTTCCCTTCTGGACTTAGATTTTCCTTCAGATTTGCTGTTTATTGGGGAGAGGGATTACAGGGGCTTCTCCCTTGTCCTTCCTATCATAATAGTCCTTATTTTTGGGTCATAGAGCCAATGTGTGGATTCTGCCTGAGGTTTAGGATATCTATTCCAACCCTACACCGAGGCACTGGAGAAATAATGGGTTCAGGATTCCAACAGTCCTTCTATGAGCAGGACTCCAACCAAAGCTCCATTTATCACTCAGTCTGGTGGTGTTCTGGTCCCCCTAGAATTACTGTTGGTTTGAGCTTTGTCCCAAATCCCCTGAAAGTTCTGATTTATTCCTTTCCCCAGGGCAGTTTCCTTGATATGTAGTCAGATCCCCTGTAGGAAAAGCAAGAGTAAGACAGGCAGAATACATTTTTGATGTTATCACATGGTGTTTTTCAAGGAGACCCAGTCTCCATTCAGTTTAAGGGGCTGTGAACCGATATATCAGAGAAGCCACTCTGCCACTCTGGGACCTTCTTCTGAAACCAGAGAGACCATTCTGATGGCAGTATCCTCCCAATAACAGTCTGCCTGGGAAGCTGACCCTGGCATTACTACTGCTGGCCCCTCAGGATTATGCTGTTAAGCTCTTAACTCTGCTGCAGCCACTGTGAGTATTATCTGACTGACCACAGGGCCTTTGCATTACTCCTTCACAATTCAAAGTCCTTGGCAGGAGCACCTACCTGGCTAAGTTTGGGTTACCTGATATAAAGAAGCTGAATGAGAGAATATTTGATTCACCTTTGGCTTCCATACAGAGGAAAAGAGGCTGGGAAGCCAAAATATTGGTGATTTAAAAAAAAGATTTTATTTATTTGACAGAGAGAGAGACAATTAGGGAGGGAACACAAGCATGGGAGTGGGAGAGGGAGCCACAGGCTTCCCACAGAAGCAGGAGCCCAACGTGGGGCTTGGTTCCAGGACCCTGGGATTATGCCATGAGCTGAAGGCAGACTGTTAAAGATTGAGCCATACAGGTGCCCCAATATTGGTGATTCTTATCTTCACTTATTGCTTATCTATGTAGTTAAGTCTGTCTGTCTTTCTTTCTTTCTTTCTTTCTTTCTTTCTTTCTTTCTTATTTCTTTCCTTCTTTCTTCTTTATTGAGGTACAGTTGACACGTACCATGTTATTTTCAGGTATGCAAAACAATGATTCAATATTTGCATATATTTCAAAATAATCATGATAATTCTAGTTAACATCAGTTACCATACAGAGTTACACATTTTTTTCTACATTTATTACATGCATAGTTTTTAAGAAACTGTCATTTTATATATTCTTCAATCAGCCAGTCCCAAAGTTATAATTACTATACATGTTCGGGGGCGGGGTGGACTAAAAACGGTTCTTGGACCTGAAAAGGTCAGGAATACTAGCCTAAGAATTTGAGGTGTCAGTCATTTGTGTGCAAGGATGAAACCAAAGTGGTCCTGCCTGGTCCTGTCTGGCCTCTATGGGGGGACATCTGAAGACCTTGAAGGGGTTGTGAACCCTGCCCTAGCTCAGCTGCCTGTTTAGACATTGACATCTGCACTCAGCTGTCAAACAGAGACCATTAAGGGTCCTTGCCAGATCAGAGCCATGACCTCACACTCATTCTTGTTTGATACTCAGCAAACATTTGGTTGAATTAAACAACATTTAGTAAGACCTTTCTGAATGGCAGTCACACATTCAGTCATGTATGAGGGCTCTAGCCTTGTTAGCATTTACTTTGGGATTATATGCTACATCTCAGATGACCACTTGCTCTTTGCCCTCAGGTGCCTTTGTAATGCCATTGACTTAAAGAAGGGCGACTGTTGACACCAACCCATGGCACTCATTGTTTTATTTACAATAAGGATGTTTTTAGGGCCTTGCTTGCTCTATTACATAAGCCCTTTGTATGAAAGCATATGGAAGACATTCCTTTCTGGTCTTGGAATTAAGCACTTGATTTGTTTATATCTATTGAACACCGTGAGTAACATGGCTGGACTTGTTTCTTTCTTTGCATGGACTGCTAGTAAGTTCAGAGTCAAATTGCGGCCCATATCTAGTAGGTGTAGAGGATTTTCATGGTAAGTATTTGTGTATCAATCTTATCTCTGGCTTCACATTATTTCTCCTAATCTAATCTTTCCTTCTTCCTAATGATTCCTGTGACTTTTTAAAAACAAGATTTATTTATTTATTTGGGAGCCAGTGTGTGCATGTGTACGTGTGTGCCTGCATGTGCATGAATGGGAGAGGGGTGGAGGGAGAGGAGAAGAAGACTCCCCACTGAGCTGGGAGTCCTTTGCAGGTGGGTCTCCATCCCAGGACTCCGTGATCATGACCTGAGCTGAAGGCGGATGCTTAACCAACTGAGCCACCCAGGTGCCCCATTGCAAATTTTGATGCGATTATATAAAGTACTTCTGTCCACAACCTTACACTAAATCTGTTCACTGATGCTTTTGAGATGCGCTCAAGTCATCCTCAGATGCACCAATGTGGAAAATTGACCCCACATCACCAGTAATCTTTGTGGATTTTCTAACTCAATGACGTTGGCTGTACCTTTTGTACACAAAGTCTGACTTGCTCAGATCTAGCTGAACAGAGCTGCTCAGGAGATGACTGAAGAAAGTGTCTGGTTTCATCCTTACAAGACACTTAACAATTGAGCCACCCAAGCGCCCCAACACCATGGATAAGTTAAAGATGTATGTTTCAGTTTCTAGGAAAAAAAAAATGGCTAGAAGCAACACCAAGAAGCTTAGCTAAAAAGCTAATAGATGAGATAAGTGGCATAGCAAATGATAGTTCCCCCAAAGAGTGGCAGAGAAGAATAAAGAGAGAAAAAGCAAGTCTCAGGGACAAATGAAAATCTAAACCAAGATGGTA
The DNA here is from genome assembly GCF_964662115.1 of Mustela nivalis. Taxonomy (NCBI): domain Eukaryota; kingdom Metazoa; phylum Chordata; class Mammalia; order Carnivora; family Mustelidae; genus Mustela; species Mustela nivalis. The sequence continues at coordinate 75,783,974 of NC_139030.1, forward strand.
GACTTAAATCCAACCATGTTAATAGTTATTTAACATCAATGAACTAAATACTTTTATATACAAAGCTGAGATTGTCAGATTATGTAAAAAAAACATACAGAACACTCACCAAGAGAGACCATAGGCTGGGCCATAAAACAAGTCTCAATAAATTTCAAAGGATTGAAAACATGCTGAGTACATTATCTGAGGTATTAGTCATCAATCGCAGAGGTATCAAAATTAATAATCAATAACAAAACGACATCCAGAGAGTTCTCAAATATATGGGATCTTACATAACATCTTAAAACATCACATGTGAAATTAGGAAATAATTTTACTTGAGTTAGAGCAACAATAAAACACCAAAATTTGAGAAAGGCAACTAAATGTGTATGTGGAAAATTTTTTGTTATTGTTATGGGCTTGTCATTATTATGTGCCTCCCTTTCCCTCAACTTTTCGATGAGAGACTATCTATTCTATTTTCCTGTCTCAGCCTTACCAGTAGTTGTCAGGTGTGTGTTGGGGGAGACAACTGGTCTTGGTAGTTCACAGGCCTCTGCACCTAAGAAACCAAACATGAAGAGCTACACTTGACGAACCACACTATGAAAGTATCATCCCACCTGGGTCTAATGTTCATGGTGAGATCCCGGACCTCAGGCCTTACTGTGGTGCTGGCATGGAAAATTACTTCGGAAGTTCTGTTTTGTTTTGAGGGGTGACTCTATTTCACAAGTGGATACAAATTATTAGGATTTGGAAGCTAGACTGGGGTCAATTGTGACACTGGTGGGCCCCTAGTCCACCAAACCTGCTGGCATTCCCATCCTCATATAGTTCCATATTGACTCAGGCTTGGCTAATGTGACATTAGCAAGAATGATGCAGGTAGAGGCTTATTCAGGGCCTGCACAGTGGGGCTTGTCCTCTTGGAACATTCCCTGGAATTCAGCTGCCATGTGTAAGGAAGCCCATAGAAGGGTACTTAACGTGGAGAGGACCCTGCAGGATAAGAGATGAATGTGCGTGTTCCAGCTCCCACCACACTGCCAGCTTGATGCACCTGATGCACCTGAAGGAGTGACCTCAGCTACACCATGAACCATCAACCCAGAGAAACATGGGCAATAACCAATCATTGTTTTCTGCCACTAAGTCTTGGGGTGGTTTGTCGTGTGGCAGTAGACAACTGGGACCCGTGGGGAGCTCTGAGGCTGGGATAGTCTTTCAGAGTTGTCTCAAAAAGAGACCCGAATCCAGGCCTTTTCACGCCCACATAGACCTGAAGGCAAGCAGAAGCAGAATAGCCCTCCCCCTCCCCCAACACACCCCTTCAGCTTGCCAATTATTTTGAGCGCTGGCAATCAAGTCCCGACAGACTCAGGAAAAGCTTTTTTTTTTTTTTTTTTAAACCTCTCCCTAACTGCCTCAAATAATTGGCACAGGGGGGCCCAGCCCAGAGAGGGAGCTTTTATCAGTGATAACTCTTTTTTATGCGAAAGGCATCTGCATGGCGGGACGTTTGATTACTAAACATCTACTCTTCCCATCTTCCTGTGAATTTTCTTTCTCCCCTTTGAAGCCCCAGGCTCCCATCCCTTGCCTTTGCTCACGATGGCACAAAAACCTCAATTGCCTGACTGCCTTTGAGTCTCCCATTTTTATGGGGCACCCATACATATGCAATTAAATTTGTTTTCACCTATTAGTCTGTCTTATGCCAATTATTAGACCAGCCAAAGAACCTAGAAGGGAAGAGGGGAATATTTTTCTGTCTCTGCACACCGGTCCTTAGGTTCATCTTGCCTCTTGGGGGTCTTGGGGGACGGCATGATCTTGGGTGAAGCAATATGTTTCTCCCCTCCCCTCCTCTCCCCTCCCTCCTCTTTCTTTCTTTCTTTCTTTCTTTCTTTCTTTCTTTCTTTCTTTCTTTCTTTCTTTCTTTCTTTCTTTCTTTCGTTCTTTATTAGCTGAGGGCAATTCCCAGAGACGGGCACAGCTGTGAGCACTCAGGGGCCAACACTTCTGGCATCTAAGGGAATGGGTGTCTTGATCGAGTAGCACAGTACGGCATTCACTACCGTCAGATTTCTAACGACTTCCTCTATTTTCCCATGGGTGGGATAGAAGGGGCTACAGATATTTTATCTGATGCCAGGTCAGCCTGTAAGATGTGCCTGGCTTAAAGGAAGAATGATTCATTAGTCTAAAAAGACATGGTAGGTGGGCCCATGAGGGTATCTTTCTTGGATTTCTGGTCCGAGGGGAATACATTCCCACCCTAACTGGCTGCCGTGGAGTGAGAATTGGATATCACATTCTCCAACCCTAGAAGGCCACCCTGACTCATTTCTGTGTTCATTGCTCAGGCTATGGAAGTCATATAAAGAAGTTTGATCTTGGGGCCACGGACTCCAAGCAAGAGATCAGGGGAGTCTGAAGAGGGTATGGGGGAGGAGTCTGGTAACAGACGAGCAGGGCATTGAGAAGGAATCCTACGCAAAAAGTTGGTATCTTCAGGGATGTTCCTTGTGATGTGAAAGGCTGGAGAAACTCATACACCCATCAGCAAGTGAACTGCTAAAAAAAGGAAAAACCAATTGAGAATCAACATGTATTGATCACCTTCCCAGCATTCCAGTCTTCCTTAATTAAAATAACCTAATTTTCATTTAGATATTCTGCCTTCCCTAGTGCCCCCTACTCAGGGGAAGCTAACCTCAGTCCACGTGGGGGCTGGGCCCTGGGTGACCTAAGCCAATCAGCTCGGTCCATCACCATGGGTCATGTGATGCAAGGCTGTCCAATTAGAGTGAATCGGAGGGCTCTCGCTTGGAATGCTGGGAAAGGGAGAGGCGGGTGGCAACTCTGTTAGGATAGAGGCCATTGCCTGTTGCCACTGTAGGCGAGGCAACGCTTCCCTTCTAGCTTCTTAAGGTTATTTGTTTGTTTGTTTTTTGTTGTTTTTGTTTTTGTCTGAGACTCAGAATTAGACACAGAGGGCAGGTTTGTGGGTGAAAGGCATACACATTTATATCAGTTTTATGTGACATGGGAACTCTTAAAAGGAAGTGGATACCCAGAGAAATGGTGGAAAGGACTTATTTTTCCATCAGGTTGAACAAAGAGAGACAACTGTGGGAAAATTGCTAAACTGCGTGGGGAGGCTAAAGGAAGATAAGAAGTATCTAGACGAAGGCTGTGGGTATAGAATTCTCTAGGTCTCAACTACTTGTCCTTGATGATAAGAATGTTACGTTCCCTCTGGTGGAGAGGGAGGGCATCTTTCACATATGTTTTTTTTTTTTTTTTTTTAAATCACATATGGGTTTTTAATCTTCCAGAGAGAAAAGGGGAGATCAGAATGCTTTTCCCGGAGCTGCATTCTTTAAGTGCTTTTGACTCAAAGTAATCCTTAAGACCAAAGTGGCATGTTTGGGGTGTCATAACCAGGCACCCTTCAGAGTCTCCTTTGATCAATTATGAAACATTCACGTGACGGGATGTTATGCAGCTGCTGAAAACGAGCTATTGGAAAGATTTCCATGAGAAATGAAAAGAATGGGTGGCACATATGTAGTCTGAAGTCCTTATATTATCAGGGAACAAAATGTTCATTTTAACGAAGTGATCAGCTGGTACGGGGTAGGAAAGGTAGTGGGGGAAGTGGGGGAATCCTCTGTTCCTCAGTTACCTCTGCTTGAATCCTGTCTGATGTCTGAGAGAGGAGATGGCACCCCCTTCTCCAGGGACAGCCTTTGTGGGAGGAGGGGCACCCCAGGAAACCTGGCAGAAGGTTGAGCCTAAAGTACTGGAGAAGGGGCTTCATCTACAAATACAAGACTTAAAGTACTCAAACTTGGGGCACCTGGGTGGCTCAGTGGGTTAAAGCCTCTGCTTTCGGCTCAGGTCCTGGTCCCAGGGTCCTGGGATCGAGCCCCGCATCGGGCTCTCTGCTCAGCGGGGAGCCTGCTTCCTTCTCTCTCTCTCTCTCTGCCTGCCTCTCTGCCTGCTTGTGATCTCTCTGTCAAATAAATAAATAAAATCTTAAAAAAAAAACCCTGCCCAATCTTATTGACACGGCAGTCATCCCACCACCGGGATCCGGTCCTCTGAGGAGTGGCTGAGACTAGAACTTCTGGGTTCTATGTAGTGAAAGGAGCAGGTGGGCTCAGGGCCCCAGGAAAGAGGAAAGTTTGCTCCTTTAGAGACCTGTCAAGCTCTGTGGATATCAGCTTCTGGTGGGCAATAATTCTGTCTCACTGTTGGGCCCATCACCCAGGACTAATGTGGGCACTGGCACAAGGTGGTACTGAAGGGAGGAGGCAAGGCCAAGTTGGGGGAGGGGCACCGACTGCAAAAGTAGGGGGCTTCCCACCTGTGCACCCCCAATGAGGGGAGGCCCAGAGAAACCGCCTTTGGTTGTCTAGCCTGTTTGCTTTCTGGCCAGTTCTGATGTTCCTTCTTTAACTGTAAATATTTTTAAGGAGCCTCCAGCCCAGGGAAGTCCGGGTCTAACTGCTCTCAGTGGGAATAAGCAGCTTGAAAGTGTTTGAAAAGAATCCACTTCGGAGGAATTTGCATTTGCAGAAAGCTTTCAATAGAGGACCAAGCGATGGAGCCTGTGAATAAGGTCTTTCTGTGTTTGCGGCTCCATGCGAACAGTGCAGGAGGAAGAGGAGGCACATTGCATTCTCCCCAGCAGCTGTGGCTGAGGGGGTGGGAGAAGGCGCATTTGCCAGGAGCCAGTGAGGATTCTGGGATGTGTGTGTTGAGTCATCTCTTCCCTGCAGGTTTCCAGGGAGCTGGTTTGCATGAGGTAAACTCGCGACCTGATTCCTAATTCCAAGGGCCACTCTTTCTTGCTCTCCAGCTTCCTCTTGCTGCAGGGATACAGCCTGGCGGGGAGGGGGAGGGGGTGTTGGGGCAGAGCCCGGCTGCTCTGTTGTTTATATAGATTTCAGCCCCACACTTGGATGGGCTCCTTTTCCATCCCTTCTCCTCTCATCTGGGACCAGTGGCTGCTGTGGCCATCGGAAGACCTCACTGTGTGGTTTGCTAATGCTCCCTTGGGCCCCACCCCTTGTTCATCTTCGCTTCTCTGACAATGCTGAGAGAGAATGTGGTTTGTCTTCAGTGTCAGAGGAAGCTGAGAAAGAAAGCCTAGGGGAGGAAGGTAATTTTAGAGCCCCACCTGCCAACAGTTAACAGAAGGCTTCCTGCCCCCAGTATAGGAGCCCATTCTGGGTCCTTGGTTCACTCCTGGAAGCTCGCCCTAGAGGTCCCAGTGACAAAGAAGGGGTGTTGGGGCGCCTGGGTGGCTCAGGTCATGATCCCAGGGTCCTGGGATGGAGCCCCGCATCGGGCTTTCTACTCAGCAGGAAGCCTACTTCTTCCTCTCTCTTCTGCCTGCCTCTCTGACTACTTGTGATCTCTCTCTGTCAAAATAAATAAAATCTTAAAAACAAAACAAAAAAACAAAGAAGGGGTGTTTGCCAACCCTCCTCCCCTCAGGAGTCCTTTCCCTGTGGTCTGTGGTCAGCCTGTTGGGTAAGTCCTCTTGGAAGGACACAGACCGTAGAGTACCAGAGGGACCCCCAGACACTGTGTGGTTGTTGTCCCAATTCTTACCGCAGTACCTTTGAGTACTTGGAATTAAATTGCTGAGGGGGTCCAGGTGTGTAACTTTGAAGCACTTTGAAGTGACTGACATGCATGAGACATCATTTCAGGTGAGCTAACCCTAAGACCAGCCTATACACTAGACCAAGAAATTGCTCTTGCTTTTATTTCTGATATTAACCAAGCAAGGTAATAGACAACAAACTAGTAGAAGAAAAGTACCTCCGGATGAGGCCCCCCTTCCCCTAGAAAAATGTTACACTATTCCCCAGTCTTTCTTCCTCCCTCCCCACCCCTTCCTTCTCTCCCTCTCTGTTCCTGCCTCTCCCTGTCTTTCAATTCAAACAAAATATTATTGACTCTTCCTATATGCCATTTTTATAGGAGCTGGCAATGTATTTGTGAACAACAAAATAAAGAGATCCCTGGTGGGTATATCTTACAGGTTGGAGGAAGGAGACAGCAATAAATAATCACCATGAGCAATAAGTAAATTTTACAGCATTTAGCAGAGTACTGAGGACTGTGGGAATAGAAGTAAGTGGGGCTTTGTAATTCTAAGCAGGTGGTTAGGGTGGACCTCATTGGGAAAATGACATTTAAGCAAAGACTCAAAGACAAAAATGTAGAGGAGGAAAAATATCTTTCCTTCTATCCACTGGGGTTGCTGTAACATAAAGCCCATTAATAACAGAAAAGCATGAAACTTATTTAATCTCAGTTTTATTTGACATGGGAACCTTAATCAGGAAATGTAGACTTGAAGAAGGAGTTAAAACTGAGCCTTTTTTTTTTTTTTTTTAAAGATTTTGTTTATTTGACAGAGAGACGCACTGAAAGAGGGAACACAAGCAGGGGGAGTGGGAGAAGGAGACGCAGGCTTCCCACTGAGCAGGGAGCCCAATGTGGGACTTTATCCCAGGACCCTGGGATCATGACCTGAGCTGAAGGCAGACGCTTAACGACTGAGCCGCCCAGGTGTCCAAAACTGAGCCTTTCAATACTAGGTTTGAGAAAGAATGAAAAGTTGTAGGAAAATATGATTGGACTTCTGTGTCTTGGAGATAAGGATGCTCATTTCCTGTAGGTATAAAGAGACCAACTCTCACCTGAGCATCTTTATGACCTGCTTCAGGGAAAGATCATGGAGTCCTTCCTGCACCTGCTGTTCTTTAAGTTCCTTCAGCTCGAGACTGAAGGGTCTTACAGCCATGCTGGGTTACACAGCCATGGGCTACAGGTAAGTGTGTGCCAGACACAGGGACCAGCCAGCACAGAGGCCTAGTGTGGGAAGATGCCTGGCACTGGCAAGACACAGCAGGGAGGTCCCCACAGCTGGAGCGTGGTAGGTGGGGTAGAGCAGAAGATACAATTGAAGAGGGAAAGGCCTTGTAAGTCCCCAGACCACTGGGGGATTTTTAAAACACTTAAAATTTAAAGAATAAATTTAAAAATTAAAAATGTCAAGAATAGAGATACCTGGGTGCCTATTAAGCGTCTGCCTTCTGCTCAGGTCATGATCTTGGGGTCCTGGGATGGAGCCCCACATGGGGCCCCTTGCTCAGTGGGGAGTCTGCTTGTCCCTCTCCCTCTGCCCCTCATCCCTGCTCAAGTTCTCTCTTCCTCTCTCTCGCTACTCTCTCTCCCTCAACTAAATAAATAAAATTTTACAAAAAATAAAATGTCGAGAATACACTGGCAAAGGCTCCCTTCTTGACCTAATTAGAGCCAGGCTCCTCTGGGCCAGACCTTGGCCCTACTCAGTCCGGTTTTAGTGGGAATCCTGCTGGGTCAGTTTACAGAATTTTCTACCTTTGGTATCTGACCATTCTTGATATCTGATCAAATTCCTCACCCATCCCTCTTAACATCTTTCACCAAGATCTTCAGCAAGAATCTTATCCAGTTGGTTCAGCAAGAATGTCCCCTTTTCCCCCATGTTTCCCCTTAGTAATTTCCTGTCCACTGACCCCACCTGGCTCCTTGGCTATAAATCCCCACTTGTCCTTATATTCAGAATGGAGCTCACTTCTATACTGAGGTCTCTCCCCGCCCCTTGCAATATTTCCTGAATAAAATATGCCTTGCTTGCTTTAATTTCCATCTGGCTCTGGTCTTCTTCCAACACAAAAGTAGAGAAAAGAGTGTGATATCTTCAGCATGCCCCAATCACACAGGTTCCACAATGACCCCCTCGTGGCCACCTTGTGTCCTCTGCTCCCTGTTGCCCATCTCCTTGACATCATAGTGTTTCATCCTGGGTAAGTATTTCTGTGTATATCTCTGATGAGGACTTCTTTTAAGCTGAACACCAAGTCATTTTCACACCTAAAAATTTGTAATTGTTCCCTATTATAATTAAACATCCTGTCATTAAGTCATTAGAGAGTATTTTACAGAGGAGCGACATGATTTGATTTACTTCTCTAAATGGTCAGATTATATGGCGCACCCAGAATTTTTACAGTCTAGTACAGGAAGGTCAGATGGGGGAACCACTTTGGAAGTATGGCAGTTCCTCGTCAGGTTAAAACACTTGCTTACCTTCGCACCTAGAAATGCCCTTCCTAAGTACTTACCAAAGAGAAATGAAAACTTTAGTCTACCCAAAGAATCATACAAACATATTCATGGCAACTTTATTTTAGAATTCCAAATGGTAAACAACCTGAATGTCCATTATAGGCAAGTAGATGAACCCACTGTGGTATGGTCACACATGGAAATACTCAGAAAAAAAAAAAAAAAAGGAATCAATTATTGATATAGATGAGAGAATGAATCAGGTTTAAAACATTGTTGAGGGGCTCCTGGGTGGCTCAGTGGGTTAAACATCTGCCTTTGGCTCAGGTCATGATCCTAGGGGTCCTGGAATGGAGCCCCACATGGGGCTGTCTACTCAGCTGGGAGTCTGCTTTCCCTCTTCCTCTCCCTTTGCCCTTCCCCAAACTTGTGCCCTCTCTGTCAAATAAATAAATAAAATCTTTTTTTAAAATGGTCGTGCAAAAGAAGCCAGCTGCAAGAGTGCATGCTGGCTGATTCTACTCACATGAGTTTCCAGAGAAGGCAAAACCCCACATCTATGTGTCTATGCTGACAGAAATCAAACGAGTGGTTGTCTTGGGTGAAGGGGACACAAATATTGACTAGAGAGGGGCTGGTAGGTGGGGAGACTTGGTGCTGTGGTTAGACGACAGAGAAGAGTATCAGGGAAATGTGAGGTGATTCCATCCTGCCAGCTCTACTTAGAGTTCAAGGTCATGAATTTAGAGTAATTCCAGCAGCACAGTTGTGTTTATCCAAGTTCCACTGGACATATACAGAGACAGAGAACTGGATTGAACCAGGGTACCTGGTTTTGCTAAGTGAATAAGATGAACAGAGATGGACAAATCAATTCTTATTCCCACCAGAACGAAAAGACTTTTCTTTTGCTTGTTCCTACAGAGAAAGCAACATCCCCAAATATGCATGAAGCACAAATCAGCAAAAGTGCCAAGTAGATCCGAAAGGATCCCCTGTCCCACTTCTTTTAGTCAGCTCTGTCTGACTCTAGAGCCTCACCCAGGGACCTGCTGGGCTTTTTGAGCAACTCTCTATCTGTGGAACTCTTCTGCTCACAGGACCTCCTTGAAGATGCTTCATTAGCTCATGAAAAGCATCTCCTACCCCACCTGCAGAATCAGGCACCAGCTGGTGAAACTCAACCCCAGTGCCATTCTGCACAGACTGCTTGCTGTCCAAAGAGCTGTGTCAGGTATAATCAGCTTTCCCAGAATGTGTACAAGCAGTTCAACCATTACCACTGGAGGTAGCCAGCCAAGAGAAAGGCAGAAAGAGTGGAAGGTGGGAGGAGGAGAAAAGTATAAAGAAGAACGCAATCCCAGGGGTTTAGCCTCTTCAGGTGTTGGTCCACACAGACCTTTCATCCTGAGCCTAATGGAAGACAAGCAGACTTTCCCGTTCATCTGTTTTATGAACTTCTTAACTGGCATCGGTCACCCCAGACTTGAATAGAACTCGTTAGCTCTCACCCTCCAAGAAGGGTCTAAACCTGGATCCCTTGCTTCAGTCCTGCAGCTGAGACCAACCGGCCCTCTTCTTTGGATACTTCCCTCCTTGGCAGCCAACAAGCCTACATTCTCAGCAAGGAGGTGACTCATGACTTCTCAGCCCCAGTCCTTTTACCAGCTCATGGCTCGGTTCCTGGCTTTGGCCAGGAATGTATCATGAATCGTTCCCTGAGGGCACTTCGCCAGTTCAAATTCCTGCTCCCAGTCTCTGGGACTGCCTGTGTGAAATACGATAAGAATATACCATCTGTCTATTATTAAGGTAGATGCCGTCCTTGCACACGCTAAGAAGGAGGTATCTGGGGAGAGAAGTTCTTCCAGAGTCTCCTAGTGAAGACAGAACTTGCAGCCGCTCCAGGCCTGATTTACTGCCATGCCAAACATGGCACTGAGCCTGGAACCCCAGAGGCTACAGAAGAGGCTGCCCTTAGGTGTTCCATCTCAGTTTTATGATTGGATTTACCAGTTTAGTTTCCTGGATCCTGGTTACTCATTCTACCTGTAACCCACCAGGCTTCATGGTCTTCCACTCTTAGGACCGCTCCAGTGGGACAGATGACTTTCTCATTAACAGCCAGTCTATGGTCTAGAAACATTCAGAACCAAGGTCTGAGTCCAACCTGGGGAAGATGCTAGACCCACAGGCCTAGCCTTGACCAGGCTGACCCCAAACTCCCAGCCATAATAGCCTTAGTTAGTACACTGTGTTCAGAAATACTTGGTTGTGCTTCTTTCTAGCACAAAATTTCCTTCTCCAAAGCCCCTGTTGGGCTATTGCTTATTGGTGGTAATGAAAATGTTTCAATCCAATGATCACATTTATAGACCACTCTGAATACAGTGGTCTAACCCAAATCTCAGCTTATCAAAAAATGGCCTCAGTCAGGGCAGCCTTATTCATTCTACTCCGATGTGTCAGGAAGGATTCAAGAGAGGAAAAACACCTGGGGGGTCTGCCTCCAGGACCTAACCACAGGAGGAGGAGGTAGACATGCCAATAGAACGGCTGGATGAGGAGTAATGGGCAATGTTCAGTAAGTGACCATTTATCACACATGGTTTCCACTCTTCATGAGTGATGCCCACAGCCCATGACAAGTACTACGGGGCCCCGTGCAAGGGCAGGATAGGTTGAGCCCCAGTGGCACTGATGGCCAATGAAAATACTATTGGCGTTTTGGGTGGGACAGCTCTTTGTCGTGTGGGACTGTCCTGTGCTTTGCATTCTCAGCCTTCATCACTGACAGCTCATAGCATTCCCCCAGTGACCGTGACAACCAGTCACGTTTCCCAGAGGTGGGAGGGTTGGACTGTCTAGGTCACGACTGCCCTGAGGAATCCGAACACCAGGAGCTGTGGCTCAAGGCAATGGTGAATTCTTGGCTCCTAGCTACTCAGGCATTCATTCTGGTCAATTGGGGAGGAGGGGGCAGAGGGGAAGGGAGCAGGCGTGGATGGAGCACCAGGGCTCTGACTGTAGGCCCAAATCCAACTGGAATGGATATCTGTGGTTTTTAGGTGTTTGGCGTCTGTTCCTACTTCTTTCGGTAACAGGTTACCAACATTACTGTTTGGCCTCTTCCTGTGGGTTCCAGGAGGGATGCAGGACCCAGTGAGAGGCTGATCAGATTCTTTGCTGCTGGGAAGCAGACCACCTTCCTGCCAGACTAGACCTTCAGAGGTGGGCGGGGAGTGTCTCCCCCCACCCACCCCCCCCAGCCCCGGCCCCGCAGTTGCTGCTGAGGCCATATGGACTCCCTTGTGGGAAGAGTCTGCCAGAGGATGGAAGCTACCATGCAAAAGCAGGTAGAAACAGGTTTGGGGGCACGGCCTGAGCCCCTTGGAAGAGACATCTGAGCTGGAATTCTCTCTTGATTTTTATAGGATTTAATACGTCCCCATTTGTTCAGGCCAGTTTGGGTGAGGTTGTCCGACATTTATGAAAAGGGACCAATGCAGAGGCCAGGAAAAGGAGTTACTATCTTCAGTTGGAGGACCCAGGGTGAGCAGAGGCAGAAGCTGTGGGCCCCAGTCCTCACCACCCCGTTTCTGGTCCCTTTCATCCTGACCGGTGGGACAGATCAGTAATATGACCCTGCCCCACCTGGGACATCTGTATTCTTCCTGGGTAGGCTGCTTCCCAGGGGAGGTGCTTTTCAGTTCCTGTACTCTCTCCCCGCCTACCGGTGCCTGCTTAGGAAAGCAAATCCTGGGATTGGGAGGTGGTGAGTGGGGTGCAGGATTCCTGGGAACTGGCCTGGACCACCTTGCCCAATCCTACCTTCCCCATTTCGGGTAGACCAGCTCCCTGCCTCCTCAGGGGCTGTCGGCTGGCTCCCAGCCTGACCAGCCATTGGAGGGAGCTGCAGATCTCTTGGACAGGGCCGTATGCACTCACGAGTTCAGAGCGGTCCTCCTCCCCATTAACCACCACCTGGTATCCCCTGGCCATGACTGAGGGCTTCAGTGCCTTCTGGACTTCCAGTGGTAGCCATCTGCATTTCTTTGCCCAGGACATCATTTCTGGAGTGAACAAAAGTCCCAGGGAATTAACCACCTCCCTTCCAACACCCCTTAACTGAGGACCAATGGGTTGGGTGTATAAACATCCAGCTTTCCTGCCTCTGCCAGGATTACTCTGAGGTTTAGGGTCTGTCTCCCCTCCTCAATCACGGAACCCCCATACCCAGGCTATCCCAGCAGATCTAAGCTTCAGTTGTCCCCAGTGGCCACTGCTCTGAATTGACTGTCATCTCATTCTGCCTCAGCTGCTCAAGGACCCCCAGACTCTGGAGGGGGGCAGCGAAGTTTCGGGATAGACCCCAAGGCTTCAAGTTGCTCTGTGCCCTGCCCCTGTGCCTCTCCTATCACAGGTGAAACCAAATGAAGTCATTTCTCAGAGACAAAGTGTTCCCGGGCATGGAGCCTCTGTTCCCTAAGGTGCAGGCCTGGAAAGGGGCCAGGGCATCCCTCCTGTTCCCACTAACCAGAATTACCACTGGACAGAAGTGCAGTTGACTGGTTATGTTAGGTACTGAATTGAGTTGTATAATTCTTGCTTTTAGAGTGGGGAAAATCAGAAGCAGTTTGTTCTGTGAGTATGGGCAGAGAAAGTTGCCCCCCTTGGGTCTGTGGTCCCCAACAGGAACAGGAGGACCCCACCCTTGTTTGCCTGTTGCTCTACAGTCATCCCATACTTATCTCCCAAACCCATTTGCCAAGTCCAACTTTGTGTCTCTGAGTAAAACACACTAATGAAACAGAATTCTTTTTTTTTTTTTTTTTTTGTTCTATTTTGGTGACAAGAGAGATCCTTGATGGAAACTGGATCTGTAAGAAAAAAAATAAGGATAGAGCCGTTAGCTTGGACAACATTTCATGACCTTGGGATTTTGGTGGCTTTCCAGTTTTACAACCCCATGGGTGAGGAGGGTTCAGCCGTTGAGGTCTTCTTGGGGAAAAATGAATTACATAGGATTCAAATTTCTTCCATTCTCTTGTCCAGTCTCCTTTTCATCCAAACAGCCACTTGGAGCCTGGTGTTCCCCTTCAGGCTGTAACGCACTTATGCAAAATGCCTGGCTCACACTTGGCTCAGTCAACATTAGTGTCTTCTATTCTCTCCCCACCCCCAGAGCCCCTAGCAGCTGCAGTGGAGCCTCCCTCCCCCAAAACTGGGCCATGGCAGTGAATTTTACTGTGCTCGGTGCCCGAAAGGAGAGGGGAAACAGCCCTTTCCTTTCGGTGCCTCCTCATTTCCAGTGGGATGCTAAGAGACAGGTTTACCAAGCTTTAAGAAAGAAGGTTCTAGAAACACCTTTTACCACATAGGGGGTTTTGCCACTGCCATTAGATGGTTCTTTAGGCTCTGGACTGAGGAGGACACTAAACTATTTCCCTTCTACAAGGTCTAATTGCTAAGCCTTTGGAACTCAGGATGTCCCAGAGAACCTCCCCCAGGCACACAAACCCTCATGGGGCTTTCCGGGATTCAAGCACTTGTCCAAGCCAACAGGTCTGGACATTGGAGTTCATCTGTCACTCTGCTACTGTATCACCTTCTAAAAGCACTCCTGCCTCTTGTTGGTGCTGCTGGCAGGGTTCCCACCTAGTTTGCTCTACTCCTTTGTGCAGTAAAGGGAAGCAAACTCAGCCCCAGAGTTGGGGTAGAATATAGGGGGAGCTCTGGATTGGTCTAATGCAGTCAGGGTAATTTAACTCCCCTCTGCCATTAATTTGTTGAAGAAGACACATGAGACCCAATTCAGGGGTATGTCACCCCAATTAGAGGGCAGGTATACCAGGGGCAGGGGCTTCTGGGAAAAACAACACAAGAAGAGACATAAGGAGGAGGTGGCCTTTTCCCTGACTTCTGAGGGTCAGGTATGAGGATGAAATTCTGGGAACTCTTCCAGATATCCGCCCGTGAGGGGGAACGAGCCCCTTCTTTGCTGAGGGGTGTCAGAGCTGAAAGCCAGATTAGTCCCCAGGTCCCTGCCGACCCTGTTGAGTTAACCATCCATGTGCTGCTTCCCAAGTGTTCCCTGAGATAATCTCCCTGTTGCCATTTTGAATTAGGTTTTCTTGAAATTTGTAGCACCAAAAAATCTTAAGCCACATTCCACATCAAATCAAGTCTTAAAATGCCTCGTGGCAGTTGGAAACCTACCAATTCGCACTTTCAGTTTTACAGCTGAATTAAGGGGAGAGAAGTCCGAGGGGAGCACTTTCCTATTTACCAAGCACCTTATCCATTAGAGGTAGTTATTTTTCACCCTGCCCACAAGTGAAGGCATTCTTCTCACGGGGCAGTGAAAGCTTTTTGATCAGGAAGGATCAGCATTGAGGGCAATGGTCGAAAATGCAGGATGTGTAGGAAGTAGGAAGGGCGAGTCCAGGAAGCACCTGGGTCAGCCCATCCATCCCAGGAGGGGAAGAGGCTGTGAACCTGGGTGTGGGTGCATGGTCCCCCCTCTGTTCACTTTACAGATGAGGGTGGGTCCCAGCCACAGGATAGGGAAGCACATGTCTGTCTGTCCGCACTCTGTGAGGCACAGAAGAACAAACAGACATGTAGTAGCAGGGCCCTCACAATCAGGTCTCAGCCCTGCTCATCAGCGCCTTCTGCTGAGATTGTCTCTTTTCTGCCTTTTCCTACCTGTGGATACCACTTGTTGACCTGAAACCTACCTGCTCTTCCCTATCTCTGAGAACTTACTGGGACCCTGCATGCTTGCCTAGACCCAGAGCAAGCCCACGGCAGGTGTCTTCTCCACGGGCACCTTCCTTCATTACCAGACTTCTAAATGGCATCTTCCTGGCCTCCGTTCCAGACTCTCGGCTCTATCTAGGTCTTCTCCCTGAATCATCTTAGCCCCTGCCTCTGGCTGTAGATTTCAGCTCTTATGAATCACTCCCTTGCTTGGAGCTAAGACCTGGCTTTTCCAGTGACTTCCATATGTCCATCTGCCTCCGTGACATGTCCCTTTGGTAGTCCAATGCCTCAATAGTAACAACAGAATAGAACAGAACTCTCGATTTCCATCCTCTCCTGCGCCTTTTGCCTCTGGCAATGGCACCCCAAGGAGTCATCCTTGAGGCTTCCCTTTCACTCATCGCTTCATCCAACCTATCAGCAAGACTTGCTGGTTCTGCCTCTGTAATGTCCCTGGTCACTTCCCCTCTGCAGCCATCCCCTTGATCCAAGTGCCATCTTTGCTTGTCCAGCCCAGTGCAGATGATTCCCACCTGGTCCTCCTCCCCCTTCCCCAACCTCTATCCAACAGGCACTGCGATTGTTTTGAAATCTTTGAAATGAAAACCAACAGCTTGAGAGATATCTAGAACACGAAATCTTCAAGGCTCTACCTGACCTTGGTCTCCCCTGTGATGGCATCCTGACTGCCAGAGCTCCAGCCATATTGGCCTCTTCTCTGTCCTAAAACATGTTACGTTCCTTCCTGCCTAACTGTTGGATCTGCTTTTCTGTCTGTAAGCACCCCTTTCCCCCAAATTTGCACTGTCTGTCTCCTTCTGCCCTATATGTCTCAGCTCAGAGAGGCCTTTGCAGACCAGCCTATTGCAAGCAACATCCCTGCCTGCTCACCCGCCCTTTTCTGCTCTTTATCAGATCTACTTTATATCTTTATTTCCTTGATAACACTTGCTGCCAAATCGAGTGATCTTGTTTATTCATTAAACGGGTCAATTGTCTGTCTGTGGCCACTGGAATGCAGGCTCCCTGGGTTGGGGATGGGTCTTTGGTTCTGTCTTGGTTTACTCCTATAACACAGTGGGAGGGACCTAAGAAATATGAATGAATGAATGCAATATTTAACCAATGAACATGCTCTCTTGTCATTTGGACTCTGCCGTCTAGCTTGGGTGTCAGAAAGCATTTGTCTCCATGGGAATTACTATCCCCTGCCCCCTTTGCCTGGGAGCCTTGGCCAGTTTAGATCCACAGACTTTACCGGACTTCCAAGCCTGAAGCCCTTGCCTTGGCCTGTGGGTGGGTGTGGCCAACCATTTCCCGCTGTGGTCATCGTGTCTCACAGTCCCCAGTGTGGTGCCAGGCACATGGTCAGTACACACGACAGCTGTGCCAACCCACTTGCCTATTTACAGGGGTTCCTGCGGGGAACCCCAGGGTGTTGGGGTGGGAGACACTATGTTTGACTAGTGTCCAGGAATTGTCACTGCAACTTCTAGGCTTTTAGAAAGTCCTCTCCTGACCCCTGCTGGTGGCACCATAGACCTCAGACTCCTAGTGTCCACTGAATGATGGGATAGGACACTGGAGTGCCGGCTCTGGCAGAAGCAACTCTGGAAGAAGCCAGGTCTTGCTGAGGGTCAGTTAAAGGACATTTCAAGGGCCCCAAAGCCAATGAACACTCCATCCCAGTGCTGGAACCAAAGTTTGACCAAAGCAGTGGGTCACGTGGGGGAAAGGCCACCTCATCAGAATTGCTAGGCATGGGCTATGGGGCCTTGGAAGAAGCCTGTCTCAGGCGGCAGGTGCCTGCCTCTCCCTCAAGGGACACTGGAGTGGTCAGGGGACAACTATGGCTGGAGAAAAGAAGTCCATTCCTGGGAGGACCAGCCTGTCAGGTGTGAGCTCTGTCGTTGGACTAGTTTTATCTGGCCTGGAGAAGGCAGGTCCCCAGGCCTGCCTCCAGGCAAGGGGACCACCCTAAGAAGACATAAGGAGTCACCCTTCAGAGCAGAAGAAAGAGGTGAGCGGTGCCAAGTTCGGGCACAGCATGCATTGGCCAGTTTGTTAAGTGAAGTCAGCAGTATAGAACCCCACAGACCACTTGAACCCTCACCTCCAACACACTCACAGCCTCAGTCTCTGGGGAATCTTGTTGGCTTTGCCACCGATTCACTCTCAGTGGCAGGGACGTGACCTACTCCAGGCCCTGGATGGGGTTCCACTCTACTCCCCTCTTCCCGTTTTCCCTCTCCCCATCCCCTTTACTCACCCTCCTTGCTGTCTATAAACATCTCCCTCCTCCCCTCTCTGAGCCCCTCCATGCAGGGCCCCCGACACCACATTAAGTCGCCAGGATTTCTGCCACTCATTTTTCAACCCTGGTTAAAGCAAAGACAGCGCCCCGGCGTGCAGCTGCCAGTCTTAGGGTCCAGCGCGTGTTCTTGGAACACACAGGACTCCGCTTTGAAAGCTGAGCCTTTCTTGGGCACCCTCCTCTGCTAGAAGTGCATGACATTTGGGATTCATATCTCCTGTGAGTCTTTTTATGGCAAGAAATAGGGTTTTCCATTTATGGCCACATTTAAATTTGCCTTGAAAATAAATGCATGTAAGTTCAAAAGAAAGCTAATTTTAAAAGGAGTAAGGCTATTGCAGGTGTCAAAGTCGGCCGAGTTTGGGGAACACTGAGTTAGGAGGCGGTGTTGATGACGCAGATGGGGCAGCGGCTGTGTAGAGGGCCTCTTCTGGGCGAGGCCCTCTGCTGAGTGTTTGACATACATGTTTTTCACCTACTCCCTCAACAACCCAGTGAGAGGGGTACTCTTATTACCCCATTTAACAAGAAGGACATGGCAGGAGTTAGGGAAAACTTGCTCCAGGCCCTAGAGATCCTGGATGTGGGAGGGGAATCCAATCTCAGGCTTGCCTGCCGCCAGTGGCAGAACCCAAGGGGACACCGTGGCCCCTGTTTAAGGAGCCTTTAGGACACAATGCTTTCGCTCAGGGCCATTCTTCAAACTGCGCATCACCACCTGTGACCCAGCCTGGCGAGTCTGAACATTCCCTCATTAAATCCTCAAAACCACTGCCCCTGGAGGTAGTTATTATTCCTCCTCCTTTAGCAAGGACATGCCTCTTACAGAAGTTAAGCAAGGCATCCCCGAAGACCCAGTTACTGGGCTCTGTCTCCAAAGCCTGAACCTTTCTGACCACTTCCACGATGGTCATAGTCACAAGACTGGCCAGCTGGCCAGCCCTGTTCTCTGAGCACCCTTTCTCTGCCTCTCAATAATCTCAGGACAGAGGTCCCATGACCTTCCTGGTTTATAGACCGGGAAACTGAGGGCCTCAGCTACTCTGCTATTTCATGAAGCTTAAGGTGCTTTTATTCTTCCATGAAAGTCCCTTGATCAGGCAGTAGAGCCCCGGAGTGGATGGTGAGTTTCCTTTTTGGGCTGGGCTTCTGAGATGCTTTGAGCATCTGTTCCCACCACATGCCCTACAGTGGCCATTCCTCGTCCATTCCTATGGCTGGTGGAGTTTGGGAGTGGGTTGAACAGCTGCCATTACCATTATCCCCCATTATTAGGCATTCACTGCCAGTGGATTTGACAATGGCAACAACCATGGGTGCTCTTGGTGCCCACCTAGATCCTCTTTCTGGGCAGGTGTGTCCATTCCCCAGCTCCTGAGAACTGTGAATGTTGGCTGCTAATCACTCAGAGCTGCCTCCTTCCCCAGGAACTTTCTCTCAAGAGGGCAAATGAGATCTGCTTTTCCCCAAAGACATACACTCCTCACTCCTACTGCCAATCACTCAATGATGGAGGAGCACAGAAGGCCAAGCTTCTTGCTCCAAGGTGAGACCAGCTCTGTGGTTAATTCACACGCCAGAGCTCCCCTGGGATCAGGCTGAGGCTGGACTCCAGCTGAGACCTCCTCCTTGTCCTACTACTTCCTCTGTCCTCTCTTACCTCCTTCACTCCTATTTTCCCTCATAAATCCTACGCACCAAATCCCTGTCTCAGGCTCTGCCCCTGGGATCCTGGCCCAAGACAGGGGAGGACTGGAGGTACCATGTAAGGCATACTCCCTGCCCTCAAGGACTGTGTAATGTAGTTGGAGAAACAGGCCACATAGGTACCAAGAAATCGATTGCCCACAGTACAGAGTAGAAAAGGCTGGAGAAAACAGTGTTAAAAAGATGGGGAGATCACTGGAACTGTAGGTGGGAAGAGCTTATGGAAGAAATGGGACCAGGTCATGAAAGATAAGTAGCACTTTAGAAGGGAAAGTTCTCTCGGCAGAGAGAAAGTTCCAAGGGAAGTCCTAAGAGAGATGGGAACCTCTGTCCAACCTCTGTCCAACCTCTCCGGCTTCATCCTGCCTGGGATCTGTGACTAGGGAACCTCCACCCCCCGGTGAGTGTTGGGGGAGCTCTGATTTGACAATCCAATAATGGGTCTAGCATTTTCCAAGAGTGTCAGGGCTGCTTGAGAGAGCCATGTCAGATGACCCTGAGGCCAGGAAGTCACTCAGTTCTTAAGCTTTCCCTAAGAGGCTGGAGGCTTGGTCCATGCATAAATTATTCCTCCTTTATTCCTAGAAGGGACAGATACTCCCTCAGCCCT
This sequence comes from Mustela nivalis, assembly GCF_964662115.1. NCBI lineage: Eukaryota > Metazoa > Chordata > Mammalia > Carnivora > Mustelidae > Mustela > Mustela nivalis. The sequence goes on from NC_139030.1 coordinate 75,803,503, forward strand.
GCACTGCAGGCACGGTGACCCAGTGGGCTTGAGCATTACCTGTGCAAGGGGACAGAGGCACAAAGGGGGTACACGTACCTGCCGGACCGTGGGCCTGGGGGTTGCTCACAAGGATTCAGTGGTGTAATAGGCAGCTCCTAGGGCCCCCAGAACTACAGCAGCAGTCCCGAGAGCTTGGAGCACGCGAATTACGATGAGTGGAGTGTTTCCTTGTAGGTTTTCTGTAGAGCAAAGCAGAAAGCCCACAGGTTGGGAGAATCTGGACTCTAGTGCCTGTCCACAGACAGGGGAGGCAGAAACTGTAGGATCCCCTCAGCAGTTCAGAAATGCCCATCTCCCACTACTGATGCTCCTCCCGAGGGAAAACAGCTCTGTCCGCCTCCGTCCGGTGACTCCCTGCCACAGGACCCCCACCTCCGAGGATGGGCAAGCCTGGGATGCCAGCTTCTGGGGACACTCAGGAAGCAGGATATGAAGGCAGGGAAGGCTGTGGTGTGCAGGCCCGAGCTAAACATCTTACATCCAGTGTCTTCCTCCAGCCTCAAAACAACCCCGTGAAGTAGGTTCTATCATGGGCCTCTATTTTGGAGAAGAATCATCTCAGGAAGCCGCATGGGATGCCCACCACACAGGCAAGGAAGATGGACCATTGTGCCAGTGACTGTGAGGAAGACTTTCCCAAAAGGCAATATCCATTTGAACAATCCTGCTGAGGTAGGGAATCTTATTTGATGTGAATGTGTATTTAAAACCAAGATCCAACATTCGGCTCTACTGAGAAATGTAAAGAATATGGAAGCTGATGGTGTGATTTGAGTGGAATTAAGACTAGAGGTCTCACCCGGGCCAGGCAGCATCTCTGCCCCTCCCTCTCCTTCCCCTAATGGGAAACCGCCTTGCTTTCACCTTTCCCTCCACCTTTTCACAGTAAGCCAGGGGAAGATCCCAAGACCCTTCTAGACTCAGCGCAGATAGATACCATTGACACTATAAAGTCTCTGTGGACCCAAGCTTTGGAGGGAGCTCCCCTTTTTTCTGAAGCTCTTTGAACTTCTAAGAAGCAGGGCTCACTTCTGGGCTCCCATCTTAGTTTCTGAACGTACACATCTCACCTTGCCACATAGACTGCACGATTTTTAAAGGGTCAAGTTCCCTGTTCTGGTTTTCCTCACATTACCTAGTCTTCTATGCCCAGGAGGGGTTCTCACTTGTTGGTTTTTAAAGCGACATGAAATCCATGGCATGGCTCAACAGACGGACAGATGGACGGAAATACTAAGTGTGTGCGAGGAAAATCAGTAGAGGTGAGCGGCGGGCAGGTCGTTCCTTGATGGGACTTACCAGACTGTAGAGTATTTTTAGCTCTACACATGTTCTCTCGACACCCTGGGCTACCTGTATGCCTCTCTCATGTCCGAGAGGTGGTGATTTTCAGGGATGGACAGGAGAGTGGATTTGGTGGGGGAGGGAGCAGGAAGAGAGTGAGGCATCAGTTCTGCTCCTGGAGTAGGGATCTGAGATCCCCAAGAAGGGAGTCTATTCATGGACATTGGTGAGACCTTGAAGTATAAGTATAGCTACTCTGGGGCCCAGTCCTGGGGACAGAGGGAGGCACATCGCCTTGCGCTACTGGGAAAGTGGACTGACAACTTTAGCTCCGTTTTCTGTACAGGGTTCTTCCCGTGAGTGGAAGCAGCAGCCACCAGGTGGCTTTCTCCTGATGGATTCGTGGGAGAGGAAAGGAAGGGCAGGTACCTCGGAAGATGCTGTGGGAGCCTGGGGGCGTGTCCCCTGTGGAGACTGTCAGAAATGGTTGTGAAACGTGAAACCCTCTAAATGGGGTGGAGGTCTTGCTCTTACCAACCGGCCATGTGGGTTCCAATCAGTATTTATCACTGAATTCTGGGGGAAATTCATAAGCAGGTCAAGAACCTGAAGCTCTCAGGTATGGTGTGGGCCACAGAAGGAGGCCGGTGGCCCAACAGAGCACTGAATCACAGTGCTCTGAGTGAGAGGGACTTTTCTAAGGGCTGCGAGGGAGTGTGCTTTGAGGAAGAAGGGGGACCATGGAGAAAAGAACCACGAGCCTCCTAAAGAAGTCATTTCCGGTAAGGAAGAAAACTGGGCCCTCTTTGTGCAGATGGGGGACCCCTGGGCGTGGGTCTGGTCAGAAAGGGCAGGGCGCCAAACCCCAGGAAGTGGCCACCCTGGAGAGGCTTCCTTTCCGCCTGGGATTCTCAAGAAGGAGTTACAACATGGCAGCTAATAGGGTCCAGGACAGAGCCAGGCCCTGGGACCCAAGTGCCCCGAGGATCCAGCCCCCCACGCGCTCCAGAACCTGTAGAAAGTGAGGAGGCTTGGGGATCCTCTCCCTGGCATGGTGGGCCAGACCCGAGGAAGGAGGACATCAAAGATGCGGCTATGACACAGGCCCAGACGACGCCAGCAAGCAGAGCTGCCGGGGCAAGTGGAACAGGAACAGAAGGCCCGCGGGCCCGCACGAGTCACAGCCCCTGGATGGACAGAGAAGGAGAGAGATGAGGGAGCCCTGCCTCTAGGAGGCGTGGGAGAGCTAGGTAGACAAGGGAGGGAAGACTAGGAGGGGAACCTGGTTGTTTTAGAACCTGGAGCTCCGCAGGCCATTTTGAAATAATGGCGCTATTATTTGTTTATTCTCAGTTTATAAACCGGGAAACTGAGGCTCAAAGAATAGATGGGTTGTGGCCTTGTAACACAGAGATTGGAAGAAGTGGGTTTCAGCTCAGGGCTTCTAAGTCTTCTGGTGCTCCATCCATGGAATTCACAGAAAATGACAGCGGTAGGAGAGTGACTCTGAGATTCCACTGGAACATGGTCCATTCTTCTGCAGCTTATTGGCTGATCCAGAAGACAGTGGCTGCTCCAATTTACAGTCCTTGAAACTTTCCCAAACTTCTCTTCCATTTGTCCTCTGCTGAGGATGCCAGGAGTCCTCAGATATGGCGCCGTCTGCTGTTACACAGGAGGACTTCCGGCAGACAGTTTCCTCCTCCTCCTGGCTTGCATCCTGGCTTCTTGACACAGCTACATGTTCTTCCAACATAAGCTCCCCAAAGCCAGTGATCAATGGGGCAGACAACCACACTTCCTCCTTAGACCTGCCTACCACTGTTATTTTCCTGGAATGGAGAAGGAAGGGATTCTAAAAGGCAAGCCTTATCTTTTTTCTTTGTTAATTGTTTTAATAGACATTTAATTTCTGTGTCATGACATTTATTCTTTAAAGTGTTCAGTGGTTTTTGGCATATTAACAAAGGTGTAAATCCATCATTACTGCCTAATTCCAGAACATTTTCATCTTGCGCTCCAAGGAAACCCCATGGCCATTTGCGGTCACTCCTTTCCCCACCTCCCCCCAGCTCCAATCAATGGATTTGCCTATTCTGCACATTTCATAAATGGAATCGTGTACAACATGTGGGTTTTGGAGGGCTAGCTTCTTTCACTTAGCCCAATGTGTCTCAGGCTCATCCATGTTGTAGCACGCATCAGTGGTGCCAAATAGGATTTCATAGTATGGATGTACCACATGCTGTTTATCCGTTCATCAGATTGTTGATATTGAGTTTGTCCAACTTCTTGGCTACCATTAATTAATGGCGCTGTGAACATTCATGTGCACGTTTTTGTATGGATGTTCTATTTTTAATTCTCTTGGGTGTGTCCCCAGGAGTGGAATTGCTCGGTCATATAGTAACTTTGCATTTGACCGTTTGAGGAACTGCCAGATTGTTTTCAGCACCAGCCGCACCATTCTGTGTTCCCTCCAGCCATGGATGTGGGTTCCATTTAGATTTTAGGGGCACCTGGGTGGCTCAGTTGGTTGAACGTCTGACTTGATTTCGGCTCAAGTCATGATCTCAGGGTCGTGGAATCGGGCCCCACTTCAGGCTCTGTGCTTGACTCGGAATCTGCTTGAGATTCTCCCTCTTCCTCTCCCTCTGGCCTCCCCGCTTCAAACAAATAAAGAAATAAATAACATCCTTTAAAAAAAAAGATTTGGATTTCAGAAAATGGCGCCCTTATGTAAAGGCCTTCATCCCTTATCATCCACCCTTTTTCGCACTCTGGCTAGAAGGAATAAAATTGCCCTGGCAGAAAAGTGCAGGGTGTCCACTCTAACCACGGGCAGGCCACCCCAGTCACCTGCGTGGCCTTCTCAATAAGCAGAATTCCTCCCCAGGGGTGAGCCACACGCATTCCTCAAAAGATGTGGGGTTGGAACATTTTGCTTTCTACAGATATCAGTTCTGAAGGCCATAATCCAGAAGTGTTTCCACCAGTGGTTGATGATCACAATATATGCAATATGTAACACTCAAAACCATTTCTACATGTTAAGAATGGGTTGATTCTTAGCCACTGAAATACCATTGTCCACGCAATCGCTTGGGGCTAGCTCTCTCACTCATACCTCACTTGCAGTTTATATCCACACCATCCCGGAGGAATAAGCTGTGGCCCAGAGAGTGTGGCCTATTTGGGATCATAAAGCCACTGGCACTGGCTCATGGTGAAGCCAAAAGAAGCTCAGAGAAGGGTGTTCTTCCTCCTGGGGAAACTTGGGACTCTTGGGATCAGAAGGTCAATGCTGCAGTTAAGAGTGAAGATTATAGAGTCAGAATCGACGGAGGTCCTCCTCTTGGTGTTACCAGTGCCTGCTTGAGAGTGTGTTGTTTGATTTCATTAAGCCTCAGTTTCCCCATCTATGAAAGGGAGACCATGATGATAATGCCTCCTTTATAGGACTGTTAAATGGGAAGATGCACACTGACAGCGAGCTGAATGCTAGGTACATGGTAAATGCTTGGGGGTTGTTAGTTCGTTACTACCATTATTATTATTATTAGAAGTAGTAATATTAACCAGCCTGTCTCCCCAACTCCACTTAATTCCCTCTATGCAATCCAATGCTCAGTCAGATTCTGGCTACCCAAGAAGACGGAGGGCCACTTTTCCTAGACAGCCATTCCATTTTCAGACAGAACTAATTGTTGTTAAATGTCTTCTTGTTGAGCAGAAATCTGCCTGTCTCTAGTATCTTCCATGGGTAAGGCTGCCAGATTTAGCAGATAAAAATACAGAAAGCCCATGCAATACCCGGGACTAGAAAGTTACTTGTTTATCTGAAATTCAAATTTAACTGGGTGTCCTGTATTTTATCTGGCAACCCTGAGTCAGACCTCTGAGGCCAACAAAGAACATGTCTACTCACATCTTTTACTTGACAAATTTCCTCCAATTCCTTCAACCAAATCTCATACATCACACGGTTCTTGCTTTCCCAACCCCTCAAACCCCATTATCTTCTTTGGACTAGATTGCTAGGCATTTTTCACAGCACACAAGAGTATGAATGACCACCTCCCTTGTCCTAAACCATATACTTCTATTAACACATCCTTGGTTTTTATTTTTGAGCAGCCACATGGCACTTCTGACTCCTAATAAGATAGTATCACCACGGAGCCAAGCGCAATGTTGATCGATGTATATGTGTGGCTGCCTTCACTGAGACCCAGGGTGGTGAGGACTGGCAAAATCCAGGGATCCTGAAGTCCTAGGTAACAACAAAACCCCAAACCCTCACACTTCACCAGCACGTTCCAGAATACACATCAACCATGCACCATTACCCGAAATGAACCCGCCTCCGGGGGACCCTAGGACTCCACCAGCAGGAAAGCTAGATGTTCTTGAGTTAGAAGCCTGCCCACCTGTTTTCCTGGATCGAGAGGATGCTTTCGAGTTAGTGTCCTGAGGTAACAGGCCCCGGGTGGAGGAGTTGGTTTCGGGAGCTGGGAGAGCCTGGGGCGCAGACTGTCGCCGGGTGCTTACAGAGCTGGGCTGGGGGGTAGATCTGGGGCTGGTCTGCTGCGGGGTGGAGGCGGGGCTGGGCTGCTGCGGGGTGGAGGCGGGACTGGGCTGCTGAGGGGTGGAGGCGGGGCTGGGCGGCTGGGGGGTCGAGGCGGGGCTGGGCTTCTGAGGGGTCGAGGCCGGGCTGGGTTCCTGCGGGCTGGATCTGGGGCTGGGCTGTTGCGGAGTGGATGCCGGGCTGGGCTGCTGCGGGGTGGACTCGGAGCTGGTGCGCTGGGAGGTGGAGCCATGGCGTCTGGATTCCGGCTTCTTCCTTTTGCCCTTCCTCATGGTGGGTTCTCTTCACCTAAACGTGGACCTACATGGAGCTGCCTAATCTTCCGGCTCCCTCCTGGAGGGGCCGTTTGCCCCTGCCCTGGGGGAAGGGTCTGGCCTCGGGAGGGACCTAAGCCCCGCAGAGAAGTCACCTCCACCCCTCCTGTGAGGTCACAAACCCAGGGTGGTTCCTATGGCAGGGTTCTGGGGACAGTCTTCTCTGCCTACGCCAGCCTGCTGTCCTCCCTCCTCCCCAGCAACCGGGATAGGCAGAAGGCCCTCAGGGACCTGGGTCAGCCTGGCTACGGGAACGGGGACATCTTGGACCCCCCAAGATGTTGCGACCAGAGCGCCTCCTTCAGGCACCTCTCCGCTGGTGCGCTCCTGGGTCCCTAAGCGCTCTCTGTTCGCTTTTAGACACCCCCCCCCCCCCCAAGCTCAGCTCTGCCAAGGGTTTCCACAACCCAAAACAAACTACTTCACCATGCATCCTGTGAGTTTTAGGTAATTTTACTGAAGGTTTAGAGGTCCACGGGAGGTCCGCAGGCTTCTCCCATCTCAGCTGTTTCCTCCCCATTCAGATGATCTTAAAGTAGCCTCACCCTTCTTCCAAAACCTGCCCTCCCCACTGTAGGAAGGGGCTAGGGATCCGCAACTTGGATAGGAACCTCGCTTTTGCAAAAGAATTTCCCCTATAAGACATCACAGTTTGGAAAATTACACTTTCTTTTAACTCAGTCGCGGCAATGATGGACTACCTCTCAAACCCCAAACTCGTCGGGTCAATTAGGAGACTATGAATATTACTTCAAGGTAAAAATATGATTTTCCTTTCAGGATGGAAGCGGAAAAGGCGTTTTTAAAAGACAAGCCTAAGCTTCACGCTGTGACCGCAACACAGTATGTGCTCACCTTAGAATACTCTACCTCTGCCATAAATGCATCAAAAGGTGGGTGAGTATTCAGCAGCGAAGCTCATGCTCTTGGGGGTGGGGGTGTGTGATGCCCTTGGCCAAGGATAGGGTTTAGGGCAGACATTGCTAGAAGGCACCTCCATGCAAGGCCAGACCCGATGTGAAATGTGAAATGACAGAAAGTATTTTGGGATTCTAGATCCTGAAAAGACCGTAATGATTCTCTTTTTTGCAGAAGAGAAACTGAGGGAAACTTAGGGAAATTAAATCACCTTCCAAGATCACCCAGCTAGCTGGAAGCATTGGCAGGGCGAAGTTCCCATTTCATTTCATGATTCCAGCAGGCAATAGGGAATCAGATCATTATACAGGCCTTAAAAGTCAATGGGCTAGAAAGATCCCTTGAGTGAGAAGACTGAATTCTTTTTAAAAAAAAGTCACCAAGGATTAGAAGTGGAAGATCCCTCAGATCAATAAAGTCAGATCGGATTTGGTTGACCATCAGCACAAAGTAGTTCAAGGAGCAAACTGAGTCTACAAGAAGGTGGTAATTCTCTAGAGTCAAGAGCAATGGATCCCTCTGGGGGAGTCAATTTAGAATCAGAGAGACTGGAAACTGGGGTCAGGGACCCTGTCCAGATTTAACAGACAGGTTGGGAACTCCAAAGGCATTTATCTCTGCAAAATTAGATTTCCAGACACCAGTGGGCTTTTGCCTGGGGCTTCAACCTGATTTAAATCAGGGGTTCTCAACCTCAGCTCTATTGACATTTGAGGCCGGATAAATCTTTGCTGTATGAGCCGGATGATTCTCCTGTGTATTGTAGGAAGTTTACCGGCAGCCCTGGTGTCTGCCACGAGATGCCAGTAGCAACTGCTTCCCCCACCAAAGATGTCTATAGACAATGCTAAATGCCTCCGTGTGTGTGTGTGTGTGTGTGTGTGTGTGTGTGTATGAAAGAGAGAGAGAGAGAGAGAGAGAGAGAAAATTGCCCCTGGTTGAGAACCCTGTTTTTTAAATGAATTAGATAAGGGGCGAACATGCATGGGTAGTCTTTCCTGGTAGAGATGAAAGAAGTGTGTCATTTCACACCAAGGAGCCAAATGGCACAGAAAACAGGTCTCTCTTCCTGAGGAGAGCGATGGAGAAAACACAGAGGCTCAGGCTTTGGGAGGAGTGAAGAGTTTTTCTATGGCAGTGGAAAAAAATATGGGTGGATTCTTTCATAAGGGTGATTCCAAGAAGAGGGAGACAGCACTCATGGAATGAGGGTTTGGTCCAGAGGGATGAGGAAGAACAGCACTGCGATACTTTGCTAGAAGGTCTTCCTTGGCCCCCACTGCCTTCCCACTGGAGCAAAAGTTCCCGGCTGGAAGTCTGACTTCATAACATGGTCACAGACCAGCATCCCAGGTATACTGACCAACTCTCTGCTACCTTTTCTAGCTCTTGCCAGCTGTGAGAGTGGAGGCTTGCTTTCCTCCATTTGTGAAAGCCCTTCCCCTCTCTCAACCCCCCCCCCCCCCCGTCATTACACTTCCCATCATCAGGTTCCATCCCAAGTGGACCGGTCTCCTTGAGGTCCCCAACTGGAAGAGACCCTTCCCTCCCTGAGTCCCAGATCACATACCGCATGGTGTTAGAGTGATGGGTTTCCTGTCTTCCCTTGAGTTCCCTACTCCCAGGCTGTGAGTACCCTGGAAGGCCCGAGTCCAGAGAAGAAGCGCAACACAAGCTTCTCCAAGGCGAGGGTAGGAGGACAAAGAAAGCAGGAAACCGCCGAAGGCAGGGTGAGCATGGAATGTGAGGGCCAACAGGCTGTATCACGAAGGGGTTACTTTCCTAAGACGGGCTGGGGTTTTCTGGCCTTGCTTGAGGATCTTGGAACAGTCCACAGGCAAGGGGCTCTCCTACTTGACCTGGCAGCCATGAGACAATCTTGTGCACTATTTGGCAAGGTGAGAAGATGGAGTCTAGGGGGAGGTGAAGTGAGGATGAGGTTCTGAGGGTGTGAACATCCACACCCGGTGGTTCTGGACTTCTGGCTACTTCCAGGACGCTAAGAGCAAGCGTGTCAGCATTTGCCCCTAAGCTTGCATCTTACAGTTGGGTGACACCTCAGACACCAGCTGGCCCTTGACTCCCACCTGTGAGGAACGGGAGCTAGTTCTCCAAGGGGACAACCTGCTCTGGTCACCAGTAGGAGGCTGGCTGAGCTTTGAGCAACTGGGTATTGGAACTCCCCGTCCCAGGCGCTTCCTTCCCTGCTGCCGCTGGCCTCTGGAGAGGACTTCCTGGAGACAGAGGGCACCTGGTGCTCATTCCAGAGCTCAGTGTCCAAGGCCCTGGACCCTCTGGGGCCATAGGCCTGGATTCCTTGATAGGCATGCACTCAAGAGCGGAGCAGGAATCCCGACCCATCACCTCCTCCAAAGCTTAGCTGTGAGGAGGAGACGTGAAAAGCCCTTAGGACAGTCCCTAATGCACACCAGGCAGGGTTTTCTTGTCAATTATGCTTTCCTTGGAGGAGAAGCCTCCAGAACCAATCAAGGAGTAAGTGGATGTGGAAAGGCCGGGGTGGCACTGGGTCCTAGAAACTCCCAAATCTGTACCTTGCAGAAGTGTGATGCAGGGTGCAGGGGGAGAAAGGGGCTAGGTGGATGGGTGGGAAGAGTTTAACTCCACAAATTCAGTAAATGTGAATATTTTTGACCAGAGATTGCCCCAGCGAGCACACCTGGGCTGAGAAATCTGATGAATCTTCATCCAAACCGGTGTTAAGTGGAGGCTCTAGGAGCGGGCCCGTGACATGGGGGATGTGTCCACTCCCCTGGACCAGGACCGCACTCCCTCCATCCTTGCAGTTTCCACGCACCCCCTCCCCCGACCCCCGCCCGCTGTCGAGACCCTCACCATCCGTCTGGGTCTCCTGATCCACGAGAAGGACGCTGCCCTGAGCCCTGGCATTGCGCCCTGTGCTGGCGGCGGGTTGGACGTCCAGGACGCAGTCCGAGCGGCTGGGGCGGAACACCGCCGTGTGCACCTCCACCGAGGGGCTGTGCGGCGCGAAGGCGGTGCAGAGCAGGGTCTCCATGCGGCGGCGCGCCTCGGCCTCCTCTTCCGGCTGCGGCTGCACCACGATCCCGACAAGCGCAGCAGGCGGCTGGCGGTGCCGCGCCTGCACCTGCTGCAGGAGCAGCTGCAGCCGCGGCAGGTTGGAGCGCAGCGCCGACGCGCGGCACAGCACCAGGAGCAGCCGGGGGTTGCGCTGGGGCGGCGGGCAGGGCACCCAGCCTTCCGACAGCGGCTCCTCCGCCGCCTCGCGGCAGGAGGTCTCAGACCCAGCCCGAGCCGCCCCGCACTCGCACGGGTCCGTGGCCTTGCACCTGTCGCACCTCCTCTCTTTGGCGCAGCGCCTGGACTTGGCGGCCGGGCAGTCGGCGCTGTCCCACCCGCTGTGGCCAGGACGCTTGCGCTGCCGCGTGGCGCAGCTGCTGTGGTAGCTTGCGGTTCGAGTGGACGAGGGCCTGGCGCAGTGATCGTCCGGAGCCTGCTCCAGAACGTCCTGCACGGTCAGGCAGTCCTCATCCTGCTTCCAGAGCTCTCCGAACAGCAGTATCCGGCCGTGGCCCTCGACGGGCTGGGCCCGAGCCTGTTGCTGAGACTCCGCCTTCCTGTCCTGCGGGGCCCTGGAGGGCCCGGCCCCAGGCTCCATGCCCGGTCCCGGCTCTCTTGCCCCTCTGGGCCCCGGGGCGTCTGTTGGCCACGGGACAAGCCGCCCTTCCCTGGAGCATGTCACAATACCCCTGCGCCCTCCCTACCTCTTCCTGTCCTGACCTAGGGCCTCCGCCCTTTATTTTTTGGAAATCTTCCAACATAGGGAAGTCGCTGCTTCTTGCCGCGGAAATGCCAGCTGTGTTCAGTTTCTCTTGTCATTTTGTGTGTCTTCGGTATCAACAGGGGAAATCCTTTTATCTTGGGGTTGGACCATTATGCCCAAGCCTCCAAGTAAAACAGATTTTCCTGCACCTCACAGGTACTTAAAAAGCAGTGGGAGAAAAAAAAAAGACGATAAAAGGCAGTGGATCCTGGTGCCCACTGCACCTGGGACACCTGAAAAGCGGTAAGGAAAAGAGGAAAGGAACACCTGAAATACTTGCTGGGTGAACTGGGAGCCAGGGTCCTGGGTCCTGCCTGAACTGGCTGGGGCTGCAGGAGATGGTTCGCGGTCCTCTCCCTTCTTCTATGGGTATGTATTTGAAAAATCCAGTCTTTTCCTTCTGTATTTCTCCTTCACTCTTTACACAGAACTGTACTTTGCTATTTCTGGTCACCAAATATGTGTGTGTTTTCCCCACACTGAGCAATTCTGTGACACCAGCTGGGTGTCCTGCAGTTTAACTCAGTTCTGACACCGTCTTCCTAGGGATAGCATCCGATCCTCAGATCAAGGGTGGTGTCCGGAAAGACTGCCCCCCCCACCTTCAGATGCCAATTACAAGTCCAGGTTGTTACCCTTGCTTCTGAGCAATTGGCTGTAAATCTGAGATTCCCACAGTCCCCTCCTCAGGTTCAATTGCTTTGCTATGAATGGCTCACAGAACTCAGGAAAACAGTTTACTTACTGTTGACCAGTTTATTATCAAAGGATATATAGAAGGAGCGCCTGGGTGGCTCAGTAGGTTGAGCGTCTGCCTTCAGCTCAGGTCATGATCCCAGGGTCCTGGAATCGAGTCCCACTCAGGACTCCCTGCTCAGCGAGAATCTGCTTCTCCTCCTTCTTCTGAGCCTCCCCCTGCTTGGGTGTGTGTGCTTGCTCACTCTCTCTCTCACTCTCAAAGAAATAAAATCTTAGGAAAAAAAAAAAAGGATATAGAAGACCCGGATGAACATCCAGAAGGAGGAGATGCACAGGGCAAGGTGTGTGGGACACGGTGCAGATCTTTCATCCCACTTCTGGGCACACAGGAATTTCCCTGAACTTCCATGTGTTCCTCAATCTGAGAGCTCTTGGAATCCCAATACTATTGGGATTTTATGGAGGCTTTCTCATGTAGGCATGATCAAGTATTAACTCCAGCTCCAACCTTCTTGACCCTCTCTAGAAGATGGGGGGTGGGGCTGAAAATCCCCAACTTTTAATCATGGCTTGGTCTTTCTGGTGACTAGCTCCCATGCAGGAGCCCATGCAGAGTCACCTCATTAGAAAAAAACCACTCCCATCACCCAGGAAATTCCACCAGATTTAGGATCTCCATGTCAGGGACAGGGTTAGTGACCAAATGACCAAATAGTAGAACAAACAATGCTCCTAATGCTCTTATCACTTAAGAAATCAAAGGGTCTCAGGAACTGGAGGCAGAGACCCAACAGGTACCTCACAGGGCACCAAAAAGCCAGAAAGATCTTTAGCAAAATCAAAACAAAAAAGCATAAAACTCCTTATCTGCCCTGGGGAGGTGGGACAGAGGTATTCAAGAGAGCCACAGTGATTGGAATTCAAGGGTAGGGAAAAATTTTCCCTTTGTTAATTTTTTAAAAATGAGCTTTATTAGGTTGTTTTAAAATTATTTTTTAAAATATAAAAACTAGGGGCACCTGGGTGGCTCAGTTGGTTAAAGCCTCTGCCTTCAGCTCAGGTCATGATCCCAGAGTCCTAGGATCGAGCCCCACATTGGGCTCTCTGCTCAGCGGGGAGACTGCTTCCTCCCTCTCTCTCTCTCTCTGCCTGCCTCTCTGCTGACTTGTGATTTCTGTCTGTCAAATAAATAAAATCTTTAAAAAAAAGAGCATTCCAGATTATTTATTTTGTATATATATATAAAAGACTCTGAGCCAGAACCTCTAAGCGGGGATCTTGCTGAAAGCTGCAGGACCCTCTGGGCCAGGGAATTGGGAAGGACAGGGTAAAGATAGAAGACCCCACAGCTTTGCAGAAGCAGTGTGGACAGTTTTGGGGGGACTCTTTCCCTATCCTGGTTTTTCAGCCTTGGACCAGAGACTCAGCTCACCTTTCATCTGGATAATATTGGCAAGAACACTTCCAGCCCCTTCCTCCTTCCTTGGCAAATCCAAAAGTTCAGAGTCAGGGACTCATGGGTGACCTTTCCCTAGGGTGCTGGGTCACTGTGTTATAAATTGATGCTAGTTTCATCTAGGATGAATCAGACCTGTCAACCTGGCCACAACGGTGTCTGTTCACCTTTCCACAGGGAGACCTGTGGAAAGTCTGTGTGGGAGTCTTTCTTTCTTTTTTTTTTTTTTTTTAGAATATTTTATTTATTTGAGGGAGCACAAATGTGGGAGTTGGCGGGGAGGGTAGTGGGAGAGGGAGAAGCAGACTCTCCACTGAGCAGGGAGCCCCCAGGGCTCCATCCTAGGCCCCCAAGATCATGACAAGCTAAAAGCAGATGCTTAATCAACTGAGCCACCCTGGTGCCCCTGGATGTGTGAGGCTTAAGATTTGTGTCACCGTAGGAAGGAGGCGGCCCTGCCTGGGCTTGACCTGAACTTTTTTTTTTTTTTTTTTTTTTTAGATTAAAAAAAGGTCTCATTTGTTTATTTGAAATAGAGAGAGCCAGAAAGCATGAGCACGGGGAGGGGGAGAAGGAGACTCCTGCTGAGCAGGGAACCTGACATGGGGCTCCATTCCAGGGTCCCTGGATCATGATCAGAGCTGAAGGCAGTTGCCTAACTGACTGAGCCACCCAGGTGCCCTTTGACCTGAACTTTCCAAGCCAGCTTTATCAAGTTCTGAACTGGGGAGGACCAGTTAGGAAGGACTAGAGGTCCCAGACTCCCGAAACGTAGATTGGAACTGAACTGTAAGGAGGGAAGCCTGTTTCCTTCTCTGGCTCTGTCCCCCTTGACTGGGGTGAAAGCCGCCCGAGGCTGCCAGGGACAGGCCAGTGCTGTGTTCCTCACCCTCAGCTCACCGAATCAGACCGTTATCCGAGGACCCTCCTATTTAACTATCTGACATGGTGGGCTGTCCTTCATCAGAAAGTGAAGACTGAGGTACCACTGACAAAGGGTCCACGTAGGCCACGCCCCTGGGCACAGTGAAGACGCAGCATGGGGACAGGGGCAGGGAGGTGGCCCAGCTACCAGCTTCAGCGTGACCTTACAGAGGAGGAGGATGGTGCTGGAATCCAGGCATCCCTAGCAACCCTTCTGGGTCCCCCCCCCACCCCCAGAGGGAGAGAGATTTATGGCAGAAGTGGCCCTAGAGGCGGGCCCTAGATGTATGAGTGTACCACATGAATTCTAAGGCTCCTTAGCATATACTTGGGGGGGGAATACATCACCCCAAAATGTGTCACTTTGGATTATTTTGAGCTGAAGGCAAGCAAGACCCAAAAGACACAGGAAAAGCTTTTTCCCTCTCCTTTAACTGCCTAGAATTTAGATAGGGGGCCTGACCCAGAAAGAGAGCTATTACCAGATAATTTTTTTTTTTTTTTTTAACCAGAGAGAGTTTCCTGCATGACAGAGCCAACACCCCATTACCAAACACCTGCTTTTCTCATCTTCCTGGGACTTGTCCTCCTCCTTCTGGAGCCCCAGGTCCCTTGTCCCGTTCCGCAGTTCAGGATGGCATGTGAGCCTCAATTGCCTGACTATCTTTGAGTCTCCTATTTTTATGGGGCTCCCATATGTAAAAAATTAATTTTTTTTCTCCTGTTACTCTGTTCTATGTCAATTTAATTTTTGGACCAACTAAAGAACCCAGAAGGGAAGAAGGGAATATCTTTCCTCCTCAACAGCTTTGAACTCCTTCGTGGTTCATCTAAGTTGATGTAACAAAGAGATCCAAGGATCTATTGTCTTGGAAATGATATATATATTTTTTCTATTGAGGTCAGCCATAGACACTCTGCTCCCTTCACAGGTGACTTCCTTTCCTGCCTCCAGGGTAGCTGGCCCAGCACTCTTCAGCCCCCAGACAGAGGATACAAAGATGGGAGGGAGGGAAAGGTCGCATCCTTTCTAGGGCATGATTCGGAAGTTGGGTGCATCAATTCCACTCTTGTTCCATTGGCCAGCACTAGCCACATAACCACCTTGGCTTTGGGAGAACCTGGGACTTGTGGCCTCTGGTCAGGCACCCAGTTACTCCTTCTGTTACAAAAAGGAAGAAGGGATAAAAAGATAATGAGGGACATTTAACAGACTCCCC
Source organism: Mustela nivalis (assembly GCF_964662115.1). Taxonomy (NCBI): domain Eukaryota; kingdom Metazoa; phylum Chordata; class Mammalia; order Carnivora; family Mustelidae; genus Mustela; species Mustela nivalis. The sequence goes on from NC_139030.1 coordinate 75,818,768, forward strand.
TTTGTGTCTAGTAATAATTGTCCCCATTAATTGAGATCTTTCCGTGTGCTGGGTGTACGCATATGTTATCTTTTTCTGCCGTCCAGCAATGGGTAGGCACCACCTCCAAGTTCTAGATGCAGACACCAAGGGTCAGAAGGGTTAAGTAAGTTGGCCAAATTCAATCAGCTAGTGAGTGGTAGTTCTGGGATCTAAACCCACGTCTGACTGGCCACAAATGGCTGGGATACAGGAAGGAACATAACATCCTGAGGCTGAGATGGGGCTAACCCTCCATAATTCTGGCTTCTGGATGCTAATCCATATATAGGCCGTGGGGGGAGAGGGAGGGAAGGGAAGGTTGGGTGAGGAAGGGGGAGAAGGAATCTCCTGGAACAAGCACCCCCTTCCCCCAATTGTTTTAGGCTCTCAAATGGTAAAGCTTCTGGGCATGGAGTTTTAAGGGCACAGTGAGAAAAGGTTGGTTCTAACCTAACCCAACCTGTTCTGACCAAATGACTAACCCTTCCTTCCTTCCTTTGAAGGTGAGTAACTTTCTGACTAAAATATTTATAAAATATTTTCATAATAAGGGATATTGAGAAGAAAGATTTACTATTTCAAATATCATAACTTTTATTGCCAACTTTGAAAAGTCAGGAAGGTCCTGCTTGGATATGGGGTTGAACCCAGAGGTTTGCAAACAAGTGTGAGAGGTGTGTGGCAGGACTTGCATCTGTTTGGGTCCCTTGCCTTTGCGTCTGGTTGCCATATTGGAGTTCCCCATAAAATTTCATATAAGGAAAGGATTCTGCAGATAATGCTTGGAAACTTCTGAACTAGACCAAATAGAATAATGTTATGCCTGATTCTTATTTATTTTGAAAAATCATTTTAAACAGGTAATAGAGGTATATGGCTAGATTGAAAAAAAAAAAACCCCACATTGTTGCTTCTGTTTGGCTCTCTTGGACTGCTCTCTAGGGGAGCCAGCTGCCACATAGTTAGGACACTCAAACAGCTCTGTGGAGGAACTGAGAGGCCACCTGCCAGCAACCACAGAGGCAGCCATCTTGGAAGCTTTCAGCTCTAGGCAACCTTTCAGATGACCCAACCCCTGACTGATACCTTGTGAAAGACCAACCCTGGACTACTCAGCTAAGCTGCTCACTAATTCCTGACCCTCAGAAGGGGGAGAGATAATAATATTGTTTTATGCCACTAAGTTTTGGGGTAATTTGTTACGCAGCAATAGATGATTCATGCAATGTCATCCCTGAGTCCCACTCTAACCATCGTAGGAATTCCACATTATAGAGAAACAGAGATGCCAACAGACACATGAAAAAATACTCAACATCACCAGGATTCAGGGAAATACAAATTAAAACGGCAATGAGATACTACCTCACAGTGGTCAGAATGACTAAACTCAAGTCAGGACACAACAAATATTGGCAAGGATGAGGAGAAAGGGGAACCCTCTTGCACTGTTGGTGGGAATGCAAGCTGGTGCCGACCTTCTGGAAATCAGTATGGACGTTCCTCAAAAAATTTAAAATAGAGCTACCCTACAACCTAGCAATTGCTCTACTAGGTACTTATCCAAAGGATACAAATGTAGTGATCTGAAGGGGCACATACACCCCAATGTTTATAGCAGCAATGTCCACAATAGCTAAACTATGGAAAGAGCCCAGATGTCCATCAACAGATGAATGGATAAAGAAGATGTGAGATTATATCTATATCTATCTATCTATCTATCTATCTATCTATTTTTATATATAAATAAATATTCAGCCATCAAAAAACCCCAAAATCTTATCATTTGCAATGACATGGATGCAACTAGAGGGTATTATGCTAAGTGAAATAAGTCAATCAGAGAATGGCAATTATGATCTCACTCATATGTGGAATTTAAGAAACAAAACAGAGGAGCATAGGGGAAGGGAGGGAACAATAAGACAAAACAGAGAGGGAGAAAAACCATAAGAAACTCTTAACCACAGGAGACAAACTGAGGGCTGTTGAAGGGAAGGGTGGTGGGAGGATGGGGTAACTGGGTGACGGGCACTGAGGAAGGCACGGGATATAATGAGCACTGGGTGTCACATGCGTCTGATGAATACTGAATCCACTTCTAAAACCAATAATACAGTATATGTCAGTGAACTGAATCAAAAGAAAAAAAGAAAGAAAGAAAAGAAAAGACAGAGTCTTAGAAGTTATGTAATTACTCTAGGTCACGATGGGTCATGATGGGCAGCATAATGGTCCCCCTAAGATGCTGTCCACATCCTAATTCCTGTAACCAGTGACTTTGTTAGGTTACCCGGCAAAAGTGAATTTAAGTTTCAGATGGAATCATGGTTGCCAGTCCCTCACTTTAAAATAGATTACTTTGGGTTATCCAGAGAGGCACAATATAATTAAAAAGTCCTAAAAGGGAGGCAGGAGGGATGAATCAGAGGGAGATGTGACTCTAGAATGCCAAGAGTGTTGACTTGAAGGATGGGAGAGTGAGGCCATGTGCCAAGAAATGTGGGGAGCATGCAGTGGCTGGAAAAGGCGAGGGAATGGTCTTAGTCATCTTGGGCTGCTGTAACAAAATATCATACACCCCCGGTGTGTGATCCCTGGTTCAGGGATAGTCATCTTCTTGTGTCCTCCCATGGTGGAAGGGGTGGGGGAGCTCCCTGAGGTCACCTTCATAAGGGCACTCATCTCATCCACCCTCCAGACGTGACCCCCTCCAGAGGCCCCACTTCCAAATACCATCATATTTGGGTTTGGGATTTCAATTTTCGAGGACCACAAGCATTCACTGCATAGGAGAAATGGATTTGACCCTGAGCTTTCAGAAAGGAACACAGTACTGCCAACAGCTACATTTTAGTCCAGTGAGAACGTCCACCCTGCAGAACTGTGAGATGACAAATTTGTGTTGTTTTAAGATGCTAAGGGTGCGGTCATTTGAAGCAATAAGAAACTACTAGAACTCACATAGCCAGAAAGGGGCAGAGCAGGGATCCATGTCTGGATTGTCTCATGGGGAGCTCACCCAGACTTTGGACAGACTTTCCTTTTCCTCTGCAGAAGGAGCTCTCAAAGCTACTGACTGAGTTACCTGAGCCGGAAGTATGGGAGCTGTGTTATTGTGGGGAGAGGCAAGGTAGGCTAATCTGGCTGCTCAGGAACCTGTGGTTAGAATGCAGGTCAGATTTGTTCAATTAATTCAACAAGGAAGCCATTAATCTGGTGTGTCTCCAGTGCTGTGGCAACCTATGTCAGCAAACCAAAATCTAAACCCATAAATGCCTCAGGGTTAAGAAATCAAAATCTTAAGGACACCCAATCATGAACAGCCAACGAGGCTTTCAACTACACTCAAATAACTTCCTTTCTCTGATTCTGCACTTTCTCTATCTTCCTCATGGCTCTGAGCAGGTAGGTGCCATAACCACTTCCGGTTTAGTGCTGTCCAATGTGGGTTGATTTTTTTGCTCAAATAAACGCTTAACATTTTTTAAAAAAGATTTTATTTATTTGACAGATCACAAGTAGGCAGAGGGCAGGCAGGCAGAGAGAGAAAGAGGGGGAAGCAGGCTCCCCGTGGGGTAGAGAACCCAATGTGGGACTCGATCGCAGGACCCTGAGATCATGACCTGACCCGAAGGCAGAGGCTTAACCCTCTGAGCCACCCAGGTGCCCCAATGCTTAACATTTTTAAGACGCCTCAGTTTCTCTTACAACAAATCCTAAGAGCTTTGTGCCATCTCCCCCAGAGTGGACAGTCACACTCTTTCCTCCCGTGGGAAATCATCTGAAATTGCCTCATTTGGTCAACACATTTTTTGAGTGCCTATGATGTGCAAGCACGAAATGTATTCTATCAGGATATGGTGGTGACCGTGATGGATCTGGAAACTTCTTGCCCACCTGGAGGTGATCATCTCATGAGGCTAATCATCCCAGTAACCCTACCTTGATTGCTAGCCCCACTCTGCAATCAGGGAGGCTGCCGCAGAACAACTCTAGGCAGTGTCCAAGACCCTGGCACTGTGGCAGGGAAGGTTTTGACCTTGGAGTCTAAGTTCTGAGCAGGAGTCCTAGTGTTTCTCTGAGGAAGGGTGCACTTGTTGTCACCTGTGTTAAAGTGTTCAGGCTGGTTCCTACAGCAAGGACAGAGGACAGCGAGCCTGGTGGTGAATTCCTGGGAACCAGGGAAGGACCAGGGAAGTAGGTCCTTGAAAAAAAGAAGGGGATCAGGATACTATAATTATGTACAGATGCCTAAGAGTCTTCTAGTACGTCAGCGTGGAAAACTAGGCTATAAGAGAACATTTGATGCTGTTAAAAGAGGTTCACGGGATGTGGCTAAATAGAAAAATGAGGTTGTAGAACAGTCTACCTTATGAACCTCTCTCCGCTTTTTGGGTAAAACATGTACATACAGAGATTTAAAAAAAGCTGCATAAATACACTTCAATGTGTTAACTTGAGTGTAACTAGGTTATGGGTATAGAGATGCCGGGTTTTGCAAATAAAAAAATAGGACATCCCGTTAAATTTGCATTTCAGATGAACTGCGAATAATTTTTTAGAACAAGCAAGTCTCACGCAATTATTCGTTGTTTATTCGAAATCCAAATTTAACGGATGTCCTGTTTTTTTTTAATCTATGTGAGATTTTGTTTACCAGTGGTTTTTTTTTTTTTTTTTTATGATGAATATACACTACTCTTGAACTAAAGAAGGGGAATCAAGAGGAGTTCTGCTGCAGTAAGAAGAGTTAGTTACAGAGATGTGCACGGGGGATTCCTGGATTCGCGGTGACCTAGTCATCTGCAGTATAAACTCTGTCCTCGCACACAGGGGCCCTGGCCTGCGCGGAGTGTCTCCGCGAGATCTGAGCGACACCGGCCACCAGGTGGCGCTGCCGGGCTGCGGTCCCGAAGGACCCAGAGAGGGAAAGATCAACAGTGCCTCCTCTTGGATCGGGGTGGCTTTTAGTCCAGCTGGCCCTGAGGAGTCCCCAACGGCAGGACTAGGGGTTCAGGAAGAGCTGGGTGCAAAGTTGGAGCTCTGTCTTCAAAGCACACTCCTCTCCCCTTCCCCCCAGAACTGCTGTTGACTGTGGATGAGTCCACGGGGAGAACCGAGATGCAGCCACCTCCTTCCGCCCCGTGTTTCCTGTTCCCTTTCCTCCAACTCCACCAAAGGTATCTCCTCAATGACTTAGCTCAACAGCCTCCGGGGACTCAGGCCTTGCCCTGGGATGGAGGGCAAGGACTAATCTTGTTTCTTGCTGGTCCAGGCTGGCAGTGATGAGGGAAGGAGGAACAGGAGGAGGGGGCAGGGAGAGGTACCCAGGCACAGCCACCAACTCTTGATTCCATCTAGAGGGACTTTTGCGGGAGAATGTAATTCTGGGAACTGCCAAAGTATTGGGAACTGCCTGGGTGGAAAGAGAAAGGTCGAAGAATAGGAGTTCAGGTACCTGGACCTCTTTGGATAGAATAGGGCATGGTAGAGCCTCAGGGTCAGCCCAGCCTGAAAGTGAGAGGCAGAGAGAATGAGAGGGAGAACCAGAATCCTCACCATCCCTAGAAGGCCTTGGCGGAGCAGGTGTTGGGGAGTGTGATGGCTAATTTTATGTGTCAACTTGGCACCCATATGTTTGGTCAAATATTATACTAGATGCTTTTAGGAATGTATTTTTTAGATAGACTTAACATTTATATCAGTAGACTTGGGTAAAGTAGACTGCTGGCCATAATGTGGGTGGGCCTCACCCAACCAGCTGAAGGCCTTAAGACTGACCTCCCTCAAGAGAGGGGGAATTTGCCAGCAGGATGCCTTTGGACTCAAATGGCATCACCTCTTCCCTGGATCTCCAGCTTATCCTACAGATGTTGGATTTGCCAGGTTCCAGAATCATGTGAGCTAATCCCTTAAATCTCTCTCTCCCTCTCCCTATCCTATTGTTTCTGTTTCTCTGGAAAACACTGACTGATACAGGGAGCACCAGGGCCCTGACTGAGATTGGCAGACCTGAGAATTCTCTGGGGTGGTCAGCACTGGATGAGCATCTACTATGTGTTGACTTCTACGTCAGGCACCGGGCACAGTGACTTTCTGGAAAGGCACTGGACCTGGGCAATGAAGTGAGGAGAAAGCCTTCTCTTAGCAACTCATCCCAGAATTCCTCTTGGTGAGAACAGTCTCTGCGTGGGAAAATATCTTAGAGTCACTTGGATTAGTGAAAGCCATGGGTGTGAACATCTCCCTTCCTCCCTACTTTGCCTCAGTGACTTTACGAAGCACCTGCTCTGCCCAGCCTTGCACAGAATGTTCTTTGGCCCATTTGAGGTGGGGAGATTAGGGGTATTCCTTCTGTACTCAGGGAGTTTGGGTCAGGATCATGAGAAGAAAAATACACAGGAGTTGCCATGCATAAGTGTATAATACAGGAAAGCGAACTGTGAAATCTGGAAATTGAAAAAGAAAAAGAAAGAGAGAGAGAGAGAGGGAAATCCATCTTCCCTCCCCCCCCTGCCATTTGCAAATTAGATCTGTCCCAGGGCAAGGAATAGCCAACTTATAGTGCAAGGAACAAATTGAATTTTGGTTAGAGCCTCAAGTTCTGGCATTTGGTGGTTTAAAGGTGATCTCTGAGCATGGTTCTGGCTGAAGGAATTTTAGTTTCCTGTACTGACCTTTGAACCTTCCGCTCGCCCCTCAGGAAATCTGGGACTTCACAGAACACAGTCCAAGGCTAGCATGCCAAAACCATTAGCAGGATTAATTGCCAAATGGGTTTTCTCAGAAACCTGGGTCCCGCATAAAGTGGGCAGCCCGCAAATGCAGGTCCAGGATGGGGGTGGGGGGTTCATAGAGTCCAAGGTCATAGAGTCCACTGGAAGATGAGCTAGCTGGGGTCCGTGGTGGCTGGCCAAAGTTGGGGGGGGTGCTTGGAAGTGGGCCCTGAAGAGGGGGTATTATTTGCATAGCTGGGAAGGGGTTTGAGGCCCAGAAGCATTTCCCAGAATGCCTTCTGTTTCTTCTTGAGAAGTGGCAAGAGCCCGAGGGAGCATTGGGTTTCTCAGCACAGTTCTGGTATGAGTGTCCCTGACCACAAGCTGCTAGTACCACGCCAGAAAGAAAGAAAGAAATCGTAACCGCTGCCTCCCATCCCCCGTGTCCTGTGAGAGTCTCATCCTGTAGTGGGTTGAATGGTGGCCCCCAAAAGATATTGTCCACATTAGAATTCGTGGGACCTGCGAATGTGACCTCATTTGGACAAAGACTCTTCACAGACATAGCTGAGGATCTCGAGATGCGGAGATCTGTCTATGAGATCATTATCTGGATGGGCCCTAAATCCAATGACAAGTGTCCTCACGAGAGATGCACAGAGGAGAGACACCGAGACAGAAGAGGAGAAGGCCATGGAACATGGAAGCAGAGACTGGAGTGCTGGAACCACCCGCCAGCGAATGCCCAGAGACCCCCGAAGCTGGGAGACACAGGAACAGTGTGTCCTCTAGAGCTTCCGGAGGGAGTGTGGCCCTGCTGACACCTTGATTTTGGACTTTCAGCCGTCTGAGCGGCAAGCCATTCACTTGCTGTGGTTGTGAGACTCCAAACTGAGGGTTGCTGGTTGCAGGAGCCCCGGGAAATGAATACTCATCCCAATGCGCATCTTCTCTGAATTCCTGGGGATTCGTGCTCCTGAGACTCTTCAGCCACGCGTGCCCAATTTTGCCCCATTTTGCTCCATGGCTACCTGCAAGTGAGATGGTCCCCTCATCCTGCTCCTGGTCTGCGTGAAATGTACTAGCACCAAGAATTTCTTGTTCTTAGGGAAACCGTGGGGCAGGAGTGTAGCAGAGACGGCTTCCATTCTCCAGCACAAACACTGAATCTTCCCTCCTCCAAATTTGGCTAAATGAAAATCTGACATCCGTGGGCTAGCAGGTCCTGAGAAATGGAATCGTGCACATGAGTGTGTGTGTGTGTGTGTGTGTGTGACAGAGAGGGTTAGCGTGTGTGTTCCCCCCCTTCTCATCCCCACCACCCTCGCTTCCAGGGGAGGAAGGAAAGGCAACCTTTCCAGCCAGGAAGCCAGAGCCTGGCCATCGGGATAGGAGATGTCCCCAGAGTCTGCTTCTGGGGACATCTGAGGACAAAGAAGAGCGAAACAAAAGACTGCCCAGGACTGAAGAATTTCATGTGTCGTTCTGGCCACGGTGGTGGAGGTTTCTGGAGGATCAGGGCAGGCTCTGGCCACACAGAGCCTCCACGATGACTTGCAGATCTGCGGCTCGGCTCATGCCTCCCCTTTGTGTGCCTGACTGTCGTGTGGTGGCCGTGTAACTGTTGGTCACCCCACTTCACTGCAGGCCTTTTCCAGGATGTCCCTTTGAGGCTACAACCATTTTGCTGGTTATACAAGTCAGAACCCTGTGAGTGCCCCCCGACCCCCTCCCTCCTCCTTATCATCCCCCAAGCCCATCCTAGCCCCAGAGCCTCAGATTGTTTATCTTGCTTGTCACTGAAATGTCACCTCAGCAGTTTTCCTCTTATCAGCACTGTTGGCACCTTGTTCCTCCCTCCGTGACCCTTGTGATGGTTGCTGTTCACCTTGAGAAGGGAAACCACCACTGCTTGTTCTCTGCGAGTGTTCCTAGTGTCCCCAAACAGTGCCTGGTGCTCAAGAAGTACTTGTCAAATAATTGAATAAATGAAGTGAATGAATGAGCAAATGCTATGTTGAGCTGGGGTGGTTCTGGAAAGAAACAGAAAGAGTCTGAACGGAGTCCGAGATCCACCCAGGAAGAGCCCCAGGTGCCCCGGATGATAAGAAAGGGGAATCTCTGGAATGATGGGTAGATCCCTTCCCCCAATCTGAGCACAGGGCTGGAACCAGCCAGAAACCTCACAGGTCCCAGAAGCTGGCACAGGTGTGGAACGCCCATCCCAGTGCTTGGGGCCTTGGGAAACCCTCTCCACCTGGCTGATGTTTGCCAGCTGTGTTTTCCATTCATTAAACTTTTCCAAAGGCTATTGAGTTCCGAGTGTCTATGAATGGTGGGTGCTGAATTGGGCACGGGGGCTCAGGGAACATGACATGTACACCCTTCCTGCTGCCTTCAGGAAGACTTCAAAGGAGCGTTAGTCCAGTATAATTTAGGGAGTCCTTCTAACCTTCCGGTGTGGGCGGCAGCCTGTCTTGGGTCCAGCAGCAAGCCCTATTACAGCTGGCTCCACCCACTCTGCAATTGTGCGCACCCTGACATTTTATTTTGAAATTGTCAAAATTGAAAGAAAAGTTGAAAAAAGACTACATGAAATAACCCCCCCCCTACACACACCCTCCGCTAGATTCTCCAACTTAACATTTTGTCATATTTGCTTTCTCTTTCTCGCCCCCTTTCTCTGTGTATTTTACATACTTTTATTTTGCTGAACAATTTGCAAGCAAGTTGCTGACATCTTGATACTTCTGAATATCTCAGCATCTCCTCCTAAGGATGTTCTGCCACAAAACCACAAGACCATTTTCACAACCATAATAGCATCCAGTGTACCATCTGTATTCAAATCTCTATTGTTGTCCCCCAAATCTCGTTTAAAGTTGGATTTTTTTTCTGCCACCCAGAGTCCAGTCGAGGTTCTCGTATGATACTTGGTTCTGTCTCCTGAGTCTCCTGAGATCTAAAATCGTCTGTCACCTCGATGTCATTGCTGTGGCTATTGGTTTGTTCCAGTGATCTTGGCTCTTTTGAAGAGTCCCGGGCAGTCAGCATGTGGGATGCCCCACATGCCGGATTAATCTGCTTATTTACTCATGGATACATTCAGGTTTAAGACGTTGGACTAGAGTACGACCTAGGTGATGGTGTGTACCACTACTTGAATCACACCAGAGGACAGATGATGTCAGACTGTGCCCTCTGGGTGATGCTGAGTGATGTTCTCCAATATCTCCTTTGTGATTAAGAAGTAGCTTGTGGGATCCTCATGTGGGCCTGGACTCTACTGAGTCTCCTGTTCACTTAATAGTTTTGGAGACATCAGCGGCGAGCCTTGCCTGAATCATATACCACTGAGGGGGGGCAGGCATTGCAAAGTGGTGGTGGTTCATTCTTTCATTCCTTCCACCTTTCTGAGCTGCAATTTCCCCCATCTCTTTCCCTAAAAAATCACTGCAGATTCATGGGTTTTTAAAAAAAAATGTGTTATAACCTGACACTATCATTATCCATTTCGGCGTTGACCTGGTCCCACATCGAGCAGCGGGAGTCCTTCAGGGTCGAGCTCCCGTATCCCTTGCACGTGATCACACGTGGGCTCGTGGGCATGTGGGCTCCTGCTGTACATTTTTAGCTCCAGGCCTAGAATTAACCATTTCTTCAAGGGGTCCTGGCACCTAGAACGACAGCTAGAAAACAAGAACACAGGGGTGCCTGGGTGGCTCAGGTAGTTAAGCATCTGCCTTCGGCTCAGGTTATGATCCCAGTGTCCTGGGATCGAGTCCCATATCAGGCTCCCTGCTCAATGGGGAGTCTGCTTCTTCCTCTCCCTCTGCCTGCTGCTCCCCCTGCCTGTTTCCCCTCTCTCTGTCAAATAAATAAATAAAATCCTAAAAAAATGAACAAACAACACAATGTGATGTGTGTTCATTGGTATAGGAGTGTTGTTCCTTCTAGGTCTGTCAGTGAACAGACACTGGAAGCTCATTTTTACAAGATTTTTTATATTTATGTATTAGAGAGAGAGAGAGAGAGAGAAAGGATGGGGGGGGGGAGTGTTGGGCAGAGGGGGAAGCAGACTTCCCGATGATCAGGGAGCCCAATGCGGGGCTTCATCCTAGGACCCCAAGATCATGACCTGAGCCGAAGGCAGCTACTAAAGCAACTGAGCCACTCAGGCCCCCTGGAGACTCATTTTTCAAACAATCATGAGTTCAAACTGATATTTCCACCTCAAATTTAAATTGTAGGGTTTTTCTTTAACTTCTTTTACTTATTACTAGTTTTTTTTTCTCTTTAGTAAAATATGTATGTCCTTAATGCTATATTATGCATAAAAGAATTACAAGACCAATGGTATTATTAATAATATACCTAGGAAGTAAAACCTATATAATTAATTTTGTTCTGTTTGTGTTTGCACTCTATGGTAGGGATTGCTTTATCCCGTCCTTGCAAAATTTAATTTTATTTTTTTGTACACATGAAACATTTATAAGGTTCAAAGTTAAAATGACGTAAGAAGGTATACAAGAGAAGTCTCACCACCATCCCTATTTCCACATTGTTCCCTCCCACCAACATGGTTAGCTTCTTTTGTCAGTTTCTGTTACACTTCCTGTGTTTCTTTTAATGAAAATAACACATTTTCTCATTTTTTCTTCTTTCTTATACAAAGACAGTAGTGTATATTTCCTCTTTATGTATTACCCTGAACTTTGTTACCCATTTAAACAGACCTCCCGAGCTCACTTTCGTTTCCTCCTGTTTGAGAACGTTCTGACTTCACATGGAATTCATTCAGTGTTGGATTTTGTTAACCGGTGCTGAGAATTAGCGAGGGCCCTCGCTAATTTGATACATTTGATATCAGGGCATTGGAAATACCTGGGTCTTCCTGGGGTTTGTGTGACCCCCAGACTCCAAGAGTGATGGAAAAACAGTAGAACAGAAGCTCAAGTTCAGGTGAAAGTCATGCAGCAGGCTGACCTCTCCCTCTTGGGATGCGGTGGCTTTAGAGATGGGGCACTGACCCCAGAGGATTAAGATTAAATATTGCAAGGAGAGAGGCACCTTCTGTGACCAACACTTGCCTTAGTGGAAATGCACACTTAAAAATTTTGAGATAAAATTCACATCCCATAAAACTCAAAGCTAATCATTTAAAAGTGTGTATTTTCGCCGCTTTCAGCACATTCACAATGCTGTATAACCACCTTTTCATCACCTCCAAAGAAAATTTCATACCCACGAAGCAGTCATTCCCCATTTCCCCTTCCTCCCAGCCACTGGCAATCACTAAGCTGCTTTCTGTCTTTATGGAGTTGCCTATTCTTGACATTTTCTGTAAATGGAATCATAACGTATGTATCCTTGATGTCTGGCTTCTCTCACTTGCCTTAATGTTTGCAAGGTTCGTCCACATTACAAATGTATGGGGACTTCACTGCTTCTTATGACTGGACACGCCACGCTTACCCATTTCCCAGTTGGTGTACAGCTGGGCCGCTTGGCCTTTTGGCCCTACAGATAGCATTGCTGTGAACTACGTTACATAAATCTTATATCAGTCTGAACACCTGTTTTCCATTCTTTTGGGCATATCCCTGGGAGTAGAGTGGCTGGGCCACATGGTAAGTCTACGTTTAACCCTTCAAGGAGCCGCCAGACCCTTTTCCATAGCAGCTCCCCAGTTTTCCATGCTCACCAGCGATGTAGAAATGTTCTGATTTCTCCGCATCCTTGCTGATGCTTTTTATTCTCTATGTTTTTGGTGATAGCCATCCTAGTGGGTGTGAAGTGGGCAAAGTACATGCTTGTGTCACGAGCTTGAGATGTACGTTACTCGCTTTCGTCATGTTGCCCTTTGGTTCTGCCTAAGGCTTCCATTTCCCTGTAAGATGCATCTTTGTTGTCTTTTAAGCTGGTGATCCTGGGGATCCATGGCTATAGGAGAGGAATGCTGGTACATACGAAGCATGATGTCAGCTGAACGTTTGCAAGAAACCTCAGATGGAATCGTTGCTGCATAGAGTCACACCATGTACTATGGGGGTACAAGAACACAGAGGTGATATTGTTAACTTGGGGTTTGGGGTGTGAAGTACTGAATGAGACAGGTGACCTTTAGGACTGTTTTTGAATCTACAGCAATTGGTGTGATCAAGGTAACCTGGCCCAGGCCTGAGGTCTCCAGGCTCCTAACAAAACCACATGAATGGGTAGAGTAGTGCTTCTTTAGGCCAGTTGGCTCCCCACTTGGGGTAGCTTTTCACCCAGTCAACTTAACTGTGTTGCTAGGGGCCTTAGCGGCAAGGAGGCCATGCCCTGGGGGCTGGGAGACCCAGTGAGTCAGAGACCAAGACCAGGGAGGGTGAGAATTACCACTTCCTGTATGTGAAAAATAGTCAGAGGGATGTCGGTTGTGTCCCTTCCTTTCCCCCCAACTCCCCCGCCCCCAACTCCAGGCTGTGGCCAAGAATCAAATTGGATTCTTTCACCAAGACTCAGCCTTAAGCTCCCCACAAACTCCTGGAAACTCAAGGAGTTTGAATAGGGGAGGTCCCAGGTAGTTTTCCTTATGGTTGTTAATGATTTTAATTATGGCTATTTTTCAAGGTTGCGCCTGAGCAGAGGAGCATAACATTCATTCAAGAATCAAGGTCATGGGTGCCTGGATGGCTTAGTCGGTTAAGCGTCTGCCTTTTGCCCAGGTCATGATCTCAGGATCCTGGTATCGAGTCCCACATCAGGCTCCCTGCTAGCGGGCAGCCTGCTTCTCCCTCTGCTTTTGCCCCTCCCCCTGCTCATGCTCTTTCTCTCTCTCAAATAGATAAATAAAGTCTTTAAAAAAAAAAAAAAGAATCAAGGTCTTATCTCCTGTAATTCTCATGCCCAGTAAAGTCCAGTGAGGTGTGCAATCAGAGGAATTTTACCTTGTGGACCAGGCAAGCCTGGACAGATGTGGGGGGGCCTGTGTGGGGATCTACCATAAAGGATGGATGCGATTGAGATGGAATTGAGGGGAGTGTGAAGTACTGAATTGGGGTGTGAAGTACTGAATGAGACAGTACTGACTGAAGCTGAGAGTCCCAAAGTAGGAGGGACTTCTAGGATAAAACTGTGAATCTGAAATATTTGTAAAAATTATTGTGGCAATTTTATTCTAAAAGTTTCACAGCCAGTGGTGCCTGGATGGCTCAGGGGGTTAAGCAGCCACCTCTTAATTTCGGCTCGGGTCACGATCTCAGGGTCCCAGGATCCACTGGAACCCCAATATGGACTCTGTGCTCAGAGCTCAGTCAGAGAGTCGGCTTGAGGATTTCTCTCCCTCTGCCCTGCACTCCATTCACGCGCAAAATAAATAAATAAATAAATCCTTAAAAACAAGTAAAAGTTTCATGGCCAATTTTGAAAGTTTGAGGTTATGAAAGAGGAATGATTATTTCTTGGTGGTGTTAATTGTGAGAGCCCCAGTTACTTCTACTGAACATTTGCCAGACTAAAAAAGACGCTCCCTTTCAACTGAGATAGGTAGTTATTTTTTAACTGAGATCAGAGCAGGATATTTGAGGGATACCTGGGCTTCCCAGGTCAGGTCACTCCTGCTGTCCAGGTCTAGTTGTTAAAAGCAATTACCTCCACAATCCGAAGTGTCCTGGCTTGGAAAATAATTAATATGGCTCTGCTGTTTATCATGAATTATTATTATTATTTATTTAAAAAGTTGTGATGGAAAAAAAATTGTGATGGAATATACATAATATAAAATTTACCATTTGACCCATTTTAAAGGGTACAGTTCAATGGCATGAAATTCATTTTCATTGTTGTGAACCATCACTACCATCCATGTCCTGAACTTATTTTTTTTAACCTTGCAAAACCGAAACTCCACAGTCATGAACCATTAACTCCCATTCCTTCCTTCAGCCCAGGCCCTGGCAACCACCCCTCTAAGTCCTGTGTCTGTGAATCTGGTTGCTCTAGGTACCTCATGAACTGTAATTATACAGTATTTGTCTTTTTGTGACTGCCTTGTTTCACTTAGCATAATATTTTCAAGATTCATCCATGCTGTAGTATATGTCAGAAAGTCCTTCCTTCTTTGAGGCTGGATAATATTTCATTATATATACACTGTATGTATGCATATATATACATTTTTACAATGTGTGTGTACACACACACACACACACACACACACTCATTTCCTTTATCCATTCATCTCTAGAGGGACAGATCGCATCTACATTTTGGCTATTGTTCCTAAAGCTGCGATAAACAGAGGCACACAAGTATCTATTGAGTCTCTATTTTCAGCTCTTTTCAATTCCTGAAATGTAACTGTTGGATCATCTGGAAAGTCTATTTTTAACTCTTTGAGGAACTGCCCTACAGTCTCCAGTAGTCGAGACACCATTTCACATTCCCGCCAGTAAGGCACAAGGGTTCCAATTTCCTTGCATCCGCATCAACACTTGCTACTTCCTGTTAGTTAGTTAAACGATAATAGCCATTCTAATGGTTTCTCACTGTGGGTTTTTTCCTCTTTTTAAACAGCTTTTTATTTTAGCTCTACTGTAGTTAACCCACAATGTTTATATTAGTTTCAATGATTCTATACATTACTGTTGCTCATCATGGTCAGTGTCCTCTTAATCCCCCATCACTGATTTCCCCCATCTCCCACCCACCTCCCCTCTGGTAATCACCTGTTTGTTCTCTGTAGTTAAGAGTCTCTTTCTTTTCTTTTCTTTTTAAAGATTTTATTTATTTATTTGACAGAGAGAAATCACAAGTAGATGGAGAGGCAGGCAGAGAGAGAGAGAGGGAAGCAGGCTCCCTGCTGAGCAGCGAGCCCGATGCGGGACTCGATCCCAGGACCCTGAGATCATGACCTGAGCCGAAGGCAGCGGCTTAACCCACTGAGCCACCCAGGCGCCCGAGAGTCTCTTTCTTGATTTGTCTCTCTCACTTTTTTTCCCTTTGCTCGTTTGTGTTGATTCTTAAATTCCACACATGAGTGAAATTGTATGGCATGTGTCTTTCTCAACTGACTTATTTCACTTAAGCTAATAAACTTCAGTCCATCCATGTTGCAAACTCCAGGATTTCATTCTTTTTTTTAGTGGCTGAATAATATTCCACTGTACAAATACACCACATCTTCTTTATCTGTTCATCTATCAATGGACACATGGGCTGCTTCCATAATTTGGCTATTGAAAATAACACTGCAGTAAACATAGAGGTGCATATATCTTTTTGAATTACTGTTTTTGTTTTTTTTTTTTTAAGATTTTATTTATTTATTTGACAGACAGCGATCACAAGCAGGCAGAGAGGCAGGCAGAGAGAGAGGGGAAAGCAGGCTCCCTGATGAGCTGAGAGCCCGTTGCCGGGGCTGGATCCCAGGACCCTGAGACCATGACCTGAGCCGAAGGCAGAAGCTTCAAACCACTGAGCCACCCTGGTGCTCCTGTTTTTGTATTCTTTGGTTAGATACCCAGTAGTGCAATTACTGGATTATAGGGTATTTCTAGTTTTAATTTTTGGAGGAACCTCTATACTGTTTTCCACAGGGGCTGTACCAGTTTGCATTCCCACCAATAGTGCAAGAGGGTTCCTTTTTCTCCACATCCTTACCAACACTGGTTTCTTGTGTTTTTTATTTTAGCCATTCTGATAGGTGTGAGGTGATGTCTCATTGTACTTTTGATTTGCATTTCCTTGGTGATGAATGATGTTGATTTTTCATGTCTATTCCCCATCTGTATGTCTTCTTTGGACTCAGTGTTTGTATGTATGTTTAAGATTTTGTTTTTAAGGGGCACCTGGGTGGCTCAGTGGGTTAAAGCCTCTGCCTTCGGCTCAGGTCATGATCCCAGGGTCCTGGGATCGAGCCCCACATCGGGCTCTCTGCTCAGCGGGGAGTCTGCTTCCTCCTCTCCCTCTGCCTGCTTCTCTGCCTACTTGTGATCTCTGTCTGTCAAATAAATAAATAAAATCTTTAAAAAAAAAAAAGATTTTGTTTTTAAGTAACCTCCGCGTGGAACATGGGGCTTGAACTCACAACCCTGAGATCAAGAGTTGCATGCTCCATCTTCTGAGACTGCCAGGTACCCCTGGATTCACTGTGGTTTCAATTGCATTTCTTTAGTGGTTAGTGATGTGGTGTATCTTCCCATGTGCTTAGAGGCCATTTGTATATCTTTTTTGGAGGAATGTCTAAGCAAGTTGTTTGCCTAGTTTTGAATCAGGTTTTTTTTGTTGTTCTGTTTTTGAGTTTTAGGAAGTATGTATTTATTTTGAATATTAATCCCTTATCAAGTACATTGTGGATTTTGTTTTACATAAGTTTGCAACTTTTTAACCTTGCAAAATTTTGAGATGTATATATATAAGATATAAAGATATAAAGAGATATATTTTGTGATATAAAGAATCCCCAAACTAGGCTTTTGCTTGAGTGACTCATAGTGTAAATGTATAATTGAATTGTATAACTAGAGCCCATCTTAATGGTTATTTAGTTTGATGTTACAAATGCAAGTATACAAAACAATTTTTTAAAGATTAGAGTTATAAAATTTAATCTGTTATTCTGCCTAATATTCTCATTTAGGTCTGCATTATGTGTTGCACTGTAAAGGATAAGTTGTTTTTATTTTATTTTTTTTTTATTTTTATTTTTATTTTATTTTTTTTTTTTAAGATTTTATTTATTTATTTGACAGAGAGAGACCACAAGCAGGCAGAGAGGCAGGCAGAGAGAGAGAAAGGGAAGCAGGCCCCCTGCTGAGCAGAGAGCCTGATGTGGGACTCGACCCCAGGACCCTGAGATCATGACCTGAGCTGAAGGTAGTGGCTTAACCCACTGAGCCACCCAGGCGCCCAAGGATAAGTTGTTTTTAAAAATGTATCTAGCCCACATGTTCTCTCAACTATCAATCTACTTCCTGATGTATGCATTGGAAAGCTCTTGATAACTGTTTTGGTTTATAAAATAAATGTCTTTCCCAGCCATCATTAATTCTTGCAACATTTTTCTCTGTCAGTTAGATCATTTTTTTTTTTTTCCTTAAATGTTTGGCAAAATTCACTAGTGAAACCATCTGGGCCTGGTGCTTTCTTTTTTTGAAAGGCTTTTGATTCCTATTCAACTTCTGAGAAGAGATTTATTTAGATCATCTATTTCTCTTTATGTGAGTTTTGGTATATCGTGCTTAAAAAAAAAGATTTTATTTATTTATTTAGAGTGAGAGCACAAAGAGAGGGAGAGGCAGAGGGAGAGGGAGAGAGAGAATTTCAAGCAGATTCTACACTGAGCGTGGAGTCAAATGTGGTGCTCCATCTCAGGATCCTGAGATCATGACCTGAGCTGAAACAGAGTCAGATGCTTAAATGACTGAGTTAACTGAGCTGAAATAGAGTCAGATGCTTAACTCACTGAGCCACCCATGTGCCTCAGATCGTGTGTTTTAGGAATAGGTTCATCTCATTTAAATTATTAAATTTGTGGGCATAGAGTTGTTTGTAATAGTCCTATATTCTCCTTTTGATGTTCGTTGGATCAGTAGTGACTGCCCCTCTTTCTTTTTATCAGACAAATAAACTCAGAATAGTTTTAAGACCTCAAAGGAAGACCTGAAACCATAAAAACCTAATATTAATTAATAATTATAAATACATAACATTTATTATTATAATTAATATATAATATATAATTAATATTAATCAATTATGATATTATAATCAATCATATAATTAATTATATAATCAACTATAAATCAATAAACATGATTAATATTATAACTGATATTATTTAATTAATATTAACTAAATTACTCATATTACAAATTATTGGTAATTTGTGTCTTCTCTCTTTGGTTAGTTTGTCTAGAGGTTTATCAATTTTATTATCTTTTTCCCCCCCAAAGAATCAGCTTTTGGTTTTAGTGATTTTGTCTATTAATTTATCATCTTTTTTTTAAAAGATTTTATTTATTTATTTGACAGATAGATCACAAGTAGGCAGAGAGGCAGGCAGAGAGAGAGAGAGGAGGAAGCAGACTCCCTGCCTAGCAGAGAGCCTGATGCAGGACTCGATCCCAGGACCCTGAGATCATGACCTGAGCCAAAGGCAGCGGCTTAACCCACTGAGCCACCCAGGCGCCCTAATTTATCATCTTTAATTTTATTAACTTTCACTCCAATTTTTGCTATTGTTTTCTTCTGTTTGTTTTGGGTTTCTATTACTCTTTTTTCTCTAGTGTCTCTAGGTAGAAGCTTAGGTTATTACTTTTAGATCTTTCTTCTTTTCTAATATGTGCATTCAATACTATAAATTTTCCTCTAAGCACTGCTTTTGCTGCATCCCACAAATTTTGGTAAGTTTTCATTTCATTTTCATGTACAATATTTTCAAAATAATTTTTGAAACTTCTTTTATCCATATGTCATTTAAAAACGTGTGGTTTAATCTCCAAATATTTAGGGATTTTGTCACTGTTGTTCTGTTATTGACTTCTGGTTTAATTTCACTGTGGTCTGAGAACATAATTTATATGATATCTATCCTTTTAAACTTGTTTACATATGTGTTATGGCCCAGATGTTATGGTCTATCTTGGTGACTGTTCCATGTGAACTTGAAGAATGTATGTATTATGCTGTTGTTGGGGGAATATTCCATAAATGCCAACTGGATCCTGCTGATTGATGGTGCTCTTCAGTTCAAGAGTATCTTTATTGTTTTTCTATGTGTCTGTGCGTATCCATGTGTGCTCACTTCTTATGAGCACACCAGTCATTGGATTTAGGTTCCACACTAATCCAGTATGATCTCATAGTTAACGCGAGCAATTACATCTGCAAAAGTTCCTATTTCGAAATAAGGTCACATTCTGAGGTTCCAAGTGAACTTGAATTTTGGGGGGACATTACTCTACTCACTACACTTACCGCCACATCAACAGTCTCCAGTATTATAAAAGTGGATTATGGGGGCACTTGGGTGGCTCAATTGTTAGGCATCTGCCTTTGGCTCAGGTCATCATCACAGGGTCCTGGGATCGAGCCCCACATCGGTCTCCCTGCTCAGTGGGAATCCTGCTACTCCCTTTCCTGCTCCCTCTGCTTGTGTTCCCTCTCTTGCATGTCTCTGTCAAACATATAAACAAAATCTTTAAAAATAAAATAAAATAAAAAGTGGATTATGACTGAGAGAGCCACAAGGCACAGACTATTTAAGATGGGGTCCTTAAGGAAACCCAAAACAACAGAAGAGAGGGAAAATAAAACAAAATAGACATCTAGAGGAAACTGAAGTCTTTGGCACCAACAACTACAGCAAACACTAAACACAGCCTAGATCCTCATCAGATTAACCTAAAACCCTGTTCTAAAAGTCTGATTAGCTCAGGTCCTATTATCACATACATCACATCTGAACTTCGACAACATATTACAAGCCATGCTCAAAGGCAACAAAGTAGTCTGAAGAGACAAAGCAAGTATCTGAACCAGACTCAGCTATGACAACGATTTTGGAATTGTCAGGGAATTTAAAAGGACTATGATGAATGTGTTAAGGGGTCTAAAGGAAGGGGTGGACAGCCTACAGGAACAGATGAGTGATGAAAGTAGACTGGAAGGCTGGAGGAGTTGTCCTTGTCTCCTTGCCCTTCCCCCAGGGAAGATAAGGGTCTGGTAAGGCAGTTTCTCTGGATTCATGCCTTTATTAAAGAGAACATAATGCTCTTGGCTTTCAAAATGGTTACATTCCCCCAGAGTGTGTTTGAAAATGGTTACTTTCCCCTTGACTTGGTTGACGCATGGAGATTTTTGTCCAGAACCTTCACAGTGAGAGCCTGGTGGAGCTTCTGGAAGTAAAGCCCAGACAAGTTTGGGACTCCGGGGATTTTTAGCTGTCAGGTTAGTCCACACTCCGCCTCTGGCAAGTCATCAGACCGTTCGAGTGTTCCTGTTCCTACAGACTGTGGGCTCCAATGGCAGCTTCAGCTCCTGGTAAGGCACATTTCTCTGTATTCCCCTTACCCGCCAGATTTCAGGCTGGTGTGTTGCTCTATGACCTCAGTTCTCCAATGGATCTAAGAAAAGCTGTTGATTTTTGTTTGTTCAGGTTCATTTCTTGTGAGGACGGAAGGAACTGACTCCCAAGCTCTTTATGCATGAGAGTTGCCTTTTGGAGGCTTTTTGTTATTCAGAATTATACAGTTTGTTGTCACGATTATTATCTTCCCACTAATAATTCTTTTCTTCCTTCTTAAAGGCACACCCCCCCCCCTTTGCTGAAGACTATCAGGAAACAGATGTGGAGTAACAAAAATAAGAAACATGAGAAAGTTATAAAGGGTCAGAATCTTACAAACTCAGAGTAATGACTTTCTGGTCTGTGATTTTGACTTCTCCCTCTAGAAATCTGTTGAAGCCTTGGTAATTCTCCCTATCTGACCTTCAGACATGATGGCCACTGCTCTTTCTTGTTGCCAAGTTTTTCTTATCTTGTCCTTCTCCAAAAGTGTTTCTGGTGTGTTTTCTTGTATTGCTGTTACTTTGTAAACAACTTGAGGTCCAAGCCTCAGTCTTCTCTGTCCTTGGTGGTTGTCTGCCATCTTGTACAAATCCTAATCCTGTGATTAGGATTCGGGAAAATGGACTATCAGTTGGACTAGATTCTTTCCCCAGTTGGTTTGGTGTAGCGTGAATCACCTATGTCACTAAATAGCCACTTACTAGCACTTAAGCCCAGACAGGTATCCACGTGTCCAACCCAAGCCTGGCTCCAACAGGGACAGATTGCTCCTAGGAAGAGCCATTCTGAATCTGACAACTAGATATTTGACCAAACCATCAATGCACCTTCATTGTAGAAAACCTGGGAAATACAGCTAAGTATGAAGAGGAAAAGGAAAATGATCCATAATCCCATGGTCACTCTTTTTACTCCTCCGGAATTTTTACTGTGCACGGCTAATACTCAGGGGGAAGGAGAAAGGGTTCTCTAGGAATCAATAAAAATCAAGGACTGTTACTGCCTGAATTGTTCTATGTGTATGCAAAAAAAGGATAACGCAGTGGTTCAGGAAAGCGGCTGGAATATAGCCTTTTTGTTCAAACGTGTCTGGGTTCCAAATCTCAGGTCCACCACTTATTAGATGACCTTGAGCCAGCTGCTTCTCTCTGTCTCAGTGTCCTCCTCTGTGAGATGAGACCGCTCCCACCTAGCCTCCAGGGTGGTTGGGAGTTAATTCAGGGATCTGGTGTACCTAAAGCACTTTATACAGCACTGGGCACCAAGCCCCCAACAGGGAGCAGTTGAAGGGAAAGAGGAATGAGGAGAAGGAATTAGAGACCACCTAGTACATTGTGCTTAATTGGCTTCCAGCAGAGGATTTCCTGCTGTTTTAAATGGAGTGTATGACAGAGACCCAGGTTTCAGGTTGTCTTCACAGAGGAATGCCAGCTAATAAAGAAAGAAGGAGTAATAAAATCAGATAATTGCCATTCTGCAGAATCCCGTAATAATGGATTCCGTCAATATCATCAGATGCTAAAGCCATTGAATGAAATGCTGTTGGGTACGAGATGTTTACACAGTATCAAAATATCCTTTCGGGGGCACCTGGGTGGCTGAGTGGTTTAAGCCTCTGCCTTCCAATCAGGTCATGATCTCTGGGTCCTGGGATCGAGCCTGGCATTGGGCTTTCTGCTTAGCAGGGAGACTGCTTCCCCCTCCCCCTCTGCCTGCCTCTCTCCCTGTTTGTGATCTCTCTCTCTCTGTGTCAAATAAATAATAAAATCTTAAAAAAGAAAGAAGGAAGGAAAGAAAGAAAGAAAGAAAGAAAGAAAGAAAGAAAGAAAGAAAGAAAAATTAACTTAATTCTTTAAAAAATCTTTTCGCAGATTATGTATTAAGGACAGGGGAGAGGTCTCACCTTAACTAAATGATCAAAATCAGATTCATAAATAGTGGGACAGACTAACTTTCTGTGCCTCCGGATGTGATCTATTAGGGAAGGACATAGCATCACCTCCAGTAGCATCTGGCCCCAAATAGTTCCTCTGAATTACATCGTGAGGAAACAATTATGCAAACAGAGATTGGGAAATAGTCCATAAGATTCTTAAAGAACGTCAACATCATGAAAAACCAAAAATGGAGGGACAACTCTACGTGAAAATACATTAAACAGTGTGTGAACCTTAATTGTATTCAAGATGATAATTTTTTCAAAAAGGATATAAAGGACTCCAATTTAAGGAGATCATTGGAGAAATTAGAAAAAGGACTGTCTGTGACATAATATGATTGTGTCCCTGCTACCTTTCTTGTGTGCAATGATGGTATTTTGATTCTGTAAGAGAATTGTCATCCCTTTTTTTTTTTTTTTTTTTTAAGAAGCAGGCTAAGTACTTAGGGGTGAGAGTAATCTTATGTCTACAACTAATTTCAAAGCATTCAGCAGAAAAAGGTGTGGTTTACATAGATATGTGTAGCTAGAAAAAATTGGTGAAGGGTAAATCAGTATTAGTCTTTCAAAGCCAACCATGAGATCTCCTCTTTTGCAAGTTCAATATTTTAAAAAATTAAAAATTTGTAATAAAACACAGCTTCCAGATGAATGCTAGGACAAGACTTCCGAAGGACTGAGGCATTGGAACTTCCTCCTTAGGAAAATGAGAGAGTGTCTGGCTTGAAGACATAGGCGTCATCTTTTCTGGCCACATTTTCTTGCGTCTTCTTTATGGACATCTGGTCCACAAAGGTAAGTATAACCATCCTGTACACTTGAATTATATTTGGTCTTGCTTTACAGTTCCAAGAAGATTTCCCTTGAGCTAATGTTTACTAGAGTTGTAATACGACTAAATGCTCTACTATATATGGACACTAGGACTGCCTCGAACAGGCTCAAGAAAGAGCGCAATGAAAAAACCCCTATGTTCATGTTGTGGAAATTTCACAATTATCTGGGAAAAACAAAGAGTCTGTGTGAAAGCTATTTTCCTTCCCAAGAACATCTGACCTCCCTGTCACATGTGATCGTAAACCATGACTCAGACCTTTGATCACATCAGGGAAACATAGAAAGTAGGAAGTTAAGATTTTTTTTCTGGGAGATCCCTAAAGAAATAACACATAACAAATAGACAACTGACAGTGTCTAGGTTGGTTTGTATTGTCTTACATGTTGTCAATAGCGGACTACGAATTATTCTTTTCTTTGCTACTCAAAGCAGATGGAGATGGTCATGTCACAGGAAGGATGAATGAGATGGAATGCCAGCTCTTGGTGACAGAGGAAATTACTCTCACACAGTAAATGGGGAAGGAGGATGGGGGGAATTCAAAAGATGAATCCGTCTCTAACAGTACCTGCTCCAAGGGATAGTACGTTCATTTCTTCTCACCTGCCCATTCCAATTGTTTGATGAAGACTGGTTCTAGGATGATATTAAGGCAGATTCCTGGCTCAGGGAGGCAGAGGGTGATAGTTGATTAGTGATGTCTGTGTTATGATTTTTGAAAGACCATCTTGGCTTGCCTGTCACTCGGCCATCCTTGAATACCCAACATTAAACTGAATGCTGGAAAAACCCTAAAGTCTTCAAAAAAGCTTTGTTAAAGTGATGATTATAGCAATATCTAATATCTGTAAAGCACTTACAACGGGCCAGGCTGTAACCGGAATGCTTTGAGTGTATTAACTTAATTGATCCTCACGACGATTGATGAGGTAAAAGCCATTATTATCGTGCTCACGTTACAAACAAGGAACTGAAGCAGGCTTCCTCAGGTCTTTCCTCACCATGTCAGTAATCCTTTTCCAGTTATCCTATTTCAAATTTAAACCCCCATCTACTCTTTTCTGCTCTAATTGTCTCCTTGGCACCTGTCACTGAACTTGTATGATGGTAGTTAGTTATTGTCTCTCCTCTCTCCCTGGGATGTAAGTTCCTGGAGGAGTTTTTGTTGGTTGGTTGGTTTGGTTTGATTTGTTCCCTCCATCTTCAAAGCCAGCAACAAGGAACAAAGTTCCCTCTGACTTTCTCTTCTGTCTCCCTTTCCTGCTTTTAAGGATTCTTGTGATTATCGGACCCACCTGGGTAATACAGATTAATCCCCTTATTTTTAGGACAGCTGATTAGCAAACTTAATTTCATCTATAACCTTGATTCCCACATGACTTGATGCCACATGAATCAACACATTCCCAGGTTCTGGGAATTAGTATGAGGATATCTTTTGGGGGAGGGCGTTATTCTGCCCACCTCACAAGTCCTGAGGAGTGCTTGATGATCCACAAAACCTTCCTGGTTGCAGCTGATGTTTCTCATTCCTCACTTCTGACCCCCTCAGAACCAGCTTCCTTGGGGTATCCATTCTCCCTGAGCCCTGTAACCCAAGGGTGGGCCTAGGCATTGCCCAAATTCCCCAAGGCTCATTTAAAACAGGATGAAAACATCACTGTCACAACTGGCACTGACACTCCTCTTAGCCAGAGAGATATCTGGACAACTGTTAGGGCAGAAGGTGGGGCCCGAGGGTGGAGGAGTCAGCATGAACCCAGGCCACAACTCGGGGGCTCGAGAGACAGAGAGAGGCCAGGAAAGCAGTGGGGTGAGAGGAGCCTGACAGCGAGAGGCTGTGGCCTGGGTGGAAGAAGACTTGAGGATGTCCCCTAGGAATAGAGTGCCCATAGGCATTTTAGCTTGGGAAATGCTTGGCTGAGAAGCCAAAATTTGTGTTTCTGTAATATGAATCCTCCCCATCTCCATGTAGCCCTCCAAACTCCAGAAATACCCAGGACACTGATGACTACCTGTAGGCAGGAAGTCTTGGGGGATCTCTGCAAAGAGGCTAACAAACATAGTGGCCAGAGGGGGTCCTGGAGGTGTCAGCTACCCCTGCCCTGGGAACTTGCTGAAAAGCTGGGAGGGTTTTGGCTGTCTGCAGTCCATGGAACAGGGCATCCCAGGAAGGGCTTTGCCCTCTTCCCCAGACCCTTGAGGTCCAGTGGAACTCATCTCATCTAGACCTCATGGGATGGCGAAAGTCTATTAGATTTCTAGATCTCACAACTAAAGCAAGGCTGTACCTGTTCATTTTATGTTCTTGAAGGCGTGGGGATAACAGGAGGGCATTCCAATTGGAACACCATAGGTTTTCAGGCTCCTGGCACCCAAGCTGCTCTCCCCCAGGCTTCCCCCTCCCTGCCCCATAGAGGACTCACCTTTGACCCTGTCGTCTCTATCTGAAGTCCAGTAACCCCCCTCTGTCCCCAATTTAATCTTCTCAGGGCCCAAAGAAAGGGGGAAATGTTCTTTCTAACTCTCACTTCTTAGTTTCCAAGCCATTCCAAGCTGCATCTGGCACAAAGTGGAACCAATAGATGTTTATGTTCCTTGGGGTCAAAGTGTAGGCGGTTTTTAAGGTTTCTGATACATGTTGCCAAACTGCCTTCTAGAAATCTGAGAAGGTCCTTCTCCCTCAACTTTTGCCAGCACAAAGAATTGCCATTTAATAAATTTCTGCCAATATAACATGAAAAAAAATAACCACCTCATTTTCAGTTCTTTGATTACATGTGAAGATGGGTTTTTAAAGTATACACATTACCCCTTCAAATGGGGTGAGTAATAATGAAAAGCCTATTTTAAATGTCGTTAAATCTCTATTTAGATATGAGAAAATTTCAATACATACGAAGAAGGGAAGGTATTGTTATCTGTGCCACTTTTGTTATGAGAGCTTTGGCTAGGGAAGGGGAAAGGAGAAAAACCAGAGAAACATGAGGAAGAGGAATGGAAAGAGCAGAAGAAATAAAAGAGGGAAAGAAGAGATTAAAAGGACAAAACTCAGAATTGGGGAAAAAAAGGAGGTTTTCTCTTTTAAATGGAGTACAGGAAAGGGAGAACAGAAAAAAAAAAAAAAACCAGTATGAATTGATCCTTCCATGAGACTCTTCAAATAAACTGTAAATCGTACAATGAACTAAAAAAACCCAAACTAAAAACCCCAAAGACATCAAATCCAGCAACAGACTCCGTGTGAGTGGGAAAAGGGGAGGGAATGTGGAATGGTCCTGGTTCTCCATGAGCTGAAAGTACAAGGAAATCCCTACTGACACCGTGCAACTTAGATTAGATGCACTCTTCCAGGATTGTGCCCGAGCGTTGGGATTGGGTTCTTGTCCTTCACACCGGGGCACGCTTGGCTCACGTCCCCGGCACGGCTGGCTGAAGTTCAAGGTTGGCCGCTTCTGCACATCTCATGACTCCCCTCTCCCGGCATTGTTGTTTCCTACCCTGGTGTCAATGCTTTCACTTTTCCATTCACAGTCATAAACCAATAAAGGCTAACTTCAGTGCGATAGTCCCCAAACTACGGCAGCACAGCCAAGGGGGCAGATGCACCATCGGATGCTGGCTGCCAGGCAGGGGTTCCAGGTGACAGTTCAAAATGCCCATTGGACAGCAAATAGCTTTCTCTGGTTGGGGGGTGTGAGAGGAGCAGAGGGTGTTGGTTTGTCTGGTGGCCAAGGGTGATGAGGCTGTTGGAAAGTCGAATATACAAAAATCAGCGATGGGAAAGTTAACAGTAGATGAGGTCAACGCCAGTTAGGTATGAAGCTACTTCGGTTCTGACCTACTTTGTGAGAGTCACTAACATAGGTGACTAAGGTGTTCAGTCTGGGAGCGCATCTCAAGGAGCTCAAGTAGAGTTCTAAAGAACCACACTGAATACCCACCCGCCATGCTCCTGACTGGCCCAGGAAATCCCCAAGGGACTGGGGGGCCAGTCCTGTTTGCTTGTGTTGCCGCCAGAGCAGAAAGTGCCCCCCACCTCACCGGCTGCAGCCTGGTCCAGGTGTGGTCAGCAGCCGGGCCTCACCCCACCTCCCTGGGGACAGTGTGTCCAGCTGCCACCACAGTCAACCCCCACCAAACTTTTCCATGGATTTCTTCCCTTCATCCACTCCCAGTGACCTCAAGACATCTCAGCTCAATACTTTAGGGTGCGTCTTTTAAGGACATTTTTTAAAAAGATTTTATTTGTCAGAGAGAGAGAGCAGCAGCAGGGGGAGTGGCCGAGGGAGAAGCAGGCTCCCTGCTGAACAAGGAGCCTGATGTGGAGCTTGATCATAGGACCCTGGGGTCATGACCTGAGCTGAAGGCAGATGCCCAACTGACTGAGCCACCTAGGTGTCCCAGTTAAGGACACTTTTTAATGCAACCACCAGGTTCCATCATCATGGAAAATAAAATTAAAAGTCAGTTCATACTTGGATTTCCCCCTAGTTGTCTAAAAGGTGTCTTTTTACAGCTGGTTTATTGGAACCAGGTCAGGACTCCAATGAGGGCATCTTTGGAGGGAAGTGCGTTACATTTTCTTAACAGTCTTTTTTGTTCCTTCCTTTCTTTCCATGTCCTTGGTTTGTTGAGGCAACTAAGTCACTGATCTAAGAGGACCTGCTCCTTGCACAGCAAATAACTGGGATCCTCTCCCCACTTGGTCCCCTGGAAACACTCCACACTCAGGCACCTGCCTCCTGACCCTCCTCCCGCTTTGGGTCTCCCTCTCAAATCCCAACCTCCCAACAACAGTTCCCCCACCATGGGTTCGGCCAGGCCTTCCTCTCCCCCTGCTCTGTTTTGCACGGATCACCTGAGCCTCCCTCTTCTTTAGGGTTCTCTCCGCTTGCCATGACCAGGATCAGTGATCACAAAGGAGAGCCGGAGGGCTGAGTCAGCAGGCACGCTCCTGCTGGAGGAAGATGGGGCAAGTTCCGGCTGTGCAGCGAGAACGCGGGGGAGGATACGGGGGCATCTTATCTGTGCGGGTATCTGCCTTCTGCACCAGGTAGCGCCTGTTGGGGGGGCTGCATCTGAAGGCCGAGCGCAGGGCATCTAGAAGGAGCCCCCGTGTGACTACAGGCAGTGGGCCTTCTGTATCGCCTTTGGGCCAGTGGCCTGTGCCTGAGGAGTCGTGATGGGCAAGCCCGATGTAAATGTGTGATAGAGCCTTCAGGTACATTCTTCCCACTCCTGAGAGAGAGTCGGAACCTCTTGGCTGATGTCATGCGGCGCTGAGTCATTTTCGGGGGGGCCCCCACTCACGCTAGCCATGCTCACTCTCGCTCTGAGGAGTAACTCTCGTGCCGAGGCCTAGTCATCTCGGCTGTGGGCTGTGGATGTTTCCCTCTGAGCTAACCGCAGTGGTTATGGGAACCGTGTCCCCTCTAGTCCCCTCTGCAAACTTTCTTCCCTTCACCCCCAAACTTGTGGGGTACCCCTCCAACCCCAGGGATCCAAGTCTTCACGCTCATGAGGCCGGGACACGTCCCTGCTCACATGCCTGCTCAGGCATGAGGGGACCACAACGCCTTCATTGTTTTCTCGGACTTCACTTCTGTTTTGAGGACTCCCAACCTCCATTAACTCGGGATTCTCCTCTGTCCCCAGGATTGCATGCGTGCGGGGGTGAGGCTGTGTGGGGAGTGTGGGGCTGGTCAGCCTCCGGTCCTTGGGACATCTCTGATCCATGCTGAGTCACATCCGCAGTGATGCTCTGGCCCCACGTGGCCCAGGCCGTCAGCTCCCACGGGTGGCGTTTAACCCGTCCCCATTTCTTCTAACTTGGATGATCAGTGACTTCCTCCCCCCTCACGAGATCAGGGTTCCTCTGTGGTCCCTAAAGTAGAACCCCCTGGGGTGATAGGATGAGGCACTTCTTGGTTTCCCACTGCCTCCCCCCTGTGGTGTGTGGGGCTCAGACAAGTGCTCCCATGCGGGGCTGGGCTGCTGGGATCTCTGCAGGCTGCCCCTGTCTCTACCTGGGCAGGGGGAGCAACCCCTCCATCCTCGCTCTCTGATCCCCACAGCTTACTGGGGTCTCTGTCATACCCTTCCCTTGGGGCGCTGCTCCCTCTGTGGGCTCCTTCTCAACGATCTGCCAGCATCTTGGGCTGTTTGCAAGGAGCCCCTTTAATGAGGTCAGTGGGTCCGGAGGGGTGGGGAGGTCAGTGAAGAGCTGGCAGAGGAAAGATAGTGGCCCTGAGGCCTTGAGATTGTTGGACCGTGGCTCAGAGCCATGGTGGGGGCGGGGGGTGGATGGTGGAAGAGCGCATGACCCTGGGGGAGGTCGGAGGGATTCAGGATTCCTCGGGCATTTGCTAAGAGACAAAAAGATCTAGAGGAGAGACTTCAGGGTCAGCTGCTCCTGCGAGGAGAGTCCACTAGCTCCCCCAAAACAAAGTTCTCTAGTTCTGATTGTAAAGCTTGCAGAAATTCGAGGAAAAACCATTCAGTTGCAGGTGGGAGAGAAGTTGATTCACCCCTTTGCCCATCAGGTCCGCCGCGGGCTGGTGTCCAGTCTCTGGTAATTTCCATCACTGTCCTGGGAAGGTTTCTTGAGGTCTGTCTTGGAACCCCGGCAACAGAGGGATGTTACTGTGTGAGTGACGAATGACAGAAAGGGTCCTCTCGAAGTTTCTTCTCAGTTGTTCTCACTACTGGGCCTGGGGGAGGAAGTTGGGGAGATAGGGGGCAGCCTGAGGCACCCCTTGCCTGGCCATCATGTGCCAGCACAAAGCCCAAGGGGTGCTCATCTCTCCAGGCTCTTGCTTCTTGACTCCACTGTCATCTCTGTTGTCAGGGTACCTGCCTCCCCGGGCCATGGATGCCCAGAGACAGATATGGGTCCCCTGTCCTTGCAGGGAATTGCTGAGTCCAGACATCTTACAGGCACCCAAGCTCAGGGACTGGCTGAGCTTCTTGATTCCCCCATGGTGGGGGGCCTCCCGGCACAGGGAAGGGGTGTACAGGAAGGTGGGGCGGTGCTCTCAGGGAGTGTCCCTGGAGGGAAACAGCCAGGATGCTGTCTCCGGTGTCCCGTACGGAGCCTCACATGGGCTGGCTCAGGTTGTAGAGTGGCTTTGCCCTGGGATGAGCACACCTGATTTCAGCCTGAGCACTGAGGCCCGGGACCCCACAGAGCTTCAGTTTACTCATCTCTGCAATGGGCACAGCTGTGTTGCAGGCAAGGCTTCCAGGTCTCTCTCTCCAGAATTCTCTGCCTCCGAGGTCCCAAGGACCTGAGCAATCCTAAAGGAACAGAGGTAGGCAGACTCCCGAGCCCTGGGTCACACTCTCTCCTGTTCCCTGGCAGCGAGGAAGAAGAATAGCGTTATTATTATTCCACTGGGCCTGGTCGACTATCTTCCCTTCCCTTTGCCCTTTCCTTGTCCCTTTCCCCCTTCCTGCTGCCCTCCAGCCCTGCCCTCTGTAGGCCCCCACTCTGGGCCCTGGGCCTGGCCCTCCCCCTGCTGGCCCAGCTCACACAGCCAAGCTCTCACCTCTCACCTGCTGGCCCTCCCCTCCCTGGGAAGCCCACAGGGCCCGCTGTCCTCACAGGTTCCATGGAGGCCCCTGCAGCCCCCACCCTGCCGGCCTCCCTTCCCCACCCTGCCTCCCCCCTTTCTGCCTGGCCTTTCTCTCTGTCTTCACTCTGCCTTTGGCCTGGGCCTCCCTTCTGGTCCTGCACTGGCCTCCAGCCACCTGGCCAGACTGGTCAGCTGCTCCTACTCCCCCGCCCACCAAACGGAGTCACTACCTCCCACCATCTCCCCACATTTGAGCCATCCTGCAAATCGGCCCAGGGGCCTGGCATCTCCGCCAGGGGGCACCTACCTCTCTGGGAGCCCCAGGGGTCCCTCACCTGCTGGGCTTAGGGAGCAGCACGTGCCTGGTCACTGTGGGGCAGCCCCGTGGCACCCCCCATCTCCCCAGTGAGTTCTCAGCCACGTGAGTGTCCTGCGTGGGTCACCCAGTGGGTGCCCTTCCTTGGGATCAGTCCACAGGCCAAGAAAACATGACAAACTGCTCTGTGTCCATGCCTGCCCCCTGCTCCGGGCTCTCAGAGATCCCCTTGGGAGGGGATGGCTGGGCTCAGTGGACTCAGGGTACATTTCCTTGCAGGGCTGTTCCCCTCCCTGAGGCCAAGCATAACCCCCACCTTATTCAGAAGGAGCAATGGTGCCTGGCACTTACCCCATTCCCTGAAGCCAGCCGCCCCAGGAGACAGGGACCTGGGCTCCCTTTGGCAGAGGGGGGCTGTGGCAGCGGGAGTAGGGGTGAAGCTCTGGTGCAAGGGGCTGGGCCCATGGAGCCCTGGGAGGTGGGGCTGGGACCCTTGCTGAGGAGAGCACCCTGCTCTCTGTGGGTCCTGGGCCCTCAGAGGGCAACTGCTCAGCTCTGTGCCTGAAGCTGGCCCTCAGCATCCTGCTGGGTGAGGACTGTGCTCCCACAGCTTCCCTGGGGGCAGCTGGAGGCTGCGAAAGAGAGTTCCAGCAAGAGGGGAAGGCTGACTGGAGGGGCTTTTCTGAGCCACCTGGGCCTCATGGCCTCCATGCTCTCCATGACTCCTTTCCCCGTAGGCCCCCGTGCAGCCAGAGCTGCTACTTCTCCCACCCAGGACAGAAGCAAGAAAAGGCTGGACCAGCCAGATATGGGGGGCACCCATGTTTATACTCTTCTGTTTGACCAGATGGGCCAGACACCCTGAACTGGGGTGGCCCCAAAGCAGCAGCATGCCCCCTCTAGGAGGGTGAGTATTGGCTAAGTATGGGGAGTGCTGACCCCCAAGAACTTGCAGAACACAAGCTCCCTGCCCTCCTCAAGGTGGGGCATGGCCTGGCATGGCCAGCCTCCAGAATTACACTTCCTTTTGGTCCTTAGACTTCTTAGTCTTGATAATGGCCTTCCTGTGGGGGTGAAAGTTCATGGTTTGAAGACAGACCCTCAGACTGGTGCCTCTTTTCTAGGATTTACGGGTCAGGGGGGAGCCCAGATTCCTCTAGCTGATGGCCTTGGGTTTGCAGATGATTGTAAAGTGAATGCGGTCTATTGGAAAACCCCAACCTTGAGCTCTACATTCTAATGCCAGGGGCCAGTGCAGAGACAGGCAGAGTGGGAGGACCCCCTCCATAAGATCCTTCCTGAGCCCAGCAACTTCTCTGGGGCTCAGTTCTACCTTGAGTGGAACCTCTACTGGGCCCTGGTCCAGGCATAGGCCAAAGAACATGCTCCTGGGAGGCCCCATCTTCCCCAAGCCCTCTGCATCCTCTAGGCCAGGTGTGGCAGGAATCTGAGGCGCCCGCTAGATCAAGGGTAGGGAGACTGGCTCTTTCCGGAGCCCAGAAAGACCCTTTGACCCTGGGTCTGCTGTACATAGCTCTGAGCGCTGCTGGGTGGGGTTGGCAGTCCAGGGAGCTGTCTGGGGGTGGGGTGCTTTCCTCTTTATTTATTTGTGGTGGGAGTAGTAATCTCTCCCCAGACGTACCTCCCCCCACCAAAGTCCGGATTTCTGGGGCCCTGGGGAGCTGGGTAGCCTGGAGGTGAAGTCTTCATAGGGCAACAGAAGTGGGCCTCTTCTGTGCAGATCACCCTGGAGCATTTGTGCTCTTTTCGGTTTGGGAACTTCTCTGGGATACATCTAGTGCTTGGCATTCCCAGGCTCCAAATCACCTCCCACCTGTGGACCCTCCCCTCTCGCTATGACCTTTGTGATACCTTCTCCTCCCCTGGGCACCAGCATCTCAGACAGGGCTGACCGAGGACAGAGCTGTGCAATGTCCTCCCAAGTAAGGAAACCAATGACCCAACTAGTTGGATCCATGGGAAAGGAACTCTCTCACCCAGGGCACCCCAGGCTCTTGCCCGGGGCAGTGTAAGCACTGGGTTCTCAGAGCCTCAGCCAAGACCCACAACTAAAAAGGGCTCATTGGTAGCTGGTCCATCGCTATCCATCTTGCACCTTGTCCCCTTAAGACAGGCTTCCAAGGTGCGTGATGCTTTCAACCTTGGGTGGTGTGATGGAAGTCATGTCGTAGCCGATTTTCCTTCCCAAGTGCTATTTGGGGGCAATGTTTAATGAGCTCTAAAGGAAGGTCAGGCCCTCCTGCTTTAACTGGGAGTGATTTACTGAGACCCGGAAGAGATACACCAGCAATCAAGGTTCTTCTCATGAGCAAATGATTAGACTTGGAGGTCTATTTCCTTCCACTCAAAATGGTACCTTTTAAATGGCTCAAGGGGAATGAAATGATACAAGGTCTTGAGATTCTATGGAGAGCTTATGGCTGCCCCAGTGCCATGGGCCTCCTCCAAGGCCTGCCTTTGCCTACTGCTTGGGATTCTGTAGAGTTTCATAGTTTCCAGAGCTCGTAGAATTAAGCCATAGGAGTACCTGAAATCTTCACTTACTCTCCTCCTGATTCCAGTATCCCCAGCACCAGCTAAGCTGCCCTGCCTTTCCTTCCCACAGATGAGATGCTCTCAGGAAATAGCAAGGATTTTCCAAAGCAATATAAAATACTTGTTCAAACCAATCCATAGAAGAACAGGGCAAAAGGCTTAGGTATGGAGGGCTGGCTCAACTGTCCTTTGGTCATCTGGTTATAGAAAGAGAACTTGGTACTTCTTACGTATTTTAGAAGGAGTAAACAGCATTACATGGTCTATGATAAAGAAAACCGATCCCATATGAAGCCCATTTCGACAGCCTCACTCCCTCAGGTGGCTGTTCAGAAGGTCCTTGCCTGACCAGCTTTTTACGTGATGTCTTACATGGCCTCCCACCCCCAGTTGTTTTTTTTTTTTTTTTTAAGGATTATATTTATTTATTTGACAGACAGAGATCACAAGTAGGCAGAGAGGCAGGCGGGGGGGGGGGGAGCAGGCTCCCTGCTGAGCAGAGCCTGATGCAGGAATCAGTCCCAGGACCCTGAGATCATGACCTGAGCCAAAGCAGAGGGTTAACCCATTGAGCCCCTCAGGTACCCCTGCCCCAATTATTTATTTTTATTGTTGTTGTTGTTGAAATCAAGTATTTAATGCTGTCAGGATCAATAATTTGGAATATGGTAAGCTTTCTGGGGCACGTTTCCCATTCATAGATCCACAGATGGTAGAGCTGGAAGGAACCTCACAGATCAGCTGGTTCCACAGTTCTCAAACTTGAGCATGCATCAACATCCCCTGAAGGCCTCCTTACAACACAGATTGCTGGTCTGTCTCCAGGAATTTCTGATTCAGTAGGTCTGAAGGGGCACTGATAATCTGCATTTCTAATTTCTGAAGTGATGCCAATGCTTCATCACTTTTGAGAACTACTGATTTAGTCTAACTAACCAGAAAGTTTAAGTGACTTGTTCCTACGATCCTACATAATTGATCTAAATATATATTGCTTTTAACAATTGCCATTCATTTTTTTTTTAAGATTTTTACTCTTTTATTTGAGAGATAGCACAAGCAGGGGGAGCAGCAGAGGGAGAGGAAAAAGCAGACTCCCTGTTGAGCAGGGAGCTCCATGCAGGGCTGGATCCCAAGACCCTGACATCATGACCTGAGCCAAAGGCAGAGTTTTTTTTTTTTTTTTTTTTTTTTTAAGATTTTATTTATTTATTTGACAGAGAGAGATTACAAGTAGGCAGAGAGAGAGAGGAGGAAGCAGGCTCCCCGCTGAGCAGAGAACCCGATGCGGGACTCGATCCCAGGACCCTGAGATCATGACCCGAGCCGAAGGCAGCGGCTCAACCCACTGAGCCACCCAGGTGCCCCAAAGGCAGAGGTTTAACGGACTGAGCCATCCAGGTGCCCACTGCCATTCATTTTTATACTATAGTTCTTTTTTTTTTTTTTTAAGATTTTATTTATTTATTTGACAGAGAGATAGAGAGAGCACAAGTAGGCAGAGTGGAAGGCAGAGGAGAGGGAGAAACAGGCTCTCCACTGAGAAGAGAGCCCGATGCGGGGCTCGATCCCAGGACCCTGGGATCATGACCTGAGCCGAAGGCAGCCACTTAACCGACTGAGCCACCCAGGCTCCCCTATACTGTAATTCTTAAGGTAGGTTTAAATTAAATAAATTCCAAGGTCTTTTACAATTTCTTTAAGGAGCTAAGATATAAACTTAGGATTTCAGTACCTTGTAATTATAGGTCAAACTTAAAGCCGTTTAGACAAAATACCACATAAAGGGCTAATTATTTACTGTGAGAAGTTGTTGTAGTAAGGTCAGTTCTCTATTTAAATTCCCTTTACAGTCTGCATTGTTTAAATTTAGTTTTATTATCCGTAAACAGATCCTTTCTTATAATAGCAGCTAATATTTTTGGAGTAATGTGTGCCAGGCATTGTATTATACTCTTTATGTCCGAGAACTTTAAGACGAGAATGACTCACCAAATTCTAAAGGAGTCAAGCATCTTGCTCTCCTTGGTCAATTCTCTATTTTATTTGGCCATTTCAACAGCATCTACACTGCATAGTTTACAGATTTTGAGACATTAGCATTAATGTTCTAGATGAGGATTTTTGCCACATAATGTTCCCTTTTTTTTTTAACAACCCAGAACAAGACTTTTCAATGACTCACATTTTTACCCGGAACCACACACAAAAATTTACAAATTATTATATACTAACTTTTTATTTAATGTTTCCAGTCTGTGTTGGAAGGCCCAACCTAGAATCAGGGCCATCTTTTTCAACGAAACCAATTTGAAATTTTTTAAATTTGTGATTAATTTGTTAACATGTGTTTTAAAATTTATTAATAAACTTGGGAGACTAGAGAGGCACAAGGAAAACCAGGGAAACCTTTTTTTGGGTGTAGGAGATCTGGCTCAGTTTCGACCAAAGAGTTAACTACCTATATGAGGGAATCATCATAAATATTGATTACTTACCACTTGGTCTCCAGCCAAACCACCTAATAAGCCCAGGGTAGCTTGGCTGATAAGGAAGGTTCTAGTAATTCATTTTTATATTATGATAAGCTTTGGCCAATTTATCTTTCGGGATCATGCTGGACTCCAAGTGTTTATAGACAGTTGATTTCCGTAAGCTGAAACCTATTTCTTGATGCTCTCCTTGGTGCTCTGGGTGGGTAGGACTTTTAAAGGCATCATTGTCAAGAAATGTTCTTGATGTCCTCTCCCAAGACTTTGTACAGACCCCTTCTCACCTTTAAGACTCTTTCACATGTTGGTTAGCCCTATGCCTTGACCCTTCCTTTGCATTTTGTGACAGGTAGTTCTACCTCTGACCAGCTCCTTTCTGTCTTCATGGGTTCCAATCTTTCCACCAACCCCTTTACTAGCTCTCTTCCCTGGAGTTAGCTCCTTGATTATTTTCTTACATTATGAATTATTTTCTACAAACCTGCAAGCTTCCTCCACTATCTTTACTCTGACCACTCTCCCTTCTATAGCTCCATGGAGAGTGGGTGGTATTTTGGGGTATTCCAAACCGTTGGGTCCAAAGTGGAACCCCCCCCCCCAAGCCCCATCCTGAAGCCCCATGCTGCCTCTCCTTATGAATTCTCCCATGACCAATATAGTCCTGGTGTAAGAAGCCCCAGAGACACTGTTGGCTTCACAAGCCCCCTCCTTGCTTCATTTTGTCCCCTGGTCTCCTAACCACTGCTGGAATCCACATGTCCTTCCATGTCTCCTCCAACCTCAGTTCCAGCACCATCTCCTCCAAGAAGCCTTAGGGTTTAAAGAAAGTTTTATTCATCTGTGTGACCCCAATTACATGCACATCGCAGGTTCTCATTAATGCTTTATCCGTGAACTGCCACATCCCACATAAAGCTGGATCTTTCCAAATTGACAAATTAGTAAGAGGGTGTGCCCTCAGCATCAAACTCGCTAAACCGGACTCCTTCTGCTTCTACAAAGAAGGTATCTCTAAACGCTGGAGCTTATTCTCTGTTGCTAGCTAGATTTAATTTTTATTTGCCCATTTTGCAGAAGTCTGGGAACAGGGAATTTCCTCCCATCACTTGCATTATCTTTCCTATTTCCCGTTGTTGACTGCTTGTTTACTGGCATCGTTGTAATCCTCGTAAAAAATTCCATCCAAGTTTATTTTCTTAAAGCTATGATATAACTCACATATTTTTCCGTGTCGCTAAACATCAAATACAATTTTTTCATGCAAGATACATCCTAATTAGCCAAATGTTTCACTTTCATAAGCACTGCGTTGTTCACTTCTCATATGTAATTCTCCATAGGGTTCATTCTTTAATTGTTTTGATTAAGTTGGGGGCTCTTTGAGAACAAAAAGACTTTTGGAATGCAGCCTGCAGGAACATTTTCAAATTCTCCAGCTGCATCCTCCGGTGGTGGGAGGTGTGCGGGCTTTCCCCTTTCAGCCATTTGGCAGGAAGGTGACTTTTTATGTCACTGTCACTGGCTCAGGCCAAATTTGCCCCCTGGCTCTTTCCTCTCCAGGAGCCTCTTGAATGATCTGCCACCTTTTCTCCTGCTGAGGGCTCTGGCACAGGGTGCTTGGGACACCGGGACCGTGGTCATGGGCAGGGACAGGAGGCCGTGGGTCAGCTGTATGGTTGGGCAGAGCTGCATAAAATCTGTGTGTGATTCGGGACTGGTCATCTGAGAGTGTTAGGTCTGTGTGTGTGTGTGTGTGTGTGCGTGCGCATGCACATGTTGTTTTCTGACTTTAGATCTCCTTACACACTTGCATGATTGGTCTATGGGTTTTGTGTGATTAGCCAAATATGTGTATTTGAATGTGAGTGTGTGTATGGGAGAGTTAATGTGTGTGTGTGTCCTTGCGGGCATGTGGAGTGACTTGGTTCTGATTTCTCTGCACATGTATCTTTGGATGAGTTTGTGGTGTGTGTGTGTTTGTGTGGGTGTTTCTAGTTAGGGTGTGTCTCTGCATGTGCACGTGTGTGGGAGGGAGGTGCATACCCACATGCTTGTGTGTCTATGACTGTGTGTGTGTGTTTCAGGGTCGGTGTGCGTAATTCTGGCTGTGAGTCATGAAGATCTGAGGAAAGACCACAACACCCAGCCCAATGATTCTGGACTTGGGTGGGGACTGAACTAATTGGGCAAAACCCCCTTTGATGGCTAAGTGATATACCCCCCATTTGTGGCCCTCTAGGAGCCTATTAAGAAGGACCAACTTCTCGACAGAGAAAATAATGAACAGACATCTGGGGTGTCATCATCCCTCAGCGCCGGGGCCTCTCATCCCCACAGGAGGCTGGGCCAGGGCTGGGGCTGGCTGCTGGGTCTGGGACCACACCCTCTAGTCTCCACAGCCCCGCTCCATGTAACCTGAAGCTGCTTTTCCGGTAGGTTCCAGACATTTCCTCAGGCTGACAGCCAAGGGCTGCCCCAGGTGACATACAACCCCTTTGTCTTGCTGTGGCTGTGGGAGCTTTTTCTTGGAAACTGGTTCCCTGTGGTGTTGAAAGCGGGGTGCCTGCCAGCCATCTGTGAGGACAAGAGGAAAAGTACCTGTTCCCCCCACCCCCCACCCCACACCTGGTTCTCAGATCCAGGAATTTCCTCAGGGAAGGCTCCTGCGTGTGCTCATTCGTCCAGGCGGGAAGCTCATGCATTCCGGAAGCCAGAGTATCAGGGTGGCCTGGACACAGGCAGCTAGAAACAGGGACCCTGCAGGGAGAGAAACCCGCAGACTGGAGACAGGACCAGTTCCCAAAGCTTCCTCACCAACCCGTGGTGACCATGTTTGTCAGGGACTGTCCTGGAGGTCCCCACAGTCCCGGGCACCCAGGATACCTGGTCACCCTCACCCCACCCCAGGTAGCACTGGGGTCTCCTGAGGGGAAGCTGCCTCTTGCCCAAGGAAGTGTCCTCGCTGAGTGAACCGCGTGGGGCCCCAGGATTGGGGCAAGACTGGGGACTTGACTCACCACACTCAGACTGGCCGAGCCTGGGTTTTCCTTCTGTGTCTGGCCTGTGTCCACCTTCCCTGCCACCAAGAACGTGTGGCTGAGGCTTTCCATGGAAGATTCAGGCTGTGAATAGCTGTTGTCACCTCAGTTTGGTTTCCCACAGTTTGGTCACCTACACCTACCTCCCCGAGGTCCGGTGGAGCTGGGGGTGGGAGGGTGGTGGTGGGTGGTGGGAGTTGCTGAGAGAGTGGGGATCAACATCGAATTTGAGATCGTTGCCCGGCTTTTGGTGAGAGAAAAGCAGAGAGGTCCTGGGACTTTTGAAAACTGAGGTTTTGTGATTCTAGAACCAGGCTGGGTTAGAAGCTTTCGAGTTCTGTCACCAGAGGAGGAAAGCAATGAGCCTTCATTCAATGAGGTTCAGAGGAAAAGCAGCCAGGGTTGTGAAGGTCCCCCCTAATGAGTGGCCCAAGTGCTGAGGCCAGTGCCCCCTGAGGGCAGACGAGCTGCTGACAGTGAAGGGGAGTTTTCAAGGTGGACGGGGGAAGTGATGAGCAGGGGAGGTGCATGGGAGCAGGACAGGCTGACCAGAGCCCCTCTAGGGCTAGGATGCTGTAGAGGGGCTACAGGTATGACCTCAGAAACCAAAGTCAGGGAATTCTGAGGCCAAGCCTGGGTAAGCAAGACCTGATACATGATAAGGAAGACCCTGAAGTTCCCAGACATCCTTTCTTCCCCCCACCCTGCACGCCTCCAGGCCCCAGCTCCTTCTAGCAGGACTTCACCCCTCCTCCTGGTGCCACAGCCTCCCTCTGCCAAAGGGAGCCCAGGTCGCTGTTGCCTGGGGAGATTAGCTTTGGGGAATGGGGTAAGTACCAGGCACTGGGCACTGTTGCTCCTTCAAGGGGGGGTTGCACTTGGCCCTGGGGAGGGGAACAGTCCTGCAGGGAAAGGTATCCTGAGTCCACTGACCCCAGCCACCCCCTCCCAGTGGGAACCCCGAGGGCCTGGAGGGGCCCCAGTATGGACACAGAGCAGTTTGTCACATTTTCTTGGCCTGTGGACCGATCCTGAGGAGGAGCACTGACTGGGTGACCCTGGCCGGACCCCCATGTGGGTGAGAATCACTGGGGAGTTCATTTAGAAGAGGTGTAGGTCCGGCTACTTTGATGAATACTGAGAACTTTCCCTTCCGCAATGGCTTTCTCTTCATACAACGTCACATGCCGCATGAAACAGAACTTAATGTCTTCTACAGAAGTCTCTGCAGTTTTTAAAATGATTTAATGTAAATGAAAACTTCTGGTCACCTTAGAACAGGTAGCCAGCCAAATCATGAATAATTGTCTACCTTCAAAATCAACAAGTAGGGGATGAATTTCTGTTCCTGGGACATCTGCTAACATTTTCTGGGGGCTGCGGGCACCGCTCATCAGCAGCAGTAACAACTGGAGTGGGGGAGGACGTTCTCCTAGGGGACAGGGGAGATGGGCAGCAGGTATGGCTGAGTTCCCTTAAGCGGCAGAAACACCGTGGGGCTGCTGGCTGGGGGCAGACGGCCCTGGTCTAAGGACAAGGAGCCTGAGGTTTAGGCCTGATTTTCTCTGTGAAGTTGGAGGCAAAGGCGTCCTGGATGTGGGGAGCGGTGGGGGCGGGGGACAGCCTTGTGCCAGGAAAGGGATCCTGGATCTCCACGATCGCCATTTTTAAAAAAGATTTTATTTATTTACTTGACAGACAGAGATCACAAGCAGGCAGAGAGGCAGGCAGAGAGAGAGGAGGAAGCAGGCTCCCATGCGGGGCTCTATCCCAGGATCCTGAAATCATGACCTGAGCCAAAGGCAGATACTTTAACCCACCAAGCCACCCAGGCGCCCTGATTTTCTTCTATTTTTTAAAAAAGATTTTATTTATTTATTTGACACAGAGAGAGAGGGAAAGAGAGAGAGAGAGATCACAAGTAGGTGAAGAGGCAGGCAGAGAGTGTGTATGTAGGGGGAACAGGCTCCCCGCTGAGCAGGGAGCTGGATGTGGGACTCCATCCCAGGACCCTGAGATTATGACCTGAGCCAAAGGCAGAGGCTTAACCCACTGAGTCACCTAGGCGCCCCTCCACGATCACTATTTTGAGTGCGTGACCCTTTCCAACTCCAGCTCTACTCTGACCTCCTGGGGCCCTTGTAGGCTCATGACTCGACCATGCTGCACCTCAGTTTCCCCGTCTGTAAATGAGGCTAATGATAGTCTATACCTCATAGGCGGTTTGGAGAATGAACTGATTTTATTTGTCAAGTGCGTTGCCGGCTGACTGATCCTTAGGACTCTTGATATAAATGGTGGAAGGTGCTGTCACTGTCATTAATGAAGTCTCCTTGTGGGGGTTGGGGTGATGGCGGTGGATTCTGAACCTGGCTGGGCAGGAAGGGCCGGTATTCAATGACAATGAATCAACAGAGGTGGGGGACTCCGAGTCTGGGGGCAGGAATCCCCCCCCACAAAGGGTTTTTGCATCAGAATGGGAATGTTGCCTTCACCCCTAGAGAGGAGTTGGGGGTGCCTGGGATTCCAACCCCAGCTCTGACCTGCCAGGTGTTTGGTATTGGAGTGAACTTTTTTTTTTTAATCCTCCAACCTAGGATTAAAAGAAAACATCAATTCAAAGATTTCCAGGAACTAAATGAATACCGTACTTTAACTGTGGCAGAAGGAAAATACACACATTATTAGAGTGCCCAAGACAGTTCGTGGGAACAAAAGGACGTACTCTTACCCCCAAATGGACAATTTCCATGCGGTAAAACAAGTATAAATATGTGTGCACAAGGCGTAGGGGTGGGAAGGTGGTGTGGGGAGAAAACGCTCACGAATAATCTGGTAACATTTAATAACGGAAGTGGGAAGGTGATTATTAACCCTACGATAGACACGTGGGCTAGAGCTTTGTGCTTTATGCAAAAGGAAACATGAAGAACAAAATATTTCAAAAGCATCCACCCTTCCCAACCCCCAACACGTCCCTAGGAAATATACTAGTGGCCTCTGAGAGATGCCATGGAGCCCAGGGCCCAGGCAGGGGGCCTGAGTTGCCAGGTGAGCAGAAGAACGTTCTGGGAGATCCTTCGATGCCCCTCACAAGGCATCGGTGAGCCCAGACCAGGGAAGCCCTTGTGTTAACCTGGGGGGAGTCTCTGCTTAGAGTTCTGAGATGTTGGGTTGCTCCCTGGTAGTGGGACGTCTTTCTGATATAAATAACAGAACCTCCCTTCTCAAGTTCAGTGGAGAGGAAGCTTTGCATGTCTGTCTTTTCCAGAACCCCGGGGTCTTTATAATCCCATCAGGACCCTACCTGACTACAGGCAGGACGATGTGGGGAGCGGGAAGCTCAGAAAACCATTTACTGAAGCGGTGGTGGCAGGAACGGAAGGAAAGCCCACACCCAGCTCTGAGAGTCCAGAACTTTATGCCTTAACCTCACAGCTACATTTCCAGCGAGAGCCGGAGGGGGCGTGTGGGAGGGGAAGGGGCCAGTCCTAAAGGGTTGCCGTCCCTCTCCCCTCACCCCACCTCCCACTATGTGTTTTACCCCCCCTTGCCTTGACATTGATGCTGTCAACTGCCCCGTGCCCACGTTCAAGGAGGCTGAACGTTTTGGATCTCTGTGGACGGCTGTTAGGGTCCATCAGTGTTTTGGAGCAACTAGGGGGAAACACGGGGATGAGGAAGAGCATCGGGGACTTGGTTCAGACCCCAGGAAGCGCCTCATTTCTGCCCCAGTGGGGGTCATGCAGGCGGAATGCATAGGGTGGGCTTGGGGACAGAAGATGGCAGAGCCTGGAGGTTTGGATCAGAGGGTGGGAGGGGCTGGACCCATCTTGCTCTCTCTGCCTCTTGGTCCTCAGTCTCTCTGTTGAGACCTCCTCTTATATCGGGGACCCTACCCTCGGCAATGGGAACCCTGTTCTTTATGTTGCTCTTTTTCCCAAGACCCTTGAAGCTGACATAATGTCACTGGGAGCTGGGGGACTTGGGGTCATCAAGTACTGGACACTTGGCCAGTGCCTTCACCTGCCCTTGTCATGCCAGCTCCTGAAAAGAGTTTTTGAGAGAAGTGCTACCATCTTGATCACCACTGTCTGGTACACACTGGTGACCGACAGACCCTTGTGGACTGAAAGAATGTATGGCTGCCATTCACGGAAGTTAGGCAATGAGCCAAGTTTACAAAGCAGCTAATGAGGGCATGGCTCTCACTGGAATCAGGTTGCCTCAGATGATGGCTACCCTTCTCTCACACACCCTCTTTCCATCCTGATTCCTTCCTGTTTCTGCTGTTGTCCACCCGCAACCTGCTCTGGCCCTGCCATGTGAGGGAGTCTGTCTTGTGTCCATTCCCTGAACTGCCCATCCCACTGTAGCTGGTCCTGATTTGGATGGGTGTGAGAAGAAAGGCATCATACCATTCCAGAACTTTCTCTGCGATGGGATGGCTTCCAGTCCATTGCACTTGTCCCCTAGGTCCTCTGAGCACCCCTGCCCTCCTCCAGTCTAGCCAGCCCTCCAGCCTCAGCTCCTGCCAGTC
Source organism: Mustela nivalis (assembly GCF_964662115.1). Taxonomy (NCBI): domain Eukaryota; kingdom Metazoa; phylum Chordata; class Mammalia; order Carnivora; family Mustelidae; genus Mustela; species Mustela nivalis. Next base: position 75,862,866 of record NC_139030.1, read on the forward strand.
TCCTCCATCCCCAGGATTCAGCTGCAAGAGCCTCCTGGCCCTCACCTAGAGCATCACAGTTCTCCTTCCTCCTGTCTGCATATAGGCTGTTCTCTGTGCTTCCAGCATCTTCTGTCTGCACTTCATCCCTTGTCTCTGGTCCCTGAGCAGTTCCCCCGTGGTGCATTTGGGGGGCATCCCAGCTCTGATGCCCTGTGATGCACCCAGTGGGCAAGCTCAGAGGCAATGGCCCATGTGCAGAGGGAGAACTTTAATCACTAAGGGAACAAATTCAAGCAGCGCATCAGGAGAGGGTGTGGCGAGTCTCCAGGTGCCGGGGAGCCGCTCTTTGGCAAACCCAGTCAAAGTGGCTTGTTCTTCGCCCTACACGAAGTGGCTCGTGAAGCTCAGATACTGCCCAGGACACTGGTCAGGTTGGAGGTATGAGCCCCCTACTCTGGGCTTCCCAACTGGTGGGCAGGTGGAACCCCCTCCCTCGCTTCCCCCAGGCTTCCAGAGCCTTGGGTTTGTTCTGGAAGATGAGTGGGTGGGCAAGACCAGGGATGCTGGTTCTGAGAGGCATATAGAACCTCTGAGAAAAAGAGTTTTCCTATTTGTGACTTCAAAGGGGCATGGCGGGGGCAGGGCATGGAGAGGAGCAGGCTGGACAGGCCGGAGCCGTGGGTGAGGCCTTGGGCGAGTCCCTGCCTTGCCTACCGCTTAGGAGAGTTTCTCAGGCTCACCCTATCCTGCTGGGGGTCCACTGTTACGCCCTTGATGAGGGTCATTAGCAAAGCTCTTCAAGAGGGGAGGATGAGAGATGACTCGGACCCACGTAGGACTCAATCTTTTGTGTTAAAAGAGGGAGAAAATTGGAACACACATGTGCATATGTTGGTATGACAGTTGGGAAGAAGCTGTCATCAGTGGTACCCTGAGGGGAGTGGACACTGGACTGGGGGGTGGGCAGTGGTGGGGGGCAGAGACATCTTACTGTCTGTGTTTACCAGTGTATTTGAACCAGGCGCCATGTACTCAAAATTTTAGGTAAAAAGCAACAGCAATACAACAGAAATATTCGTGAAAAGAGAAGATAGCTAGAACGGGAGGTGGCCGAGGCTCCCTTTGGGGAGGGACAGAGTGGGGAATCCATCTCTGGGGGCCCCTCAGTGGGGAACCCCTCCCAGGCCAGCGAGGGTCCCAGGTCAGGGAGTGAATTTGGTTCTGCCCGCGACCAGAGCCATAGCGACAACTTAAAAGGGGGTCACAGTCAGTTCTGTCAACCCCATGCCCTGGGGGGCCAGGTGACCTCCCCATAGTCACACAGGGTTGCTATTTCTGCAGAGATGACCATATGCTTGGATGAATGACCCAGACCAACTTCGGGAAGTTTCGATTCCTGTAGACACCCAAAAGTCACTACATGCCCGTGCTTTGGTCTCTAATGGGATCTCCTGCTCCCTGTGCCCCTCTGTGTGTGGGCAGCAGTTCCACATCCTAATCCGCCAGAAGGGCTGGGAGTCCGGATAGTGTTTTGTCGACACTGGCTGTCCCTTGGTGACGCCCGGCTTTTCCACAAGCTTCTTAACACCCCTGCAAGCGCTCTGCTGCACTTCTTGTACCCCCACGAACCCCACCTGCCTTTTGGAAGCTGAGTGAGCAAGAGAGGTCCCAGCAGGGAGATTTTTTTTCCTGGAAAGAGGCTCCCCCTGCCCCATTCTGGTTCTACTCAGTGGGGAGGGACCCCCTCCGCAAGGCCCCTCTCCAGACCAGCCCGGGAGAGCCACTTGAAAAGCATCTTGGTCCCACCCCCCTCATTTTACTGATGAGGAAGCCAAGCCCCAGAGAGGGAAGTGGCTCTCTCAGGAGCAGGCTGGTCACCAAGCTGGGAAGACAAATGACATCTTGCAGCTCACTCAGCTGCACTGGACCCCCAGCAGGTAACAGCACCACCCACCCCCCTTGGGACCACTTACTAAAACCCAGGCACAGAGCCACGGACTGACCTGGCTTTCCCGGACAGCAGGTAACTTTCCTGAGGCCAGCGGTGCCTCCGTGGTCTGGGTTCTGTCCAGACCTGCGCAGACCCAGCATCCCCGATGGCCGGAGGGCCAGCAGCCCAGCAGCCCCCACAGAGTCTCTGTGAAAATAGCAACGGCAAGCAGAGGACTCCTGGTATTAGTGACATTTCCTACCAACCCTCAATTTCCTCCTGATTTGACTCAAGGTTGCAGCTTCTTGCTGGGGTGGAGAGATCTCACGGTAGGTAGCCCAGGAGCTTTCCCCAGGGGAGCTCGGCTTGCGTGCCATCACCTCCTGCTGGCCTGGCTGCCTGCTCTCCTGGAACCCGGCCTGGAAAGCACCCACAGCCCAAGATGACACACTCGAAGGAATCACCTGACAGCCCACAAGCAACAGGCTCCGGGCAGGCCACAGCTGGGCTTTGGATCCCCGGCCAGCCCCTTACCAGTTGTGTAGACTTCCCTGGCTTTGTTGTACCTCTCTGGAGAATGGGAGTCATGATGGTGTTTTTTTTTTGCCCCTCATGGGGCTCTTGAGAGCAGTGAGTGATGGAAGTGCTTGATCGTGCAGGAAGCAAGAGGGCAGCTTTGACTGCTCTGATGTGTTATGACTGGATTATTTCCTATGGGTACCCCTATGGTACCCTGACGGATGGCCCCATTGGGCCATGGTGATGCAGGTAAATCAGAGAAGTGGGCATTTGAAGAAAAGAATGAAGTTCTTAGGAGGGGAGGGGAGAGTCTGCGGAGAAAGAAGAGATGTTAAGTGGAACTGGGCATGTCAGGAAGTGAGGAAGAGGGAACTGGGGGGCTCCTGGTTATGTTGGATGCTTGGGCTGGTGATGCTGATGGGGAGCTGGGGTGGGAGTGGGGAAGATAAAGGAGAGACTCAGTGTGAGCGCCAGTGAGACCCCTCACCACCTGTTTGCTCTTGGGTAGACTCTAGCTTCTCTGAGCCTCACTGTCCTCATCTGTAAAATGGGCATGATTATAACAACAGTCCAGGAAGGTGCCAAGTTCCCACTGCAGAGCACTTAGCACAGGGACAGCCACATCTCAAGTCCCTGAACTGAAACCCCCGCTCCCCCAACTTCACTCCAACCCGCGAGGCTCAGGGTACAGCTCCAGCAAAATCTTGGAGTCTGGGAGATTCTGTGTGGTCTGTCCCCTCTGTGTCCTGTTCCTTTTTGCATCGTGTCTCCTAGAAGCCTAGCTCAGGTGTAGACAGACGGCTTTATTTACACTACGGTGTTAGTGGCAGATAACCACATCCAAGTAAATATTTATATTCTAACCGTGGACTTCAGTGCCTCACCCCCAAAGGAGATGGGAACTGCCAGCAAGGAACCTGGATGGCACTGGTCCAGGGGAGTGCTCCTCCTAAAACTACAACCCTTGGGCTGTATACCAGCTGTGCTCAGTCATGGCTGGACCTCCCTTTTCTTAGGTGGTTCATACCACAGTGCTCCATGTGGATGAGGAGTCTGGCAGCAAAAGAGAGGGGGATGGGGATCCTTCTCAGCCCACAAACCTCGTAAAGTTCCCCTCTTACTGTTGCTGGTGTTTCTGAAAAGTCTGTCTGCTGCTGGAAGAAGGGTTGGCTTGGTCTGAGCTGCACAGCTGGGTTCAGGGGCCGAGGCTGTGCGTAACAGCTCTGGGGCTGCCCTGGGTGGGAGCCGGGCCCAGGCAGCTGCAGGAATCAGAGCCCAGAGCCTGACCGGACAGCAGGAAGGGAGCCAGCTCAGGGAGGCCATGGGCTCCCAGCTCGCTGTTCAGAGGAGAGAACCCAGAACCCAGATGGAGGCCCCACAGCCAGAAAGAGCCAGGAACCGAAGCCTCTGGACTCCCAGGCTTGTCCCTCTTCACACACAGACTATTTCCTCTCCTCTTCACCAAATACAAGAAAGTGTTAATATACTGAGAGAAGATTCCATTTCAGCGTTGGAAAAAAAAAAAAAAATCCTTCCGTATGTGTGAATCCCCCTGACAACATTCTGGATAAACAGATCTCCTACCTTTGCTTACATACCTCTGGTGATAGAGAGCTCACTATATAGCAAGGCTGCTCTGTCTGCTCTCAGATACTCCGTTAGCAAGGCAGGTCCATCTCTGTGGCATCTGGAGCCTGCTCTGTGAAGTCATACAGGGGAGCATGTCTTGAGCACTGGGGGATGCTAAAATGTCTATTCTTTTATAGATCATGAGCAACTCGAGTCCTTTCCCCATATTCTCCTGGGCTGTGGCTCTCTAGCCTTCCACAGGCAGCCCCAGCAGAAAGACAGTCCCCGGCACGCAGGTGATCAGAGTGGTGCAAAGGCCACTGTCACGCCAAGTTCCTCTTCTAGATCCTCTAATAGAGCCTGGTTCCTCTCATTTGTCGCCATCTTTCCTGTTTGCAAGAATACTTAAGAACTCCCATTTCCCTGTAAGCCGTGACTGCCTCTGTGTTTTGTGTATACATAAATAAAAGAAGAACAAATTCTTTTCCAGTATTTCAGTAATGTAGTTCCGATTTTATCCGTGACTCACACATTATTTAAGAGACCATTTGAGAGATTGCTTAAAAGTACCAATGATCTATTATTAATGTCACGGTGTTCAACAAGTAGTTGTGCTTTCTTTAGGGTCTGAGGCACAGAAGATAGACTTGCCATTGTCTTGGAGACCCGGGCTGGGCCCAGGAATGGTATCCGTTTGGTGAAAAGATCCTTGTCGTCTCCCAAAGAAAGCATAGTCCCTTGATTTATGATTTGGTCCTCACCGATCTGCCTTTTTAATTGGCCTAGGAGGAGTTCGAAATTTCTGTGTACTTGATGATGATACTCGGGGAAGGAGGACGAAGGTCTCTACCTACAATTATATTTCTATTTCTACTTCTTTTTGCATTTCTGGCATGTTCTGTATGGAAATACGTTATGCATTTCCTTGCTATGCACCTTGGAACAGAAATTAAGTATTTTATGTTTTAATTATTCATTGTAACTTTTACCTCTGTAAAGTCTCTGTGTTACTCTCTCAATTCTTTTTATGAGACAAAAATTATTTTGTCATATTCTCCTTTTTTTTTTTCCTAGAGTTCTGTGTGCCTGATAAGCCAAAATTGCCCTATCATTTTACTCTGTCCATGCCTTTTTTTTTTTTTTTTTTCCTCTGTGTTTCTTATGTGGGGGTGGGGGGAAAGGTCTGGGCTTTTTTAATGAATGCCCCTTTTCAGAGGGAGTGTTAACACGGTCAGGGAGTGCTGTAATTCTATTATGTAATTGTTACATTTGTGTAAACCTCCTCGGGGTTACCCCTGCTGTCTACACAGAAACATGGTAGTTTTTCACATTTAGTTTCTATTGTGCATTTTCTCTTCCTTGTGTCCCTTTACAATAGACAAGATAATTAAACCTGAAAAATCCGATCTAGAAAATATGTAAGTTTTCACTCCAGCATTTGTTTCTCTTTACAGCTGTCCAAGCTTTGGGAGTATTTATGTAAATAACTTCCCTTCCCTTGACCCTCTCTCCATGGTTAATCTGCATTTTGAATGTCTTTTTGTGTCAGTCTTCATTCACTCTTCATGTTAGGCACAATTTTTATGATGTGATGGCTGACCTGTGGACAGATGAAGACTTTTTTAAAAAAAATCACCAATCAGGTTCTTGCGGTCATTGCTCATCTCTGAGGTAGCATCTGCGCTCTCATCTGTCACTTCCAATTCTGTCATGCCTTGTCCCCACGTCCCTCAGATGCTGTCTGTTGAAATGTTCATCCTCGGCCCCGCAACACTGATGTCTCGCCAGCTGAGCACGGGTTAGACCAATGCCATCTTTTAAATTTTATGTGAACCTCACTCCTGCCTCTGCCATGCCTCAAACACTCTCCCAGATTTTTCTTCTTTTAAGAGAAAGTCAAAAGCTGTTCTTATTTTTCTCCTTTTCTCCCAGCATTTATTACAACTTAAAAAAATTAAATTGTTTTCATATCATCATTAATTAGAAAAATATACACACGGTGGGGGGCGAGAGGAGAGAGAGAGAGGGTGATTTAAAAGACTGAATACGTTGGGGCATCTGGGTGGCTCAGTGGGTTAAGCATCTGTCTTCGGCTCAGGTCATGATCTTAGGGTCCTGTGATAGAGCCTCACTTCAGGCTCTCTGCTCTGCAGGGAGCCTGCTTCCCCCTCTCTCTGCCTGCCTCTCTGCCTACTTGTGATCTCTGTCTATCACATACAAAAATTTTTAAAAAATCTTTAAAAGAAATTTAAAAAACTGAATAGGGGGCGCCTAGGTGGTTCAGTGGGTTAAGCCTCTGCCTTTGGTGTGGGTCGTGATCCTAGGGTCCTGGGATTAAGCCCCGAATCCGGGCTCTCTGCTCAGTGGGGAGTCTGTTTCCTCCTCTCTCTCTGCTTGCCTCTCTGCCTACTGTGATCTCTCTCTGTCAAATAAATAAATAAAAACTTTAAAAAAAGAAAAAAAGACTGAATAAATACCCACCATCTAACTGTTAGAATGCAACCAATGTTGGACATATGGAAATTTTTTTCTAGGTTTTTTTTTTTCCCTGTGTGTGGGTTTTTTTTCTTAAATCATAGTTGAAGTCATTCTGAATGTATCGTTCTGTAGTTTGTGGGTTTTTTACTTAACACAGTCAGCATAAACATAACATAATCAGACAGAAAAATTTTCCATTGAGTAGATTTACCATCGTGAAATTAAGCTCTGGGTGGCATTTAAAAATGTGTGTGTGTTTTTTTGCTAGCAGAAAAAATGTTCAGGTAAACACATTTTCTGTACATGACTTTTTTTGCTTTTCCTGATTTACTTAAAGTAAATTTTTAATGACTGGGTAAAAGATTAATAAGGTTTTTCTGACTTTTTCTCTAAGTTATCAAATCTAGGAGCTGTGTACACTCACCAGCATATCGATGACTGTTTCATAGAACCCTTACTAGCTTCTTTGTTGAAATGATGAGCAAAAATTTTATCTCTTTGTAAATCCTCTTCTGGGAACTCTCCGTCCTTTGCCTGTTTGTCTCCTGAGGATCTTTGTATCATATAGTTTTTATACTCTTCATAAAGAAAGAACATCATTCATCTGATGTTTCTGTGTATTTTTCCCCCCTGGTATATTACTTGATGTGAAAATATTTTTTTTTTAAAGATTTTATTTATGTATTTGAGAGAGAGACAGTGAGAGAGAGCATGAGCGAGGAGAAGGTCAGAGGGAGAAGCAGACTCCCCATGGAGCTCGGAGCCTGATGCGGGACTCGATCCCGGGGTTCCGGGATCATGACCTGAGCCGAAGGCAGTCGTCCAACCAACTGAGCCACCCAGGCGTCCCTGATGTGAAAATATTTTAACAAAATGTTAAAAAGAAGGTTTCTACATATGGTGGTCAGAATATTCCCAACATCATTTCTGCCTTTCTTTTTTTTTTTTTTTAATGGAAGACTTTGTTCTTGATAGGGAGATAATTCATTTTGGTAACTGTTTCTTGGATACTGGAGAAAAAATTATCTGCCCCCGGAAGCTTCTTTCCTTCTCTCCGTCCACAGATGTCAGACCTGCTCTCCCCTGAATCCTACACAGGCATTTGTCTCTCCAACATGGAATCCTGTCTAAGCATGGCTTCCCAGCCTCCCACCCCCACGCCAGTGGATCCCTGAGTTGACTGGCTCAGGACCTATCTGTGGCAACAGGTCAAGTGAGGGGAGCTTGCTAGTTCCCGCCACAAGGGGACTGGCTTTTACTGGCAGCCCATCTTTGAGAAAAATAACTGTTTTTAATCTCTCGCTGCAGCCTGAATCCTTTTTATCTTATTCCAGAGAAGTTCCTGGTCTTTTTTTTAAAAAAGAAGACTTTCAAAAAGATGGTTTCCTTGAACTTTCAAAGGGAATTCAGAGGATTAATTTTTCAGATTTTCTGCTTACTCTGCCAGGAGATGGAAGTATTTTTTTTTTTTTTCCAAACTAATTTCTTTTTGCCAATCCATAGAGTGCTTTCTCTAACTTCAAAGATTACCTTTTGAAAAGTTCCCATTTGAAGTCTGTCAGTAATTCAGATGTGACCTTTGGGATGGTCTGGGTGGAGAACACTGAGGGCTAAGTTGTGCCTTTTTCCACACATCCATCTGGTACCATCGAGTCAGAGAAGCCCCGGCATCCGTCAGACCATTTTCTTCCATCCTTTTTTTTTTTAAGTTTTTTTTTTTTTTTTAATATTCATTTGTGAAACAGAGGGAGAGAAAGAACATGAGCAGTGGGGGAGGCAGAAAGAGAAGCAGGCTCTTCCCTGAGCAGAACTCCATCTCAGGACCCTGAGATCATAACCTGAGCCAAAGGCAGACAATTAATTGACTGAGCCACCCTGGCACTCCAGGTGGGGGAGGCCTTCTTTAAGTAAAGGAATACAAAGATAGCTATAAGGCTACTCTAGAATGAGAATGAGAAAATAAATCGCAGTGAATTCAAATTTTAAGAATTGACAGATACTACAGACAGAAAAATAGTGTTTTTATTAATTGGCTGCTTTGTGCACCTCATAGGAGACTTTTAAAAAAAGATATTATTTATTTATTAAGATTTTATTTATTTATTTGACAGAGAGAGAGAGAGAGAGATCAGAAGTAGGCAGAGAGAGAGAAGGAAACAGGTTCCCTGCTAAGCAGAGAGCCCAACGAGGGACTCAATCCCGGGACTCTGAGATCATGACCTGAGCTGAAGGCAGAGGCTTTAACCCACTAAAGCCACTCAGGCACCCCTCATAGGGGCCTTTTTAAATTTTTGTTTTACGCCTTTGATTGCCTCTACATATATGACCATGAGTTCGTAGTGTTTTCTACAGAGAGAAAAGGAAATTAGTCCTTCTTGTAACGTATTTGATCAAATTTAGTCAAATTTAAAAATGCCCAAAGCCTTCTTTCCCCAAGGTTTTCAAGGGAGCCATGCTGATGAGAAATAGCAGCAGAATGGGGCTTCTCTTGCTGATTGAAATCCGTGTAGCAAAGAAATAAGTCATGGGGATGCTCTCTGTGGAAGTTTTTGTTTCCCAGTAAAACCCTATGAAACCTGAATGTTCGTCAACAGGCTGTTGGCTAAATGGGTTGAGGTATCCCCACACAACAGGATGTAAGTGTGCCATTAAGAAGAAAAAGCCTATTCATACACGCTGATGTGGAAACAATTTCCAAGAATCGTTACAAAATGAAAAAGCAAGGGGCAGTGCTATGGGTGTAATATTTTCTAAATGTAAAGAAACATCGTGTGTGTGTGTGTGTGTGTGTGTGTGTGTATCCTTGGAAAATTTCTGGAAAAATATGTACAGAACTGTTAGCCACAGTTGTCTCTGGAAACCGAGGCCCTGGGGTACCTTGGAGGCTTGCATCTTTCTCCCTCCCTTCCTTCCTTCCTTCCTTTCTTTCTTTCTTTCTTTCTTTCTTTCTTTCTTTCTTTCTTTCTTTCTTTCTTTCTTTCCTCTCTCTCTTTCTTTCCTTCCTTCCTTCCCTCCTTTCTTCCTTCTTTCTTTCTCTTTCGGTACTGTCTGAAGATCTTATTGAATGCATAGTATATTTTCTCAATAATAATAATAATAATAACTAGCTGGATAACAGATACTCAGCAAATGACTGCATTGGTTGCTAGCGCAGGATTCTTGGTAAAGGGCGATGTTGGCCCCTTCTCTCTGCTGTGCCCACGTTTTGGGCCCCCGCCCCTGCTGCCAGGAAGTCCTTGAGGGCAGGAGAGGCGCAGTGAGCCTCCTAGGGCTAGCGTGACTGGCCTCTCCTATGCAGGGGCCCTGTGTGCTCCTGGGCCTGGCACAGACCAGCCGCTGTGAAAGGAGAGGTGTGCGCATGGAGTCTGGGTCATCTGAATTCTCTGTCCAGCCTCGTTGGTTCTGGAGGTCTGGGTCAAGTGAACATCTCCTGGGTTTGATCTACTCCAAGGCCACTGTTAAGGGACTGAATGTTTGTGTCCCATCCCCCTTCCCAAATTCACATGCAGAAATCTAAACACCTACCCCTCTCCCCAACCCAAGGTGGTGGTATTAGGAGATGGGGCAGTTTGGGAGGTGATCAAGACTCATGAATGGGATTAGCGCTCTTAGAAAAGAGACCCCAGAGAGCCCTCTTGTTCTCTTTCTGCCCCTTGGCAGAGGGCCCTCCTCCAAACGTGCTGGTTCTCTGAGCTCCAACCCGGACCAATGCAGCAACCTTCCAGGATGTGGGTGGCAGAGAGCAGAGGGACAGTGTGCAAAGAGGGTCTGGGTCCTGGAAACAGCCTTTGAATTCCTGATCAAGCCATAGCTCAGGTCGGCCCTGCCCTGGTTAGTTTTTCAATTACATGAAACGGTCCTTTGCTGAAGCCATTCTGGGCCAGGGTCTGGACTTTCGGCAGGAGTTCTGATTGAAAACAAGGGACAGATGTTCACACACACTTCCGTTTTTGTAAAAGAGAAAGACTTGCGTACACCTGTGCATGCGTGAGCGCCTGTGAGAGAGAGAGAGAGTTTGAAATGAAATACACAAAAAGGTAACAGCCCTTATAACTGGGCAGCAGGATTAGAGGCAATTTTCTTTCTAGCATTTTCTAATTGTGATTCAGTGGGCACGAATGACTGTGTGATACAGTCCTTTGGATCTGTCGCCTGTAGAGAGCGAGAGGGACTTCATCTCCTGTGTTGTTGGTGTTGTAGGAAAAAACATGAACCCGCAGCTCAACAAGAACCAGAGCTGCTCCTTCGATGAGGTGGACGAGCTGATGAAAACTGTGCAGCTGGCTGTCCACATCCCCACATTTCTCCTGGGCCTTCTCCTCAATGCATTGGCCATCCGAGGCTTCAGCTCCTTCCTGAAGAAGAGGTGGCCGGATTACGCCGCCACCTCCATCTACATGATCAACCTGGCCGTCTTCGACCTGCTGCTGGTGCTGTCCCTTCCATTCAAGATGGCGCTGTCCAACGTGCGTGCCACCCCTCCTTTCTTCTGTACCTTGGTGGAGTGCTTCTACTTCGTCAGCATGTACGGGAGCGTCTTCACCATCTGCTTCATTAGTCTGGATCGATTCTTGGCCATCCAGTACCCGTTCCTGGTCAGCCATCTCCGGTCCCCGAGGAAGATCCTGGGGATCTGTGGCACCATCTGGGTCCTGGTGTGGGCCGGGAGCATCCCGATCTACAGCTTCCACGGGAAGGTGGAGAAGTACACGTGCTTCCACAACATGTCCGATGGCACCTGGAGCGCCAAGGTCTTCTTCCCCCTTGAGGTCTTCGGCTTCCTTCTTCCCATGGGCATCATAGGTTTCTGTTCCTCCAGGAGCATCTGCATCCTGGTTGGCCGTCGGGACCTCACCCAGGACTGGGTCCAGAAGAAGGCCTGCATCTGGACGATCGCAGCCAGTCTGGCTGTCTTCGTGGTCTCCTTTCTTCCCATCCACCTGGGCTTCTTCTTGCAGTTCCTGGTGCGGAACGGCTTCATCGTGGAGTGCAGCTCCAAGCAGAGCATCAGCTTGTTCTTGCAGTTGTCCATGTGTTTCTCCAATGTCAACTGCTGCCTCGACGTCTTCTGCTACTACTTTGTCATTAAAGAGCTCCGCATGGACATCATGGCCCCCCGGCCTTCCAGGGCCCAGCTTGTCCTCCAGGATACCATGACCACCAGGGACTAAGGAAAGACTGATGCAGAGGAAGGAAACCCCAGCCCCAGATTCTGATAGCAGATACCCTGTTGCAAGGTTTCTGATGTGATGGACGAATGTGGCACATTACTGGTACGCTTTCCCTTTCGATGCTCACTGAACACGGTCTTTGCTCATTGTGTCCCAAAGACCTTTCCCCCGCACCCAGACAGCTCAACATAAATCACCCAGTATTTCAGAGTCCCTGAAGGACCTGAGAACCATGTGAATTCTTTACTTCTGCGTGAGGCAGGAGAATTGAAAAGATGGAGACCATCTGAGCGAGGCTGTTTCCCAGCTCCCCCCATCCTTCTGTTAGACTGGGAGATTCTGGAAAGGAAGAGAGGGGCGTTAGGAGAGAGAACCAAGAGGGTTGGTCAAGGAGACTTGTAGTTCTCCGTCCCTTCTCAGGCTCTGGAGGCCAGTAACTTCACAGCTAGCGGGGGTGATGAGAGCAGAACAAGGACATACAGAGAGCCCCACGTTTCCTACGGGGAAGAAAGGCCCAGAAAGCCAGCCAGGCCTTCTTATGCCCACAAGAAGGCAGCAGAAGGATGAGGGAAGCTGAGGTGAACCGGGCCATGGTGAAACTATAGCTTGTGATTGACAAGCCTAGGAGAGGGGACTTTCCTGAGCCTGACCGGCTTGCTACCTTGAACGGACTAGGAGGCTGTTCGTGAGGCTGTTTCACTGAGAACGAGGAGAAACAGGCTTGACTGGGGTCCACCAGAGGAGAATAAGGACCCGGTGCCTGTCTCGCCCACCCGAGTCCTGTCTGGGCGGCTGGCCGGGTGGCACTGTCCACAGGACTGTCCCTCTCCAGGGACTGGGAGGGAGAAGACGAGCCAGCCGGGGATCGGAGAAACCATTTGATGGCACGCAGCTCCTGGCGGTTCCTGGCTGGAGACTGTCAACCGTGGAAATCACGATCCGGCCCTGGCTTCTCGAATGATCTCGAAGAGGGTCTGCCGAGACCACCGCAAGCGTTCTGATGACTCAGGCTGCTCCAGAGAGCCGACCGATTACAAGGATGAACTGTGGGGTGGTTTGGCAAGACAGGGTGAGTGGGATGAGATGGAAGAGGTGAGCTTCGTGTGAAAAAGGGGGAGGTCTGGAGGAAGCAAAGAACCACTTTCTACCTGTAGGTAAAGAAGCTTCCACCGCTAAGTGGTGGACGGAAGGTAGGGTGGCAGGGTGGCGGGGAAGAGGGTGGTTTGGGTAAAAGCCTGACAGGAGGCGGAGGCGGAGGCGGAGATCAGGCGATAACCCCAGGCTTGCAGCTCCGGGGCTCCTGTGAAGGGGGGGGGTGTGTGGAGGGACGGGGAGGAAGGATGGAGGGCAGAGCTGCTTCCTGCTTGAGAATCCCCGGCTCGACCGAGGGCCATCCAAGGCTGGAGCCTCTCTACCTCCTGCTTCAGTCACAGCTGACTTGGTGGTCAGGGCAGGAAAGGGCGAGGAAGCAAGTGTCAATGCTGGGGTGGAAATGGGTGCGGAGGTGTGATCCCAGCCAGGATCAGAGACTCCCGCCCTGCAGGCTGGGCCTCCAGGAGGCAGCAGCCCAGGGCAGGAGTCCTGCAGACCCAGCCCCCCCAAGGTGCCTGCAGCGCCATGGCCATCCGGCCCAGAGGCTCTAAGGAAGCCAGGCTGTTACATACAGCAGATGCTGGTGCCAGATGGGGCTCAGAGCCCATGGATGTGTGCGGTCAGCCCACTCCTCCAATTTCTGTCTCTGCACTGGGGGCCCATCACGAGGCGCTCACATCTCCTCGTGTACTTCAGGCCAGACAGGCTTCCTAAGAAGAGGAGACAGCAGTGCCCTGACCACCTGTCATGCCTGTGATGTTCATAAACATAAAATTTTGTCTCATGGGTAGGCTGCCCCTGCCAGAGCTGGGTGACAGAGGAGGCAGGAGAGAAGGAGAGGTCCATGAGTGGTGTAAGTCCTTGGAGGGGGACAGCAGCATCAGGTCGGTGTGGTGACTGTGGGCTTGTTGGGGAGCCCTGGAGACCCCCTGACTGATGCCAACACACTGGGGAAGAACACAGGCCTCTTCTCTCTCTCCTTGCAGACCCCTCCTGGTCTGCAAGTCGCAGAGGACTCATCGGGGCCTGTGGGAGTGGGTTTGGACCCAGGACCTCTGGCCAGGCTGCTCTGCCGGGGGCTTCACACTCAGTCCAGTGGGCATGGAAGGGGCAGAGGTCAGGGCCAGGGTTAAGGCTGGGTGCTGAGGCATCCAGGGGCCCTCTCCTGCCAGCAAGGGACGGTCAGTGAGTTGCGGAACTCTGAGCTCAGCCTGTGGAAATGGCTGAAATGCCTGTCGGTAAAGGAGGCTTGGGGACATTGTTCGGCTGTCAGCGTGACCATAGTTTTCCTCCCAGTCTGGAAAAAGCCAAGAGATACTTGTAATAGGTACATGCGTGAAAGTAGCACAATTTATTGGGAAAATGATCCGATCAAACGGATTTGCCAAATAAATGGATTTCTATGGTGCTGTGTGACGTGGTCGTGGGGAGTTCTCGGGCAGCCCTGGCTCCAGGGGAGAGCCGGCCGCTGAAGGCCCTTGCCTGGTGACACGGCCGTCTTGGCCAAAGGAGCCAAGAAGGGCTCAAGCTGGAGCGGCCACACGGATGCCGAGTACAGGAGTTCAGGAGTACCCTGAGACTGCTCCCAGCGCAGCTCCCCACACCCCTACACCCACTTGTGTACTTGGCTCCTTGTGGCAGCAGCTGGGCTGCAGAGAACCCCCGCCCCCAGGCCCAGCTGCCGTCCCTCCAGGACTGAGCCTGCCACACCCACTCCCTCCATCATGTCCCACCACTATCGTGACGCTGGAGCTGCTTCCAAGGGCCCGGGCTCCTTTTACAGACATTGTGTGGCCCAGCATAGGTGGCCTGCTGACCCCCAATGGGCGAAAGACACAGGGCCAGCCCCCCAGAGGTCCTTCGCTGTGCCCCCTCCCTTCACCAACTACCTGTGGTGTGAGTCTGACTCTCCCAGGTTAAATCTGAGTTTTCTGTCATGGCTCCTGACGTGAGAATCCTGCTCGCCTATCCAGAGCTTCTGGAGAATGGGAGCTCTTAGGGGCTGGCCCAGACCACCTCTTTCTCCTAAATTTCCCACAACCTCGGGCATAGCTAAGCTGCAACCTGGGTGCTGTGGGCTGGCTGGGGACATCCCCACCCTGGACAGTTGCTATGTGTCTCCTCTCAACACCCAAATCCATATTTTGGAGTCCTAACCCCCAGTATGACAGTATTTGGAAATGGGGCCTTTGGGACATACTTTGTTTTAGATGAGGTCCTGAGCTTGGAGCCTTCACAACGGGATTGGTGTCCTTATGGAAGAGCCACCAGAGTTTTTTTTTTTGCTTTTTTCTCCTCCACTGCATGCACGGAGAAAGGCTGTGTTGAGGACGTGAGGAGAAGGTGGCCATTTGCAACCCAAGGAGGGAGCCCTCGGTGGTACCTCCATCCTGGGCGCCCAGCCTCCAGAACAGTGAGACATACTCCTGTTGTCAAAGTCTGTGGTATCTTGTTACGACAGGCCAAGAAGATCAATGCCACAGCCATCTCCTCTGACCCAGGAGCCACCTCCTGTCTGGGCCGTGTCCCCTCACGGCAGGACTGACCTTCCTTTAGGGATATCAGCCCCCGGGGGACATTTGACAGGCAGAATGCTGGTCCGTGAGCTCCATGGTCCTCTTGCATTCCTCTCTGTGGAGCCTGTGAAACTGAAAGACCACAGCCTTGTAGCAAGTTGCCACAAATAAAGCCTAACTGCAAAGCTGCTTGAAAAGGCTGAGGGCTGGCAGGTGGCCATGGAGACCAGCAGAGGCTAAAAGAGGTCGGTGAGGAGAGCCTGGTATGCAGAGCCGTCTCGGGGTAGGGACACAGGCATCTGCACTCAGGTACCACGTGGAGATGGGGGAGATTCCTACATGGAACTGTCTTCCAGTTCCATGGGAACTGGCGGGAGCCCTGCTGCTTAGGGGGCGGGGGCTCAAGACCCAGAAGAGTAGCACTTTGCGGGGTGGGGGGTTGGAAACGCCCCCTACAACCACCATCACAGCCCCTTCTCCCCTTTTCCCACCTACAGCTGGCTTCCCCGTGAGCCCAGGACGCACCACCTTGAACGGGTCTCTGGGAGTATGGGCGGCAGGGCTCGGAATGTGGGTCTTGAAGCAGGACACAAGGATGCCCCTCCCCCTGGCCAGTTTGAGCCTGAGCATCCCATCCCCTACCAAGAGCCTGCAAGATGTGTCCTCTCCACAAAGCCGCCGCCGGCCCCTTGCTCAGGAGCTGCAACCTGAGTGTGGGCTCTGTGCTTTGAAGTCTTGGAAGGAAGATTTGAAGCTTTGTCACTTCAAAGCCTGATGTCGGTTCTGCTTGGTGGAGGGGCCCCGACTTCACCTGGAGGCCTCAGACAGCCTTTGTTCTTCGGGGACCATCACCGGGGCAAGCGTCACCAAGATGCTCCCTTTGAGGGGAAGCTGTTGAGACAGAGGTTCCGGGGGACACCTGCAGTCACGCAACAAAGCCCATCCCCCAGTGACAGACCTGTTCTCCAAGGACAGCTCGGGCTGTACCTCCGTGTCAGTGACGGTGACAAGTCTGTGTGTCCAGGGGAGGCCACAGAGGATGGAGGAGAGATACGCAGGAATCGGATGGCCCTAGGCTCCAAGATCCTAGGATCCCAGCGGCTTCTCATGGACGGTGTCTTCCCCATGGCATGATGCTGACTTGGGGACCATACCGTGTCCAGGAACCCAGGGATCGTGTGGGAGTTTCGGGGCCAAACCACAGCTCTGTCGGTGGGTGGTGGGGTTTCCCCGCAGGGCAGACAGGCCTTCCGAACTAGAGGCCTGGCCCCACATTGGTGGGGACACCTCGCCCTCCACAGGGAGCACTGGGCTCCCATCTCTGGGTGTGGCCACCTCTGGGGACGGATATGGGCCCTTTTGCTTGGTTTTTCCTCCGTTTTCTGTAAGTCTTGGGCTTGGACTTCAAGGGGCTGGAGCTGAATTCTCATGGATGGGAATCCAGCGTGTGCCACCACGTGGGGCATGGCCGAAAGGAGACGCGTGGGGAACTTGGCAGGAGGAGAACCCAGAAATACCTGAGGAGGATAGCCCAGCAGAAGAATGGACTCCCTGCCTTGAGGGCCTCAGAGCAGCGAGACAGTGGGTCCTCCTTGAAGGGGGCCTGGATGCACCCCATAAGTTGCGCCCAGAGGAGAGCAGGCAGAACGCTGGGTGAACAGCTCACGCCACTCATCTGGATCTACTCCGGGAGGAGAGGTTGGGGATGCACATGTGGCTAAGCCTGAGACATAGAGAGGCCGAGTCTCAGTCAGGATGGGAAGCCACAGAGGGCGGAGTGAGTGGCCTCCTTCTGGGAAGGAATGCGGAATGTGGAATGGGAAGGTAGACAGAATCCCTGAGAGCAAAGAGAGCCGGGGACCTTGGTGCCCAAGTGTGGAGCCTTTAGACAAGTCAGACCCAGTGTCTTTGCCTCTAAGTGCCTTGGAGAATTTCCGAGGGCATGAGTTGGTTCAGGGCAGAGCCCCAACTTGAAGGGGCAGGGAGCAGGTGGTGGGCTTTCTCAGCACTCAGCTGGTGGTCTTCAGCTTCCGGGACCTGGCAGGCACTGGAAGTTAGCGGAGAGAGCCTCAGGGCCAGTGACAGGAATGGTTTGATTCCAAGGACAAGGCTGCACATCACCTCCCCATGCCTCCCACCTCCCTCAGGAAGGGGACTGAATGTGTGTGTCCCGCCCCCCAAATTCATATGTTGAAATCCTCACCTCCAATAGGATGAAACTAGGAGGTGGGGCCTTTGGGAGGTGATTAGGTCATGAGGGCCCTGAGGAGAGACCCTAAGAGCCCCTTGCTCCTCCTGTCACGTGACAACACAGCAAGGAATCATAGTCTGTGAAGAGAGAGGGCTGTCCACAGATCCCGGCCATGCTGGCACCTGGATCTTGTACTTCCGGCCTCCAGAACTGTGGAAAAATAAATGGCTGTTGTTGAAGGCCCCAGCCTGTGGTGTTATGCTACAGCAGCCTGAAATAAGACGGGACCTAGTGTAGCAAGGAGTTGTTCATGAGATTGAGAAAATGTTATTTACCAAAACCCCCCTGCAGGAAAACAAACAAACAAACAAACAAAAACTTATTTGGGAAAGCCCCTGGGGGTGAAAGTGGGAGAAGCTGTTCCAAGAGAGGATTTATTGCTTCAGAAAGGGAGGAAGGAAGAAAGGAGACCAGGGGTGGCCAGGGAGCCGGAAAGAACCAGAAGGATGGCAGAGGGCATGTGTCACCTGGAAAATCTCTAGTAAATGATGGAAAGTTGTGCAGTGCCCGTCATGAGCAGATGTGCAAACAGGGATGGGAGGCTTGGCAGCCGGCAGCTGATTATCAGCCCAGGAGTGTGTGGCTTTCACAGGGCTGGCTCTCTTCCCCCTTAAGGCTGTGACACTGGGGTCCCAGTCAGGCTTATCCAAGCCTGCAAGGGGCAGGTAGCTGGGGTGACTCTGGGAGACGGAAGGTTGCTCGGTGCCTGTGGGATCAGAGCAGTTCACGGGCTGAACATTGGACTCCCCAAGACTATCTTCCTCTTTTGGCCAGATCTGGCCATGACCCTGAGCTGCACTCAGCCCCGGGCTCCCAAGGGCTTGGAGACAGCCAGACTGAGAATGAGGAAAGCTCAGGAGCTGGGTCAAAAGGTCAAGGCTGACTCCCTGCTCCAGCCCTGACCTTGCTTTCCTATGGCCAGCGACACACTTCAGCTCTGCCTAGGAGGTAGCCACCCATGCAAAATATCTGGCACTGGTGAGGGCTCAATACATAGAATTTATTTCAAATTCGAATTGAAATTATTTTGAATTCGAATTGAATTAGAATTGTGGTGAGTTCCTCTTTTTAAAAAAAGGAAGAAGTGGTGGCTAGTTGCTGTCAGTGTAGGCCACAGGTCAGTTTTGTACCATGGATTCCTCCTGCAGTCTGGAGAGGCTTGTGGGCTTTCCCCAGGATAGCAGTTTTATTATTTTTAAAATTTTTTATATAAATATAAATTAATATTAATATTTTATATTATTAATATTATTTTAATATTTATTTTATTATTTTTAAGGATTTATTTATTTATTTGAGAGAGAGAGAGCACGGGAGCAGAGGGAGGAGCAGAGGGAGAGGCAGAGAGAGAATCTCAAGCAGACTCCCCACCCAGTGCAGAGCCCCGTGCAGGGCTTGGTCCCATAACCCTGAAATGGAGCCGAAATCAAGAGTCCAATACCCAACCAACTAAGCCATCCAGGGGTCCCCAGGCTAGAAGTTTTAAAGGCATAAAGTAAGATGTATAAGATCACTAAGGAAACCCAATATACTGAAATACAGTCACCAAAATTTAAAAATTGTGATATGGCCACAGGTGCACTTCTGTTTTCGGGCCTTGCTTAAGAAGGTCTGGTACCAGGCTTAATAGCTATATAATTTGGGGTCAGCGATGAGCGGAGCTGAAACAATATTTTGAAATCTCAGCAGCAGCTGTGGAGTGATGTGACATTTGCTGTGACTTCTGTTGGTGGCAAAGTCCCAGGGACCGTCTCCATGACTGCAGTGTGATGCCTGCTCACATTGTGGAAGGAAATGACACTTTCAATTAGCAATTAGTGAAAATAAGTGTGTAATGGTTTTCCCCAGCCAGTTCCTGACTCTTCTGAGTTCGATGCCTGACCTCCAGGTTAAGAACTCCTGCTTTAGGGACGCCTGGGTGGCTCAGCTGGTTAAGCGGCTGCCTTCGGCTCGGGTCATGATCCCAGCATCCTGGGGTCGAGTCCCACATCAGACTCCTTGCTCGGCGGGAAGCCTGCTTCTCCCTTTGCCTCTGCCTGCCACTCTGTCTGCCTATGCTCACACTCTCTCCCTCTCTCTCTGACAAATAAATAAGTAAAATCTTAACAACAACAATAACAAAAAAAGAAAAAAAAACCCTCCTGCTTTAGGCAGAGTACCTGGAAACAGATGTTCTTCCTCAGGATAAGGATCACCTGTGTGCCCTCTTGGGTACACAAATGTGGGCCACCAGAGTGCCATTCTTTTCCTCTTGGGGTTGTAAGCACTGGGGCTCAGCAGAAGCTGGTCGTCACCGGCTGGTGTGTAGCCCCTTAAGGTGGGGGTCGTTCTGACAGGAGAGACACCCGTATCTCCACCTCTGATCTCCGATAGGCAGAGCTGGGCGCACTCTGTCAGGTGTGCTAGGGGTGACCCAAGGAGCAGTGGCAGGGAAGAACAGTCTGGCCGTCAAAGTAATTCACCTTGAGTAAAGGGGGGAGGCTGACATGCTGTTCGCACATCAAAGGGTGGGGGGCTGAGGGGCGCATGGAATGTGGATGACGTAGGAGATCCCTTCCCACCCAGCCACCCTGCCTGGAGGATGGTGTTTTAGGAAATGACGGAAGGGGTGTGTAAAGAACACTGTCGGGGCCGCGGACACCGCTGTGCGAGCAAGCTTCCACAGTGACACCTAGTGGCAGCAGGAGGCAACGGCAGCCGTGGGTTCTTGGGACCCTGCTTCTCCTTGTGGTGTGAGGAAGCCAAGCCGACCCCTCTTTGGGGTGGGGAGAACCCTTGGAAAATTGGAAAATTGGGGCCACTCCCCTGCCCAGTGAATTTGGGCAAGAAAAAAAAGGTAAACAGATTTGTAATCTAAGTTGGTGAAGCGAGGCATACCAGTTGCTTCACTGTCATTATATTATGTATTTTATTATTATTACTGTTCTTCCAATGTGTTGATATAACGAGTTCCACTCGCAGAGGATGACCTTGCCCAAACTTATGCCAAAGTTCTTGGGGGCACATTATTGTCACACCATAAAGCATCTCCAAGGTCTTATCCTGCCAGCAGCTCCAGTTTTTGGCAGGATCATGAATTGTTTCCCTACTCTTCCCTCCCACCTCCCATGCCCCCTTCCCACGCTCACTGCTCCCCACTCCACCTAGGCCATCTGTCCTCTTTCTGCTCTTCATCATCGGCCCCTAGGAGTCATTACTCCTCATATAAGTGCTTGGCCATATGATTTTTCTGTCTTGGGACATTTACCATAAAACCAGGAGAAAACTGTAATTCAAACAGACAGCAAAGGGAAGGCTCTTTTAGAGATACTCACCCACAGACCCCCCCCCCCACCCTGCATTTAAAGTTCCAACAAAGATACGCACAGGTGAGGTGATATGCTGATTGCTAAGGCTGTGGGGCATCTGGAACCAGCAAACCTGGAGAGGGATCTGCACAGGGCAAGTGAGAGATCCCTTGTCAGGGGATGGGGCTCAGGTAGATTTTAAATTTCTGTGTTATAATCTGTCTCCATTACCCGTGGCTTCCCATAAAGTCCCCCACACTCAGTAGCCTTCTGACCGTTGTCATTTACAGGAGAAAGGAAACTGGAGATTTCCCACATGGGCTCAGACCCACAGACTTGTAGGACCAGGGCTAAGGTGGAGAATCAAGCAGTTTCCCCCCAAGACTTCTAGAACTGTGGTGGGGAGTGCCAGGGTCCCACTGACATGGGATGAAATCACAAAGCTTCCATAAGCTGAGGACTTGGGGCCAGCCCTAGGCGTGTCCAGGACTTGCGTTCAAGGGGAACTGCTTTACAGATGTGGAAACACAGAAAGCAGAGGCGTGAGTGGCCCCTGCTTTCTGATTCCCAGATAAGTGCTCTTTCCAGGGCAGCACCATGGGTTTCTGTGCCCTTGCCCACCCTCTCCAAGCCCACTCAGGCTCTTCAGAGATCCTGCACTGTCACAGGGTGACCCCTCTGCTCCCCAGCACAGGTTAGCACCAGCTCACCTGCCAGCCTCCTCCCACCGATCTGCATCTGGTAGGGAACAGATTTAACCCTCTCCTGGTCTGTTCTGCCTCATTTGGCCCTCCAAGGCACTCTGCAGTAGGCAAGGAGTTCTAAATAAAGATGGTCCTTCCTAATTGTCGCTCACAGCAGAACCCATAAACACCTGGGGACTGACGGTGGCAGACACCACCATTGCCCCCAACCCTCGCTTCAAACTAGGGGCAACTGGAGGCTTGGCTCCCCCTGGATCAGGAGTGCAGGCAGCACCTACTGGAGATAAGAGAAAGCCAGAGTCCTGGCCCAAGATATTCATGCCAGCTGGGTGAGGGAGCCTTAGCCACCTTTGGTTAATGTCATAGTAATGCTAGGGTAACTGACAAGTCTCGTATTGCCACTTACAAATAAGGTCCCATTTCTCTTCAAGTTCAAATAGCAACTCTAAGCCCCCAATTATAGGGGAAAGCGCACTTGTGGTTTGGGTCAAAATTTTTTGTGATGGGGCACCTGGGTGATGCAGTCATTAAGTGTCTGTCTTCAGCTCAGGTCATGATCCCAGGGTCCTGGGATTGAGCCCCGCACCAGGCTCCCTGCTCAGTGGGGAGCCTGCTTCTCCCTCTCCTGCTCCCCTGTACTTATGTTTCCTCTCTCACTAACTCTCTCTGTCATAAATAAATAAAATCTTTAAACAAAAAATTTCTGATGATAGCATCACACAGCCATTCAAAAAGTGCTGAATTTGAGTAAGTGAGACTCGAGGGGAGGTCTTGTGCTCTGGAAGTCCTGTGTAGCCCAAAAGATGGTGAAGACATGGACTCCAGAAACTCTGGTGAAAAGTGGAGATGAAAGTGTCCCATAAAATGTGAAAGTAGCGGCATTTCCAAATTAATGTATTTATTATTTACCTTCTATGGAATTCAAATAGGTATTTAAAAACGACCACGCGTGAACTCTACAAGAGACATTTAAACAGTTGCATGCTTACCCTCATAGTCGCTATATGCAAGTTGAATCTTCATATTTGGAAAAATGATTTCTTTTGTGTGTGTATCTTCTTCTTCTTTTTTTTTTTTTAAGATTTTATTTATCTATGTGGGAGAGAGAGAGAGAGCACAAGCAGAGGGAAGGGAAGAGGGAGAGACAAGCAGACTCCCTGCTGAGCATGGAGTGGGGCTCGATCCCAGGACCCCAAGATCATGACCTGAACCGAAGGCAGACACTTAACTAGTTGACTGGGTCAGCAAATGCTGTGTGCCTCTTCCTCCTCCTCCTTCTTCTTCTTTAATATTTTATTCATTTATTTGAGAGAGAAAGAGAGAGATTACAAGTGGGCAGAGAAGCAGGCAGGGTGGGGGAAGCAGGCTCCCCGCTGAGCAAAGAGCCAGATGTGGGGCTCAATCTCAGGACCCTGAGATCAGGACCTGAGCCGAAGGCAGAGTCTTAACCCACTGAGCCACCCAGGTGCCCTGTGTGCCTCTTCTTAATGGCCAAGTGAGAGACACTTCATTCTCAGGGTTGCCTTAGTTTGGGGCACAGTTGGCCTGTGCCCACTGAGCCACCCAGGTGCCCTGTGTGCCTCTTCTTAATGGCCAAGTGAGAGACACTTCATTCTCAGGGTTGCCTTAGTTTGGGGCACAGTTGGCCTGTGCCCACTGAGCCACCCAGGTGCCCTGTGTGCCTCTTCTTAATGGCCAAGTGAGAGACACCTCATTCTCAGGGTTGCCTTAGTTTGGGGCACAGTTGGCCTGTGCCCATGGTTCCTGGGGAAACCCAGGTCTGGGTAGGTGGAGCCAATCTAGATTCTTCTGATGGAATACGGAAGCAAGGGGGTGGCATTCCCACAGAGGCAGTGTCTGGGCTAATGCCTGCTTCCCTGTCACAGCTGAGTGACCCAAGGGCCCAGGGCTAGGGGTCACCCCCAGCATCACATTGCCATCCATTCTCACTCCTGGAGGGAAGCTGAGGGAGGTCCCCAGGTGGCTGCCATCACCTGCAGGCATGTTCTTGGCAAGTCTCCTGAACTTGGAGCCACTCCTACTTACATGGGTTAGCTCAGGCCGTTTCTCTTGCAGGCAACAAAGAGCCCTCCTGTGAAGGGAAGGGAGGTTTCCTCCTCCAGAAGGAGAAAGCTGGTTGTGGGGGTATGGGAGGGGGGCTCCTGGATGTAGGTGGGACTAGGAGATTCCCTCTCTGTTGGGGGATGAGGAGCAGTATCCTATGGACAGACAAGCCTCAGAGCCACAAGGGTAAGCCCTCTCTGATAATCTCACCTCCGTTCCTTGGGAAACACTGGATTAGGGTCTTTTTTTTTTTTTTTTGGATGTGTGGAGGGAAACCAGTGGCCATAAATTACCCCCAGGGGGCAAGGGGGAGGCACAAAGTCTTCCCTTCCCTGGGGTCCAGGAGGCAGAGCCCTGATGTGGGGGTGGGGGGACCCCTAAGGGCCCTGTCTGCAGAGACCATGGCGGTCTCCGGAAGCTGCTCTGAGTTCCCTGGGTGCTCGGGAGCCGCCTCTGGTGGATGTTGTGTCTCCGCTATGAACACCGAGGCAGGTACCTGGTCCAGATCTGGCCCCTGGCAGCTGCCACCTGAAGGTCAAAGAGGTGATGGGAACCTCCCCCACTTCCCCACATCTCCAGGGGATTCTCACGGTCCTCAGGTCTCAACTTGGACACACATCTGTCTGGAACGCCTTCCCTGACTTCCAGGCCCCGGCGAGGCCCTTCCTACATGTCCCCGTGGTATTCTGGCTTCTCACATGGAACTGAGCTGTGTGAGGGTCTTTGGCTACAGGGAGAACTCCGTCAGGTTCCTTCGAGAAACAGGTGAGGATGCTAACTCTACAATTTTGTAAACTTACTAAAAATTACTGCTCGAATAAGGAAGGAGAGAAGGAAGGAGGGAAGTAAGGAGGAAAGGGAAGCAAGGATGAATATGGAATATGGACTCGCCCCTCCATTGCAAGGCCCCGACAGACCCACAACAAGACCTCCCTGGACAGGCCTCATGGCGCCTGGAACAGGGCTCAGTGCTTGGAAGGGCTAGAAGTTTCCAGAAAGTTTACTGACTCTGCTCTCCCCCTTCCAGCCTCTTGTCTCTGTCTCCCACCACCACCGTCCCTCCAAATGGCCCCTCTCTAAGCTGGCCGGTCCCCTCCTGTTGACCTCTGGCAACCTGAGGACTGGCCACCTGTGGGTCAGGCGCTCCCCGCAGATCTAGTCAGCCATGGTGGGGGCATCATGGGGGCCACACAGTGGGTGACATGGTCACCTATGGAGCTGCTCCCTCCAGCAGGGGCCTGACAGGTGTCCTGAGGTTCTGCGGATCTGTCCCTGCCCCTAAGCCTGGGGCCACTACCTGTGGTCTTCCTGGAATAGTCATTCCTGTCTGTAGTCTCTGTGGCCACTTTCGGGTGAACACCACAGAGCAGAGTAAGTTATGACAGAGACTGTAGGGTCTGCAAAGCCTCTGATATTTCCAGTGCGGCTCTTTCCTGATCTCTACGCAGAGAGGTAAGCCCTTGAGATCTGTAAGCTGTAAGCGCACCTCACATTAAACAACCTGGACATTTTCTAAGAAGCGCAGCCTGCTGCGTTTTGGCCAATGAATCCATTCTGGGCTGCTGTGGGGAACTGCATGGCCCACAGAAATGGTCACACACAGAAGCACCTACGTACCAGCAGCAGATTCAGACATCCAGGTAAGAGAGCCAGACACTGCCTGGTGCCCATAGCCGGGCGCTGGAGAGGCCAGGGATTGTGGATTCTGGACGTTACCGAATGGAGCATGGGGATCTCTTTGGGCACCGGTGATGAAGAAAGGCTTCCTGGGAGCTGGAGTCCTGCTGGTCTGGACTGAAAGAGGAGGAAGCCATCGCTGGTAGGGAAGAAGGAAGGTAGTGACTTCATGGGTCCACCAGGCCCCTGGTGCCCCAACATCAACACCAGGGACAATGTGGAGGGGGTCACATAGCGATTCCTGGGACAGTTTCTGTGGCTGGGGGGAAGAGGGGTGACCAGCCAGCCTAGGTCCTGTGCCCATCTCAGAGGGGGCAAGTGGGAAGCCCATTGTGGCTCCAAGAATGTCCTATGGAATTCTGGGAAGGAAATCAAGAGGACTTTGTTTTGGTTCCTTGGAAAGCAAAGCAGGAAGCAAAGGCTCAAGGGACACTCCCTTGTTAGGGAGGGTGACCTCAGGGAGCAGGAGAGAGGGAGAGGGGAGTGCTGCAGGGAGAAGGACAGGCCAGTTCCAGAGTGCCGCATGGAGCTGGCCATGGCTTGGTGACAAACCTAGCTGGTTGATCGATCTTGTGGGACCGTCCTCTGGGAAGCCGTATAAATCACTGGTGCTCAGCATCATCCTCCAGAGGAGAAGAGGAGAAGAATTTGTCCCCAGGCTCCATCTCACGTTGGTTCCCTTGCTGTTGTTAATTGTCTGGACTTCTGGCTGAGCTAGAGAGGATGCTGTGTCTCATTCCCTAATATCCAGGGAAACCCCGGAGGCAAGAAATGCACAGCGTGGACCAGAGGCCACTGGGCTGTGCGTGGAGGAAGCTGGTCCGAGTGCACACAAAAGGGGTGGGGGTCTCTGCAGTGGCCGGGGTGGTGGCCAGTGGCCCAAAGATAAGTGAGAGAGGTCCAAAGTAGCCCATGGACATGTCTGATGCAGAGGGAACTTGAGGGTATGGTGGGGAGAATAAAGCTAGAGGGACCACTGTCGTTCTACTGACCAGCGAGGCTCCAACCTCCAACGGAATGGGGACCAGGGTTAATGGCCATTTGCACAAAGAGATAACCAGGGCTGGGGCCATCACTGGGTTGAGGGAGGGTTCACTGTCTCTAGTGAGAACCAAGTCCTTAGCTTCCACGAAAAGAAGAAGCAGAAGGAGCTCCTTTTTGTGGAACCCAGAGTGGACTTCAGAGATTGCTCAGCAAATATGGCATTAAGCTAAAAGAAGGCATGAACTCCTGGACGTTTGTTTTCTGGCCTGTAGTAGAGAAATTCTAAAACAGAGCACTTGGGTGTTGTGGTGGGGATCGCAAGATAAACAGCGAGGGTTAAAATTGTGCCAAAAGATCTGGAGGGCTGTAGATGGATGGCAGAAGTAGATGGATGGCAGAACACCTGGAAAGAACCAGGATCTGCCCGTCCCCAGCCCACAGCTGGAGGAAGGCGGGTGGCTTTGTTCTCACCCTGTGCTCTGCTCATCTCACCATATCCTGCTCAGACCCCAGCCTTCCCCTCCACACCAGAGCCACAAGTCATGGAGCCCAAGGAGCTGGGTTCCATCTCTTGGTCTCAAGGTCAGGTGAGGAGAGGGTGGCCCATGGTGGCTCTGTGTGGGGCTTGGTCACCCTCTCCCTGTGCAGGAAGGTCAAGCCTTTTGCAATCTGATGGGAAGTTAGCCAAAGTCAAAAAGAGAGGTGAAAAAAGCGACACAGGGGAGTCACCACCCAAGGAGACACGCTGTAGGCTCCCCCGCTGTGCTTGAGAGCCTGTGTTTGTGTCTCAGGTTAAGTACAGGTATATCGGCGGAGGCTGACTCGCAGTTCTGTGTGCTCCCAGCAGGGAGGGCCAGCATCCAGCTCGGCTGTCCCTATTCCCCAGACAGCGCTCGGCACACAGCAGGGCTCCAAACCACTTGCTGAATGAATGACTGATATCACCTCCTCACGCTTCCTTTTTGGTTCCATCCCAGCCTGTAGCCAGGGTAGGCTGAATGATGCACAGGGAAACTTCTTTTAACAGCTAGGAAACCTGTGCCGACTCTCTCTGTGAGGAGACGGGAGTGGAGGTAGTGCTGGGGCTTCCTTAAGGCTCCAGACTCCCAAGAACAAGCAGTGTACAGTGTTTTTGCCTGGGGCCCTCGCGCTGCCCCCCCGCTCCCCGCTCCCCAACAAAGCCACCCAACGAAACTGCTGGATGGAGGACAGCTCTCCTAAGCCAGGCCATCGGATTCCCCCAGCTCCGAGCAGCCCGAGGGATGGGGCCACCCAAGCCCTGGGACTCGGTACAAGTCACCAAAATACTGTCCTTTCCACTTAGTGCTTGCCCCAGTTCTGGTAAATGCAAGTTTTATTAAGCAGCAATGACAAGAGGCAAGAGCACAAAGGCAGAGTCGGAGCAGATCCAACTGGAAATTTTCCTGGTCTCTGAGGCACAATCTCTGCTCAGCGAAGCCTGGCCCGGGGATCCTCTGTGACAGCAGTCTCCTGGGTAACCGTGGGCTGGAACAGAATGGGGAGCTCAGGCCCTCCTGGAGGAGGCCCTCTCTGGAGCCGGCTGGGCAGGCTGTGGGGGGCAGTTCAGCCCTGAGGGGTTCGTGTGGGGCAGGAACAACCTGGGTGGGCACTGGGGCTCCACCCACACAGGGGGCCTGGAGGGCAGGTGCGCCTGGGTGGTCAGGGGCTAGGGCGTCCTGTGACCCCTGGGATAACGGAGCACTGCTCATATCAGTTGCATCTCACCCCTTCCCCCGCAGACGACAATTCCCCTGGTCTCCACAGCCCAGGCAGGCCCTGTCCCCCTGAACTGGGCATTTCTGAACAAGGGGCTTCACGTCCGGTGGCAGAAGTGGAGGCAATGTCCCTCAGGATGGGGGGGGGGGTGCGTGTGAGCCTCAGACTATAGAAATGGATGGCCTAAATGCCCTATCTGGTGGTGGCTGAGTGAGACAGTCGCGGAGCAAAGCCCAGACCTGCAGGGACTTTGTTGCTGTGGATGGCGGGCGGCGGGGGGGAGCGGGGGTGATCTCAGATGAGGACACTAGACGCAGGTGGGAGACAGGGAGAAAGACGTTGGAGGCAGAGGCCCAGAGGACCAATGGGAATGCCACCATCTCCTGGACGTGGGGTGTGTTCAGGATTGTCTGATACTTAACGCTGAATTCTTTTGAGCTCTCAGCTGTTCTTGGACATTCTTCCAACTGCTGTGAGCTCAACCGAGAGCTTAATTAGTCCTATGGACAGCCAAGTTGGGGGGAACGATATTGTTAGCCCCAGTTTACAGAAGGGGAAACTGAGATGAGGAAAGCTTAAGTAACTTGCTTAAGTGCCCTGTCGCCATAGCCACTGCTATCTGAGGATGGCCCCGACAGTTGTGCCCCTCCCTTGTGCATGTGTACCTTCCCTCCCCTCAGGAGGTGGCTCTCATGTCCCCTCTTTCTGAATCTAGATTAGGCCCAGAGCTGCTTTGCCCAGTAGAATGAAAAGATGGTGGGCTGGGGCCTCCAAGCCTGGGGTGTTAAGTAGGCCTGGAAGCTTCTGCTTCTTCCCGGTTGGAACGCAGCCCCCGGGGTGTGGGGAAGCCCAGGCAGTCTGGCGCAGAGGCCCATTGGGAGGAAGTCGATGGCCCAGCCAAGCTCGGAATGTGATTCTCTTAGCAGCAGATCTTCTTGCCTCCATCAAGACCACTCTGCTGATGACGCAGAAGGCAAAAACCAGCTGTCCCCCTGAGCCCTGCTCAGACTGTTAAACCTCGAGCAAATGCTTCCTCTCTTCAGTCATGGGTCTTGTAGCGTTTATTTTATGCAGGAACAGAGAAGCAAAGCGATCACACGGCCAGTTTAAGTGGCACAGTAGGATTCAAACACAGGTCTGGTAGCCCAGGGTCCAATCTCCTACGGCAACTGTCCAGGGCTCTATGGCCAACATTGCCATGTGTGCGGGGTGTCCTCTGGAGCTCCGAGCGTCCTCCCAGAAGTGAGGCTGCACAGACTTCCTTTTGGGTCTGGGATGCAGCTTGGTTCTCCGTTCCCAGGAGCCCGAGGCTTCACAGCATTCCTCCTCAGGGGTTCCCTGAACTCCCAGCCCGGCCAGGGGTGCAAAGAGCTGGTCTCAGGTCAGATTCATGGTTCCAGCCCTCCTCAGCTTCAGAACCTGCTGCCTGGGATGCCCACAGGGGACCCTGCAAGGTCTTAGCCCCCAGTAAACCTAATGTTTTTTTTTTTTTTTAAAGATTTTATTTATTTACTTGAGAGAGAGATAGTGAGAGAGAGCATGAACGAGGAGGAGGTCAGAGAGAGAAGCAGACTCCCCATGGAGCTGGGAGTCCGATGCGGGACTCGATCTCGGGACTCCAGGATCATGACCTGAGCCGAAGGCAGTCGTCCAACCAACTGAGCCACCCAGGCATCCCTAATGGGGTTTTTTCACTCTCCGCCTCCCCACACCTGCCGTCCAAATGTCCATGAAAGCCCCATAAGCTGAGACAAAAAGAAGTCAGAGAGGTTAAGTGAAGTCCTGGGCGGGAGCTGTGGTGGGGGAGGGAGGTCTAGGTCCTCCTGGTCTGTGCCCTCCTGGTCTGTGCACCCTTACTTGGGCTTGTTAACTGGGCAGAACATTTCTAGGGAGAGAAGGGTCAGAGTCCCACAACCCACACCCCTGTCTTTTGCTTGGGGAGAAGGGTTTCCATAAGGCTGCTGGAGAGCTTGATAGGTGTGTCCTGATGTTGAAGGGGGGGGGGGCGCTGAGTGTGCGACAGGCTCCCGAGGAAGCTTTCTTTGGTGGCAGGTTGTGGCCAAGCTTTGGTGGCAGGTTGTGGCAGGGGCTGTCTGCTTGGAGCACAGAGCCAGGAAAGGCCCACCTTCTGGTAGCCGGTGGCAATGAACTAAGGATGTGGGAATGTTCCGGTAGCTGGTCTTGGTTGCCTAGCTCCCGCCCGAGGAGACCTGAGCTGGCAGAGCTGTTCACCTGCACTGAATTGCAGTGAGGGTGGGGGTGGGGCGAAAGGCTCCCCAGGAGCCTCCCCCCAAAACTGGGGCTCCAGCACCAAGCCCTCCCCCTGAGCAGCCTGTGAGGGAGGGGGAGCGTGGGAGCAGCAGGCAGGGAAGGCAGAGGAGAAGCTGGCCAAGCTCTCCTTCGCCAGCTGCAGGCTGCCCACGGGGCACAGTTTTCAGCTGGTGGAGGGAAGCAGCTTCAGCTTCAAATGAACTTTGGAATCTGGGTTATTTTTCCTAACTAGACACTATAATTACTGAAATCTGATTTTTATTGTAAAAGTGACCCAAGGAATTTTTCTTCTCTTGGGTTGAGCCAAAAAAAAAAAAAAAAACAAAAAAAAACAACCGGGAAAAAAAAAAAAAAACCCACCCCCAAAACCACCACGAAATCTTACTTAGATTTGATTTCACCCACGGTGGGGGGAGAACCAACCCCGCAGAGCAGGTTTGAAAAGGAAGTGGGGAAGAAAGCACGAAGCTGTGTTCTGGTAATCTCCCTCAACGCTCTTTTGCTCAGCGACACTGGGCCCCAAGCAACAGAAGAATTTTAGCTAATTGAGCAGAAAGAGATTTATGGACAGGGCGCTGCGTGGCTCAGAGAATCCCTGGAAGGCGGGGGAAACTGCTGCTGTCATCAGTAATTGGGAGGTGACACAAGGAATCCACAGTTGAAAGCAGGCGACAGGACCACAGAGAGGACGTCACCGCCTCCCTGCCCATGGATGCTGGGTGATGGCATCTTGGCTGTCCCCTCCCTCACGTTTCTAGCAATTAGATAAGGAGAGAGCCGCTGTCTCCCTCAGACTGTGTTGGTGGGAAGACCCCAAGTTCAAGAACATGGTTCTAATGGTGGGCCCTGGGGGCGGGGGTGCAAATTAATATTTACTTAAAGGGTGAACCCTTACTTGAAAGCGAAGTAATGGTCGAGTTTATCCCCAGATGACCAAGATTCCATCCTCTGCCACTGGGATGAATGGGGACTTAAAAGCTTGATTGTTGTACAGAATAGACGAGTATAGGGGCACATGGGTGACTCAGTTGGTTAAGCGAATGCCTTGGGCTCAGGTCATGATCCCAGGGTCCCTGGATGGAGTTCCCATTGGGCTCCCTCCTTTGTGGGGAGTCGTCTTCTCCCTCTGCCTCTCCCCCTGCTTGTGCTCTTGCTGTTTCAAATAAATACATAAAATCTTTTTTAAAAAACCACACAAACAAAAAACCAAAAATAGATTATTATAGGAAAATAAAAATACATTTTTGGAGGCCTGAGTTTTTGGTTGTGGAATTCATACTCACCCAGAGATCATGCAAGAAATGAGCAAAATAAATCTGTGAAAGGCCTGGGCACTTGAGGGCCTTGCTCAGTAAGTGCTGGACGAAGGGGCTGGTCAAAGTCACACACACACACACACACACACACACACCCCGTTTCCTCACTGCCATCCCTCTTCTCAGCAGTCCTCCTGCAGGGCTGGCCAGATAGGACTCAATGGCTTCCAGCCACAAGACTCTATCTCTGGGGTGGGAGACTGGCACGGGGACCTTCATCGGCTCCCGTGTTCCCAGTTCTGTGGCTCTGGCTGCAGGAGCATGGGTGGCATGTGGCAAGGATGAGACACCAGTGGTGGGCAGCAGCATGAGGGTGTCCCCCACGGTCCTGGAAGAGCACTGCCCATCCCTGGCACCCCACGCCCTGGGCTTTGAGCCTCCTTCCAGGCCCTAGGACTCCTTAAGGGACTCAGTGCCAGGAGGGCCAATGGCTGTATCGCACTACTATATGAGGCCTCTGGACCTTGGGGTGTACTTCCCTTCCCCCGCTGCCCTTTTCCCTTGCTCTGCCATGCCTCCTCATGGTTCTGCAAAGCTCGGATGAATCCCCGGGAAGGCTGACCAGTCATTGTTAGGTCTCCCTCCTCTGAGCCCCATGCTGCCCGGTCGCACGCAGACCATGTTCGAAGTGACTCAGTTCCAACTCTGCAATTCTGTAGAGGGGCAGATTGGAGCCCCGAGGTGGCATCAGTTCACTCCGCCAGTGGCCAGTAGAGGAGTCTGGGTGCCCTGGACCCTCCAGACACGGGCCCCATGTCCACTCCAGGGACACGGCGCACACAGCCTAGGGTGTCACACGTGCTAGGCTCCCCTCGGTCACGGACCCATTCTCCTTCCTGAGCAGGCAGCGAGTGGTGCCCAGAGCTCCCCAGATGTCCCTAGGGTGGGCAGGGACCTGGTTGCCATTTTCTTCCTGAGCATTTATTGAAACTCCTGCGAAGACTTCAACACCAGTGGGTGGTAACTCCTTCAGGCAGAAGGCTGAGAAGGGTTTCCATGGAGACCGCCCAGGCTCTGGTTTCCATAGCAACACTTGTGTGAGGTTACAGAGCTCCCTATATGTGTCTACTTAACATTTCCAACCACTTTATTCTTCAGGCCAGACCGGGGCCTAATATGGGGATTGCTTTCTAGGAAGGTGACGGACCTCGAGAGCCAGAGGGGGAACGGGTGAGACTGTGGGTTAATTGGCGGACCGAGAGGGCATCCCCTCAACCAGCAGGCCCTCCCCCATCCCCAGCTGCAGGGTGTGTGGGTATAAATATATGCTCACACATGCTTAAATTATGAAAAGGATATATCTGCATGACATGGAAGGATAGAGAGTCCTACAGCTCCCCGCCATCCCTGTTCTCCAGAGGTGACTGGTGTGACTTGGCTTTGAGTATCCTTCTAGAAATAGTAGATGCACATCCATAGAGTTATCTTTTAGAAAATTCACTAATGGGATATATATTCTCGCTCTGCCATCTGCCTTACCCTAATTATAGATCTTGGAGAACTTTACACATTGGCACAAATATTTCTACCTCATTCTTTATAATGGCCAAAAAAATAAATAAATAACTGCACTTTTCAAAAAAGTCAGTCCCAGTGGAGGGACTTTTGTTTTCAGTTTCTGGCTATTACAACAATAAATATCCAGTATGTATATTTTTCTGTATACTTGTTTAAGTATATCCATATGGTAAATTCCTAGCAGTGAAATTTCTGAAATTTTAAAATCTGATTCTTGTCAAGCCAAAAATTATCACCATTATCGATACAAGAGGGCTTGTCCACACTTGAGAAGACTGTGTGTTATTAAACTGAAACCAAACCAAACCAAACCATAAAACCAATCTCTCCAGCTCATTCTATGAGACCAGTGAACCATTAATACTGGAGCCTTACAAGAAGAGCATGAGAAAGGAAAATTACAGGTCAGCCTTCCTAATAAATATATATCAGTAACTCCTAAATGAAATATTAGCAAACAGAATCCAATAGTGTAGAAACTAGATAATCCATTATGACTAAATCAGTTATTAATGTTATACGCCACATTAACATATTAAAAGAGGAAAAAAATCATCATATTGGTAAGTGTGGGGAAAAAATGTGATAAAAGAATTCAACGTATATCCTGATTAAAAAAATGCAAACTAGGAATTGAGGACAACTTCTTCAATTAACTTCAAAAAGAATATTCTCCCAGTATCTATAGCTAAAATGATGCTCAAGATGAACTGTCTTTAAGAATCAAGACCAATGGGGTGCCTGGGTGGCTCAGTGGGTTAAAGTCTCTGCCTTCGACTCAGGTCATGATCCCAGGGTCCTGGGATCGAGCCCTGCATCAGGCTCTCTGCTCAGCAGGGAGCCTGCTTCCTCCTCTCTCTCTGCCTGCCTCTCTGCCTACTTGTGATCTCTGTCTGTTAAGTAAATAAATAAAATCTTAAAAAAAAAAAAAAAAGAATCAAGACCAAGTGGCACCTGAGTGGCTCAGTGGGTTAAGCTTCTGCCTTTAGCTTAAGTCATGATCTCAGGGTCCTGGGATCAAGCCCCAAATTGGGCTCTCTGCTCCTCGGGGAGCCTGCTTCCCCCTCTCTCTCTGCCTGCCTCTCTGCCTACTTGTGATCTCTGTAAAAAAAATGAGTAAAATCTTGAAAAAAAAAAAAAAAGAATCAAGAACAAATAAGGTTTGGACTATTACCACGATACCAGAGCTTCTACTCAGTGAGGTAGGAGAAGAAAAAGACATGTTTCAATTATATGAATGGAAGAGGGGCGCCTGGGTTGCTCAGTGAGTTATGCCTCTGCCTTCAGCTCAGGTCATGATCTCAGGGTTCTGGGATCAAGTCCCACATTGGGCTCTCTGCTTGGCGGGGAGCCTGCTTCCCTTCTCTCTCTGCCTATTTGTGATCTCTCTATCTCTCTCTGTCAAATAAATAAAAATCTTTAATTATTTGAATGGAAGAAAAAAAACCTATTCATAATCAATACAGGGCCTATGAAGAAAATAGAAAAGAATCCTCAGATAATGTCTTAGAATAAGGAAGACAGCTCGGCAAAATTCACTGGGTCAATACTCAAAAATAAATTACATTTCTGTACATCAGCGACAAAGAGGTATAATTACTATAACAACAAATATAGGAGACTCAGGAATCAATCTAATGAATGATCTGCATGACTACTGAGAAAAGTATCCAGTTGTAACAGAAGAGATAGAAGATCCAAATAAATTTTTCAAGTACCATTTTCATAGATCAGGGCACTCAGTATCATAACAATCTCAGTTCTCAGCAAGTGGATATATAGGTTCAACACAAGTCCATTAAAACCTCAACAGAACATTTCATGGAACTTGATAAACTGTTTCTAAAATACATATGAAAACAAAGGGCTGAGAATAGGCATGGCGCTGCTGGAGAAAATCAAGGTAGGAGACTTGAACTACCAGATATATGGACTGATTATGATCCAAAGGATAGACCTAATAGGACAGAACAGAAAGCCCAGAGATAGACTTTCCTTCCACATAGGGAAGCTCGAGCATTGTAGAGACACACTGTAGCTCAGCAGGGAAAGGAAAACAATAAAAACAGAACAAATGGTTACCCTACCTCACACCATACCAGGGAATAATTTACTGGGGAAGGTTTAAATGTAATATACAACACATTAGAAGGATTATAACACAATCCTTGAGGATTAGAAGAAAATATAAGATCAAATCTCCTCAATGTTGGGATAGGAAGGATTTCTGAAATGATGCAATGAGACACAATTGTAAAGAAAAAGAGGGATGAATTTGACTACATTAAAACCAATAGTTTCTGTTAAAAGAAACAGAGAAAATGAAAAAGACAAGTCATAAATTTGGGCAAGGTATTTGCCACACACTAGTGACAAAATACATAAAGATTATGTAAGACACATAAACATATAAAGAACTTCAACAAGTCAATAAGAAGAAAACAAAGCATCTAATAGAAAAATGGGCCAAAGAACACAAAAAAGGCATTTTGTTTTATTTTTAAAGATTTATTTATTTGTGTGTGTGATAGAGACTGCATGCGTGAGTTGGGGGAGGGGCAGAGGGCGAGAATCCTCTAACAGACTCTCAGATCCCAGGACCCTGAGATCATGACCTGAACTGAAATCAAGAGTTGGATGCTTAACCAACTGAGCCACTCCACTCAGGTGTCCCAAGAACACAAACAGGCGTTTTATAGAAAAGGAAATTTGAGGATCCAATACATATGAAACTTGTCCCACTTTCCTAGTAATTGGGAAAGTGAAAATGAAAACCATCATGAAATACCATTTACCCTCAGTCCGTCAGCAAAACAAAACAAAAAAACCCACCCAAAACTCCAAAGGTTGTTAACATTAGGTATTGGCAAAGGTGTGGAACAAGAACACCTATGCAGCACAGGTAGGAATGTAAATTGGTTCAATTCCTTATAAAAAAATAATATGGCAGAATTTTGTGGCTTGAACATTTGCTTACTTGGGACCCAATATTCCACTTCTCTTACACAGGTGTACCAGATGCCTTACAAAAGAGATGTTCTTTAAAGCATTGTTGTGATGATAAAAAATTGGAAAGAACCTATGCACATTGTTAGGAAGATGGGTAGGTCATTAAATTGCATATTCACATATAGACTGATGGACAGTCATATAAATGAATTAAATAATGTAGGCATTACCATGGATGAATCTCAGAAATAAAAGGTTGTGGAAAGAGAAGAGTCAGAGAATAAGACATGTATTTTAGGACTTTTTGTAACGTTCAAATTGAAGTAAAACTGCACTAGGAGTTCATAGGTATGTGGTAGAATTATAAAGCAAAGCAGAGAAACTCAGAATAGGCATTACTAATTACCCTAGATTGGCCAATCAATATAAAGAGATTGGCTAATATATGAAAAATTGACACATTTTCATGGTTGTCTTTAGACCAAAGAATAGATGTGTCCTTAGTGTCCCGCACAGGATATGGAGGGGAGGGGCTGGAGTGTGTGTGTGTAGGGCGGGGGGGGGGGGGTGTCTCCAAACATGGGAGCCAACGTTCCCTGCATCCCTGAGCATGAATGCTTCTCCCCCCATCTAGAGTTGGCCTACTTCCTTTCCGCTTAAGTCAGGGCTGGTTTTGTGACTTGCTTTGACCAACAATGCAATGAAAGAACGTTCTGGAACTTTGGATTCCAGGCCTTAAGAGGACTAACGCCTTTGGCTTCCTCCTGCTTGGGGCTTGGTTGCCAAACTCTAAGGAAGGCCACGGTACTAACTGGAGGCTGTGGGCTGAGTGAGGCGTGGGAGGGGAGGGGCACCTTGGGTGCAGAGCATAGCCAAGCCCCTGCTGAAATGCAAAGCACGAGTGAGCGGCTCCTGAGAGTTGGCCAAACTCAGCCATGCCTGGCAACCAGGAAAAACAGTCAACTGCTATGTTGGGCCATTAAGTCTGGGTGGTGGTTTGTTAGCAGCAAAGGGAGCGGTGCACCAAGGAAATCAGCGCTACTGACAGTCTTTCATCTCATTAGTTGGCTGGTGGGTCTCCAGATGCATGCTGGTCATGATGCCTCATCATTTATATCTCTGTGACTTATATGTGGCTTTTTATATGGAGTAAATGCTTCACAGTGTAAAATATTTAATAAAAACCACTGCAATTAAACATCTTTTCATGTTTAAGCAATGACCCACTTGTAGTTCCTTACTCTGCAAAGATTGTTCATAGTCTTTGCCTATTTAGCTCTTGGGTTGTTCATGTTTGTAAGAACATTGCATATAGAGGAAAACAGTCCTTTCTGTCTCCTAGGTTTCAAAAGCATCTCCCTCCAGCTTGCCGCCCTTGTATATCTTTGGACTTCCTGGTGTTTGGCTGTACGTAAATTTGCTCTCCCTCGTCTAAGATGGCTTTAAATCAGTTAGGTACTTTCATGGCTTCATTTCATACTTAAAAACTTTGGTCTCTCCAGAATTAACATTACAGGTGAATTTTTGTCAAAATGGTTAGCCAGCTGTCCCATTAAAAAGAACCCACACAATGCCCCCCATTAAATTTCCTTACATTTAACACAATCTCCAGGCCCTCCATTGTTCCACTGACCTTCTCCTTTGCTACATGTAACTCCTTAATTACGGTAGGTTATAATGCTTAATACCCAGAGGCTGTCCTTTCCCCTTCTGAGGTTTTACCAGACCATTCCCCATGTTGACTTTCCCAAAAGAACTGTATCAAGTTATACAATAAATCCTATCAGCATTATGTGATTGCACTGCATGTAGACTGACGTCTGGGCGAGACTGTCTTTGAGAACAAGGGTGTGTCTGCACTAACCTGAGTCATTCATGTCCCTCACAGGATTATTGAGCCAGACCAGCCCCAAGGGCATCGGCACCCACACTTGCCCCAGGTCCTGCCTCTGGGGTCCCCCCATCCCTCCACCCCGGCCAGGGCTCTAGGCTGCCTCTCCCACCGCTTTCTTCCCTGCAGAATACGACCCCGTGACTCAGGCCAATCTAGCTCAGATCCTGAAACCGTGCAGAACACTACATCGTCCTTGTGCTTAAGGACAAGCAATAATGATGTCATCTTGCGTGTGGAACTAAATGGGGTGGTTTATGGGCACTTGAAAGCAGCATGACCTTGGGTGAGTTACTTCCGGTATCCAAACCCCTTCCTCCTCCTCCCTGTGCAACGTGAATCCACCTGGCATGGTGAGCTGTGAGGACTGCAGGGACACCGACCCTCTTCAGCTGAACCCGGGAACGGCCCCACCTCGGCCCACTGGGCGCCCACCCCTCCCTGCTGCTCCTAAGTCAAGGTCAGAAGGCAAAGATTTTTATTGTTCTACAGACACTTCTGAAAAGGGATCTAGTTGAGAAAATATACAAAGCATTTCAGAGTTTCATCTCCAGA
Organism: Mustela nivalis; assembly: GCF_964662115.1. NCBI lineage: Eukaryota > Metazoa > Chordata > Mammalia > Carnivora > Mustelidae > Mustela > Mustela nivalis. Next base: position 75,901,327 of record NC_139030.1, read on the forward strand.
GAGCACCTGAGTCTGACTGGAGGTGTGGAAACCTCCTCTTCCAGGCTCAGGGCTGAGAACGGTTAGCATATTGAATGATCAGTAAAAACATGCAAAAGTGAGAAGGAAAAGGAAAAAAAGGCTGCATTCCCCCAAAGCCGAGGGGGATGGAGTTTCAGAACGAGGAGGTGGCAGGGTGTACAAGTACCAGGTGGCTCTCCCTTTCCCCCACATTGTCTTCTAAAACAGCTCCAAGCTTGGAGAAAGCAACGAGCCCACCCCCTCGGCTCTGCTCAGTGCTCAGCCCCGCAGGGCTGCCTGCATACAGGGGGAGCATGGTCCCCCTCTGTCCCATCCCCGTGGCCATGGCCACAGGACCCCGTGCTTGTGCTCCTGGGGGCCCTGGCTCCTCTCTTCTTTGGTTCCACTCGGAGAACGATTGTGCTTTAACAGACTCATCCCCACCCCTCACTCCCAGGCTCCTGCTGGTGGGCTGAAGGCACTGACAGGAGTCCTGCGGGGAGCCCCAGGACCCCACCTTCCCTTGTGCTCTGGGTGGGTCCGTCCCTGGGCACCCGCCCCCCTCCTCATCCCAGATCTGGGAATCTGGACAGGGGACTGTCCAAGAAACAAGCCTCTGCGGACTTCCCCAACTGTGCAGACATTTCTGAACCCCGCACCACATCCCTGCCCTGTCCCCTTGCCCAGGTCCCCCATGAGCCCAGCCTCTCCATCCAGCCCATCTTCTGGGCTGCCAGTGCAGCTCTGGGCCGGCCCTGGCGGACCTGCCTGCAGAACGGTGGTCACGGAAACCACCCTGTGCCACCCTCCTGTCCCCCAAACCTGGGAGCTCAGAAGAGGTGGGGCCTCGAGAGGTCACGGCTCTGGTACAGGGAGGCGGGTGGGGCTGGAAAGGAACCAGGAGACACGTCACGTCTATGGAAAGGTGTCCAAAGTACAAGCTAAGCGAGGGGAAGGAGGAGGGCCAGGGTGGCCAGAAGAGAAACAAGGACGAGGGCAGGGGTGGGGCCAGGAAGGGGAGGCCCTCACACCACCCCGCAGATGAGGGTCTCCACCACGAAGGTGTTCTCGAAGTGGCGGATGGCGTTGCAGTTCTTGGCCCCTCGCTTGTTGATCCCTGGGAGAGAAGAGAGAAGCTCAGTGAGGACTGTACCCCTGCCCAGAGCTGGCTGGGCCACAGATGTCACCAGCCTTGGAACCCGAGGGGGACCTCTGGAGCCTGGGAGCAGGGAGGAATAGGTGGCCCATGTGAGGACACCCAGACTCACCCAGGGACAGTGCACTGAAGGGACAAGAGAGCTCGAGAGCTGGAGTCAGGCAGCTCAGCTCTGCCCCCTTCCCTGTTGTGTGACCTCAGGGGTGTTCCTTAACCTCTCTGCCCCTCCGCTGCCTCATCTTTCAAGGGGCACCAAAAATAACGATGAGATGACAGCCACAGACACGCTCCTAGCAGGACGTAAGGAGTGTGAACCGGGGCCCGGCCCAGGGGAAGTGCTGAGTTACCATCAGCCGCTAGTATCGCTCTGCTCTGAGCTCCCCGACAGCTGGGCTACAGCCCCCTGGCCAGGCACCCGGGCCCACAGCTGTGGCCCAAAGCTCAGGGCAGGAGCCCGGACGGAAGGAGCTGCCACTCACGCCTCCGGGTAGCTCGGCGTCGCAGCCGGTAGGTGTCCTTCCCGTTGCACAGGTGGTAGATGAAGGAGCCCAGGGCCTCCTTGTCACTGACGTGCTCTGTCACCACCATCTCCTCCTGGATGATGTACGTCTGCGGGAGGTAGGTCCCCCTCTGCGGAGGGCGTGGGCTCAGTGCCGGGCCAGCACACAGGGCTCTCCAGCTCCCCTGCCCACCGTCCTGCTCCGTCAGAGTCCCCCGCCACCTGAGATGCCCGTCCACACCGCCCACGTCCCCCTCCACGGCGCTCATGGCTCGCCCTCTGGACACTTCCAGGTGGCTTCCGGTTGTGCCCCAGTGCTGCACGTGGGGGTTCTCTGTACTGCCAAAGTGGGGCATGACTTAGGGGGCTGAGGAAGCTGGTCTTGGGGCCCTTCACGAGAGAGGGAGGGAGGCAGAGAGGCATTGACTTGGGGTGTGGGAGAAGATGGAGGGGCACGGGCTGATCTGGGGTGCCTGGCCCAGCTGGCAGCAAGCCCCCCCAGCAGGAACCTCCCTTGCCCCAGGCCTGGCGTCCACAGGGGAGTGCGGCAAGGTGCCATGAGGGCTCCCGCTCACCTTCACATTCATGAGGAGCTCCCAGAAGTTTCGGGGGGGCAGCACAATGGTGGTGTTGAGCTCAATAACATAGCACTTGTCCAGGGAGATGTCATGGTAGGCGGTGAGGCCCTGGGTGGAAAGAGTGGCCAGGTCAGGCTCTGCAGGCAAGGGCCGGGCTCTGGTGGGCTGGGAGGCCCTTGGCCAGCTGAGATACCAGCCTACTGTGCCAGTAGGAGATGCCCCCGATGCTCGCTCCCCACCTCGCCCGTGTCTGCGGGAGCTCCCCCGCGCTACATGAGAAACACCAAGTGCCCGGTGCCTCAGCTGTCAGAAGGGCTCATCTCCTGGGGTCCCAGAGCTGGGGTTTGTGGAAGACAGTAACGGTCCATGTGTGTCTTTCATCACCCCGTGAGGTCCTATCGCCCCTGCGGATAGCCTGGACCCTCAGCCAGAGGCGCTCCGTCCCTGGCTCCCCATGGGCTCCAGCAACAAGAATGTCCAGAACACAGAGCAAAGGGATTGTTCTGGAGAATTCCTAGGAAGCTCTGGGAGGCAAGTACGGGGGTGGCGGGGACAAACAGCTGGAGAGCCCGTGTCTCACTGGCCTCAAGACTTTCTCACTGGTGACAGGAGTGAGAAGGGTGGGTGAAGCATCTGCAGGCTCCCTGCTCTGTGGGGGTGTGCTTCTCCCTCTCCCACTGCCCCTCCCCCGACCCCTGCTGGTGGTCTCACCCAAATAAATAAATAAAATTAAAAAAAAAAAAAAAAGAAGCACAAAAGATGGTTATGTCTGGGGAGGGGATACGGGCTGGGGCGAGGGGCACAAGGGAACCTTCTGGGGTGCTGGCACAAATCCAAATCTTGCTCTGGGGGGGATTCCACGTAGCCACTAAGCTGTATGCTTAATGCCCTTGACAGGAGGCACACTATGCCTCTGGAAAATGTCAACACAAAACTGGCTTAGCCCATGACGGCCGTGTCTGCAGCGGTCAGGTGGCCGAGGACAAAACCCACCACAGCTAGTTCACACCTCTCGAACAAAAGTAGGGTCTTTAAAATCCTGCACAACCTAACCCGCAGCACCTGCCACCACACAGGACCTACTGAAAGGAGGTACTGGGGACACGGGCCTTCTCTTGCTCCAGTTCTCCTTTCTCATGACCCTTGGCGGAAGGGGGGCTCTGGGTCATCAGGACACCCTTCCACCATGGCTGCCCCAGCCCCGGCTGGCCTCACCCGCTGAAAGTCATGAATGATGTCTGCGGGGTCCCCGCCGCCGAACTGGGGCACGGGCACGTTGATGCGCTCATAGTTCTCTTCGAGGTAGATCTTCACGTCCTCCTCCAGCTCCATCCGTGTGCGGGCCTGGGAGGACAGGGAGTCCTCGTAGAGAACCCCGCAGTGGAAGAAGTTGTCTCGGGCCAGCTGAGGAGGGGAGAGACAGACAGACCGGTCACACGGCACCCTCGCTGCAGCCACCCTTCCTACCCTGCCGACCCCACCACGCCAACGAGGCCAGGGCCTCAGCGAGTGGCAAGAGTGGGACAGTGAGATCCATTTCACAGATGGAGACACTGAGAAACATGGGGAGTCAGGGAGAGGGAGGGTGAGCCGGCTTTGCCTTGTCCTAGGTAGACCGGCTCCTTGGCTCTCAGGGCAAACAAAGGAGCCCTGGATTGAACTGTGGGGCGCTCAGGAGCCAGGAGAGTCACCAAGAGGCAGCCAGCCTCACACCAGTCCCACCACCTTCCCTGGACCCTGTTCCCCCTGAGCAATCCTGGCAAACACTGTGCCCCTATGTGAACAGCCAGCCGAATCGCCCCCCCCCACGCCCCATCAAGGGTGGGGAGGCGTGTGCCATGACTGCGGCCAAGCAGCTGAGCCCGTGGACCTTTGTGCCCACCTGTCCCTCTCCAGCCATCCTCCCCCCACCCCCCTGCCCATCTGTGCAGGGACTACAGGCCTGCTATCAGCAGAACTGCCCTTTCTCCTTTTTCGTGTGAGCTCTCCCTGGGTGTGTGTGTGTGTGTCTCTGTGTGTGTGAATCATCACACATGAATCATACTGTCCAGGGCACAGACTTGGAGGCTGCTCCGAGGTGCCCCCATTCCCCAGCCAATGGGGTGGGGTGAGGAGCCCCAGGAGAGCACAGGTTGGAGCTGGGAACAGAGGGGACCAGGAGCCCTCAGGAAGGGCCCATGGGTGGGAGAGCGAGAACCAGGAGCATATGGGGAGCTGGCTGTGGAGGGGGGACGATGGGGAAGGGGGCGACGAGAAGGAAGGGAAGGCAGCAGGTGTGCAGGAGCTGAGGTTTCCAGGGCAAAATCACATGGAATACAAAAGCTCTTCAGTAATTTCTATCATGGAAAAAATGAAGTAACTAAGTTAAAAACCACTGCTTGAAGGTGGGGAGGGGTCACTTGGGTCATAAATGACCGGCAATTCTCAGCCCCGTTGTCACACTGGAATTCCCTGTGTGTTGCCCTTACCGTTATTCTTTTGAGCTGTAATTGATCTACCTTGGTGGCCCCGTCTCCCTCCTAGGTCTGACTGATCGCAAGGTCACTGTGACCGCGACTGTGACCACTTCTTCCACCCATCTGCAGGCCCTCACTGGCTGTGGGAGCATGTACCTGGGGACCCGGGATGCTCTCATGGGCAGTGGAGGCCACCCTTGCAGGACGAGGTGGTGGGCGATCTGTTCATTAACCCACGGTCTGCCTTCCTTGTTTTATAACCCAAATAAACGTCCAAGGAACAGAAGTCCTTAAAACATGATCCTTGGGCACAGGGTTTGGCTCTGAAGGGATCCCAGAGTTCTAGTTTCTGCTGGATCTGAGTGTCTGGTGAAAACATTCCAGGGAGCCAGTGCGGGAAGGGGCCAAAGATTGCCCTCCCAGCGCCCCCACTGCTAACTGTGCTCCTGGAAGAGCTCCCTGTTGGGCCTCAGCTGTGTCTGAAGACAGTAAGGACAGTCCATCAGGGGCCGTGGGAGTCAAGAGGACAGGGCTCCGTTCCTGTCTCCCAGACCAGGCAAGGGGCCAGGTGGGCTGGTGTCTGCCCAGGGCGGCCCCATACAGAAAGGGTGCGGGGCTTCTGGCTTGGCTAGGCACCCACTTCCACCCATGGGGCAGGTCACTTGCTGCCCCTCCCCTATAAGCCCCAAGCCCCTGGTACTCAACTGCCCATGCTGCCCTCCTGACACCTCCCTGCAGTTCCTTGCAAACACCGCCTTTCCCAGAGCCCAGTGCCTCCCTCTTCCCTGGCCTCACCTGTGCGAGGAAGAAGTATCTGTAGATGTAGACGGAGGCGAACACGAGGCCCATGAGCAGCACGACCATGCCCATCGACAGGTAGCAGACGCCGCCCACAGAGCCCCCCTTCTTGTAGCGCTGCGGGGGGGGCCGCTCCTCCTGTGGGTGGCAGGGCCGGCTCAGACAGATGGTGGTCCTGTAGCTCCCAGAATCCTCCCGCCCCCTTCCCAAAGTGAGATTCCACTGTGCTGGCCAGGACTGAGCCTTGGGAAAGTTGGGGGGAGGTGGCGGGGATGATGGTGGGGGAGGGGGAAGGGCAGTGCTAGGGACTCACACAGCATCATCTGGAAGGAATGCCTTGCCAGGTCCTCCCCAGTCTCCTCCCAGGTAAAGACAAACTGAGACCCATATGGCAGCCTCAGAGAATGACCCCCGAGGACCAAGTAGGCCCCGCTGGATTGCCCGGGCCATTATCTTCATTATCTCCCAGCTGTGGTCACAGTATACTCTCTTAAACACAGAATGGGGGAAGCACAGACATGGCCTTATCATTGCACCAGACCCAGGAACCTGCAGGAATCGGGGTGCACTTGGCAGGCTGGGGCCGCTGCTCTGGGCCATGGGGAGCCAGCGAAAGCTTCGGGGCCACCCAAAGGTGGCAGTGCACAGGGCAGACGGGGACTGTGGCCATGGGAAGTGGCTTCTGGGCTCCACCGAAAAGGCCGTGGCAGGGAGCGCTCGCTGGCATTGCAGGAGGCCCATGGGGTCTGGGCACTGTGCTGGACTCCCTCGAGCTGGGCAGCCCTGAGCACACCATCCCCATGGGCACAGCTCAGCCTGCAAGGGGCCAGCCACGGCCCCACACTGGCAACTGGCCAGCAGCTTCAAGCAGGCTGGCAGGAGCGGAGCCTGAAGAGTGGAGTATGGAGGCTTCCGGAAGCTGGGACACTTTTGCCAGGAGGGAAACGTGGCCAGGGAGGCCAGGGCAGGAGGCTCCTGGAAAAAACCTGCTGCGGGGAGCCAGACGGGCTCAAGACAGTAGCCTCGGGGTTGCCAAGAAGCAGCAAGTTAAAAGGACCTTACTCTGGGCCACACACATCTGGGCTGGTGGAGCACGGTGTGCGTGTAGACTTAGGAACACTGCTTGACCAGCAGGACTGGCCTGAGTGTGTCATGATTCAGGCCCTTCAGGAGCTGCGTGACCTCGGCCACCTCTCATGTCTGTGACTGTCGTCCCCCCAGCCCTGCCCTCCCCCATCTTGAGAGCTGTTGTAGAAGACCTTGCCCGCCTCGGCCTCCACTGGCCCCATTCAATCCCTCCTCCATGGGGTCCAGATAGTCAGGGTGAGAGAGGAGTCCAGTCCCAAGAACACACAGCCTCCAGGAGCTCCAGGAGGCAGTGTGGGGTAAGGGAAGGAGTTCCAGCCTGGAACAAGAAGCTTCTCCACGTATGTATGCCAACTGCCTGCTTAGCCCCCTTTGTGCCATTAGTTCTCTCTCTCTTTACCCTGGGGGCTGGGGACACAGCTCAGGTCCAAGTGACTTGGGACAGATAGGCCCCTATCTCTCAGCACAGTACAGGGGGCCTAGCCTGGGGGGGTGGGTGGGGCACGGGGCCTGTTGTGCTGCTCAGGTCCCAATCCCTTAAGGCCCCCTGGCTTAGAGAATACAGGGTATGGGGCCCAAGCCTCCAGGGGCAATGGGGCGTACCATCAGAGGGGCAGATGTCTCCCTGACTGGGGCTCTCCCACTCACCCACACCCAGGTAAAGGACAAAAACCCCTGGACCCCTCCACCCCCCGGCACATCCATCACCAGACCAGCTAGCTAGCCCCCAGCCTCTGCACCACGAGACGGAGACATGGGGCAGGAAGGTGCCCCAGCCCATCGTGGTCCCCAACACCTCCGTCTGCCCTCCAGGGAACTCGCCTGGCAGGGGTGGGGGGAACTCGCCTGGCAGGGGTGGGGGGAACTCGCCTGGCAGGGGTGGGAGGCCAAACCCATTGCCCTGAACTCACTACCTGAGTGCTGGGGCTCCCACGACCCCAGCCCTGCCTGAGTTCAAGACCAGAGAGACACCTACCTGGCTGGCATCTGCTCAGCACCCTGGGTTTCCCTGGGGTTCCCTAACCAAGGTCCCATGGGGACAGCTGCTACCACAGGGGGGCCCAATGAGGAGCAAGCCCACCAGAGGCTCCTGCAGATGCGATGGTGGCCTTTCCACTCCTCCAGAGTCCAGAGTGGGTCCCAAAGAACCATGGCCGACCTGGGAGACAGGCCAGGCTGCCTGCATCAGCGGGGGGGGGGGGGGGGGGGGGGGGGGGGATATCCTGCCCTGGGGGCGGGACATTCACCAGCAGTGGGGTGAGGAGGGACCAGAAGTTGAGAGAGGGCCCAGCAGGGACTCCCTTCCCCTGTGAGGGGAGCATCAACAGCCCCCCACCCCCAGCCTCTCTCTGGAAATGTGAAGACGAAGGGATTAAAAGAGACAACATGAAAGCCCTTTGTCAAGGATGAAGTGCTGGATAACACAGCAGATCTTTCTCCACTGAGCCTCTCCTTTGCAGGGCCGTGGCCTCGGACAGCTGTTGAGGTTGCACACTGGCCATGCATTCAGGAAAACTGGAGACGCAAGCTTGTAAGAGCTGCTTTTAAAAGAACAAAACAAAACAGAGTCAAGGGCCACCAGCAAGTGAGCCTCAGAGTCCGCCCCAACGAAGTTCACAAACAAGGCCTCTGGTTTGAAGGCAGCCTTTCTGCTTCTGGTGGGGGGTGGGGAGGGGGTGTTTCTGAGGGCCTGGAAGGGGTGGACATGGTGGTGGCTAGGCAGCCGGCCCAGGAGAAAATGGCCTCCAAGAGGTCCCTGGATACTACCCTGCGTCCTTACTCTGGGAGGTGTCACTGGGAAGGCTGAGGACCGCCCACTTTTCCTAGATGTGCGGTGGACAAACGCCTCACGTGTCTGGGGCTAACAACTCCTGATCCCACCACTGCTGACCACCCCCCACTGTGTAGTGAGACACAGCTGCCCTGCTCCCCTCCCCAGCCCACACCCCACCCACAGACAGGGCCCAGATCCCAGAGGCCTCATGGCTGAGCAGCCGGCTGGAAGGGAAAGCAGGACTAGACCTTGCCAGAAGGCAGACGGGGAGCCATGGATGTCCCTGCTTTGAGACAAAAGGGACTTCAGACACCAACGTCCACACAGGAGGGAGGGCCCCTGAATCATGCCCGGGAAGGCCCACTGCTTATGGGGTCCCCCCACCACACAACAGAGAACCTGGGGATTGGGGCCTGGCTCACCCAGTCCCTGGAGAGGCCTGCTTCCTGAGACCATCCCCCCATTCCAGCTGCTTCACCTGTCATGCTGGACACTCAGGGAAATGCCACCCCCCACAGGGAGCAGCCAGGCCTCTGTTGGTGGGGGGGGCTTCCATTTAGAAAGTAGAAAAACACTGCCTCCTGTTTCCAAGGCAACAGGGCTTTCTGAGCAAAGTGCCTGGCTGTGCACTCGTGTGGGGCATGTGAGCCGGCCGTCCAGGATCCAGAGGGGCCCGGCCTCCCCAGCCCCTGCACTAAGGCCTGCAATGGCGCTCATTAAATGGTTTCGCAAAGCCAGGGCCACCGCCGTTAAGGGGAGCCCAGCCAACTGGAGCATTAACTCAGCGGACTCCCAGGGCTCCCGAGGAGCCCCCCAGCTACAGTTCCTCGGTAACAATGTCCAAATTAACTGCAAGCAGATTAAACTACAATTGCAGGCGGCTGAGAGGAGGCTGGCGGGGAGCCAGGAACGCACTTGCTGCAGCCCAGGCCCACAGCTGGAGGGGGAGGGGCTCTTGCCTGGCCCTTCTCAGCTTTAGTTCCCCTCAGAAGCTCGCTTCTGGGGCTGCAGACCAGATTCAAGGTCACTAATGTGCTGTGTATGAGAGAGAGAGAGACAGACAGACACACTGAGTGGAGGTGGCGGGGGTGGGGGAAGCATCGGAGCCCACAGAGCTGGGTAGATGCCAACAGGGCATCATGGAACCCCGTTCCTGTCGTGTGCGGGACCCCCCAAAACTCCCACACCACCCACTGCTCTGAGTCCACTTGCTTCCTGGCACTGAAGATGAGACTTCAGGGAACAGAGGCTCCAAAGGAGGAGCGGCAAAGCTGGAGGCTGGAAGAGCTCTCCTGGGGGACAGAGAACTTGGAAAGTGTGTGTGTTGGGGGGGTGGGAGCTGGGCTGCGCCTCCATGATTTTACCATAAACATTTTTTTTTTCTAGGAGGAGCTCAGCCTCCCCGGCAGTCTGCTGACAGCCTTGAAACATGCAGGGACCGGCCCAGAAAAGTGAAAAGAGAAGGAAATAGAGGAGGGAAGAGAAGAGCCACTGCGGTGTGTTCGAAAGCCCAGGGGCCCCTGGGAAGGCCCAGGGCAGGCTAGGGAGGGGATGACGGAAGCCCCCACCCCACCCCAGCGCAGGACCGGGTGTGGGGGGGGGAGGGGCAGGACCACCTTCCCACAATAGTCCCTCATCTCACCCACAGAGCCAGCGGGTACTAGGGACCTGGGACAGGAGCTCCAAGCCCGGTCAGCTCCACCTCCCGGCTGGCAGGGGACCCTCCCCCGACCACTCCGGGAGACCCGGTTCCCTCCGCCAAGGGCCTGAGGCCAGGACGTGGAGAGTGAAATCTGATCCCCAGGTATGCAGGCGGTGGGGGGGGGGGGCGATGCAGAAGCCAGGAATCAAAGGCAAAGCCAAGGAGAAAACTAGCCATTGCTGGAGAGATGACGGTGTTGAACGTGTCTCTCTGCTCTTGCAGACCCCCAGCCCAGTCCGGTCTGCACAAGCCTACACCTGGCTGCCTGAGTGTGCACGCACTCGTGCGCGCGCGCGCACCCGCAGGTAGATCGAGGGGAGAGCGGAGGAGTTGGGCAAAGAGGTCCAGCGCCAGCCGCAGGCCTCCAAAGGGGAAGAAGGATCCAGTCAGCGCGTGCTGAGAGGATGCTTCTCGGCCAGCCCACTTTCCAGGCTGGCTCCCCGCCAGTCGCCCATCAGCCCATCAGCGCAGGCTTCTCATTACCTCTGAGGCAAGCGCCAAGGGGAGGGTGGGCAGCTGGAGGCCCAGCTGGGTCCCCATCCCCACCCCCTCCCAGCCCACTGAGGCACTTCCTTCCAGCAGCAGGTCTGGGGACAGAATCCTCCTTGTATTGGAGTTTTTTGCTCAGAAGCAGGGGGGAGCCCTGCTGTGAGCTGGCAGCCACCGCCTCACCCCAGCCCCCCAGGTTGTGCCCAGGTGGACATTTTCCTAGAACATCCACAGGGCATTCACAAACTCATTGGTTCACCAAGTAGTCCTTCTGGTGCTTTAGATCTGATTTTTGAGTCCAGTTCAGTAACCAAGGAGGGCCCTTGGTTCCCCTTGGCCAGAAGAAACTTAATAAGCTTTCCTCTGCATCCCCATCAGCATGGGGCAAACCTCAAATGCTCTTGACAAAGGAGAAGTCTGGTGGCAGGCCCACCTGTCCCACCTGCCTTCTGTTTCAGTGCCCTAAGGTCGGAAACCTGGGCACCTGCTGTGCTCACCACCACAGACTCCCAAGTCAAGGTGGGGTGGAGTAGGGTGGGGAGGATGGATGTGCCCCTTAACCACATGAGGGCACACCAGGCCCAGAGCCGTGAAATCTCTTCCCCCTTCCCCAGCTCCAATTCCAGTGGGCGACTGGCAGAACCAACATGTCACACCCAAAGCCCCCACTGTATCACCTTGGGGCCTTAGGGGGCTATGATCACTTACTGATAAGTAGTTCTGTCCTAGAGGGGCCAGAATTTTAATCCTCCTGGGCCCCCAGTGCTCCTCCATGCCAAATTAAGACAGCCAGGAGACCCTGCACAACTAAGAAGGTTTGGGAGGCAGGCTCCTGGCCATTACAAACAGCACCGGGAAGATGTTGATATTTCCATTTCATGCTGGGTGAGGGGAAGAGAGGACGCTGGCTATCCACGCCAGGAGCTGGCTGTCAGTTAGCACCCAGGGGATGCGGGCATCATCCAGGCCCACCCACTGTGTGCCACTCCTGTGAGATCGTTCTGCTCCCTCCCTGAGCTGAGACAGGGCAGGAAGCTGTCACCCCTCAGTGAAGGGTGGAAGGAGGCTTCCAAACTTTTAAAGCAGCAGACCATGGTTTTCAAATACAGAATGCCCCCAGCCCACGTGAACATGGGATGCAGATGGAGTTGCATGATGGACCAGCCTAAGTGGTCCCCCATGATGCAATGACCACACCAGGGCAGGGGAGCCGGCCTGTGGCTCCTCTGTGCATTCCTCACTGCATCTTTGCTGGGGATGTGACACCCACCTCCGAGGCCCCTCTTAAGTGTCCCCTCTTTCACTGGCCAGGGCCCAGATCTTCCCCTGCAGCACCACCCCCCCAACCCGGGTTGAATCTGAGGCAAAGGCTGAATCTGAGCCACAAAACTTGGGGAGGGACCTTGGCGCTGAGGAAGCCTCATCAGAAGCTAGCAGCGGGCAGAGAGGAGGAGTGGACAAAGACTTTGGAAGTCCAGTCTAGATGCGACAGCTTGGTGCACCCCAAGAGCGCCGAAACGATGGCTACGTGGACACCTTTGCCGGAGTACAATACAGCCTGGCTGGACCAGCTCTCTCACCTTTCCCCTCGCCTCGCCTTCCTGCCTGCCACGCGTCCTGCCCTCTCCGGGTCAGACACCACGCAGCTCAGACAGTTTTCCACTGGCGGAAATGCCTTCTCTTCCCCCGACTGGCGGGAAGGGGGAGGAGGGGGAGGACGCCCGAGGAGGCGGGGTGCACGGAGGCCCGCCCCCACAAAGAGCCTCCGGGATGCGGGAGGGCACCAGGGCAGTGAAGGAGCCTCCCCGCGGAATGAAGGGAGCAGGCCAGAGCGAGAGCATAGACAGGAAGGAAGAGGGGAGCAAGGAGGTCCAGACGGTAGGGGTGGAGTGAGATCCGGGGGCCTGGCCTCATAACCTCGAACCTCGAACCTCAAACCTCGAATCCCAGACATGCAGCCAGGCCGATTCTGGTTTATTTCCATTTCATCACTTTCTGGTCCACCAATTCAGGTGCAGACCAGCAGCATACTCCCAGCCCTCGTCTGGGACGAAGTCAACGGCCCCTCCCCCGCTTCGTTGGCACCAGACTCTCCCCCCCGCCGTCGCCCCCAACCATTCCCCACCAATCCTGACCCACCTCCCTACTTTGGGGAAACAACGTCCAACCCTCCTCCCATCCCCCACCCGGGGCTCGACTCTCGGCCCCTCCCTCTTGATTAGAAACAGACGCATACCCCCCACCAGCATTCCCCCAACTTCTTCCTACCGGCCGCTTCCCCAGTCTTGGGGCCAGCCGCTTAGGGCCCCTCCACATCTGGAAGAGACCTCAAGCGCTTTCCCACCTGGGGACCAGCAACTCAGACCCCTCCTACTTCTCGGACTTTTGCTTTCGGCTGCCGCTTTAGGAGAGGACCGAAGCCCCCTCCCCACTTTGGGATGGAGGCCCCATTCCGGACCCTCACTCCCTCCGGTCTCGGCTCCGGGACCCCGATACGCCTTGAACAGTTCCCGGGGCCGGCTGGGCGTGCCTTGCCTCCGACTCCAGCCTGAGTCCCCCGGCCCCTCTTACCCGAGCGGGCGTCAGCAGGATCTCGGCAGCTGGGGCCGGCGCCGCGGCCGACGCCGACGCCTTATCGGCCTTGTCGCCCTTGATGCCGGCCACGGCAGGCTGAAAGCTGATCTTCACCATGGCTGCGCCCGGCCGCGCGTCCGCCCTGCAGCCTCGGCCCGTGCAGCCTCTGCCCGTGCAGTCTCTATCTGTGCGACCGCCGCTCCGCGATCTGCAGGCACCGGAAGTTTGGCTGGTGTGCGCGTCCCTTTCCCTAACCCCGCCTCTAGTCTGCCCCGCCCCGTCCCGCCCCCCACCCGAGCGTCTGCGCCCCCTTCCCCCAGCCCCGCCCCGGGCGCGCAGTGACCCCTGCGGGGCGCGTGGCTCCGACAGTGGGACGGCTGAGGTTTGCTCGCACATTCACTCACTCACTCACTCCCTCGCTCCATTCATCCACCCACCCACCATCCATCCATCCATCCATCCATCCATCCATCCATCCATCCATCTATCCGTCCGTCCGTCCGTCCGTCCAATCAGGCATGGACTCAATCCCTTTCACAGCCTTATACCTTCCAGCTGCCTCGCCAAGACCAGCGACCCCACGACACTCTGTTAAAAGAGTGTTTGTCTGGCAAATACAGCTTCTAGACAAATTCCCCGTCTTCATACTCTCCTCTTTGGAAACGCTGGTGCGTCCGCTGCTCCCTCCTCCCCACCTGTCTCAGACCCAGGAGGAGGTTTCAAGTCCAGGTGCCTACCTGCCTGCATCCTGCATCCATCCAGGTCTCTTTCATAATCCATCATCCTCTTTCCTTCATTTTTCACTCCTGTAGAACCTTCCTGAGGGTCTGAGGGGATGTGTGCTAAGGCTGCTGGGAGTAGAGAAATTAGTTCAGTAAGGGACCAGCACTGTTGCTCATTTCTTCCCTATCCAGGAGGGCCTGGTGTGGCAGGAAGATCTGCGTGGTGGGTGACTGGAGGCTTGGGTTCTAGTCAAGACTCTGCCCCTGCAAAGCATCCGTGGTATTATGTAGGACCAGGAGCTGGGTTACTGGAGTTTCTCTTGGCACCCAAACTCTAGATCTTTCCTTACTGTTCCTGGCCCAGACTGGACTGTGGACAACATCCAGCAGCCCACACATAGCCTTGGGCTGAACACCAGCTTTCGGTTCTGCAGTTGACCAGGGAAGGCAGGAAAGTCTGAGCTTGTTAAAGACAGTCCGAAGGCTTCCGCTGACACCTACTACCTGTCAGGTCTTGGGTGGCTGCCTTGAGCCCCAGGTGTCCACTTCCCAGACTCCAACATCCCGGGTCAGATCTGGGATAAACCTATCAGCCTTGAGGACAGACAGCTTGAGAAGGAAGATTTAACTGATGCTAAGGCTACCATCCTGGGAAACTGGGACAAGGAAAGGGAAAGTGGAAGAAAATGGTTTGGAGGCATATGAATTTGGTTAAGACCAGAGAGGAAGGAGTTATGGATTTTTGAGTCAACCAGTTCCAAGAACTCCTAGTTGAATCTTGGTGTTTGGAGAAGTTAAGTCCCAGCCCTTGGTTAGATTCCCACCCAGCATCGCCAACATACATTCTTCCACTCAGAAAGTGTTTCCCCAGAGCCCCTGCATGTCAATCATTGTGTTAATAATCCCTGTGGCAAAAGATAGAAAGCCCTACGATGCAACACGCAACCAAGGACCTAATCACATTCAACCTTCCACCTGCCAAAGTCTCATGTTTATGACATTTACCCACAATGCTTTGTTCTTTTTTATGGCTGAGTAACACTCTATTTTGTAAATATACCACAATTGTCTGTCTCTTCTCTTGGCTATGGACATCTGGGTTGCTTTCAGTCTTCAGATATAATGAATAAAGGCTATAAAGAAATAAAGTATATTTCGTTGACATTTGTTCTCATTTTTCTTGAGTAATAACATCACAAAGGTGAGGCAGGAACAGTCCACTCCAGGAGACAGGTGTATTTTATCTCATGGCACCAATAAAGTGAACCAATGTTTAGATGGCTTGGTTTTATTATTGTGTTTAAATTCTCTGCAGATATCACACCCCCTTGTTGCCTGACCTGGGGCATATCACTCACAC
Organism: Mustela nivalis; assembly: GCF_964662115.1. NCBI lineage: Eukaryota > Metazoa > Chordata > Mammalia > Carnivora > Mustelidae > Mustela > Mustela nivalis. The sequence continues at coordinate 75,916,521 of NC_139030.1, forward strand.
CACCCTGCCCCCACCTCGGTATACTACTGCTTAGGAGTGGAATTTTATTGTTTTATACTCTCACCAGCAATGGATGAGAGTTCCAGTTGCTCTACAATTTCACCAACATTTGGTACTGTCAGTCAGCTGATTTTAGTAATCTTAACTGATCTAACAAGTTGTGTCTTACTGTGGGCTTTTTTATTTTGTTTTGGTTTTTTTTTTGCTTTTGATTTTAGTGAGGGAGGCAGGAGGGGTAGAGGGAGGGGGAGAGAGAAAATCTTAAGCAGGCTTTACGCCCAGCATGAAGCCCACTTGGGCCCAATCTCATAACCCTGTGATTGTGACCTGAGCCAAAATCAAGAGTTGGTCCCTTAACTGACTGAGCCACCCAGGTGCCCCCATCTTGTGGTTTTAATTTACATTTCCCCTGATGACTAAGGATGTTGAGCTCCTTTTCTTATGTTTTTTGACCTTTTGTATACCTTCTTTTATGAAATGTCTGTTCGAGTCTTTTGGTCATTTTAGAGGTTAGATTGTCTTTTTAATTATTGATTTGTAGGAGTTCATTGTATATTCTGGATATAAGCCTTTTGTCATATCTATTTATTATGAATATTTCCTCTCAGATTGTGGCTGGTCTTTTCATTTTCTTGATTTTGTCTTATGATGAGCAGAAGTTTATAGGTTTGATACAATTTAACATATCAATTTTTAATTTTATGGTTAGCACTTTCAGTGTTTTCTCTAAAAAAATCTTTGCTCACCCCGAAATTTTGAAGTTGTTTCATTTAGTGTGTTTTCTAATAAAAGCTTTGAAATTTTAGGCTGCACATATAGATCTATGATCTATTTTTAGTTGTCTTTCTTATTCTAGTGTAAGCTAGGAGTTAAGGTTTTGTTTTGTTTTCTATATGGTTATCCAGATGTTCCAGGATCATTTGTTTAATGAAATGGAAACTCCATTTTCCATTGAATTGCCTTGGTACTTTTGTAAAAATTGGTCAATAATTTCTATGTTGGCTTATTTCTGCACTCTGTTCTGTTACATTCTTTTATTTTTTTTCTACCCTTATGCCAATTCACATTATCTGGACTGCTGTAAACTTCTAGTAAGTCTTGAAATAAGGTAGTGTAAATCTTTTTCTTCTTTTCCAAGATTATTTTGGCCCTTCTAGGTCCATATAACCTTTAGAATTGGCTTGTCAATTCCCACAAAATAAAACCCGTTAAATAGAAATTGGGTTTGAGTTGAATCTAGAGGTCAATTTGGGGGAAAACTGATGTCTTGACAATATCATATTTAAATCCATGAACATGGGATAGCTGTCTGTTTTGTTTAGCTCCTCCTTAATTCTTTTCACCAATGTTTTGCAGGTTTCAATGCAGAGGTCTTAAGTGTCTCTTATTAGATTTATGCCTAAGTGTTTTATGTTTCTGATTCTATTACATTTATTATTTATGTCATCTTCCAATTTTTTACTGGTAGTATATAGACATACAATTGATTTTGGAAAATTGATCTTTCTTTGCTAAATTTAATATATTTATTTGTCACAGTGTTTTTCTATAGATTCCTTGGGATTTCTAATATATATTCATGCCATCTGAGAACAAAGACAATTTTACTCCTTTTTCTCAATCTTTATGACTTTTATTACTTTTTTTCTAGCCTTATTGTTTCAGACTCTAAAATAGTGTCGAATACAAGTGTTAAGGGTAGACATATTCATTTTTATTTCTCATCTTAGGAGGAAAACGTTCTGTCTTTCAGTATGAATGTAATTTAGTTGTAGGTTTTTCATAGATGCCCTTTGTATTATTACCAGGGCTAATATACAGGCTGACACCATAACTTGGGTGGCTGAAAATAAAAAATGTATTGTTTCAAAGTTCTGGAAGCTCTAAGTTTCAAATCAAGGCTTCAGGGGCCCCTGGGTGGCTCAGTTGGTTAAGCATCTGACTCTTGCTTTCGGCTCAGGTCATGATAACATGGATTGTGGGTTGTGGGATTGAGCCCCATGTTAGGCTCTGAGCTCAGTCTGCTTTAAGAATCTCTCCCTCTGCCCCTCCCCCCATACATGTTTGTGTGCATGCGTGCACACACACACACTCTCTCTCAAATAAATAAATGGATCTAAATAAATAAAATAAAATCAAGGTTTCAGTAGGATTATGCTTCCTCTTATCCCTATAGAGGAGAATCCTTCCTTCCCTCTTCTAGCTTCTGGTATTTGTTGACAACCCTGGCATTACTTGACTTAGAGATACATCACTCTGATCTTTGCCTCCATTATCACATGGCTTTCTTCTGCCTCTGCCTCTGTTTTCACATGACACTTTCCTCTTCTTATAAGAACACCCATCATGTTGGATTAGGACCCACCATAACAACCTCACCATAATTTGGTTATATCTGAAAAGACCCTATTTCCATATATAGTCACATGTACAGGTTGTTAGAATTTCAACACCTCTTTTTGGAAGACACAATTCAACCTGTAATATCCTTAATCATATTGAGGAAGTTCTCTTTTCCTAGTTTGCTGAGTTTTAATTATGAATGGGTATTACATTAGGTCAGATATATTTTCTTCACCTATAGAAGTGACCATATGAGTTTCATCTTTTATTAAAAATTGTATTAATTGGGGAGCCTGGGTGGCTCAGTGGGTTAAAGCTTCTGCCTTTGGCTCCGGTCATGATCCCAGGGTCTCTGCTTAGTGAGGAGCCTGCTTCCCTTCCTCTCTCTCTGCCTACTTGTGATCTCTGTCTGTCAAATAAATAAAATAAAATAAATAAAATAAAATAAAATAAATTGTATTAATTGATCCTTGAATATTAAAAGAGCCTTGGATTCCTTGGATAAATCTTACTTGATCATAATTATTTTTCATGTATTACAGGAGTCAATATTTTGTCAATGGAATCAACTGGAGTTGATATTTTGTTAAATTTTTTTGGTCATTGTTTGTTTTATTTTTTATCTATGTTCATGAGGACCATCAGTCTCTCTTTTCTTGTAATGCAAATGTAGTTTTTGGTATCAGGGTTATGCTGACTTCGTACAATGAATTAGGGAGTCTTCCATCCTTTTTTTTTTTCTGAGAAAGTTTAAGTGAGATTGGTGTTGTTGTTTCCTACAAATATTTGATGCAATTCACCAATAAAGGTACAGGGATCTGGAATTTTTATTATGGGTGAGATGTTAATTATGAATTCAATTTGTTTAACGGATATAATGCTATTCAGATTTTCTAGTTCTTCTTATGTCAGTTTTGGTAAATTGCAACTTGAAGGAATTTATCCATGCCCTCTAATTTGTCAAGGTGGTGACATTTTAGTGTGCAAGGTCAGGATGCTCAGCAGGCCAGAAGAGAGAGCCCTAGACCAAGGCCTTTCCCTGGGTTCTTTCAGCACAGAGTACAGAACTGAAGGTGGCCTGGTGATCACTGTGCCCTGTGAAGGAAGAACAGGTGAAGCAAATATTCTTGGGAGTTTATTCACCACCAGAAAATTCTCATAAGGGGCCGATGATTTGAACATAAGTTCGGCTTAAAGTTGTAAGAGCTTGGACGCCTCTTCCTTCAAAAAAATTTAATCTGTTTAGATCAGTAGTTCTTAAAGTGTGTTTTGGGGACCCCTGGGCATCCCCGCAACTCTTTCTGAGAATTTGGAGGTCAAAGCTATTTTTCTAATAATATTAAGATGTTATTTGCCTTTTTCAATCTCATGCTCTCAGTAGAGTAATTGGTAAGTTACGTGACATGTATCATAACAATTGGAAGCAGGATAGGGGAGTCCAGCTCTCTTCTGTTAAGCTAGATATTAAATATATTTGCAAAAATGTAAAGTGGCTCCACTATTCTTATGATTTTTTTTGCTTTGAAAAATACAGTTTAAAAAATAAAAATATTATTATATTAATATGTAATAAGTTTATACTTTTTTTAAAAAAAGATTTTATTTATTTATTTGACACAGAGAGAGAGAGAGAGATCACAAGTAGGCAGTCAGGCAGAGAGAAAGGGGGAAGCAGGCTCCCCGCTGAGCAGAGAGCCCAATGCAGGGCTCGATCCCAGGACCCTTAGATCATAACCTGAGCTGAAGCCAGCAGCTTGATCCACTGAGCCACCAGCCACCCCTATACTGTTATTTTTATATGACTTAATAAATATCCCATCTATGTCTCAGTTTTAATTGTCAATATGTTAACTATCATTAAATGTATTTCCCACATAATCAAAAAATCTTTAGGATTCTTGATGTTTTTATGAGTTTAAAGGGGCCCCAAGTCTACAAACTTTGAGTATTGCTGATTGAGATAATTTTGGGGAGTGGTGGACACATTTTATTGAAATGTAATATATACACGGAAATATTCTTAAGTTACAAGGGTGCAGCTCAATGAATATTCACAAAACAAAACAAAATATTCACACACATGTAACTAGCCCCCAGATCAAGAAACAGAACATTCATACCCCCGTTGTCACTACTCCTGACCCAAGAGTAAGTAGTATCCTCATTTCCTTCCCAGTAAGGTGCTTTGCCGATTTAAAAAAATTCAATCTATAGGAATCTCACAGCATGTACTCTCTTCTGTCCAGGATCCTTAACATCATGATTGTGAGGCTCGTCCCTGCCTAGGGTCCTGAGGGCTGGTTCATTCTCCAGGGCATGGTGTTCTGCTGTGCATCCTGATGCACATATCCCATCTGCAGTTAGGGTACACTTGGGTTGTTTCCATTTTGGGGCTCTTAGGAGCTGCCTTTCGTTCTTCCATGCATCCTCAGTGAATGTGTGCCTCCATTACTTCTGGGCACCTCCCGGGGACTGGGTTTCCTTTTTAGTGTGTTTTTTCCATGTCACAGACCAGAAGGCAAGGCTTTCTCAGCAGCGAGCTTGTGTTCCACAAGAGCCACCCTGACAAAGATGTGGAAAACAGAGCTCTTTGTATTCCACTCAGAATCTTCCACCAGTTCTTTCTTTTATTATTTTGCCCCACATGTGGTCTTAGGGATGACCCTCAGGGCTGGATTTGTGTTGTGAAAATCTTTTGACGGAAAGCGTTTCTTTGGAGAGAGGTAGTATAGTGTCTGGGCTGTGACGATACACCCCCTGTGACTGAATCTCCATCCCCACCCCCTTCTAACTCCAGGACCCCCTCAGATGAGCTTCTCAGGCTCTCCCAGTGATGGGACTGCTGGGAGCCGACACTGGCCTGCAATGACCCTACTGAAAGACTTCCCACACAGTGTCACACCAACCTAGCCACTGGGACACATGCCATCAGCGATATCATGGGTAAGACATTCCCTTCAAGAGAGCCACTCCATATGTAACATCCCTAGGAATAAACTTTATGACCTATGCAAAAAAAAGGCACAATATTTTATGGAAGGCATACAGCTTAAGTAAAATGGAGAGATAAACCATTTTCTTGGAAGGGAAGATGATGAAAACGTTGATCCGCCTCCAAATCAAAGCAAATCCAATTAAAATCCTAATAGGTTTTTGCAGACAAGCAGAAATACTATTCTAAAATTTGTCACTGCAGTTGCCAAGAACTTTAAAAGAAAAAAGAATGATGAGTACAGTTTTTAGCATAACAAAATACTATACTGAAATTTAGCTGACAAAGATACTAGTGACTGTAAAGTGGAGATTTTCTACCTGTACCAGGCAAGAAGTCATGATGGAAAAGTTAATATGTTTACATATCCGAAAATACCATGTACGAAATACAGAGGCAGCTGTCAACTAGGAAAAATTCTAATTACTCCCAATAGAGGTGAGGCTGAGAAATGAAGTCTTTTTAACTTGGCAATGAGCTCAGTAAATTTCTATTACTAAAGAAGAAAGAGCAAAGGAAGCAGGGAATCAGCAGTTGCTGCAGAAAGAATTCATAACAAAACAGTAAGAGTCCTTAGTATTAAAAAAGGAATTCAGGGACGCCTGGCAGTCAGAGGAGCACGTGACTCTTGATCTCAGGGTTGTGAGTTTGAGCCCCACACTGGGTGTAGAGATGACTAAAAAAATAAATTCAGCTTAAAAAAAAAATCAGATTATAAAAAATAGAAATAAGGTAAATGACTTCAGGATTGACACCAAGAATCTAGGGAGGGAACAACAAAACAAACCTGAAGAAAAGAGAAGGATATACATTAATGGAAAAATGGAAAAATGGGAGAACTGGTAAGTATGTATGTATATATATATATATATATATATATATATATATATATATATATATATATATTTGCAACATCTTTTTTCTCCTCCCCAGCTTTCTTGAGTGTCATGGACTAAGGAAAATCGTTTGCGCTCCAGGTGTACAGTGTGATGATTTAATATATATATGCATTCTGAAATGGTCACCACAATCAAATTAATTAATACATCCATTCACGTTGTTCCATTGTGTCTGCGTAATGAGAACATTTAAGATCTACTCTATTAGCAGATTTACCGTATACAGCACAGTATTATTAACTAGTCACCAGGCTACAGGCTACACATTAGATCCCTAGGACTTACTCAACTTAGAACTGAAAGTTTGTACCTCTGACCAGCATCTCCGCAGTCCCCTTTGCCTGTGGTCACCACCATTCTGCTCTTTGGTTCTGAGTTTTTACTATTTTAGATTCCACATGTAAATGAGATCATACAGGACTTGTCCTTCTCTGTCTGCTTTATTTCACTAAGCATAATGTCCTCCAGGTACATCGATGTCACAAATGTCAGGGTTTTCTTCATTTTTATGGCTAAACAGTATTCCATTGTATATAGAGTTTTTTTTTTTTTTTTTTTAATCTATTCAACCATCGATGGACACCGGGATTGTTTCCATGTCTTGGCTATTTTAAATAAGGCTGTGCTGAACATGTGCAGATTATCTTTTGAGACACTGATTTCATTTCCTTTGGATACTTACCCAGTAGTGGGATTGTGTGGTCATATGACAGTTCTATTTTCTATCTTCTGAGGAAACTCCATACGGTTTTCCATAATTGCTATACCTGCTAAGAATATGAGAAGTTAGTTCTTCTGAAAAAATCAGTGGAAAGAGACAAACCTATGAAAAATACAATAAATAAATAAGAGAAAAATATTAATTCCTTGAGAAAGATATAATTAGAGAAAAGGTGAATATTATAAATTATAAATTATTTTACATGCAATCATATCTAATAAATATAAATATTTTGAAGGGGATGAGTTTATAGAAAAGTATAAATGGCCAACATGAACCAAAGAAGAAGCAGAATCTCATAACACCCTATAACCAGGGAAACTACCGAAGAAAGTTCTCAAAGCAATTATCTCAAAAAAGGTCTGAATAGCCAGACCACTTAACTAGATTGTTCCCTCATAATGAAGGAACAGCTGATTCTATGAATGCTTCCACTAATTTTAGGTATTAATAATATATTCTTTTTTTTAAAAAAAGATTTTATTTATTCTTTTAACAGAGATCACAAGTAGGTAGAGAGGCAGGTAGAGAGACAGAGAGAGAGAGGAGGAAACAGGCTCCCTGCTGAGCAGAGAGCCCGATGTGGGTCCATCCCAGGACCCTGAGATCATGACCTGAGCCAAAGGCAGAGGCTTAACCCACTGAGCCACCCAGGTGCCCCTTGATGATACATTCTGACACAAAAGTCTGACAAATGAATGAGAAAAATAAAATTTCAGTTATGAATAGAGATGCACATATTCAACAGTACACAAGAACTGTGAAGTGCTGTCAAGGAGAACTTCTCCCAAGAATAAAGATACAGATTTCATGTTTGAAAATCCATTTGAGGAGAAATTGCTTTGTCAAATAGTGCTTAGAAGCAATAGCTATTCAAACTTGAAAAGCATAGAAAAGAATAAGAAAATAAAATGACAATTATGACAAAACCCACATAACCACTATTAATACTTTGTTATTTTCCACCCAGTGTTTTTTACTCTCTCTCAATATGAGTGTGTGCTGTGTTTTCTACAGAATCAGGACCTTGTTTTGTGTGTATCTGTGTCCGTGAAGTCTGTGTGTGTTCTATTTTATTTTATTATTTTAAAGATTATATGTATTTATTTGACAGACAGAGAGCCAGTGAGGGAGGGAAGACGAGCAGAGGGAGTGGAAGAGGGAGAAGCAGGCTTCCCGCTGAGCAGAGAGGCCCATGCAGGGCTCGATCTCAGGACCCTTGGATCATGACCTGAGCTGAAGGCAGACGAGCCACCAAGTTGTCCTATTTTAGTTTTTAAAAAGATTTTATTATTTATTTTAAAGATTTATTTATTTATTTTAGAGAGAGAGAGTGAGGGAGAGAGAAAATTCCTCAAACAGGCTCCACACTCAGTGTGGAGCTTGATACGGGGCTCGATCTCATGACTCTGAGATCGTGACCTGAGCCAAAGGCAGGTAGATGCTTTACCATCTGAGTCACCCAGGTGCCCAAGATTTTACTTTTTTAAGCAATGTCTGCACCTAGCGTGGGGCTCAAACTTGCAACCCCAGGATCAAACTTGCTTACTCCACTGACAAAGCCAGCCAGGTACCCCAGTATGTGAGTATGCTTAACCAGGGACCATTTTGACCTTAGGGAAACATTTGGCCATGTTTGTAGACATTTGCAGCTTGGGTGGGGGAGGTGCTGTTGGCCTCTAGTGGGTAGAGGCTGGGATTGCTGCTAAATCTGTAATGCCCAGGATTGTCCTACAACCAAGAATCATCCAGTCTAAAACGTCAATAGTGCCAAGTTTGAGTAACCCTGATTAATATCTCGCTTTTTTTTTCTTTAAAATTATTGCAGTATTTTCTCCAGCGGTAAGTAGAATGCACCCCCACCACCTTGGCACCTTCCCCACGTGATACAGGGAACTTCACAGAAATAACGAAGTTACTAAACCCATCCTGGATTATCTGCACGGTCCCAATCTCACTGCATCTCGTGGAAGCAGAGAACGTTCTCTGTCTGGAGTCAGACTGGTGTGGCAGAAGGAGAACTCAGGTCCGAAGCATGGAAGGAGCGGAATGCTGTTGCTGGGTGACGATGGGGCAGGCGTTGCATGACAAGGAATGCAGGCCAGACTCCCAGCTGAGGACAGGAAGACAGAGCCCTCGGTCCAACCAGCACACAGAACTGAACTCTGCCAACAACCTGAATGAGCCCGAAGTGCCTTCCCCTGCCCCCAGCCCTGGACCCACCAGGTTTGGAGCTCGAGCTGGCCCACACCTTGCTTTTGATTGGGTGCAGAGGAAAGAGCAGAGTCCACCTGCACTGTTGACCCACCGACACAGCTCTGGGATGATGAATTGTATTTCTACTAAATTTATGATAATGTTCCCACAGGAATATAAAACAAATGTGTATGGCACGATTAATAATTCTTCCAGATTCACCAGCTTCTGTGTCCCCCTCTCATGGGCTTTTTACACACGTCACCTGGTTCCTCTCTGGAAACCTTTTTATTTTTTTTCAATTCTTCATCAGACATATTTGAGAGAAGTGGCTACACCTTTCTCTTAATAACATTTAGTGAAATCATATAAAAGGTAACCTCTAATTTGATAAGTAAAAACATATACCTCTTGTCCATTTTTCATTAAAATAATTTAAAGTGAGATATTTGCTAGTTATGTATTTTTGAAAAGAACTACCTCTTGGGTTTATCAATTCTGCTTTTTCTTGTTTTCTAATTACTTTATTTTGCATTTATTTATTTTTTAAGGTTTTTTTCTTTTTTTGTTTGTTTGTTTTTTAAGAGAGAGAGAGCAAGAGGGGTAGAGGGAGAGAGAGTTTTAAGCAGACTCCCAGCTGCGCACAGAGCCTGATATGGGGCTCGATCTTACAACCCACAAATCATGACCTGAGCCAAAACCAAGAGTTAGACACTTAACAGACAGAGCCACCCAGGAGCCCCTATTTCTGCCTTTAAAAAAATTAATTTCCTTCTGTTTTCTTCATGTGTTTTCCATTCTTCTTTTCCCAACTACTTTGTTGTTGTTGTTGTCGTTGCTACCGAAGATGAACTTTCCTTTTCTCATGTTCAAATTAGGGAAGACGGGTCAAACTCTCTCATAGGTGATGATGATTAAATCCTAATATTAAGGCTTCAACGAGAGAACAAATAGCACAGAACCTGGAGGTACTTATAGGAACCCAAGTAACTTTCTGCTGCTGATTGTTTGGGCTGCATTTACTTTTTCCCTAATATAAACAATGCTGTCGGGGACATCCTCATTACTTTTCTCAAAGTCATCCTGCTTCCAGCCCACCCACGCTGCTACTCCTGCTGCTTCCTTCCTACCTTCCTACAGCCTCAACAGCAAGATGGACTTCTATTTTTTTTTCCAATTTAAATCATAAACAGCAACAACAACAACAACAACGAGTGACCTTGTTGCATCTGCACTTTCCAGAATACAGCTCCGAAAATACAAATATCAACGGGAAGACAAATTTGAAATAGATTGAGGAGAAAGTTGTTTTTACCCATTAGATCACATTGTATCGGAGACTTTTTTTTAACAAAAGATTTTCTTTATTTCATTTGAGAGAGGGCCGTGAAAGAGAGCATGAGAGGCGAGAAGGTCAGAGGGAGAAGCAGACTCCCTGTGGAGCTGGGAGCCCGATGCGGGACTCGATCCCAAGAATCCAGGATTGTGACCCGAGCCGAAGGCAGCTGCTCAACCAACTGAGTCACCCAGGCACCCGAGACTTACTTTTTAATACAAATTTATTTACAGTAGAAATACTTTATTTTTCAGAGATAAATTAAGTGCATATTGCAGAAATTTCAGACAGTATGGAAAGTCAGCTGTATTAGGGCACCTGGGTGCCTCTCAGTGGGTTAAGGGATCAACTCTTGACTTTGGCTCACGTCATGATCTCAGGATAGGGGGGACTGAGCCCCTGTTGGGGCTCCGCAGCAGGCGCGGGGCCTACTTGATGCTTTCTGTCTCCCTCCACCCTCCCCCACCACTCAGGCACGCAGAACACACTCTCTCCTTTAAAAAAATGGAAAGAAAAGAAAGTCAGCTGTCTTCATTGACTAAGGCTGCCCCGACAGAGTCCCACAAACTGAGTAGCTCAAACAACAGGAATGGATAGTCTTACAGCTCTGGAGGTTGGAAATCCAGATCACCCTGCTGCCATAAAGAATAGTTACTTCTGACGCTGTGAGGGGCAGTCTGCCCCGGGCCTGCCCCCGGGCTTCTGCCCCGGGCCTGCCCCCGGGCTTCTGCTGGGTTTACTAGTCATCTTTGGTGCTCCTTGGTGTGTAAAAGCATCACCCTGATCTCAGTCTTCAGCTTCACATGGTGTTCTCCGTGTGTGTTCAAATTTCCTCTTTCCCCCTTCTTATCAGGACACCTATAACCCCATCCCGATGACCTCATCTTAACTAATTACATCAGCAATGATTGTATTTTCAAATACGGTCAAATTCTAAGGTACTGTAAGGCTTAGGACTTCAACATATGAATTTTAGGGGACACAATTTGACCCGCAACAGCAGCCTTGTTCCTAATGGCACCTAATGTATGCAATTGTGTCTACTCTCCCAGGTTTGGTCTAATGGCATAGGTACACTCACAAAGTTTATTTTGTCAAAATGGAATTGTATAGTTTTTCTCTTAACTGAGTGTTCTGAACACCCTCCCACGACAGCAAATACAGATTATATTTTAACGGGCGTATAGAATTCTGTTCTCTGATGTGCCATGTTTTATTGATTGAAGAATACTTGTTTTGCCAAATGTTTGCTCTGAGGAGCAGAGCAACCGGGAGGGGACTTGTATGCAACGTGCTCTCTTGATTCTCAGATTGCCATTTTCCCGAGATAAATTGCTACAAGTGGGCCTGCTGGTTTAAAATGGCCTGCGTCTGGCAAAATATTTTGACACACATTGACAACTTTCCCTCCAGAAACGCTGTGCCGCTCACAGTCCTGCCACCAAAAAGCACTTTCTTCCAAACCTGCTTCTCCCCAGCCCACCACACCTCAGCTTGGACAGCTCCCCGCTGGCGGCTGAGGTCAAAGCTTGACGTCCTCCTCGCCTTTTTGCCTCGCACCTCGCGCAGCATCTATCAGCACGTTCCCTGGGCTCCGTCTCCAAAGTCCATGCAGTCGGACCCCTTCTCCCGCCTTGATCCCCGATGTCTTCTCACCGGGAGCATCTTCCTGGCTTCTCACCGAGACCTTGGCAGGGTGTCCTGAGGACCCTGCCAAGTCTGTTCTCGCCACAGTCGCCAGAGGGCGCACTTTCAACCGTAAATCGGCCCCTGCCCGGCCTCCGCGCGGACTTCCCGGTTCCTTCGGAATTAACCCCACAACCCTACCCACGGGGCTCCGGACCCCACTCCGTGAGGCCCTGCTGTGTTCTTTCCCCGTTTTTCCATTTCTGTGTTTATCTCAAAAACCAAACCAAACCAAACAAACAAACAAAACAGAGAAGATCCCTTTGTATATTCAGAATAGTAGCTCTGTCCACCAGAAGTCTCTGGTATTTTTCCATTTTGACATCTACCTCTTTATTGAATTCTTGACTGTTTTGATATGTAAATCCATCACATTTCCGATTATGATTTCTTCCTTACCTGTACCCTTAGAAAGACTCCTCTTAAGCTTATATAGTCACCAATATTTCCTTCTAGCATTGTTATGTAGAGAGAACATCAAAATCACTGGTCAGTACTTTTTTTTTTTTTTTTTTTTTAAAGTTCTTGATAATTGCATTGGCTTCTCAAGACGAATTTTACAATGGATTTTCTAGTTGCCCGCAAAAACCTAGAAGGGTTTTTGTTGGCGTTGCTTTAATTTGGGGGAGACTCCATATTCCCACACAGGAATACGGTTCTTCCCTCCATTTACTGGAAGCTTTACGGCCCCCAGTAGAGTTTTGTGCCTTTCTTCACGCAGGTCGTGGAGGGAATTCCCAGGAATTGGGTTTTCGCAGGTGCTCTCGTCAAGAAAGTACCTTCGCGGCCAGCCGGCCCTTTTCCTGGGGACACTGTCGGAGGTCGAGCCCCTCCTCCAGCCGCGGGGACACCTGGGGAGCGCGAGAGGCGCGTATGCGGCCTAGAGCTTGGATTCGGCATCCCCCATCTCAGCCCCCCTCCCCGCACCCCAGTCCGGAGCGGGCGCCTCCGCCGCCTGCAGGGACCACACGCTCGCGCCCCCTGGTGGTCGCTCCGCAACCTTTCAATTCCCCCCCAAGCATCGCCTGGCTGGATTTCCTCTCCTTACCAGACTTTGGAGTCACCTCCCATACGATTTCCAATATTTTGGATTCAGCAAAAATACACTTTGGAAGATGAGCGTGAAAAAGTCACCCGAAAGCCAAATCGACTCTTGAAAATGTGGCAGCTGTTTATTTATTACTCACTACAAATCCGCTGATGCAAGCAAGCTGTCTGCCGGGCCAGGCTGCGGGGTTCAAACGGAAACCGGGACAGACAAGCGCCCTACTGTTCCCTCGCGTCGTCTGTTCTAGTGAAAGGAGACTAAAATAATCAAGTAAATAAATGTGACTATCTCCAAGGGAAAGAAATAATTTGAAAAAGATAAAGCAGGAACAGAGCCGGGGCGGGGGGAGCGGTTAGGGGTGACCAGCAGGGGCTGGAGGTCAGGGCGGGCTTCTCGGAGGAGGTGTCGCGGAGGGGCAGGTGGAGGATGAGTCAGAGCGGGAAGATGGGTGGGCTAGGTCTTATCCCGTCTTGTCAAATCCCGTATTATAGAGGGCAACATTCAATTAGGAGAAGAGTGGGATATGTCTTTGTTGCTTTTGCGTTCCTTCAAATGTGTCTCACATTGCGGTTATGTTTTAGCCGCAAGAACGAGTGAAGTTCTGTTTGTCATGTGAGGAAGTGGGGTCTGCAGGTCCAGAAATGGGCCCTTGTTTGGGGAATGTGGATGTTGGAGCTTTGGCCTGCGTGTGGGAGGCATTCCTCTTGTGGCCTGGAGCTTTCAGGCTGGCTTCATGACAAAAGTTTTGGCTCTAATTGCTGTTGTCGATATCAAAGAGCAAGTCTAAGAATCAATAACACATAGTGTTCTGGGCAACATTGTGCCCCCACTTCACAAGTTGAATCCTGAGCCCCCAGTCCTTCAGAATGTGGTGGTGTTTGCAAATCGGACCTTTGAAGAGATGGGGTCCTTGGGGTAGGTCCTAGTCCCATAGGGCTGGAGTTCTCATAAGAAGAGAACCTTAGGACCTAGGGACACAGAGGGAAGATCACGTGAAGACACAAGGAGAAGACAGCCCTCTCTACAAGCCAAGGTGAGAGGCCACCATTGGAACCAACCCTGACAACTTGATCTTGGACTTCTGGCCTCTGGCACTGTGCGGAAATAACTCTCTGCTGCTTGAGCAAGACCATCTTCCCTACCTGCTATGGTAGCCCCAGCAAACTCATGCATGTAGATTAATGTCATCTTTAGAATAAAATTTGAAAGAAAGTGTGATGGTTGACACAAATGACTTCCTATAAGAAATGTTTGCAAATACGGGCTTTCTGTTCTGGGAGAGGGACAGGTGGGTGGATTCCAGACGGGCTGGAGGTAGAGGCAGAAGAACATGGAGAGAGACTGGACACGTGGGGAGGTGGGGAGAAGAGAGAATTCCCGAGGATGATTCCTGGGTTTGCGCCCTAAGGAAAGAGATGTGTGGTGGGGAAACGGGAGGGGGTGTGTTTCTTAGCTCTCTGGGGTTTGAGATGCTCTTGAAGTATCCAGAGACATCTAATAGCAGCTAGATATGTGAACTCTGCAAGCAGGTTGGGCTGGAGATAAAAATGTGGGATCCAGATGGAATTTCAGTTGTGGGACTACATCAGGTCACCTGGATGAAGAAGCCAGAGGTTGGAATAATGCCTGATATGTTAGGTTTTAATTTTCATTTTTATTACAATATTTTCTTATTTACCGTGTGATTTCTTTTCTTCTTCTTCTTTTTTGACAGAAGATTATTGTGAAAAGTGTTCTTTAATTCCCCCATGTTTGGGGTGTGAGAGCTATCTTTCTGCAATTGATTTCTAATTTATTTCCGTTGTGTTCAGAGAACATACTCTAAATTTTAAATTCTTTTTCATTCAGATTTGTTGAGCCTCACTCAGTGGTCCAGTGTATCGTTGATCTTGTCAGACATTTCGTGTGCGCTTGAAAAAAACACGTATTGTTTTGTTTTGTATTTTTAAAGATTTTATTTATCTGACAGAGAGAGACATAGGGAGAGAGGAAACACAAGCAGGGGGAGTGGGAGAGGGAGAAGCAGGCTTCTTGCTGAGCAGGGAGCTCAATTTGGGGCTCAATCTCAGGACCCTGGGATCATGGCCTTAGCCCAAGGCAGATGCTTAATGACTGAGTCACCCAGGTGCCCCCCAAAATGTGTATTTTGTGCAGTTTGGGGTCTTAAGTTCTATGAATTTCAATTATAGCAGGTTGGTTGGTAACATTATTCATATCTCCTGTACCCTCAGTAACTTAAAAAAAAAAATTAGCTTCATTCTTTTAGAACAGTTTTAGATTTACAGAAAAACTGCCAATATAGGACAGAAGAGTTCCCTCCCATACGCCCCACACCCAATTTCCCTCGAAATTAACATCTCACATGGAGATGGTACTTTTTTTTTTTAAGATTTTATTTATTTATTTGACAGACAGAGATTACAAGTAGGCAGAGAAGCAGGCAGAGAGAGAGAGAGGAAGAAGCAGGCTTCCTGCTAAGCAGAGAGCCTGATGAGGGGCTCGATCCCAGGACCCTTAGATCATTACCTGAGCCGAAGGCAGAGGCTTTAACCCACTGAGCCACCCAGGCGCCCCGAGATGGTACTTTTATTACCATCATGAATCCCTATGGATATATTATTATTAACTATGGCTCATGCTTTATTCGGATTTCCTTAATTTTTACCTAATGTGCCTTTTCTGTTCCAGGATCGCACCCACGATCCCACATGACATTTAGTCATTCTATTTCCTTAGGCTCCTCTTGATTGTGGCAGCTTCTCAGACTTCCCTTGTTTTTGATGACCTTGATGGTTTTGAGAGAGTCTGTAGAATGTCCTGTTAAGGGATTTGTCTGATGTGCTTGTTATGATCAGATGGGGGTTAGGGGTCTGGAGGAGGAAGATCAGAGGTCAAGTGTCATTTTTTACCGCATCATGTCAGAGACACATGATCAACATGGCTCACTCCTGTCGGAGCTGGTGATCAGTCACCAGGGTGAGGAGCCGAAGGCAGAGGCTTTAACCCACTGAGCCACCCAAGCGCCTCTCCCCAATAATTTTTGTCTGATGTAGGAATGTTCTTTTTTGAGTGCTCAAGGTTTTTTTGGTTTTGTCTTGTTTGGTTTTGTTTTGTTTTCCAGCCACCTGAGCTCTCCACCCATCACCGTGAGTCTTCTCGCTCATGGGAATTAAGTTGGCTTCAGTAACGGCCCAGAATCCTTTGGAATTTGCCTGACAGAATCTTGGCTCGTGCTCTGTGGTTGTCCAGCGCGGCCGGTCCTGCCATCTGCTTTGGAGAGATTCTCTTCCAACGTTAAAGGGCAAATTCCCTGTAGCTTGGAGATTTGGTGAGCCTTCATCTGTTTGTCTTGCTGTATATCAAGAAGATCTTGAAATACCTGCTGGTGCTATTGTCCCTCCCTTTCTGTGTTTTCCGAACATCAGTGAAGCTTTCAAAGTTTGAAGACTATGTATGAGGACACCGATGATTTCCTTCTTAGCCAGTGTAGTGTACATCTGATTTCCTTTAAAGTGTTTTGAAATAACACTTTGACGAGGGGCACCGATCAGTTTTTTTGGGAGTCCTTTGGATTCGTCCAGAAGTGTCCGTTTTCTGCTGTGTTCCTTACGGTCCCCAACCCCACCATCCAAGCTGTCATCCCCTGAGATCACCACCCGGTTACTCCTCCTTAGCAAGTAGTTACCTGGAGGTGTGATCTGATTTTCTTCCTTTTTCTAACATTTCCCTTTGTTTAATCTGCCCACTTACTCCCCCCTTCCCTTCTTTGGCTACTTGTGAAAGCAGCTTCGTGCATCCCTGCCCATCGTGGTCCTCATCCAAAGCATCTGTAGTATTGCCCAATGCTCTCTTTTTCCTTTCTCATGTGTTTTGGAGGTTGTCCTCGTTGCAGGGACGTGGCTGTGTTTTCTTGCATCCTCTGAAGGCTGAGTGGTTCCCCTAATGCTAGCCATCAGCCCCACTTGTTCTAAATGCTTAGACTTCCCTTTGATATGTCTTTTTCTGTTTTTTTTTTTAAATAAAGATTTTATTTATTTATTAGAAAGAGAGATAGAGATCACAAGGAGGCAGAGAGGCAGGCAGAGGGAGAGGGGGAAGCAGGCTCCATGCTGAGCAAGGAGCCTGATGCGTGGCTCGATCCCAGGACCCTGGGATCATGACCTGAGCCGAAGCAGAGGCTTAACTCACTGAGCCACCCAGGCGCCCCTCTTTTTCTGTTTTTAAGCCCTATTTTAAGTCTAAGAGTTGGTGGTTTCCAGCTCTTTATTAACAGTCCCCAGGTTTCTAAAAATTCTATTCTTTTTTTTTTATTAAGACTCGTTTACTCATTTGAGAGAGAGAGCGAGAGCGAGCGCACATGAGTAGGGGAAGGGGCAGAGGGAGCAGGAGAGAGAGAAAATCTCAAGCAGACTCCCCTCTGAGCAAGGATCCCAACATGGGACTTGATCCCAGGACCTTGGGATCATGACCTGAGCCAAAGGCAGGTGCTTAACTGACGAGCCACCCAGGCATCCCAGCTTTTTTTCTTTTTTTTTTTTTAGAGCCATCTTGGAGTCACAGTAAAATGGAGAGGAAATCACAGACTTCCCATATGCCATCTGCCCCCGCTCATGCACAGCATCCCCCACCACCAACGTCCCCCACCGGAGTGAGACATTTGTTACAGGTGATAAACCGACAGCGATGTGCCATTAGCACCCACAGCCCATGGCTTGTGCCAGGCCTACCTCCTGGTGTTGTGAACCCTGTGCGTTTGGGCAAGTGTATCACAGGTGACCATCAGTTCTTTTCACCGCCCTAAAAATCTTGGCCATTTGGATAGGTGTACTATGGTATTGCATTGTTGTTTTCATTTGTATTTTTTCTGTTGATATACGATGTGGGGCATCTTTTCCTATGGGTCTTTGCCACTGGAATACCTTCTTTGGTGAGGTGTCTTAATAAAGTTGAGGCCCATTTTTAAATTGGGCTCTTTGTTTTCTTATTGTTGAGTTTTAAGAGTTCTGTGTAAAGTTTGGACAATAGTACTTTGTCAGATGTGTCTTCTGCAAATACTTTCTCCGAGTCTGTGGCTTGCTTCTTGTTTTCTTGATAATGTCTTTTGCAGAGCAGTTTTTAATTTTAACGAAGTCCTGCTTATCGGTCATGTCTTTCGTGAGTGCTGCCTCTGGTTATATTGAAAAGATCATCACCATATCCAAGGTCATTTCTCCAAGGTTATCCTCTGGGAGTTTCATAATCTTGCTTTTTATAGTTGGGTCTATAGCCAATTTGAGTAAATCTTTATGTCTGTCTTTAGATTCTGGAAGAGTCCCAGAATCCAATCACCCCACGAGTGATTGGGATTATCTACTTTCCTTCTATTTACCATCCTCTACCCTATTTTCTTGGCTAAACTCAGAGGAGGGAATTTCTGGGCCAAGAGAACTGTTCTTGTGTTTGGGGCTCTTTGGGACTCCAGTCTGTCCCACGAACCTTCTCCACTTTCTGGAATCTGCCTGGATTTCCCCTTGTCCTTGCAAAATCTCTCCATCCAGGCCAGGACTGCTCTTAGTCAGACCAGGCAGTCCTTCTGGGGTCTGAAGACTGCCTTAACTCTCCACAAAAGCTCCCCTCAGCTCAGCCACCAGAGCCCCAGTCC
This sequence comes from Mustela nivalis, assembly GCF_964662115.1. NCBI lineage: Eukaryota > Metazoa > Chordata > Mammalia > Carnivora > Mustelidae > Mustela > Mustela nivalis. The sequence continues at coordinate 75,935,383 of NC_139030.1, forward strand.
TCTTACAACTAATTCATCCAGGCTCCTGAGGGTCCCCCAGCCTGCACCTAGCATTGCCTTGAGTTGGAGAGGAACTCCCGGAAGCTGTCAGATGTCCCCAGCCCTCTGGAGAGCCCCCCAACCCCTTAGCCAGCAGCTTGTTCTTCCTGAGGCACCTCCGGGGCTTTCCCAGGCTCCCCGAGGGCCTCAGTTGTGCGTGGACCTCAAATAGGCCGCTGTGGAATGAGGATCACCACCATGCCTGGAGGAACCCAGGCTCCTGACTCCCGCCTGCATTTAGGACAGGACCCAGAGATCACTGTCCCCATGTGGGCCCGGGAGACTTCTACCGGCAAGACTCTGAGCGCCTCAGCGGCAGCTCAGGAATGACCCTTCCGCCCCCAAGCCTCTGCTGGTGACGGGCCGTGGGGCAGAGGCCCTCTGGGAAAGTCCAATGGGAGGCTGGGTGCCCACTTATCCTCGGAACTTGGCCATGTCTCAGGGCATCCCGGCCAGCACGGGCGCAGCGGTTCTGGTGGTCCAGCTCCCTGCGAGGGGTGGGCAGCCAGTTGCCTCGGTCTTCAGCACATGTGAGCACCTGGTCTACCTGTGGGAAGGACCAAAGCTACCGGCCCATGTGGGTTCTGGTCTTTCATTTGATCTCGGAGCAGTGGCCCTGATGGTGTTCTGTGGGTACTCGTCCCCGGGACGCTTCCTTGCCACCTGCGGGAACATGGTCAGATTAAATATACAAACCTAGATATAGTAAGAATGATGGGACCCCTAGAGGCCCATAGCGGGCTCCCCTGTAGGGGTGTTGTTCTCAGCTGAGCTTGCGTGATGCCCGACCGCTGATCTTCCTGATCGGCAGAAGCTCCTGGTCGGGGGCACAAGGACAGATCCAGAAACACAAGTTGTGATACACAGGAGAGGGATGGATAGCAAACTGGGAGCCCAGCTCAGACCCACACCCTCTGAGGGGCCACACGGCTCAGGATCCCAGCTCTGGGTGCTGGGTCCAGACCTGACCCAGGCCTCTGGTCCCCAGATGGGCCCACACCATGCCCTGCCTCCCTGCTCTCTCTGGTGGCCCTGGGCATCATGGGCTCTGAGGCCTGGCATCACAGCTGCCCTCACCTGGGCCCACTGCTGGCCCGCATCCTGGAGGATGGGCTTGCCTGGGGCTGCTCCTTGTTCATTTGCATGGAAGCGGGAGGATCTGCAGCCAAGTTCGAGCACCAGCCTGTCTGGCTTCTCCACCTGTGGTCCCAGGACCACAGCACCCTGGGATCTGGTTAGAAAAGCAGAGTCTCGGGCCCCATCCCACATCTTCTGGATCAGAACGAGCTTTTCATCAAAGACCCTGGGCGAGTGGCAAGGACAACACCTTTTGAGACCAGAGACCACCTGGGAGCTGGGAGCACCTCAGAGAGCCACAGGGCTCCCAACTCTGAGGACGGTGAGTGCCGGACCAGTAGCCACTCCTCTCGTGCATTTCGTATAAACAGCTGATCAGAACGGGTGGGATCCCCAGACCTCCTTCGACATGGTTCCTTGCATAACTGAACCATCTGGAGTTTGCTCCTTGGTGAGTCGCAGGTCGAAACAGACACAGGATGGAAACTTTATTTGCAACAAATGAAGAGATCAAGGAGAGTTGTGTCCGAGGCTGGGACTCCATAGTGAGAGTGAATGGGTTTCCCTTATTTAGGGTGAGGATGAATATTTAGAAAGGGGAACCTTATCTTCGTGTGTGGAGAAGGCTTGAGGGAGCTTGTGTTTTAAGCAAACATTGTCATGTGAGTGAGGCTTGTGCTCCCCCTTGGGCTGGGGGGGGGGTAGTATTATAACAAGGTAAAGGTAAATGAGTCACTCCAGGGGTCACTCTCAGTCCCTCTGCGCAGGCTTCAGTCGTCAGTGGGGGGTGTGGTGGGGCGGTGTGCAGCTCGGACTGGCTGCCCCGGCTCTTCTGGGCAGTCATTCTTCAAGGGTAGTTTTGGTTCCATCATGCGATGCTATGCCTGTCGGGTGTTTTGCTGGAAAGAAGAGCTTACAGAACAATGTGGGAGAAAGGCCGATGGGTACAAACAAGCAGGTGAGCAGTGAAGCTTAGGTCTGGCGGTCCGGCTGGTGACAACTGGCCACAACTATCGGCTTATTGATTTTTGGAGGAAAACAGGCCATGGGAAGACGTTATAGAGGGTCAGACTAAAGAAAAGAGATCCTGCCCGCTGAGTCAGTTTCTGGCTCTCCTACCTACTGCTATGTGGCCTTGGCCAAGGGGCTGACCCTCCCTGTGCCTCTGTTTCCCCATCTGTAAAGTCGGGATCCCAGAGAACCTACCCAGCTGAGTGTCATAAGGATTGAGTTAACCCTTGCAGAGCACTGGGTAATCACTCACTGTTATGAGGATTGTTGGTGATTAACCAGGAACGCTGGAAGCATGGGGATCTGTTGACGTGGGTGCTTCAGGAGGACTTAGATGCGGAAGGTCAGCAAATATTTACCTGCCAGTCACCACAAAATACACATTAAATCAACACTGATTCTCTATGGCATCATCACACAATTGAATCTCCAAGTCTGTTTCCTAAGAAAGGAAAAAAGCTTTCTTGGGATTTTAGAAGGTTTGTTGTAATCGTTGAGAGGATGTCACATTTGCAACCTTGAGACCAACACACTTCAAGGCAGAACAAGCAGGATTTGCCCTGCACAGGAAGGGAGGAACGGTTGGGAGATGAGGCAGGAATTTAGGAATGAGAGCAGAGCTGGGGGTCCTGGCAGGTGGGCCTCCCTGAGTTCTGGTTTGGGCCGGCACATCTGGGATTGCGGCTGGGCACCCATGAGGCAGTGGGAGAGTGAACTCAGAGAAGGTGCGATTCATGCTGCTCAGTCCCCTTAAAAGCATGGGGCCCCTCCCCTGGGGCTCAGAAGTATCTGTGGGGCTTGTATCCCCCTCCTCCCAACATTTCAAGCAAAGAGAAAATTCTACAAGGGAAGTTTACAGGGGAAATGATGTAATGGGGAGAAGAGACAGATCTCTCATGCAGAAAAATTCCAAATAATCTGTGCAGATACTTGCTACTTGCTTCCAAGGAAGTGGAGCCTGATCCCCACTCCTGGAGCATGGGCTGACGTCGTGACTTCTACCACAGGACAGAATCCAAAGAGGGAAAATGCAAAAACAATGAATTCTGTTACGCTGAAAAGAAAAACAAACAAACAACATATAAGAGAAACAAACAAAAAAAAAAAAAAAAGAAAGAAAAAGAAAAAGAAAAGAAAAAAAAGAAAGAAAGAGGGAAAATGAAAGAGCAGCTTTACTGCAGAGAAACCCAACAACAGGGTCTCTGCCAGATGTTCAAGGTCAACATCAAGCGATAAGTTGTGGGGCTGTGTGCACCCTTGATACGATGTAATGAAGACAGGACTCTATCTGGGTGGTCTCCCTCCTCAAACCCAGAGTCTCATTCTAATCAGGAGAAAAAGTTCAGATCCCACCTTTGAGAGATTCTACAAAATACCCCTCATGGCAAACAAAGGGAATCCGAGGAGCCGAAGGAGACAGGATGGACCAAATAAACGTCATATTGGGTCCTGGGAGAGATCCGACACAGGGGCAGGACATTAAGGAAAAAGTAAGGAAATCTGAGTCAAGGATAGATTTGAAATGTTAATAATAACACACCAATATTGGTCCATGAATTACGACAAACATTAGTTTAGGATGTTAATAATAGGAGAAATCGTGTGTGGGGAATATGGAAACTCTGCTATCTTTGCATTTTTTCTGTAAATCTAAAATTTTTTAAAATATAAAGCTGCTTCAAAACAAAACAACCATATACCTACCACCTAATTTGGACCCTTCCTACTTTTCTGTCTCTATCACAGTTTGCGTGTGTATGACAGACACATCTAGCTCTCCCTCTGGCTCTTTATGTACCTCTCTTGACTGCCCGCTTTTTTTTTCCCCTCAAAAGGGCACTCTGGAATCTGGGCAGGTGGGGACTCAGCACCAGGGGGGTCTCAGGTACAGAATGCCCCTCTGGCAATTGCGACTGCTGGCAACAAGGAGCTCTACTGCCACCCAGTGGACTTTTTAAAAATTAAAGTTGTGTGCTGGGGAGGGGGAAGCTGGAGGCCAGGTAGGCAGGGGTTGCCTCTGGCTGGGAGCATGTCTGGGCCCAGCAGCACAGGACCCTCTAGCCCTATGGTGAATTTTTAGCTAAACCCAGACAATTGCTAATCCTGGCCCCAGTTCCCAACTGTGCAGTCACTTCGTAGGGTTATATATGCCACACTTTTCCAAAAAAGTCTTTTTGGGAAGGAGATAGAGCATGAAGGAATCGGGAACTTACCAGTTTTGCTAGTATTTTTGATGACCAGGAAGAATAATTTCGGCGTGGCGGCCTGGCGTGTGTAGCTGTTTTTAAAAAGATAAGTATCTGGAGGCTTCGGCTGACTGGGGCCTGGGTCTGCAGTCTGCGCTGGGTCACAGTTACCCAGTGTCAGGCTTTGACACACACATGCTGTGGCCACAGCCTCTCCTCAATGCTGAGGCCAGGGCAACAGGAAGCCCTGAAGGGCAGGCAGCAAGCATGGCCGCTCCTCTAGGAGAGGCCCTGTGTGCGACACGGCTGACCATATGCCTCTCGGTTAGGGTAAAGAACGAAATGGCATGTCTTAGTTTGTGTCTCCCCAGAAGCAGAGCCTAGGACAAAGGTTCAAATGCTGGTCATTTATTTGGGACTTGATCCCAGGAAGTTCTGGTACAGAGTGGGACAGGAGGCAGGGGAGGGAAAGAATCTGACAGAGAAACGTCCTGAAACCTTTAACATCGTGGTTTGGGAGCTCGGTTCTGCTGGACAGCACCTATCCCAGCTGAGGTCAGGTGAGGATGCTGCGGTGAGGGCTGCTTCTGGGGACATTAACGGCCATCCTTTCGGTGCCCTGGGCCACAATAAACAGTTCTGAGGGTATAAGTGTGCTAAGGAGGTGGGCTTAGGCCCTGCTGGGTCCTTAGTGTATTCGTGTTGGGGTGGGTGGGCACTCAATCCTACCCACCCCCCCACCTCCTCATCTGGGGAGAGGTCCCGGGGTGGGGGCTGCCTAAAGGCTGGGGAGAGAGAACTCAGGACCATGCGGAGATTCAACTGAGCAAGAGGAGGTCCTATTTGGCTTAGGAGTAGGGCTGGCACAAGGGGACCCTCCCTGCCTTCTCCATGCAGGTGAGACTTCGTAAGGTGGGGAGATGCGAATGTCTCTCTAGTGTGGAAGGGAGTATGCTGGCCACCCACCAGGGTGGAAGGAGAGGGAGCCAGCTGGGGGCCCAGCCTGTCTGGAAGCTTCCCCTGGGCTGACCCGAGGCTCCTCCCACAGCCTTGTCCACTGCCCTGTAGAATCTGCACCAAATGGAAGACCAGGTACTGAAAAACAGAACAGGACCATGTTATTTCCACAGAACACCAAGTACTTAGGTGATAAACATTTACTACCAAGGAGCTAAAGCTCATCTTGTGGAGAATGTTGAGAAATATAGACCCCAATCTCCAGTGTTCCCTCTCCCTGAAGTGCGACCTAGAAAAATGTTATTTCACAAATTACAGGGGACACGACCTCCTACCTAGAAACCCGGTGGTCAATGTACTCGGGGACCTAGATCCCCAGGGACACGCTAGGCCCGAGGCCTTGGGCACATGCTCCACCTTCTGGACGTCCGTTCCCATCTGGTCACACTGAGCACCCAAACATCAGCGGGGCTGTAAAGGTCATTGCGAATAAACACAACACAAAGGCCTCGTGTCAGCTGGGAAGCCACAGGGCTTTGTGCAAAGACCACGGCCTCCATCAGCGTGCACTTGGGCAGGGACAAGGCTCCATGAGGGCGGGCTTGAGAACTTCTGTCCCTGTTATCTGTGTCTTGGGTTCTTGGGGCCTGCTGGAGGAATGCGGGTCGACCAGAAGTGAGGCAAACACTGGCAGCCGGAAGCTGATGGTCCTGTCACGGCAGAGCTGAAGTGGAATGTGTCCAGACTGCTCCCGAGGGAGGTTTTTCCGTGTGGCTGGCTTCCAGTTCACTTCCAGCCAGCTGAGAGGGCTCTGAGCTTGCAGTGTGGAGTGTCCCACCTTGTCCTTCACACCTTCTAGAAACAGGATGGTCAGAGAGAGGGTACCAGGCTCTGAGAACTGCTTTAAGGACACAAATGGCCAAGGGGAGAACACTCCTTATAGAAGCAGTAGCTGAATGGAAGTGTGTCTGGGGCATTTCTAGTGAATTCTCAGGAGGGATGACTCATTATCTCAGAGTGGCTCTAGTCTCCTGAATGAACAATGCATCGAGCATTGAGCCCTTAAAAACTTTTAGAGTCATGATCTTCTTTGGTCCTTACAAATAATATATATAAATAAAGGAATCGGGGGAAAGCTACGCATTACGTCTGAGCAGGCTGAGACTCAGTTTTTCTTGCTGTGGGGAGCTGACACCTGACTGGTGACTGGTAAGAAGTGGAATATGTGCTAACGCATGAGGCCAGCCCTCAGCACGGCCACTTCTTCATCTCTCATCAGAGAAAGAGCAAGTTCTGACCTTATGGGACCCTGTCACCTTTGGAGATGACAGACTTAATTAACTACCTGGAAGAAATAAGCAAGAAGTAAGATGTTGTTCATATGAAGTGCTTTGATGAGAACATGTCCCATGCCATCTCCACAGAGAACGGAGGTCCCATTTACAGACCAAGGTTAAAATGAGAAGTGAGGACAGGGCTGTGCACTCCCAGCCCAGGCGGCCCAGGGACAGACGGTCGCTCTGGTACTTCTGCGCTCTCTTGCCTTCACTGCAATCTCACCCTGATATCTGTAAGCCTCCTGCCCTGTGGTCCAGTTTTACCCTGGAACGTTCACAGTAAAAGGTCACGGAGCCATGGAGAAAGGACCCACTCCCCAAATGCTAGGGTCTAAAAGAGCCATCCGACAAGGGGTGACAACACTGAACTGTGAGAGGCAGGGCCAGGGACCTGGGAGCCCCAACACATAAGGGAAAGTCACATTTGACACCAAAAATAAAACCGGGAATAGGAAAAAAGACTCGAGAAGCATGTGTATTAACTATTTCCGGTTAGTCTGTGACAAGATTTGTGCCTATGTGTCTCCTGCTGGGGCTGTTCACAGACACAAATAGAGCTATCTGTAAGACACCATAAGAATGGACAATGCTGTTTCTCCAAAATTTTATTTTAATTTAAATTACAGGGCCAGCCAGATATTCTGATAAGAAATTTACGTTTCCTCAGGAGAAAAGAAATGCTTTCATGGCATTGTTAACAACTGTATACATCTCCACTTTTTTTTTAAAGGGTTAAAAATCACAATGAGTAACTGTAACTGACTTATGTAAAATTAAACCTTTATAACACAAAAAGAAACCACTTGCAGTATAATAGTTTTGGTAATATGAATATATTAAATGTTCATAACTTCAAATGCAACTTTTCAACTTTGAATGTTTTCACATTTTTCTTAAAAAACAGAAACAAAATAAGTCTTAACTCTGCCCAGATCCAGTGCTTCAGAGGCGTATGGGTTTTGACAGGCTGCCTTCCACACAGAGGCGCTAGTGCCCCGGAGCCGCCCCCAAGTGGAAGCTGTTTCAAATTTGAAGAACCAGCTTGGCAAGGAAGGAAACCTTTCTTCCACTTGGTGTGACTAACGTTTTCATGCTAAACCCAGATACCAAGCACGAGACCACAAGAACCAGAACACTTTGTCACGGTCAAATCTGCCGTTCCCTTCCTAAACATCTTGGATATTTTCATTTCGAGGAGCTTGGGTTGCTTTCCATACTTCCGACAGAAAAACAAATTATTTTACACAGATTTTTAGAAAAGACAGCCTCAGAAAAACCAGTTATAACGTAGGCTGCCTTTTTAATGAGATGGAATAAAACAAATCTATGTTTCCTGGAGCTATTTTCCCCACTGGTATTCCTATGAGGGCTGAAAACCTCATGCTTAAAACATCCACTGGGCGTCTCATTTTGCTGGCTGATAAATAATTCAATTAGTGAGAGAGGCTAGCAAAGAGTAATTATATAAATTTCTTAATCAGCTACAGCCATGCTGAATTCGAACTGGCAAACTCTGATTTGTTAAGTTATTAGTTGTGATCTTGTATTACTAAGATGAACAGATACCATTCTAGTAACTTTACACAGGTATGGTCTAGGAGACACTGTTCTGCCGTGGTCACAGTAACAAAAAGTGGTGCAAAATCAGTTACTTCATAAATACTGATCATTTGCAGCATTAAGGAACAGGACATTAAAAAAAATAAATTTCCCCATGGGACACCTAGGACTAGGGACTCTTCTTTTCCTAAGAGAAGCCAAAGTTTTAATTACTCAATTTCACAACTATTGTACTGGATTACTTATTCTACAAAGGAAAAGGTGCTCTACAGAGGCTCCCCCCACACATGGAGAATCAGCAGTCATTTAACATAACCGGGGTCATTCGTATCTGGCAAATTCATGACTCATTTAAATGAATAAGGCCAACATCGCGCAGGAAAGCGTAGCCAACTGACTGACGGCTCCCCAGTAGGTAACTGAATACGAAGGATTGGTTTCCATTTTTTTTTTTTCTTTTAATGCTGTGATACTTAAATGTTAAATCAGCATTTTCATGTGATCGGAAGTATTTCAATTACATATGAGCATTCATTTTTTTTTTTTGCAAAAACTCAATATTAGGTAATAGTTACATACTAATACAGTAACATTCCTCTGCTGTACAAATTAAATCATTTAAAAGAAATGAGCATTCTAAGAATTATATACAAAAGAAACCTGTAAGCATTGCTGAAATGAAATGCAAGGTGTCACTGTTAGCTCTACTGGTTTAAAATACCTTCCAAAGAGTAAAATTAACAAATACCCTTCAACATACCCAAGTTTACAAGTCTCAAGAAAATCAAATGTCAAAAAATTCTAGAAAGCTGTGAAAAGCATATATACATTTTCCTTATGACCTTATGAAGCTTCACACCTTCAAGAAGTTGCTATCAGTTTATTTGCACATCAACTTTATCCACCCCAAAAGCTCACATCTCGGATACAGCTACCCTCTCGTTTCAAATACAGCTCTGCTCCATCGTCCTTTAGTGAAGGCGTACAACCTTACCAAGAAGCCATGCTCAGAGATCAACGCAAACACGCAGGTTTCATCTGCTAACAGCAATCCCCTTCTTCCCCAACCCACACCACCGTCTATACACCTGCCTCCAGAAACCTAGCCACGTTCAGAACTCCTACAGCAAACAGAGTCCTTGAACCCTGAAACGACACAAAGATCAAGAGAAAGTCCACGTGTGCTCTAGTGTGCAAGAAAGCAGCAGCTACGTTCTCCAACTTGGACTAAAAAAAAAAAACAAAGGTAAAATGAAAAACCGTTCACTTAACAGCAGGTTAGCAGTAAAGTTCCTCATGAACCGATAAAGAGCGCCTGATGCTGAATAGCTAACAGCAAATGCTGAATTTGGACTTAATATTTTAGATGTTGATTGGAAATTAGGCTTCTTGCTGAGCTGGTCTCTTCAAATCCCTGATCTGTTTAACTAAATAGGTCTTCTCATCGTTAAATTGTTCGTCCTCGGTCCTGTCATTCTGAAACTTGCTGAGGAACTCTATAAGTTTGGTCTGATTCTTGAGGAGGATGTCTAGGATGGGCTGCGTCTTGTTGGGATTGGCTACAAACACCTGCAAAGAGAGAAACCAGTGTCAGGCACAGGAGAGAATGGGAGCCTGGCAGTCCATGGTCAAGGCAGCCGCAGAGGCTGCTGCTTGGGAAGACGTCATCTGACAAGAGGGGTGTGCATGTGTGTGCGTGCGTGTGTCTGTGAGGGGGAAGATTCCATGTGTCAGTCCAAAGGACTGATGCATTCATTCATGCTCTGAAATTCAGTAGCTGGTATTAAATACAAACTGTTTTTAGAATAAAATGGGCAGAAATTATATCTAGGCACAGAAAGCCAGAATGGATTTTAAGTACTGAAACCTCCAAGAAAAGGATTAAGGAATGGATTACCCTTTACTTTGTGATTAATAATATTCTATGCCAAAGATAACTAACACGCCTCCATAATATACGTTTTTCTGATCCCCAGTCCAGATGATAAACCCTGTTTCTGGGTCTATTTAAATGTCATACTATACAAATGTGAACACTGACTGTTGGGTCACTTAGATTACCAAAATTAGGTGAGTAATAGTTCAATAACCGGTCAAGGAAATGAGATTAACAACTCTGGAGGAAAATACTGCTTACAGTTCTAGCACTCTACCTTAAAAACGTGGAAGGCCTCAAACTGGATGTTACGACTCTTGTCTCGTAGGAGATTCATCATTAATTTGAGGTTCTCTGGTTTACTGATGTACTTCGTCATAATTGTAAAGTTGTGTCTGTCTAAAAGTAGTTCACCAAGAAGCTGAGAAGACATTTAAACAATTAACTCTTACATTATCATCAAGATTTCAAGATTTAAAAGCAAAGTTTAAAAAGAAACTTCATCTTATAATCACTATTGTTAAGCACAGAGTGTTGTTAGCAGGTACTCAAAAGACCGATGAGCTGAACTAAAATTATAACTGAAAAATTACTGAGTATCCACTACTTGCCACTCGAACACCTAGGCCTTTCTTCTGGGGGTAAGCCTACGGGGAGTCCAGCATTGCTCTCTGCTCTTGACACAGTCCAAGGCACATTGGCCCTGAATCTGAAACTGTCAGAGCTACTCTTTAAAGATGCATTTACATTATCTCATTAAAAAAAAACAAACAAACCCACAAAACCCAACAAAGAAAATGGTCAGAAGGTAAGTTGTTGATAATTCTTATTTAACTACAAATCTTAGCCTAATTGAAAAATTATTTATCTGGACCTCCCAGGACAGAGGGTTCCAGGTTCAAAGATGGAACACAGGGTACCCTTAAGCCTGTGAAAGTTATGCTTTCAGCGTATCAGCTTCAGGAAGGTCTATAAAAATGAGTATTTCTCTTTTCTGTCTTCAGCAAAGTATCCTGAAGATACTCCAATTTTTTCTTAATGACTCCTCATCATCACTAATGACATCAATTAAGCTTAAAAGAGCCTGTCTCCAGGGCTTGCTGAGTTTGAAAGAGTCTATTATACCCTATCAGTTCTTGGTTTTCACACTGTCATTGCTTGCTCTAGTTCGCAGTCACCCCTTCGTGTTGGCAGTGGGCCAGCTTCTACTGCAGCTTCTACTGTGGGTCTAGCGTGCTTGACCCATGGGGCTAGGGGTCGAGTTGCAGTCCTCGTGGACAGCGGCAGAAGCAGAGTGGTAGAGGGCCAGGCCCCGGCATCAGCCTGCCAGGGTTCCAATGCTGGCTCTGCTCCCTGCGAGCTCTGGAACCTTGAGCACATTATTTAACTTTCCCTAAGCCCTAGTTCCTACATCTCATGAGACTGCAGCGAGGAAGAAAAGCATGGATATGTGCAAAGCACGTTAGACTTGAGTCTGAACAGAGACACGGGGTGAGGTCCAAGGGAAGCAAAATGTATGAATGCAGTTATGGATTTATTGCTTTAGTTAATTCCTTTTGGGATTCCTGGCTATGTTCTAGATACTTGGAAGTTGCCAGAAGACTGGTCTCTAGATAAGCAACATGTCATATGAAATAAAAAATACCCTGACGTATAGGAGAACAAACCTATTCTGCTTAGGGTTTTTAAAAAAATTATAAGAAGAATTCAGAAGCTCAAGTTCAGGCTTCACATCAATCTGAATCACAAATAATACAACTTTCAAGGTAAGACCCAACAAGTATTGACTCTTATGAAGACTCTAGTTACTATTAAGTATGTGAAGGTTTGTAGCTTTACTAGTGTTCATTTTCTATCAAAGAAATACAGAACATGACCCATTTGGTTATCTGGAGATTATCAGTTTAGTTATCTGGAGGACGGTAACTGGTAATTCATTATATTTCTTTAGACATAAAAATAAAAGTCTGAGGTATTGCACAGGGAATATACATTTGCTGATAAAATAAATACAGGAATAATAAATGCCAATGTAGCTGCAAAAAAAGGAATAAAAATTAAAATTCATTTTTAAAGTAACACTGGTCCTCAAAATAGCTCCATGCGTTCATGAGGTGTTACGAAACTGTAGGAGCCAAAGACTGGCTTTGTGTCCATGACTAAGGTCTTGCAACTGGTGGTCTTAACCTTCCTTTTCATGTTGGTAATTCCCAAGTGGCAGAAAGGTCTTGAAAGCTCTCCTCCTTATCTAAGCAGCACTAAAATTCAGAACTTGGTCAAAGTCTATTGATTTGCCAATAAACTACCTTGCTCCCCATCCTGTGAAGAGGTATTGGCCCTGGAAGCTACTACCCTAGGTAATCCTGCCTGATGTCCTTGGCCTTGGAAGACACTGGCTCTATCCAGCTGCTCACATCTGTGTGATGCTGGGGAGACAGGGCATCTTGGCCCTGCGATAGAAAGGGGCTGCTGACAGAAGGCCATTTTACTGTGTGGACAATCACAGGGGAGCCTACACTGTATCATGAACCTTACAAGTATGTATTACATCATACTGGTGTAGCAAGAAGAAAATATCCTTCAACAGCCACCAGAAGTACCGCAGCCCATTCACCACTCCCTGCCTCGCCCAAGATGAAAAGATTGGACTTATCCTTGGCCATCGCCAGCCAGCACTCCTAGGGAAGGGAGGAGGTTAAGGATCCTGGATGCTGAACTACAAGCCAGGCTGGGAGGCAAGGCCTGAACAGCAGCAATGAGTGGGAAGTGCCCCAGCACGACCAGATCATTTCCTCAGCGACTCATTTCCAAAATGTGGTTATGACTGGTCCCCCACTGTAGGAGTCACAGCCTTAAGGGAAAAGGAGCCAGCAGCTGGCCTGATAGCAAGGATTCTTTTGGAATTTGGATGGTAGAGTGTTCTTATCAAAGGACACAAAGTACAAAAGACACTCCTGATGTCTTTTCGTCGGTTCCCACAGACAGATAAGGTCTTCACGAGTGATGTCCCCATGGCAGGAAAGGAAGCAGGAATGCAGGCCTGATCAGATGAATGCAGACAGCTCTGATAGTAAGAACTCCGAGCAGAGTAGAATTTAAAGTGGACATGGCAAAAAGTATAAATGGAATTAGAATTTTCCCCAAATCCTTTGTGATTTCCATCTATAGTTCCTGTCAGGACCACTTACTGACAGAGTGAGAGGTATGCTTTTATGAACTGCACTGAGAATTTTCTAGAGCAGAGGTCATTCAGCAAACTTTCTGTAAAGGACCAGGTAGGAAACGTTTTTAGATTTTGCCGGCCATATGGTCTCTGTAGCAACTGTTCAAATCTGTTATCCTCTGAAACATAATATGTAAATATGTAAATAAATGAATGCATCTGGGTTCCAACAAATATTTACAAAAATAGGGAGCTGGATGTGGCCCATGAGCTACAGTCTGCCAAACCCTGTTCCAGAGTTTTAAATCTGAAATTTAAATTTCAGACAGAACTGTCCATATCCCAGGTTGATACAAAGCAGCCAAAACTGCCTGTTGATCAAGATTTCATTGCTCATGTCCCCTCTGCGACCCCCCTGCTCCCGAAACAGGCCTGTGCTGTCCCAGGGAGCACAACAGCTACTGGGCCTTCCTCTGGTTGAGATGATTCTAAGTGTCAAAAATAGGCTTCCAAATGTAAAATACAGCACTGCTAAGAGGTAGAGACCACTTCAAAACTCCGTATATTCCACTTTGGTATCCCTATTCACAGGCAGGTGGGCAGGTGCCCTGTGTGGACCCCTGAACTCCTTCCTTTCCACAAAAATCTTGACCATGGAGAAATGTATTTTCCTCTCATAGGTCTAAGACCCATACAAGCATATCTCCCTTTCCCCCAAAGACAAGTTTCAAACACAGGGTGAAGAGAAGTAAACCACATAAAATAATCAGTCATACCTTGAGTGACTGTCTCTTTGTCACATAATTTTCTGAATGAAGTAACTTCTCATATTCACTGAAGAACTAAAAGACAAGAAAACATGTATCAGGAGTTATATTTTTAAAGATTGAAAGAGAACATTATAAAGCTTGAGCACAAACCTTTTTTTTTTTTTTTTTTTAAGATTTTACTTATTTGCGAGAGAGTGAGAGTATGAGCAGGGAGAGGGGCAGCAGGAGCAGGAGAAGGAGAAGTAGATTCCCTGCTGAGCAGGAAGCCTGATGTGGGGCTCGATCCCAGGACCCTAAGACTGTGATCTGAGCTGAAGGCAGATGCTTAACTAAGTAGCCACGCAGGTGCCCTTGAGCATGAACTTTTTTTTTTTTTTTTTTAAATTTTACTTATTTATCTGACAGAGATCCCAAGTAGGCAGAGAGTCAGGCAGAGAGAGAGGAGGAAGCAGGCTCCCTGCTGAGCAGAGACCTGACGTAGGGCTCAATCCCAGGACCCCAGGATCATGACCTGAGCCAAAGGCAGAGGCTTTAACCCACTGAGCCACCCAGGCACCCCGAGCACGAACTTCTAACACCACAAAGGCCACCAGCTGCCCTTCTGTTTCACACAGCCCTCCCCAGTGGTGCTCAGAGTTCCTTAAGGGCTCTGGATGATGAACTCCAGGAGTAGGGCTCCTGGGACTGACCTCACCCAGTGCTAGACTAGCCAGGTCCATATGGCTTAAATCTCGTCGTCTTCTGTCATCCAAACTCCGTATGCACAAAACATAACTCCTACCCTCCAACTGTTTCTTAAGGTAGAGTCAGCTCTCATTTCTTGGCGTTAGAAAATTTCTGTATAGAAAATTTCTCTATTTTACAGTTCAGTGAGCCTGAAGCACAACTACAGAGAAAAGCTACCCGTTCTTCCAGTGCATCAAGCAAAAGGAGAAAATAATCGAAAAACAGAGTAGGAGAAATTCAGCACTGTCAAATAGGTAGGTGTCCTTAGAGTAGTTTGGACTTGGGCTCAATCTTGACGAAGGGCAGCAATTTCATTTAGAAAAGGGGAGGAGGGAAGTGTTCTTCAGAGATAAAAAGGGAAGGACACCGCATGAGTGAAGATTGGAGAATGCACAATGTGACATACTTAGGAAGTGACACGTGTCCACTGCATTTACAAAACGGGAAGTGACACGTGTCCTCTGCATTTATAAAACAAACAGGCACAGCATCACCGGCTGGGTAAGGAGCAGAAGCCCATCAAAGCAGGAGGTAAGACATGGAGACGAGGGACACAGAGGCCAAGGCCCCACCTGCTGCCAACTGTTTGTGCCTATGCTTTCCCATGGGTCTGTATACAGCAGGCACTAGCAAACTGCCACTCTTGGGCCAGATCGAGCCTGCCACCTGCTTTTATACAGTTTTGCTGGAACACAGCCATGCTCATCGACGTCCTGCAAAGAGTCTGTTTGTGTATTGTTTATGGCTGCTTTCTCAGCACCACAGACAGGAGAGGAGAGGACAGGGAGAGGGGAGAGAGAGACACTGCATGGCCAGGAAGCCTCGAATATTTACTTCCTGGCCCATTACAGAAACAGTTTTCTGACCCTTGCTTTTAGAGCTAATCCAGAACCTGTGCTTCTGTCTAGGCAGAGGTGGGACAGAGACCTCTGCAGAGAAGGATGTTAACCCACACTTCTGCTCAAAGGATCATCAAACCAACGATCCAAACAACTGGATCTGTGTTCAGTCGGTGACACAGAATATGTTCCCCTCAAGTACTTGACAGAAAATGCAGGTTAAGATGGTCTGCGGCCCAGTTCTTCTGAGAAGCGTAAGCACAAGACTGTCCAGCCGGAGGACTGACTGAAGAGTGCCTGTGCAGTCCACGTGCCACACCCCCACCGCCCCCGCCCCCCAAGGTAGTCGACTCTCTTCCCTGCATTAGGAACCAGGGCGAGGACAGGCACCACTGTGGCTCCTCCAAGATCTGCTCTTAGGGAACTAACCGCACTTTAGTTCGGCATCTCAGTCATCCTGAGGGCTGCGTCCACTGCATCCCACTCTGATCCAATTTCTCTGAGAACCCCAACGGGAGAAATGTGTTTTGTTTTACAGGTGCTGTTTTTTTTTAATGGATTCTGTTTCCCTCTATCCTTCTGGTTATTAGGAAGCTCAGGGCCCAGGTGTGCAGGACTTCCGGTGACACAGTCTTATGTAATTGCACCCCTGGCCCCTCGCTCGCCTTTTTGATCCCTCAGATCTGACCTCACGGTCTACACACTTCTGTCAGCTGCCTCCCAGAAATTCTCCTAAAATCCTGTTAACCAACGTCATCCATTAATAACCCGTAGGAAACTATTTGACTACAAAACTAAACCAATGTCACTGTTAGTTTGTACCTTCGGTGGGCTTTAAGCTAAGACACCAGTGTGCTCAGTCAGAGAATCCCTGACACCTGGCAGCAACACAAACAAGCCGCCGACATTTACAAGCTGCTCACCGTGTTCCAGCTGCCGCCATCATGCCCACGACACACACGTTCTAGGTCCTCACATCAACCCATGACAACAGAGATGCTGCTATTACAAGCCTTCATTTTGGGCTGAGGATTCTGAGGGCAGAGGGTGAAAGAAGGCAGCCACCCAAGGTGGGGCTGGGACTTAGAGCCAGACTCCTGGCAGCCTCGTGCCGAGCCCATGCTTCTAACTGCTGTAGAAAGGCCCCCATTTTGAACCAACACACATGCAAAGAAACATACTATATCCAAATGGAAAATTTAAAAAAACCAGATGACCAGCAATGTCTAAGCCACTCGTGAGGCCTTCTATGAGGGACTCCCTATGTACTGAACTTTGCATGATGGATGTTACTGAGTGGGAGGGAGAGAGGAGCACGCATGAGTTCAAAAGCGCAGATTCTGCCTCCGAGAATCTTACAATTTAGTTGAACAGCAAAGTGAACAATGAACAGTACGAACATAATGTGCCTAGGATTTCAAAAATTCACACGACCAGTGGAAGAATGGAAAGTTAGGCCAGATCTCATGGGTTAGATGGGAATTTTAAGGGGACTGTTACTATCCCAGCCTCTCTAAGCAGACACATCCAGTTGTGGACAGTACGGCATTAAGCTAGTCTAGCATTAGGAGGCGCTCATGGGTGTGGTGGGGAGCAGAGCCCGGGCACTGTGGCCTGAGGGCTGCTGTGCAGATCTAGAGCACTTGGGATTGTTGATGAACTTCCAGTTCAGTACCAGGCAGTGTGACATGGGCTTAAACCAGAAGGAACCTACTGCTGGGCTAGTCCACTGTCCTCATTTTAAAAGGAGGACGGACGCCTGAGTCCCCCAGGGGTCATGGCCACAAGAGGCAGCAGCAGAGCCCTCTAGCCTAGTGCTCGTCTCACTCTCGTGGTCACGCCCCTTCCTTCTCTCTCCCAGAAGCAACAGGAATGTCAGCAACCGATGGAAAGGAAGGGAGAGTTAAGTCTTATAATAATTTTCTTTTTATCTTAATTGTATATTGTCGTTCGGCAACAAAGCACTTTTACTTCCTTCCCTAAAGCAAGAAAAGATGCAAAGGGTACTGTGTCAATCAAAAAGATAAAATTCTACTCCTGACCAAGGTAAGACTCTATTACCTCAATTCAGTAGAGAAATGATGATAGTACCATGTAAAACCATTATAAACATATGCAAAATAAGTATCTGGCATAAAAATCTAACTTAAGTCTTTCATTTCTGGTACAAAACTTACAGTTCATTAGTGTGTGTGTGTGAGAGAGAGAGAGAGAGAGAGCGCGAGAGAGCACGTGTGCGCATGTGTGCGCGGAGGGCAAAGGGAGAGAGACAGAGAATCTTAAGCAGGCTCTACAGGCAGCACGGCCAGAACCTGACATGGGGCTTGATCTTATGAACCTGAGATCATAACCTGAGCTGAAATCAAGAGTCATATGCCTTTTTTTTTTTCTTTAAGATTTTATTTATTTGACAGAAAAAGACAGCGAGAGAGGAACACAAGCAGGGAGAAGGAGAGGGAAAAGGAGGCTTCCCACTGAGTAGGGAACCTGATATGGGGCTCAATCTCAGGATCCTGGGATCACAACCTGAGCTGAAGGCAGACGCTTAATGACTGATACACCCAGGCGCCCCAAGAGTCATAAGTTTAACTGACTGGACGCCCTAGATGCTCCCAAACTTATAATTTTAACGTACTAGTTCATATACTTACTTTATCATAATGTTGTTCCAAAAATTCTGCACTGAGCAATTTATGTCTTGTAAGTAAATCCTAGAGAAAGAAAAGACACAATTTTACAGTTGTTCTGCATTCAAATTCTTCAAAAAAGAGAATCCTAAAACATGCCACGCCACTTTACCTGATAAAAACTTGTTAAAAATCACTATACTTAAAAACATTTGAACATGAATTATATTCAAAATGCTGATTCTAGGTAAAAGTGAATCAAATCATTAATAATTTGAAACTGTGATTATAATGACTGTAATTGGTCACAGGTCTATAAATCTTAGACGGAAAAATTTAAAAACAAACATAAATTCAAAGAAATACAAATTCAAACAAAGGGAATAAAGCAATAAAGCGAAATAAAAGTAAATGATTGTGGTAAAATGTCAAATAGGGTACTGTTCCTGGTGGAGAAAGAGGAAATTTCTTTCATTAGAAAAAGCTGGAGGTTCCATTTTCTTCCTCCTAAATTCCGTTACATTAAGTTTCATATCTAACGCAATCTTTTTCTTAGGGATAGAATTTTTAAAAACCCCACCACCTTATAAACATCAGCTCCTAATTAAGCAGACTAAGGCTGCAAAAATGTAGAATCAAACCTCAGAATGTCTCAGAGTCCAATTACGCATGACTACAAACTACAGCTTATGCCTCACCCATATGACCCTCCCACGATGCAACTCAAGGGTCATTCATTCAGAAAATATCTACTATGTGCCAGGTAAAGTTCTGGGTGCCGGGGCTACAAAGATAAAAAGATGTGGTCCCTGCCTTTAAGAACTTGGAAGTTAGCAATGAACTAGCCTTGGTCTCACCAGGTACCAGGTGGGAAGAGAATGGAACATGTGACAGCAGAAACAGTCAGTCACTACTTGGTGAATTAGTGAATTGAATACAATTCCTTTAGAGCCACCCACTGGAGAGCTTAGAGCCAATAATCCCTGTTCTCCAAACCAACTCTCCTTGTTTTCTTAGCTGTTGATGTTTGAGTGGCCCGGGTCACGATGAACTAGTGTTTCCTGACGTATGTCCAAGTGTACTGCCAGTCCTGAGAAATGCTCTAGGAAATGCTCTATGGTCAAACACGTGTGGAAAGCACTACAACTCTGGCATCCTCGTGGGGATCTGGCAGGTCTCGAGTGATCCTGCAGGGAGCTCTTTTGTTGTCTACTACATGACTGCCCTTCCCTGAAAGGGCCTCCTCACACAGGCTTTCCCCTTGGCCTAGCTAACTACCACTTCCGAACCTTGCTCCCACATCACTGCCAAAGAGAAATCTTCCAGACTGGTCACCAGCATCGAAGCATGGACAGAGTTGTTTTTATGTCTGTGGGATTATCTGATTACCATCTCTCTCATGCTAGACTCTATGTTCTAAATATATAATAGTCATGTCTATTTTACTAATCTTTGAATCCCCAGCACCCATGCAATGCCCAGCACATAGTAAGAGCTTAATATTTGATAAATGAATGAACCAACAAAAGCAGGGAACAGTTTTGGGAAAATATTATATCAAGCAATCTTCAAAGTATGCTTTTAAGAAGGCTTCTAACCACCCCAAAGATTTACAGGTGTTCAAACTGCTGGATAGGATATGTACTGTATGCCCAGGAAAGACCTATCTAATTTTTTCCAAATTCCCTTTGGGGATAAAATCGAGAAAATTAGAAAACCTGACGTTTGAGCATCCTCAAGAAGCTGGAAAAGAAATGCCATGAAGCTTCCCCAAATGGGGCAGGAGATGGTGGGGGCAGGGAGAGAAAGGAGAATTTGTATCTTAGCATACTGGCCCACAGGAGTCAGTTATCCGGGAGCCAGCTATCCAGGAGAGAGGTACACAAGACGTCAAATACATCAAGGATGCTTGTTAAAGGCCTTCCTCCTCCATGCTACTGTTGTCTGTTTACGGTGGTCCTCCCTGCGCAGGACCCTCAAGGGCAAGGATTTGTTTCATTCACTGTTGAGCCTCAGCACCTAACAAAACAGTGCCTGACACGGGGCTGGCACTCAGGCTCTCAGGCTCGAGGTGTGAGCTGAATGAAGAAATGAGTAAGCCAATTAAGGGATTAGTGTGTCAGGATTCGTGCAAAAGTAAGCGTCCTTTCCACTTTTTCTGTGGTTAAGTCATCCTGGAGACCAATATAAGGAAGTACAGCAAAAGGAACCCAGTGTTTGTGGCTTTGCCGTAATCTGACATAAGAAAATGCCCAGGGCAGGGGTCTTAAAGATAGGGGCTCTCAACTGGGGTTGATATTAGGGACAGGTAGGTATAAAATATTGCTCTAGAAAGCAAAAGTCTAAATATGTGGTACAACAGATTTTTATTGAAGTTTATTTAAGGAAAGTACTCTGAAGGATAGATCTCAAACAGAAGCAAGAGCCTCACAGCTGGGCCGGACAGGAAAAGGGGGACTCAAACATCTCGCCATCTGGGGAAGATTCTATCACCGTCTGGTTTCAAGACACCAGGAAACTGCTGTCAATTTGGGAATCAAATCTCATAGCCTTGGGGTTGGGAGACTGAAGGGGAGCTCTGAGACTGCTGAAGTAGAAGCCAAACCCCAACACAGCACAGGATGAAAGCTCCTTATCAAGACAGGACACACCAGGGCCTGGACAGGAGGGACACATCTGTAGGAAAGGAGCAACTGCTGAGAGCCAGCCCCGAAGAAGGCGGATTCTAAGCAGGGAAAAGAGGTGGGGACTTGGGCAGAGCCTCTACCTACTGAGAGATGAGAAGGAACCTCAGCCTCGGGGCTAGAGCCAAGAGCTCTGCTGAGTTTAAACCACAGTGGGGGACAGAACTCAACGGAGAAGACAAAGGGGAAAGGTCATGCAGTCAGCGCTCAGCAACCTGCAGAATTTCCAGAATGCCCTGTAGTCCCAGACCAGGAGGTGCTGGGTCTGCTAGCAGTGCGGGGAAGGAGTGGGATCTCTGATTTCTTCCCTATCTAAGTTCTAGTATACCCCAGGCCCTGGCAGGACTGGGAGGAAGGCAGGGGTCATCTCCCGAGCCCAGCAGAATGAGCAGCCAACTTTTAGGGTATGCTAATTTGAAAAGATTCTTAAAAGCTCGTAAGTTGGGGCCTCAAACACCATGTGGCAGAGATGGCCCTGGGGTCCCTGAGGTAATGCCACTCGATTTCACAGAGCCCTGGCAAGTTGTGTGGCTCGTTTTCCTCCTTGGTGCTTGACCATGTCCCAAGACAAAAGACTCAATTCTCCCAACTGTGTGATTCTCCTTCGGAGCTCTTAAGGGTTAGAAAGTTCTCCCTCCGCTGGAGTCAAACCTATCCCCTGGTTATTTCCAGAAATTGCCAGAGCCAACAGAAATAGGTTCAACCCACTTTCTACAGGTCCCCACCTCACATACATGTGGTGCTCTCACAGCAAGTTCCTACCGAGTCTTCTCTTCTCCAGGCTAAATACGTCCAAGTTCCTTTAACCACTCCTCACACGACAGGTTCTGAGTCCCCCTCACCATCTACTGTCTTCTGAAAGTCATATATTTGTCTATGTGACTCTTAAAGTGTAGTGCCTGGAATGGAGCACATTTATGTGTTGTTACCTTAATGGCTTATAGTGGGGGGAGACCATCGTCAGCTCCTTAGGTCAGACACTATGTGGTTGCATGTAGCTCTGGGGCAGCAGCATCACACTTGTTTAATGTTACAGGACGGATTCAGAATTTTGTTTCCTCAGAGTGGGCTCTGGAGGCAGACTGCCTGGGTTCAAATTCTGGCTTCCCCATTTACAGCCTGACTTCACCCAACATTTCTAGACTCCAGTTTCCTTATCTGTAAAGGAGATGGTTGAGTCGGATATGAAATTGCCTACATTTTAGTAACTATTACACTTAGCAAGTATTATACTGAGTATTAACTATATTATTATGTCTTATTCCCACATCCCTTAGAGTTGGGTCCTCAAGGGGAAGACCTCAGTCATCATCCTGTTCCATTATGGCCTCTGCAGATTGCTGTGAAGCCTTATTCTAGGATCACCACTGTCTGCTATCTCTCCCTTCATAGCTATCACCTCATATTTGATAAGAAGGCCTCCTCACCCTTTATCTAAGTTATTAACAATGTTTAGCTGGGCTGAGACAAAGCCCAGTGAAAAGCCACAAGAAATTTCTCTCCGGGGTGATGGCAAATCCGTTCTCTAGCACTTTATGGATAGGGGATTCATTTAGATGTAAATCACCACGCTGAAACTTTAGTTCCTTTCTTTTCATCAATTCCATAAAAACAAATCTGTATGATTATTCAATATCCAGTATATCCTTATGGTCATAAAGGGATAATTCTAACAGTTACTGTTTTCTGCACACACACTGTGTGGAGGCACAATAACCTTGACATACTAGTACTATCACCTCCAATTTAACAGATTAAGAGCTTGAGATTAAATCCACAGCAGAGCTGGGAAATGAACCCAGGCAGCCACACACTCTTATCCCTTCAGCTACTGCAACTACGAGATTAATAGGACTGAACTTACTCTTCGTGAATCCATGCTGGCTGTGGGTACATGGTTTCCTTTCCAAAATGCTCAGAAATCATCTCTTTAGAAATACTTTCTAGAACCTTACACAGGTATAACATCAAGCTCCAAGCTCCACCAGCCTCTCTGGGGAATCTACCTTCTTTTATTCTGGAAAAATTGGAAATATATTTGTTGGCCTTCTGATGCCCCTCCCCATCTCCTTAAGTCCTCAAAAAAGAAAACACGAACAACATTTGGCCACTGATTTACTATCTTAGTACATATTCATTCAAGCTGCAAATCGTGGACATATTTAGAGCAGATAGTTTTGTTGCTTTTTTTTTTAAATATTTATTTTTTAAGTAACCTCTGTACCCAAAATGGGACTCAAACTCATGACCCCGAAATCAAGAGTCACATACTCTTCCGACTGAGCCAGTCAGGTGCCCCTGGAGCAGGTAGTTTTAATTTCCTTTTGAGACTCAGCACCTGGTTCCACAGACTCTAAACTCAGGTTTATGGATGAGCTGCATTTCTCTGACAGTTTTTATGTGCAGGGTACATTTTCTGGAGACATGGGTCTGGTCATATTCTTCAAGGATAGTGCAAGCCATAGATCTAGCCTTCTCTTTCCATGACACAAACAGTCTCTCAAAGAGGACACGAGCAAACAAGGAGAGGAGAGTCCTCCGGCAGGAAGTGTAAGACTGTCCCTGTGCTGACCTGGGCTCCTTCTAGGAAGGGTGGGGAGGGAAGGTCTGCCTGACAGCTCTGTGTCGCTTGCTCTCTCCCATGCTGTCTTGGTTTGGACTCTCCTTGATTTGGTTTCTTGGGAGAGCTCTCTGTTCAGGGGCCTCTTGAAAGGGTTCCTCCCTTGCCGTGGTCAGGAGCGGCTGAGACACACAGGCCAGGGTAGCTTCTCAGCGCGCCTCTTCCACAGTCCACCCCTGGCATCCTGCACTGTACTAGAAAGCTTCCCTTCCTCAGTAGACCTACCTGCCAGACGCTGCCCAGTCTCTGCCTCTCTGGCTAATGTGACCTGACAGGGCAGCTTTCCCCACAGGGATTCCCACCACTGCTTTCTCCCTGGTGAGAATGTAACTCCAAGCAGCAGCCCTAACTGAAGGCTGATCATGAAATTATTGGCAAGGCCAACGAAGACGGTTAGAGACTGTGCCTAACCCTCTGGCCCGTGTAAACAAGGCTCTCTCACCCACCGGCCAGCTGTGCTGCCTGCGCCCTCTGGGTCAGGCCCTGATGTGCGCTCCTCTGCTCTTCCCCCACCTGCCTCTCCCACAGTGGCCACCCTCAGCTCATGGCTTGCTTTCCGCACAGATCTCTTCCCAACACATAGGGTTACTGTACCTCTCTCCGAAACAGGCCTGCTGCTTTAGAATGGGGTATCCCCTTCCACCAATATATCCTAAGTATGAGTCCTAGCCCCAACATGCAGGGACACAAACGACATCACATTTGTGGCTGTGTTATAAAACCAAATTAAAATTCATTTTGGGGACGCCTGGGTGGCTCAGTTCGTTGGGCAGCTGCCTTCAGCTCAGGTCATGATCCCAGGATCCTGGGATCGAGTCCCACATCGGGCTCCTTGCTCCGCAGGGAGCCTGCTTCTCCCTCTGACTCTGCCTTCCACTCTGTCTGCCTGTGCTCGCTCTTGCTCTTGCTCGCTCTCTCTCTGACAAATAAATAAATAAAATCTTAAAAAAAAAAATAAAATTCATTTTGTTTTGTACATTGACATAAAAATATCTAAGATCTTACCTAAGGCTTCTGATATCCTCTTTAATGGTTTCCGGGAAATAAATCTTTGGGCACCTCTTACACTATTACCTTATTCTCGTTCCAGGAGAAACCCTAATGGCCAGCTCCCCAGGTTTTCATCCTGTTTTAAGAGTGTTCATTCACCATGAGGGACAAATTTTACCCAGGAACCAAGGTGTGTGCTCATTATCTCAAGGGTTCTTTATCGTCATAAACCCTCACAAGAAAAGTGGCTACTTCTCACTAAAACAGTGTTCATGGTTTCTGAGCAAAGTAGTCCGCGGGTTACTATATTAAATTCTGATTAAAGTAGCAGTAAATATTCACTTAGGAGGGCAGACATTTTATATAAGGGAATGTAACATCTAAAAGCTTACTTTCATTGTGAAGAATGCTAATAATTATTGCTGCTTTATGTACAGTAAACAGCATAGAACCTTGCAATTCAAAACAAAAATGCACGTGTTGTACAGTGGTATCGTATCAGATGTGTATTTAGTTTATACAAATATACAACAGGGAGATGAGGTATACAGGAAAGAGAGGCTACAGAGTATCTTGGATAGTGCAGGTGATTCTGCTCTCTTTCCCCCAAGCATTTGACAAACAAGCTTTGGCATGAGCATGAGGTAGGAGAGCTCAGCCCACCGTTCCCTTGGGGCTGTCCACAACATGGAAATCTCTGTCCTGATTGTGGTTCTAGTACTTGAAGACGTGCCTATTCCAAATTAGCAGGGCCTGAACAACTACTTTGTCTGGTGTTTAACCAAAGAAACTCCTATAATATGTTTCAACACAGGGGAAAAACCTGTTAGACGTTCATGTATCAATATACCACACCTAATGGGTAATTTAACAGAAAAGTGTAATTTTGATCACACCAACCACACTTAGAGAGCTTACAGTCCAACTCATCTACCCCTTTTAAGCAGCGACTCCACCGCATACACCCAAGTCACACAGACTCACATAAAACGTTATCTTCTCTCTTCCCGCTAGAGGGCAGCCGTGTATAGACTTGGAGCTTAGAGAGTCAGGGAAAAAAACAGCAAACCAGTTAATCAGACTTACAAGGTATTTAGAATTCTATAGTTTTACGTTACCTTGAATGTGGCAAATGCATCTGACGCTATGTCAAATGTTGACATTTCGACATATCTGAAGAAATCATAAAATTGTTCTGACCACAAAATGATTTTTGCAAGTGGTTCATGTCTGATGCATTCTCTCAACATTATTCCACAATTTAGAGCTATTTCTGGAGATTCATACCTACAAAAAGAAAACAAACCATGATTGCTGTTTTAAAACTCCTCTAACACTGAACAGCTCAAATTTTTAGAACAAGAAATTTCAGATGTGTCCTAATTAAGTGACCAGAGCAGGTTACTGCTTAGGGGTAGTTATTCTAGAAGGCATGCACACACTAGCTGGTGACAAATGCTTCAAGCCAAAGAAAAATAACGATAAATAAATAATAAATAAATGTCATATTTTAGCTAAAAGATTAGAGAAGTATTTAGGGTCACACCTTCAAATAGGGGTAAGATTTACGTGTGGTGCTCTTAAGACTTCAGAAAAGCCAAAAGCTGAACCAAAAACCATTATGAAA
Source organism: Mustela nivalis (assembly GCF_964662115.1). Taxonomy (NCBI): domain Eukaryota; kingdom Metazoa; phylum Chordata; class Mammalia; order Carnivora; family Mustelidae; genus Mustela; species Mustela nivalis. The sequence continues at coordinate 75,961,472 of NC_139030.1, forward strand.
CAAAATGGCTTCTCTAATTCCTAGTATCCAAAACAGCATTTTGATATCCAAAACAGTATATCAAATATACAGCATTTATACTTCATTGTTTCAATATAATAGTCAAAACAGAACCTTCAAGACTCTTGGCAACGTGAACCCTACAAAGTTGAAAGCCTGATTTGAGAAGGTCACAGTCTGCTTGTCAAGGAGAGCCTGGAGGACTCCCCCAGTGGGTGCTGGGGATACCCTGGCATCAGTCACGCACACACGGTTGTGTCTCACCTCAATCAGGAAGGAGCCCCATTTTCCTCTCAGCTGCGCTGCCCAGTCCCTTCTGACGGGGGTCCAGCCTCGTGGACAGCCCCCGGCCCCTCCACTGCCTTTTGGGCTGCATGCACCGGCTTTGTGTCTTTCCCACGTACCGGCTCCTCAACCCTCCCGCACTCCTTGCATTTCCCAATTGTTCTGCTTGCAAAAGACCTCTTCCTGGCTAAAAGATACGTCTCTCAAAATGTAAGTTCTACTTAGTGTCCCCACACGGCCAACCTTTGCATCTCTGTCTTTGAAAAAGGAAAAGAAAAATCTCTCTCAGTTCTCCTTTCTACCCCTCAGACCGTTCCTATTTCTTGCCTGGCTGAGGGCCTACCTCCGTGGCTGCCAGCCTACCCGTGATTGCCTGTACACTTTCATGGCTCCCACCATGACTCCACAATTCCCCTACTCAGGTCTGCTCCTAAACTCTAGTTAGGCATTTTCTGTTGCCTCTGGACAACTTCAGTTAAAAGTCTACCAGAAGCACTACATATCTAAATTCAAATCTCATCTCCCTCCGCAAAACAGCCGCCCTCCCCTGCTTCCTCATTTTTATAACTTGGCGCCACGATTTTGTTTCAGATACCCAGGTCTAAAACAGGTCTTCCAGAACTTTCTCATCTGATAATGTAAGTGTTCTATACCTGTGCTGTCCACTGTGGTAGTTACTGCTAGTCACATGTAGCTAGTGAGCACTTGAAATTTGGCTAGCTGACTGAGGGACTGAATTCTAAATGTTATTTAATTTAAATTGATTTAAAGCAAAATGATGGAGTGTGTTTAGGAGGTACTGCTTTGGACAGAACAGTTTATACCTTCCCCCTTTCAGCACATCCAAACCTTCCAATCTTTGGTGTTGCCACGACCCATCCTTTTTAATGAGACTTCTCTGAAATATTTTAGTTTCATTTCTTTTCATCCGTCCCCACTGTTGCATTAACTCTCCCCTAGAGAAAGGCAGGAGCTCCCTGACCAATATCTTTGTTTAAGCTGTGTCTAACCCATTTACCCAATACACTAGGGTATCAATAGCATTTCCAGTTCAGGAGTTCCAAATGATTTCTACTTGCTAATCAAAGACAAATTTCTGGGCTTAATGCCCAGGCTTCCCGTCATGAGATCTGTTCCTACTGTACAATGTCCTCTCTCACTCTGCCATCAAGCACTCACTCCTATTTCCTTATTGCTGCCCATCACTATGTTCATTCCTATCCCTGGACCTAATCTCCTTTTTCCTAACTATGCAAATTCCAAACCTTTGGAACTCCAATCATTAGACTCACCCCTTTTACCAACCCTTGTGCCTCACTGACTAAACACTTCCTCCCCTGAAATCCTACAATACCACTCATTCTCTAGCACTGGTATCCCTCTGTCGTACATAGGTTCATCACAGAACTTCAAGAAGCTCCAAATGACTCTTCTGTATCACGTGTGGTCCAGCAACTAGAATGCTGACCAGCGCTTTGGTCCTGAAAATGTCTGCTCACAAAATGGCTGATTGTACAATTCACCTTTACCGACCTTAATTTAATAATCAGGAGACTAGAAAGACAAGAGTAAGACAGTTTGGTACAACAAGTTGGGCAGGTTTTGATGGTGGTTTGTCAAGCTTGTCTTAAATGATTAAGCCATAAACCATTGAGTACAGGGCAGACAGTTATGCTGCACAGACTGTTAGCACTAGGGAGGAAAACACATCAACGTCAAGTCACCAGAGGAAAAACTACTGCCTCCAGATGCCTTTGAACACTAGCAACAAGATTACATTCAAGCACACATGGACACCAGCAGCAGAAGTCTCTCCCTGATGTCTAACAACAAAATACTTCCAGCCTATGCAGGTGGTCATGTTGCATGCAAACTGTCTCAACTCAGGAACTAAGGTACAGAAGCTTGAAGGTTCCTTGAGGAAATGGCTGTTTCCACGTCTGGGGCAGGAACCTGTACAAAATGAGCAAGGGACATCTTGTGCCAGAAAGCATGAAGCAGTCAAAGACTAACAGGGTCTTGCCAAAAGGACATGAGTACCAACTTGAAGGAGCTTCCCAATGGCCCAATGATGACACAATGTGGATATAAAAATCTGGACATAATGACTGCAATGGACTGAAATACATCAAATATATGGAAACTCCCCCTACCCCCAGACTTGAGTTCATAATGACTAGTTCACCAATTTAAAAGAACAGAGGACAAAGAAACACACTAAATGAGACCACAGGGATGCAAAATCCAAAATATGTCATTTTTCTATAGAACAAATGACCCAGTTGCTTCAACAGGTAAATGGTTTTTTTTAAAAGAAAGAAAGAAAGAAAAGAGAAGGCATAAGAGTCATATGAACCAAATACGGTTTGAGGACCTTGCTTGGAACTGGATTTAAACAAACTAACTGAAAAATGGCACTTTGTGGGTGAAAATCCAGGACATCTGAACACTGAGTATAAGATAACATTGGGTTTGTATGTGGTATCACGACTATGGTAAAAAAACAAATCCTCGGACGTTTATGTCTAAAATCCTAGGGATGTGTGTAAGCAGGGAAAGGAGGCGGCAAGGGTTACATGTAAGAGTGACAGGAGGTTAGTGACAGGCAGAGCTGGGGAAGGGGTAGGAAAAGGCTGGTTATTTTCTTCCCTCCAGCTTTCTGCACATCTTCTGCTCTAAAGGCTAAAAAGGGGAGACCAATACCAGCTGCATTTTCTAAGCTTCTCCCCCCTCACTGAGTTTTCTGCTCTGGCCCACTCACATGAGAGCTTTCAATTCTTCTTTAAATTGTACCTTAAAATTCTCACTTTACATGATGTTTAACAATATTTATATCATACCTCTGGCTACTTTCAAGTGAAAATATAGGCAAACTAATTTACAGATTTTAATAACCACTGCTTTCTATGGAAAGTAAATACTCGGTTTAAAAATACACAAAGGCATCTGGAAGGTGCTCTAAGAACACCAAATTTTCAAACTACTCACTACATGTTTACACACGCAACTCTGGATTGGTAACAACAAAAAATTAGATGCCAAAAGTTTTGTATGGCAACATCTGAAGAAGCAACATAGATATTTAGAAATAGAAAGAAGGAAATAGAATGCTGGCATCAAACACATGCACTGACTCACGCTCTGTCTAAACAAGTCTGAACTTGGGGGAAGTGTTAAACCGCAGAGATATGAATCAGAGGGAGGCAAGCTATAAAGCGAGGGGTAGGAGAGCAAGCTGATTCACGCCAACAGTGATGCCAGTAAAATTCTTGTCTGCCAATTTAATAGAACAGCACCAATGCTGGGACAAACAGATGCACAACAGACCCAGAGCTGGCAAACAACCCTTGTGCAAAACGACAGGGGGTGACCTTGCCAATCAGGGAGGCTCACTCCTGAGGGAGAAAAGGATTTGTTTTCTTTTGTTTTGTTGAAGTTTTCAGGCTTTTTTGGCTTTTGTTTGTTTGCTGATAGTAACACACTACCATAAATGCCTGCTTATCAGCCCAGTCATTCATTCCAGGAAGATGCAAGGTGAGTTACCAAGTAAGTGGGTTAGTGAGTGGACACACACAGGTAAAAAGCAAAGGGCAGACTTCATAAACATGTCCTTTGTTGACACAACACAGATAAGCTATATAGCACCTGAGCTCTACTTCCCAGGCAGCTTCTACTCCCTCACAGTGTGCAGGTCTGTCCAAAGAAGACGTCTTGAAACACATCATTTAACTGATAGTTCAGAGAACCTCTTAAAATCTAAGGACTAGAGGTAAGACCACAGAAGACTTTTTCCTTCAGTTGTATAGGATTTGAGACCTTTTAACTCCCATATGGGAGGTTTAGCTCATTGGCTGAATTTTAAGGAGGGAAATGTGTTAAGATGTATGGAAAAATGAACTGATTGAACTACAGAGAAAATACTTTCCCACATTTACCATCTTGTCTTTGCCCAAGACCATCTTTCCTTTTTATTTTTCAACTGAGAATATAAATTTTGTTATGTTGTACATACCCTTTCAATAACATGAACAAAATATTCTGTTGAGTGCAGATGTATTCAACAGTAGGAGTTCTTGTACCAATTTGTCTTCTGAGAATATTGTTGAAAATTTGAGCCACGTCTTTTTTGCCCTATTAGGAATACAATCATTAAAATGTTTACCCGACTCACCGCCAAAGAGCCCATCCACCCTCCCAAGTAAACTCAAATTAATGCATTGCATTTTTGTAAGTATGACTGAATATCTGACTTTAAAATGTTCACAGATATTAAATGTTCGTATTTATTTACAATTCCAGATTCTATGTTTTAGTAGTACACTGTTTTTAACATGAGCAATTTATGTTCACAAAGTGAAATCTTACTGCATATAATTTCAACCATTTCTAGCCCTTCGGATCATATGGACTCACATATGAAAAATAAAACCCTGCTATATGCTTACAGTGTTGAGGTATCTGATTCCCACCCATATGGAACAAGCAGCCTCAAATAAAATGCTCGTGTTGTAAACAATACATATAATTTCCTTTTACAGTGATAGAAGGAAGACAAGCTGCCTTCTGCTAGTATAATAAAACTGAAAGAATCCTGTAAACAGCTGAGCTTTCATGGCAAGTAGACATATACCCTTATTAAACGAGATGTAGATTAATAATGAAGGCTCTAAGTACCACAAGATACAGAAATTCAGAGATCAGAACTATACAATCATCCTGTACCAAACAAAATAGAAGGACTTTACTGCTATACAGTGAACCTTATAATCAGAAAACTGCACAAGAAATTAACACACGAAAACAAACCCCTGAGATTTTTCAGAATGGCCACCTGGTGCGAGGCTGACAAGCCTGCAGGAGAGTAAGTGAAATGAGACCTTTCCAGAGCCAGAGACCATCCTGTGCCCTGCGCTAGGTCAGGAGAAGCAATGGCAATCTCTAAGAATACACATCAAGGGCACACACTGCTCTTAAATTTGAGTCTCAAATGAATATTAAATTCAGTGTCCAGGTCAGGGAATAGATGGATGGACAAAGCAGAAGGAACACTGCATTCCCAACTTTGCAGAGGAAATAGAAATTGCTTTTGGTGGAATTTGATACACTATTAAAAATACATGATATCATCTACACATGGGAAGTAACTTTATCATCTGTTCTACAAAGTAAATTTTTATTGTCCTTTAGTATTAAAATTATATTCAAGTAACCTATGAACCATACCCTCCCATTGCTCTCCCAAGTTGGATCTGATTACCCGTCTGCAGTCCTCTCCCCTGGTTTTTCAAGCACCTGGACAGACACCGAACCGATCACTCAGGACGATAAACCCTGGCCTTAAAACAAAGCACACCCATGACAAAGACTCAGAGGAACCTGCTCATACCCAAGCCCTTCATTACCGTATCGACTTCTCAGACTACCTTTCAGACTGGAATCAAGGACCATTACTGTCACTGTTAAATTCACCGAACATCTGATACGGCACGATTCAGCTGTAAAAGCTCGGGCAGTGATATTAAATGCCTCCCAGGGCCAGGCAAGAGCCAAAGCTGGGTGAAGCAGGCCCTGAGACAGAATAGCAAGCTGCTGTGTGCAGCACACCCCAGTGTGCCACGAGGTGGGAGCTGCTCCATTTCAGCTGAGAAGCCAGGTAGGCTTTGCAGGCTCAACGTTGCCAGAGTCAAAATTTTCAAGAGAAGCCAGAAATTCTAGTCTTCTTTAGATTGTTGACTCCTTGAGAACCCAAGGCCAGTGAATTATGTAAAGCAGCAGCTCTTTATTAAATATAATGTAAACAAAAGGACACAACAAATACCTAAGAAACTTCACACACACTATGGGGAGAGAGGAGGCGGCCCTACACCCCTGCCCGGCTCCGCTCATGGGGCGCCCACTCACACGGCAGGAACCCTGCAGCCAAGAGCCTGATGGAATCTTGGGATCTTTCAAAGGAGAGAACACAAGGAAAAGGACCACGAGGAAGGCAGTGCGCTTGCAAGAGAAACGGCTTCTCACCTCAAAGTCAATGAGCTGCAGGTCAGCCACCAGCATGCCCAGGAGCCCGCTGTTATACAGCTCCTGCGCCAGCTGCGCCACGGCCTCCGTCTGTGGCTCCTTCTCATTCGTGCCGTACAGGATCTCCTTCATGGCAACCAGATTTTTGGAAACTTCTTCGGTGGCCTGATGTGGGGGAGAGGAGAAAAACAACTCCTTTAAAAAACCATGTACTGCATCCGTCCATTTGTTACATACCTTCTCTCCATATGATATCCCCAAAAGTCCGTAAGAGACACTCGGGCGGGTCCGGCCTGCACTGGCCCTCGGGAGCTGAGCACACACATGTGTGAACACATGTGAAGACCGACACACGCGTGGCGGAGGGAAGGCCATCAGAGTGACAACAGGTACGCTGGAATGCCGAAAACTGTGTTAGGATGGCAGGAGCAGAACAGAGAGAGAGGGTTCAGTTCTGCCTCCCGTGGGAGGGAAAGGACATGGAAGAGGCCGCCGGGCTGGCCCTGAGAACGGAGAGCCACTGACGAGCGAGAAAGAGGGAAGAGGAGACTGAGGGAAAGGAATGGCATGCGGTGGGGATGAGTGAGGGGAGAAGCACAGAGTGTCTGAGGAAAGCGTGGCGGGAACAAGGGAATGACAGCAGAAGGCAGCTTTGCATGCCGAACATTTATGTCAGCAATAAAAAATCACCGAAGAGCCTCCACTTCCGGCTAAGAGAGGAACAAGAGCCCGTTCTACCTTCCCCCATGAAAAAGATGAAAAAATAGGGGAATTTATTATATGAAACACTACATTTAAAACACTGAACTTCAGACAGCACAGGACAGTGACCCTCACGAGAAGGGGAACAAATGAAAAACTCACAATTGCCCCAGCTTGCCGCCTGGAGTTTCCAGGCCACTGCGCAGGGAGGGGGAAGGCAGGCAAAACAGGGGTCTCCAGGCCCTGCGGAGACAGCTGGGAATCCGCAGTCAGAATACCAGAGCGGAGAGAAGTGGGCAAATACACACCCCAAATCAGGGAGCAGCCTGTCCATCTCTGATCTTCTCCAGAAAACCTCCTCTCAGCCTCTGTAACTATTCCTTTAAGAAAGGTAGGGCTAATGTTCCAGTCCCACCTTTGGAAAGATGTAGAAGACACTAGACCATGACTTCCCTATAAATGTCACAAACGTTAATGTAGCCTGAGGCTACCATTAAGAATTTTTGCAATTAAATCATATAATTCATTTGAATCCAGGTCTTTGAGTGACCCTGTAATGAAGGCTTCAACTCCTCCCACCTTTTAATTTAACCTCATTAACAGCCCATTGTTCAACACTGTGGAGGTTATTTCTGGATTCTGAAGGACATGCAACATACCAGCTATCACTCTCATATCTGCATTACCTGCAAATTTGATAAGTACACCTCCCACGGCCTCAATCATTAACCAAAACACCTAAAAGGAGATAACTCTGAACAGAACCTACCATTATGACTTTGAATCATCATGCTCTTTTCATGATCTACTCATAATCTTTGGGCATGGTCACTCAGCTACTTACATATAAACCTATATCCAAATCATATTCAAAAGGCTTTTTATTTTAAAAGAGATTTTTATTTATCTGACAGAGAGACAGTGAGAGAGGAAACACAAGCAAGGGGAGAGGGAGAAGCCAGCTTCCCGCTGAGTAGGGAGCCCGATATGGGGCTCGACCCCAGAACCCTGGGATCATGACCTGAGTTGAAGGCAGATGCCCAACAACTGAGCCCCTCAAAGGCTTTTTGTTAAACACCTGGATAAAATAACACCTGACCCTTGAACAAGGGTCTGAACTGTGCTAGTCCACTTATACATCCATTTATTTTCACAGGACAGTACTAGAAATATATTTGCTCTTCCTTTCTTTCTTTCTTTTTAAGATTTTAATTTATTTATTTGATAAAGAGAGAGAGATCACAAGTAGGCAGAGAGGCAGGCGCAGAGAGAGGGTAAGTAGGCTCCCTGCTGAGCAGAGCCCAGGACCCTGAGATCATGACCTGAATTGAAGGCAGAGGCTTAACCCACTGAGCCACCCAGGCGCCCCTGCTCTTCCTTATGATTTTCTTAGTAACATTTTCTTTCCTCTCTCTGACTTTATGGTAAGAATACAGTATACGATACATGTAACATACAAAATGTGGTGACTGCTGATGTTATCCGCAGGACTTATAGTCAGCAGCAGGCTACCAGTAGTTAAGTTCTGGGGGAGTTGAAAGTTTTATGTGGATTTCTGACTGTGTGGGGAATCTGTGCCCCTTACCTCCGTGTTGTTCGAGGGTCAGCTATATACTATTTCTTACACATTTCTTGAATATAAGACAATGAAATTAAGTTAATTTGCTATGACCTTTTTTCCCTAAGCCTATGCGGATTCCTGATGACTAGAATTTTCTTTTCAAAATGTTTAAGAGGATCCTAGCAATCCCACGCAGAACTTCTTCAGTATCAGTGGTCTGCAGAATCTTTACCTTCTCCGGTCAGCTGTTACTGCCCGATTCTGTGAATGTCGTAGGTTTCTGATAGCAGCTCATCATCCCACATACCAAGTTTAAGTACCCCAAAATGTGCTTTTGGGGGACAAGTATATAAAATCATTTATCAACAGATGTTCTCTAACAAACTAATTACATGGGTTATTTCTGTAATTTCATTTTATTAATCTTTATTCTTAAGCTATTTTCTCTGACAGGGAAGAACCTGGATTTAGTGCATTTCCTGAGTGTGTTATCTGCTGATTTAACACCAGTGACTCGAAGTAGTAGGCCCAGCCCCCTGTGCATCTCTGGCTAGATCACACTTTTGAGGCTCTCGGCAACCTTTCATATTCCTCAGGTTACATGTGCTCTTCTTTGAAATCATGAAATGATTTTAGATTTGAATTCAGACCACACTCTATGCTCTAACAGTAAAAGACAAATAAGAAGGGAGGGGAAGTGATAGCTAAAAGGTAGGAGGTTTCTTTTTGAAGTGATGAAATGTTCTAAAATTGACTGTGGTTATGGTTGCACATTATCTGTGAATAAACTAAAAACCACTGAAAGGTACACTTTAAAATGGGTGAATGGATGTGTGAGTTATCTCAATAAAGCTATTAAAAAAAGGGGAGAAGCCAGGAAATAGAAAGCAACTTATGGTATTTCTTAGATGAAAAGCAACCTGGACACACGTGTAAAGCCCTCTTCTTCCCACTGAGAAGATGGTACTGTCACCTGTATTATAGGCTGAGGATGGGTGGACATCAAAGGCACTCCCCTATCTGCTGACCACTGTACTCGCCTGCTTATGCAGATCCTTGTGATACGGAGAATGGATTGTAGGGAATTCAAGGAAATCAATTAGTGGGCTACTTATGGAAACCCTGTGGCTTTCTGAGGAACTCACTTACTTGTCTGTTTTCTCACCTCCTCATCCAGCCAACTCCTTCTCACTTGATTTTTTCTCCCCAATCAGTTTCAAATATGATCAAGACTCCCATTAACAAAATCAAATAAGCTCTCCCTTGGCCAACCCCAGAGCCCTTTCCCACTACTGCTCACCCTAAGCAAACTTCTAAAAAGCATCTACCTGTGTGTGCTATAGTCCACATCTTCTGGTCCCTCCCAGCCCAGTCCCATGGGGCTTCTCCACCTAGCGCTTTACAGCTTTAAGCCACTCACCAAAGACCTGCCTGCCAGGAAATACAATTCTCTGTCTTTAGTACAAGTTAGCTCTTGGCAGCAGCTGAAGGTGTTGATTACACCCTTCTTTTAAAACTGCTCCTCCCTTGTCCTCTGTGACTCACCACCACCCTAATTTTTCCTGCCTGTCTCCCTGGTTGCTCCTTTTGCCTCCATCTTGACTCATTCCTCTTGACAAGGCCATTTAAATATTGGGAATCCCTCAAGGCAGGGTACAAGGTCTATTCTTCTCATTCTATCATCTCTTCCAAAGTGATGTCATCCACACCCACAGCTTTAATTAACACCTCAATGCAGATACCTCACAGATTCCTATCTCTAATCCAGTTCTCTTACTAGTACATTCACATTCAAGAGCCCACTTGAAATGTCTCCACTTGAATGTCTCAAGGCACCTCAAAGCTAACACAAGTGAAAACAGAACTCATGATCTTGCCCTAATGCCTGACACTCTTCCCTTGTTCTCTACTTCAGGGAATGGTACAGTACTACTACTGAAGTTCTTGTGCATGCTGGAAACTCAGAAGCCATCCTTAACCCTTCCCTCTTTCTCACCCCGCCCCAATATCTAATTCACCACATCTCCCAAATCCATCCATGTATCCCCATATCACCACCTGTCACGTCAGAATCCCCACAGTTCTTGCCTGGACTACTATAAGTAGCCCACTAACTGATTTCCTTGAATTCCCTACAATCCATTCTCCATACCACAACTAGAATGATCCTTTCTTAACATAAATATGATTGTCATGACTTCTGCTTCAAATATGCTCCAATTACCTATTGCTCTTCGGTTGGAGAAAATTTCTTAACATGTCCTGTAAGACCGTGCACTACAGTTCCTCCCCACCATCTATACGCCACTTCTCTGGTCACACTGGCATCCTTTCAGGATAGTGGCACATGTGGTTTCCTAGGCCCATGCCCCGGCCTCACCTCTTGGCCAACTCACATTCTTCTTTCATCTCTCGCTCAATGATCACTTCCTCAGAGGAGTCTTTCTTGCTAAATTCTATCACACCTTTACCACTGCCACATACTTCTTTTCTCACAGTTGTACATAATTCTGCTTTTCCTTGTGATTTCTAATTAATGTGTTCCCTTCTACTCCATCAGAAGCCCCATGCTGGCAGGTGTGCCATACTTGCCTGATGAATAGCTGAAAATCAGTAATCTTGATCACCAGGATATTAAAAAAAAATCCAGATGAAAACTGGATGTGGGGAAATGTGATATTATCACACCATGAAGGCAAGTAATTCCTAAAAAACGCAGTGCATGCATGAAAGGCAATCTACCTGGCAGAGCAATAGCCGTGAGCAATGAGCATAAACCCCTGTGTTTGCACAGAGAAGAGTCTGGAACGAGACACCCCAAACTGAGCATAGACTGCCTGTGAAGGCAGGGGAAAATACTTTCCCTTTTCACTTGCTCTACAATTTACACCTTCCTTTACACCCATGGTTAGTTGCCATCTATGGAGGATAATCGGCAGCATAATATAAAAAACTAAAACTCATCAACCTTATTATAGCAGTCTTGAGAAAAAGTACGTTCATATTTCAATTGATGGCTTTTAATTTTATGCATACGTCAACTATTTGTGTGATATCGGTTCCCCATTACATGGATAATTACAAGTTGATTAAATAAAACCTTAAAAAAAAAAAGAAAAAAAGAAACATGTCCAAATTTTCCTGAAAGATGATCAGAAAACCTTGGGCACCTGGGTGGCTCAGTGGCTTTGGCTCAGGTCATGATCCCAAAGTTCTGGGATGGAGTCCCACATCGAATCCCGTATCAGGCTCCCTGCTCAGTGGGGAGTCTGCCTTTCTCCCCCTACCCCTCCCCCTGTGCTTGTGATCTCTCTCTTGCTCTCTCTCTCAAATAAATAAAATCTTAAAAAAAAAAAAAAGATCAGAAAACCTTAAGAAGTATTTTACCAGAAAAGGTGATGTGGCAAGTGTTTTCTGAATGAAGATAGCACACAGAACAAATAAACTTGTCTGTTCCTGTGTAGGCTTGGCTTGGCACCCTTTATCAGCGTTCATATCAGGGAGCCCGCCTAGTCCCCCATCTCTGGCCTGCTGGCATTAAGTCACCACGTTCTCTGCCTCTCTGACCACATCCTCCTTATTGCACCTCCCTGTCTGTCCCTTCACACCTAACGAGTAAGCGAGTCACACTTACCGCTTCTCCAAGCACTATACCTTTTTTCAAGCTGCTGAGACCATTGTGTCACCTAATCCACCAGGCTCCTCAACGACTGTGTTACCTGTCCTGCCAAGACTGCATGTTTCTGTGCTGTGCGTGCCCACAGCAATGGTCTCTTGTTCCCCTAAACAATGTTGGATGTTCTTCACTGAAATTTTCTCTAATACTCTACCTCAGCTCCCAGGTTTCTCAGCACTATAGAGAAAGTGCTGGAAACTGTGTACACTTAGTTGGCTAAAATTCATGCTGTTCGATGGCCTTCAATCCAGTCAGAAACATTTCTTCCATCTGGATTATTTTCAACTAGGAACTCTTAATAACAGATGCTTCAAAATTGCTCCACTTTCCTCAAGAGACTTCAGTGTCTCTTTCACTCTCTTCTCCCTATCTGAACAACTAGCTTCACTCCTTCCATGTTGAGGTAAGACTTCATGAACTTCGGGGCACCAAAGTTCAAATAAAAAATAAAAAATCTTAAAAAAAAGAAAAAAAGACTTCATGAACTTCTCCATCTCGATGTACGTCTGCCATCCTCCATCCCGACCCTGGACATACACCAGAATCACTTAGGATCTTTTTTAAAAAATGCCCAAAGGGGCGCCTGTGTGGCTCAGTTAATTAAGCGTCTGCCTTTGGCTCAGGTCACGATCTGGGGTCCCGGGATTGAGCCCCATATCAGGCTTCTTGCTTGGCAGGAGCCTGCTTCTCCCTCTCTATCAAATAAATAAATGAAATCTCAAAAAAATTAAAAATAAAAAAGATGCCCAATCCCCTCAAGAGACATGTAAAGGAAAAATAGTTCTTTCACATGCAGACACCATCATAACTGTGTGACAGAGTAAGTGAATGGTAACGGGACCACTGACCTCACGTGCCTCTTGGCACTGCCAAGGTTACAACATTACTTCTGTGATTTTGTCTCCAAAAAGGCATCACCTGCATTGAATCATGAGGAAACATCAGCCAAACCCAAACTAAGGAACAGTCTACAAAATAACTGGCCAGTACTTTGCAAAAGTGTCAAGGTCATAGGAGTCAATGGAAGACTGGGACACTTCAGATTAAAGGAGAGTAAGGAGATGTGACAACTAAATGCGATGTGTCATCCAGAACTGGATCCTGGTCCAGGAAACGGACATGAATAGGACAACTGATGAAATCTGAAAAAGACCCATGGGTTAGTTAATATTATCATATAAATGTCAGTTTCCTGACTCTGATCATTAGACTGGTTATGAAAAATGTTAACTTTTGGGGAAGCTGACAGAAAGGTATTCTTTTTGTAATCATTTTATAAGTCTAAAAAGTTCATCTACTCTCTTATTTTGCTTTTTCTTCACAAGTGAGAGGCATCCCTCCTGAGTTCCAAGGCTGATGATGGTTCTATATATGTGCTGGAGAAAGGGCCCCTTGCCTCCAGTCCCCCACGTGCAATTTTGCCAGTTGTGTGGGCCTCGTGGAATGTGCAGACTCCACACCTCAAGATCTCAACTTCCAAATAAAGGCTCTCCCAGTTCCCTACCGCCCCATCCTCTCTCCTCACTCTCTCACCCTGACATTTTTCTCTCTCCTCAAGTGACCCTGAGTGTTCACACTACTCCTGTCCACCCTCGGAGCCCCACACCCACAAAGCCTTCCCTCACTTCCCCTGCTCTCCTCCTCTGATGCCACAGCACTCGCTCCCCTGTTTCAGCCCCCGGCCCTGTAGGGTCAGATCTTCTCATCTCTATCTCTCACTTCCTTTATTACAGGGCTTTGGAAAAGGCTTGCTTACACTTTTTGTTCCGTCCCCACTCCCCTGTCTATGATGGTGACTTATACACGATGTGACTTCATGATTTTGTTAATTGACTCAATTGTCCAAGACATTTTGTCAGCTGAACACAGTGTTCTAGGACACAGACGCCATTAAGTTTCATGGACACAGACTACTAAGAGCAGCCAACTGTTTTACAAACATGTGGTCGTGAAGAGAAGCATGTGAAAGCATTAGCCCCTCATCACCAGCCACTCACTTGACTGGAAGGTGACAAGGATCACGCCTCACTAAGCCTGCTGCTGTGGATCACACTGCTGCCCCATGGAGGTAAGAAGCATGAAACTCGAAGTTCTTAGTTGTTTTCTTGAGGCTTTCTGAGCCACACATGTGGGAATCTGAGGATACTCCATGGAGCAGAGTCACGGAGAAAAGAATCCAGGGCTTGACAGAACTTCTCAGGGAAAGGCTCTGAGTTGAGAAGTGTTATTGCTAACTGCTGGGGGCCAGGCACCTTAATCCTCTGCCAGAAACCCTCACTGACTTCCACATACAACTGACGGTAACACATTTCATTTTAATTAATATCCCAAGGGATATTTTTTAAATTAAATGATTTAAATTATAGGATCAACTTAAGTAGTAACCAATATTCCAAAGTTCACATCTCACACTCACTTCACTAGTAACAATATCAAGGCTATAGACTAGAGCTCTTTTGCTCCAAGTGTGAGGACATAGGAGCTACTTCAAACTTTTAAAGTGTAGTATCTGTATGATAACTTCTCCAATTAGAATTAAGGCTGGGAGCCTTTCCACTGCCTGCTTTCCCATTAAGAAATACAGCAAAGTGGGAAAATAAATTAGCAAGCCAAACACTAGTAAAAATAGCCTATATCAAGACCTCCAAAAACTCAGGTTTTTGTGTTAACTCTTGCTTTAAGGCCAACATTCCCACAGTACCCATCACTGTACTATTTTACCAACATTAGTGGCAACCACTCGGATGCAAAATAGTGATGTGAAAATACAATTTTAGAAGACAAAAGGTGATCCTCACTTGATAAGTGAGTTAGTGCTTCTAGACCATGTCCCTGAAGTGTTCATAGCCATTTTCACCCACTCCTCCCTTGGACCCAACAAGGCCCAACTCTTTGAGGAGATCTCAAAGTGACTTCATAACAGGAGTGAAAGATGACAAGGTGGCTCTTCAGAGGTGCAGACATGGGGCTGTGTGGTAGAAAACTGGGTCTGCCCACTCTCCAACCCAGTTTTTAATAAAGTTACTAGGTAAGCCCAACTTTAAATATAAAGCACACTTAAAAATAAACATGGCAAAAGTAGTATGTTTAAAATATAGATATGTCTGCTTCAGAAATTGAAAGGCAAAAAAACCCTTTAAAAAAAGATATTCTACTTCATAATAATAATTAAGTTAAAATGGCACAGTATTTATTTCCTCCTGCCAGAAATAAAGACTTCTTTTTTTTTTTTTTAAAGATTTAATTTATTTGACAGACAGAGATCACAAGTAGGCAGAGAGGCAGGCAGAGAGAGAGAGGGAGGAAGGGAAGCAGGCACCCTGCTGAGCAGAGAGCTTGATCTCAGGACCCTGGGATCATGACCTGAGCGGAAGGCAGCGGCTTTAACCCACTGAGCTACCCAGGCACCCCAGTAAAGACTTCTAAAAGTCTGGTGAGTGAAAAATAAATTGGTCCAACAAACTGGATGGCAATTTGGCAAAGTGTATCAAAAAGCTTTAAAAGATGCAATCTCCATAAATCACACATTACACTTCTAGGAATTTACCCTAGGAAAATAGAGAATTACACAAAGATATAAGTATAAGCAGTGTGATTTATAATAGCGAAGAACGAGATGAAAAGTTATCCCACTGAACTGGTTAAATTATAATGTACCCATAAAATGGAAGACCGTGGCAAGCTTTAAAGATAATTAAGTAGATCTATACTGATATGCGAAGATGTGAGCATTAAAATTGAAAGATAAACCAGGTTACAGAACAGTATGATCCCACATTCATTCACTTATTTGCTAGGAGAGAGAGGGAGGGGGAACATATGAATGAGAATCTGTAAGGATATCCTACCATGTCAACAGTAGTCACTTCACGTGCTAGTGGAATGAGAAGGAGCTTTAAACATAAAGATACACACAGAAATCCATCACAACTACTAGGCATAATGAAAGGAGCACAGCTCTCTCACACACCTCCCCCAGATGCCTCATATCCCCTCGCTACCTATAGAGTGCTCAGGAAAAGAGAGAAAGTTGCAGATGTCAGCCTCTATGTCTTCAAATGAACAGGGCTTTGGCAAATAGATGCTTAGGTAAGGAGAAAGAACTTGATGACGAAGGTTGTGAGCCAGGAATACAGAGGCAACATTTCTTTCTTTCTTTTTTTTTTTTAGAGACTATATTTTTAAGTAATCTCTACAGCCAACCTGGGGCTCAAACTTACAACCCTGAGATCAAGAGTCGCAGGCTCTCCTGACTGAGCTGGCCAGGCAGCCCAAGGCAACATTTCTTATATCAGTCAGTCAGGAAGAGAGAGGGACCAACCAATTTTCTCAGAGAAAATGAACTATGAATTGAAATGCTAGATTTAAAGTGATGCTGCAGTATGGAGTCAGAGTATCTTAAATGTTGAAAGGAACATCAGCGATCATCCAAATAAGTGTTGTTGTTGTTTTTAAAGATTTATTTATTTGAGAGAGGGAGTGAACATGTGTGTGGGAGGGCCAGGGGAGAGGAAGAGGGAGAGTCTCGAGCAGACTGTCTGCAGAGCCCAACACAGGGCTCAATCTCCGACTCTGAGATCTAGACCTGAGATAAAACCAAGAGTCAGGCGCTTAACCAACTGTACCACCCAGATGCCCCAAGTGGTTTTTAAACCCTTTTGGGGCCACTGATATCCTGCTCCCTACTTCTATCCATCACCATTTTTCAAAATAAAAGTCTTACATAGAATCCCAACATACAAATGAGAATAAAGTTAAAAAAAAAAAAAAAAAATGGGGGCAAAGGAAGAAGGAGCACCTGAAACCACAGTCGGCTTCTCCAGAGCACACCTTTGGAATATTAAATTTAAAAGCAAAAAACCACACAAACATGCCCTTTCCCTTGCCCCTGGAAGAATCCCTCCTTTAATCGATCTCATCAGAAATATCAAACTTTCTCTAGATAAGCAGGTGGCAAACTTTTTATGGGTCATATAGTATTTGTCACAACTACTCAATTCTGCCACTGTAGCAGGAAGGCAGCCACAAACCATATGTCAATGAATGGGCATGGCTGTGTTCCAATAAAACTTTATTTATTAAACCAGGTAATGGGCTGTCCTGGGCTGCAGTTTATTGACTCATGAACTGGAAAATATTTGGTGGGTAGAAAATAGGCCAGAGGATATGTGGCCCTAGAGTTAGCCGTATACAACTATCAAATCCTCTCAATTCTCCCTCAGTAATGTAGTTGCATATCTGGCTTCTCCTCATCTTTTAGCTTTCCTTGTCACCAGAGTTCTCTCACAAAGTTCATCTTCTGCCACTATATCTTCACCAATACACTTCCAATCTCACCCCAACTCTGATTGAAACATTGCTAGCAGGAATGAAAAGTGGTACAGCAACTCTGGAAAAGAGTTTGGTGGTTTCTTGCAAACTAAACATGTGGTTACCTTATGACCCAAGAATTGTACTCTTGGGCATTTATCCCAGAGGAATGAAAACCTACGTTCACATAAAACCTGTACAAAAATGTCCAGAGTAGCTTTATTTCTAATAGCCAAGAACTGGAAACAGTCTGGAGGTCCTTCAACGGTTGACTGATTAAACACACTGGGGTACATCCACAGAATGGATTAATAAAACTCAGCAATCAAAAGGAATTAGCATTACTCACACGACTACTTGCCCTTATCTTGTGGGAATTAAGCTGAGTGAAAAAAAAAAAAAAAAAAAAAAAAAAAAACCAGTCTCAAAAGGTTATACACTGTATGATTCTATTTATAAGATAGATACTCCTGAAATAACAAAATTACAGATTTGGAGAACAGATTTGTGGTTGCCAGCAAGGATTAGGGAAAGGGGGAGAGGAGATGGGTGTGGCTATAAAGGGATAGCAAGGGGGGCCTTGTGGCCACAAAACAGTTGTGTCTTGACCCTGGTGGTTACAAAGAAACCACATAGCTACACACATGCAAGAGGCACATGCTGCGCACACACATGCAACAGGCGCATGCTGCACACACACACAGAAAACTGATGAAATGGGAACAAGGCCTGTGGACTTTATCAATGTCAATTTCCTGGTCTTGATACTGGATATAATTATGTGCCATTCCACCACTGGGGGAAACTGGGGGAAAGGTACCAAGGGCTCTCCCTATATACCTTCCTGCAATTTCCCATGAATGAATAATTGTTTAAAAATAGATTTAAAACAAAACAAAACCACCACCACAAAGATTTCTGCAGCTCCCTCAGTGTATCTTTAGATTGTATATAAGGCCTTTTCCAATCTACCACAACCTACACCTGTAGCCTCATTTCCCACCAGACCCCTCTATCCGGTCACCCCTATAATGTCACCTTGAACTTGTCACCATATTCTGGACATACCATAAACTGTTTCACATTCCATTCCCTCTCACTCTTTGCTGGCAGCACATTAAAATTCAGTTCAAATGTCAACTTCAAACTTAATGCTGTATACTCTGACACAAGTAGTACTGTATTATCCTCCTGGTTCCACAGAATTTCATGCATACCTCTAAGTCTCTCTATACTGCATTATATTATTTATATGCCTATTTCCTCTAGTAGATTATAAACTCCTTAAGAACAGGGACAAAATCTGATCTATGTGCCCATCTACCTGCCCACAGAGATGAGGGCACTAAAATGCCTGTGGATTCAATCAACTTGGTAATCTTTTGAAAAAGATGACAATGGAAGTAAAGTCATCTTTTCCAAGAGCCTGTCCTACCAATCACCATGCACATGAAACTTGGCACAAGGAAACATAATTAAGAAGGGAATCACTGTTTATAAAGTCATCTTTTTAAAGAACAATTTTGAAATGATCTATTAAGCAGAATTTTCCATGCTTCTGTTCACCATTAGTTTATATAATCAAATCTATTATAATTTACATGTGACTAGTTATTATTGAGAAATGCCTCAAAGAGCTCAGATTTTTTAGTGGGGGTGGGGAGAAGGGAGGCTTAAATCATTTATTATTTTGTCTTACATTTTTCTTTGTTTTAAAGTTTTATTTACACAGTGTAGGGATAGAAGGTACATACCTCAATATCCTCAAAGCTATCTATGAAAAACCCACAGCAAATATCATTCTCAATGGGAAAAACTGAGAGCTTTTCCCCTAAGGTCAGGAACGTGGCAGGGCTGTCCACTATCATCACTGCTGTTCAACATAGTACTACAAGTCCTAGTCTCTGCAATCAGACCCCCCAAAAAAGGCGTCCAAATTGGCAAATAAGTCAAATTCTCACTCTTTGCAGATGACATACTTTATGTGGAAAACCCAACAGACCCCACCCCAAAACTGCTAGAACTCATACAGGAATTCAGTAAAGTGGCAGGATATAAAATCAATGCACAGAAAATCAGTTGCATTTCTATACACCAACAAGAAGACAGGAGAAAGAGAAATTAAGGACTTGACCCCATTTACAACTGCACCCAAAACCACAAGATACCTAGAAATAAATCTAACCAAAGAAGTAAAGAATCTGTACTCAGAAAACTACAGAATCCTCATGAAAGAAATTGAGGAAGACACAAAGAAACGGAAAAACGCTCCATGCTCATGGATTGGAAGAATGTTGTGAAAAGGTCTATGTTAGCTAGAGCAATCTACACATCAAATGCAATCCCTATCAAAATACCACCAACTTTTTTCACAGAAATGGAACAAATACTCCTAAAATTTGTATGAAACCAGAAAAGACCTTGAATATCAAAAGAATATTGAAAAAGAAAAGCAAAGCTGGTAGCATCACAGAGTTGGACTTCAAGCTCTATTACAAAGCTGCAGTCATCAAGACACTATGGTACTGACACAAAAACAGACACAAAGATCAATGGAACAGAACAGAGAGCCCAGAAAGGGACCCTCAACTCTATGGTCAACTAATCTTCAACAAAGCAGGAAAGAATATCCAAGCGAAAAGACGGTCTCTTCAACAAATGGTGTTGGGAAAATTGGACAGCCACATGCAGAAGAATGAAACTAGATCATTTCCTTATACCACACACGAAAACAGACCAAAAATGGATGAAAGACCTAAATGTGAGACAGAAATCCACCAAAATCCTTGAGGAGAACAGAGGCAGCAACCTCTTTGACCTTGGCTGCAGCAACTTCTTGCTAGACACATCTCCAAAGCCAAGGGAAACAAAGGCAAAAATGTAACTTCTAGGACTTCATCAAGATAAAAAGCTTCTGCACACCAAAAGAAACAGTCAACAAAACCAATGGGAGAAGGTATTTGCAAATGACATATCAGATAAAGGGCTAGTGTCCAAAATCTATAAAGAACTTAGCAAACTCAATACTCCAAGAACAAATAATCCAATCAAGAAATGGGCAGAAGACATGAACAGACATTTCTGCAAAGAAGACATCCAAATGGCCAACACACACATGAAAAGGTGTTTCACATCACTCCCATCAGGGAAATACAAATCAAAACCACAGTGAGATACCACCTCACACCATCAGAATGGCTAAAATTAACAAACCAGGAAACCACAGATGTTGGCAAGGATGCAGAGAAAGGTGAACCCTCCTACATTGTTGGTGGGAATGCAAGCTGGTGCAGCCACTCTGGAAAACAGTATGAAGGTTCCTCAAAAAGTTGAAAACAGAGCTACCCTATGACCCAGCAATCCCACTACTGGGTATTTACCCTAAAAATACAAATGTAGTGATCTGAAGGAGCATATGCACCCGAATGTTTATAGCAGCAATGACCACAATAGCCAAACTATGGAAAGAGCCTAGATGTTCAATGAGGGATGAAGGGATAAAGAAGATGTGGTATATAAACACAATGGAATATTGTGTTTCAAAAAAATGAAATCTTGCCATTTGCAACAATGGAACAACTAGAGGGTATTATGCTAAGCAAAATAAGTCAATCAGAGAAAGACAATGATCATCTATCTCACTGATATGTGGAATTTGAGAAAGAAGGCAGAGGCTCATAAGGGAAGAGAGGAAAAAATGATACAAGATGAAACCAGAGAGGGAGACAAGCCATAAGAGACTCTTAACCTCAGGAAACAAACTGAGGGTTGTTGGGATGGAGGGGGGTTAGGGGGTTGGGGTAGCTGGGGGTAGACACTGGGGAGGGTATGTGCTATGGTGAGTGCTGAGAATTGTGCAAGACTGATGATTCACAGACCTGTACCCCTGAAACAAATAATGCACTGTATGTTAATAAAAAATAATAAAAAATAAAGATTTATTTGAGAGAGTGCACACCCAAGAATGTGAATGCGCACACATGAGCAAGGGGAGGGGCAGAGAGAGAGAGAGAGAGAGGAAGCAGACTCCCCACTGAGCACGGAGCCTAATGTGAGGCTCAATCTCAGGAACCTTAGATCATGACCTGAACCAAAACCAAGAGTCAGGCACTTAACTGACTGGGCCACCCAGGCAACCCTTGTCTTATATTTTTCTTTCTTTGAATTTCTTTATACCCACTCTTTAGTAAAAGAATCATTTTTAAACAAGTGTCCTCTAAATACATACCAATCTATATTTAATGCCTTAAATATCAATTCATTCTCAAAAAGGGATCTATTATATGATCTCATTGAAAAAAGGAAGTTTTTTTTTTAAGGATTTTATTTATTTATTTGACAGACAGATATCACAACAGGCAGAGAGAGGTGGTGGGGGAAGCAGGCTCCCTGCTGAGCAGAGAGCACGATGCAGGGCTCGATTCCAGGACCCCAGGATTATGACCTAAGCTGAAGGCAGAGGCTTTAACCCACTGAGCCACCCCAGGTGCCCCGAAAAAAGGAAGTTTTTAAATCAAAGTAAATTAAGATAAAGGATGTGAGATGGAATCTAAAAGAAAACTGAAAAAAATTGCTGGTGCTAAACATTTGATAAAAGCAATTCTATTTTCACATGAATTCTTGTGTTAATTAAAAAAAAAAAAAAGAACTACTCCAATAAACAACAGACCCACACATCTCTCTCTAATAAAGAAAATGTCTCAGCAGTCTAAGCTGAAAGATCATGGACTAATAATAACCTATTAATAACCTTCTGGTGTCAAAGATTACTCTAAACAAG
This sequence comes from Mustela nivalis, assembly GCF_964662115.1. Lineage (NCBI taxonomy): Eukaryota > Metazoa > Chordata > Mammalia > Carnivora > Mustelidae > Mustela > Mustela nivalis. The sequence goes on from NC_139030.1 coordinate 75,983,804, forward strand.
TTGAGTAACCATGAGTCACTGTCAAATGGCTATGCGAGAAAAGGCTACTCCCTTTGCCCCTCTTAAATATGCCAACATAGAGCAAACTTATTCCTCTCATGAAATGAGTGAATATAACCATTCAACACTGTGAACACATGTATTCACAGCAATGAAGGCACCCAAGTATAAGCTGAACAGGCAGTTGTACCTTCTTTATATAGCATGCGGTGGGCAAAGAGTGTGTAAATAGCCATTATATACACAGATTTATGTGGCTGTTAGCAATGAAAGAACAAATTCCACCCCATCCCACTCCACCCTCATGCCCCAGTTACCTAAAAATAAGGATGGTAAGATAAACCATTTTTTCCCTAAAAGGGTAAGGGAAGTAGTTTTCAAATTCTTTTAAAAAGGTGTGGCATGGTACCTAAGGAACTAATCTATTTTTATTATATACAATTCTTAATAAGGCAGCTGTGTACCATATAAAACAAGCAAAAATAATAACATATTACAAATGGGAGAATAAGCATTCAAATGTTGTATTTACCATCTTTGTCTACAAAATCACAAGAAATGAATGAGAAAATGCCCATGGATATAATGAGTAAAGCAGAAACAGGCAAAGATTCACCATGGGCTTGGCAGAGCCGAGAGTGAAATCTCATTGTACTGGTTATATTAGGAACAACAGCTTTCTTTATATGGATCTTGAGAATAATGACAGGAAACTATTATACCTCAAAATAAGACGGATGGCTATTCTTTATGAAGGAACCTTGCAAAATATGGTGTTTTTTTTCAACATAAGGATGTGTCAACCACGCAAAGCTTGTATTTCTTCTACAAGACCTAAGTGGGCTCTTGGCCTGTGTCAAATACATATCCAGAGACAGAAATCTGCTCTCCTGAAGGGAAGCCAATTTCTACCTATTATTTTTCCTAATAGCAAGATGAAATTGGACTCTCTGTTTTACTTCCACTTACAGGTTTTAACTCTACCTCCTGCCACTATCTGGAACCTTCCCTTTCCTCATATAAGATGATCCCCTAAAAACTTTTAACTAAGAGTCTAGGGCTCACATTTTATTCTTTCCCTACTTCACATCTCCATCATTCAATTATTCAATTACTATTCAATTATTCAATTACTCCTCATGGCAGAGTTCTCAATCTCTGTGCCAGATGGACATTCCACTCCCAACACATTCTAGTTTCTCTATATCCTCAAGTATGGACTGGTCTATATACAGCAGAAGATAGTCACTTCGAATTTAAATACTATATTTCTATTATTGCCACCTAGGCTTTTAATAGTCTTTCTGGGTACTTCACTACATGATCTCTTCTCAGGGCAAAGGCATGTGGTTTGTAAGCCACCTCTATCTCAGCTGGCCCATGGATCGTCTTTTCTTACTCTCTTTATTGAATTATAATTGACAAAGAAGAAACCACAGAGATTTTCAAGTGTACAATTTTATTAAGTTTAAACTTATGTGTATACCCATGAGCTCATCAAGATATATTAAACATACCCATCACCACTAAGAGTCCTCTGAAGTCCCCTACTTTGCCAACCCCACCCTAACCCTCCATATTCCTGCCAATCCCAAAACAACCACTAATCTACTTTCTGTCATTATGGCTATCCCTAGAATTTTGCAGAAACAGAACCATACCTTATGTACTCTTTACAGACTGGTTTCTTTCACTCAAAATAATAATTTTGAGATTCCTTCATGCTGTTGTGTAGAACAATAATTCCTTCTTTTTAATTGCTGAGTAGTATTCCTTTCTATGGATGTACCACAACTGGTTTATTCACACACCTGGACTATTTCCTACTTTACACTATTATAGATAATGTTGCTATGAACAGTTATGTACAAGTCTTTGTGTGGACATGTATTTCTTGTTCTCTTGGTAAATACCCAGGAATGGGATGCTAGATGCAGAATTAACTTTTAAAGACTGTTAAACTGTTTTTGGTAGTGGTTTCCCATCTTACATTCCCACCTGCAGTTTCAAATGTTCCGCATAATCACCAACATTTGGTACAGCCTGAGTTTTCAATTTTTGCCATTCTAATAGGTGTGTAGTGGGATCTCCTCATGGTTTTACTTTGCAATTCCCTAATGATTCATATCTTTTCAAGTGCTTATCCAAAAGCCAAGTGTTTTCTTAGGTGAAGTGTATATTTGGATTTCTTGCCCACTTTTTATAGGATTGTTTATTTTCATATTGCTAAGTTTTCAGAGTTCTTCATATATTCTGGATGCAATCTTATATCAGATATATGCTTTGCAAAGATTCTCCCTCCTTCTATGGCTTGTCTTTTCATTCTTTTATTAGTATCTTTTGAAAGGCAGAAAGTTTTAGTGGTGATCAATTCCAATTTACTAATTTTTCTTTTAATAGAGTATGTTTTGGTAACAGATCTAAGAATTCTTTGCTTAGCCCAAGAACTCTGTTTTCTGTTTAGAAGCTTTAGAAGATTTTATGTTTTCTTTTAGAAGCTTTATAATTTTAGGTTTTACATTTAGTTGTGTGATCCATTTTGAGTTAATTTTCATATATGGAATGAGTTATGGGTCTAACATTTTTTTCACATATGTAGCTATCAAATTGTTTCAGCACCAACTGTTGAAAACAACTACCCTTTCTCCTCTGAATTCCATTTGCTCCTTTCTCAAAAATTTTCTATATACATGTAGGCTTATTTCTAATTCTGTTCTGTTCCACTGGCCTATGTGTCTTCTTTATGTTGATGCCACACTGTTTTGATTATTGCACCTTTAGAATTCTTGAAATCAGATGCTATAAACCCTCCGACTTTGTTTTTGTTCCAATTTGTTTTGATTGTACGTCCTCTTAATTTTCCAGCTTGCCAATTTTTATAAACAAGCCTGCTAGGATTGCAACGAATCTATAAAATCACAATTTGGGGAGATCTGACACTTTAACAATATTGAGTCTTCCAACCCACGAACAGGTATATTTCTCACTTATTTAGGTCATTCAACTCTTAGCAAGATTTTGTAGTTCTCAGTGTATAGGTGTTTTACTTTGTAAGATTATCTCTAAATGTTTTCTATTTTCTCGATACTACTCCAAATGATTTTTTTTTTCAATTTCAATTTGGGATTTTCCATTGTATTATTACAGAAATACAACTGTCTTTGTAGATTTATATTGTAACCTGTGACTTTGCTGAATTTATGTATTAGTTCTACTAGCGTTTTTGTAAATTCCTTCAGCTTTTCTATGTAGATGATCACATCATCCACAAATATAGTTTTACATCTTCCTCTTCATGCCTTTTATTTTTTTCTTGCCTGACTGCACTACAAACTCCTAGAACAAAGTTGAACAGAAGTGGTAAAAGTAAACATCCCTTTTTCTTTTTCCCCCTTTCTTATTCTTGTTCTTGGAAATACATGATTCAGCCTTTCATCATTATGTATATAGTGCTAGCTGCAGGGTTTCTGTAGATGTCCCTTGTTAGGTTGTGGAAATTCTATTCCTAATTTCCTGAGAGTTTTCATCAGGATCGTTTTTTTTCCCCCTCTTCTTTCTTTTCACCTACTGACATGTAGTTTGTCAATACAATCAACTATACTGATTGATTTTTGAATGTTAAACCAGCCATGGGTTCTAGAAATAATATATCACTTGCCATGATGTATGGTCCTACTGTTAGATTCAATTTCCTAAAATTTAGTTTATAACTTGCGCATCTAGTTCACTAAGGGATATTAGTCTATAATTTTCTTGTAATGTCTTTGGTTTTGGTATTAGGGTAATCCTGGCCTCAGAGAAGGAGTTAAATATTTTTTTCTTAAATTTCCTAGAGAAGTTTACGTAGGAAATCATGTTATTTCTTCCTTAAATGTTTGGTAGAAATTTTTAGTGAAACCATCTATGGCTAGATTTTTTGGGGCGGGGGGAGAAAATTACTAATTTTGAATTACTTTAATGGATATAAGTCATCTATTTTTTTCCTTGAGTGAGCCTGGGCAAGTTATGTCTTTCAAAGAATCTGTCCATTTCATCTAAGTTGTCAGATTCATTGGCATGAAGTTGTTCACAATATCCCCTGATTACCCTTTTAAGATCTGTAGAATCTGTGGTGATTTCAACTCCTTCAATGCAGATACTGGTGACTTGTGTCTTGCTCTGATCAGTCCTAGCTAGATTTTATCAATTTTATTCATCTTCTCAAAGATCAAGCTTTTTGGTTTAGTTTTTTCCCTGATTTTTATTTAATGAATTTCTGATCTGATCTTTATTTACTTCCTTTCTTCTTACTCTGTTAAATTTGCTCTTTTACTGGTTTCTTAAGGTGGGGACTAAGACCTTTCTTCTAACATTTGCATTTAATGCTATAAAATTTCCCCAACTAATGTTTTAAAAGCAACTAATTCCGATGTTGTGTTTTGTTTTTATTCCACTCAACTTTCTAATTTCTTTGATCCATTAATTACTCAGATGTTTAGTTTCCAAATATTCTGGAATTTTTCTAAGACTGTTATTGATGTCTAATTAATTTACTACATCTAATTAATTCTACTGTAGTCATAGAACATATATTATATAAATTTATCCATTTAAATGTAATAGAACTTCTTTTAAGGCCCAAAATATGGTCTACATTTACGAAAAATGTGCCATATGTCACAAGGGTGGAAGTGTTCTGCTGTGGTTCTATAACTATCAGTCAGGTCAAGTTGGCTGATAGTATCTTTCTGGTCTACTAGAAAATCCTTGCTGATTGTCTACTTATTTGTTCTATCAAGTACTAAGATTGGGGTACCAAAATCTCCAATTAAAATTGTGGATGTGACTGACTTATCTGGCAATTTTATCAGTTTTTGCTTTAAGGCTCTGTTACTAGTTGCATAAATATTTAGGATTGCTGTATCTCTTGGATTAATTGACCTCTGTTTTATCATGAAATGATTTTATCCCTGGTAATATTCTTTTGCTCTGAAATCTACTTTTGCCTGATATTAAAAGAAGCACTCCAGTTTTTTCTTTTGACAAGTATTAATATGGCATATCTTTTTTCCATTCTTGTAAGCTGAGTCCTTATCTTTATTTACTTTTAAAATATTCATTCATTCATTCATTCATTTAGAGTGTACAGGAGTACAGGTGAGGGGAGGGGCAGAGGGAGAGGGAGACAGACAGCATCCCAAGCAGACTCCACACTGAGCATGGAGTCTGTTGTGGGGCTGGATATCATGACCCTGAGATCACAAGCTGAGCCGAAATCAAGAGTTGGAGGCTCAACTGACTGAGCCACCCTGTGTCATTATCTTTAAAGTTCATTTCTTATAGGCACATAAAGTTAAATCAATTCAAATCAACAATCTCTGTCTTTTAATTGAGGTATTCGGACCATTTATATTTAATGTGATTACTGCTATGGTATCTGAGTCTATCATCTTGCTGTTTATTTTCCATTTGTCCCACCTGTTCCTTAATCCCTCCTTTTCCTCTTTTTCGGCCTTCTTTTGGTTTAATCAAGTATTTTTAGTGATTTTGTTTTGTTTTCTCCTTTGGCATGTAGTTTTTTTGTTTTTGTTTTTAAAGATTCTAGTGCAAAGCTGTATTTTTTCTGTATTGCATTTTATTAGTTAAGACCATGCCATTGCTTCAACCTCTGCACCACCACCCCTAGCTAACTCACCCTCCTCTGGTGTTGGATTCAGTTACATATAGAGTTTACTATCCTTCTATAGTATTTGTCATTCACAAACTTTGTTAGTAAGCCTTTTAATTCTCTTCATAGAAATCAGTAACAACAAATCAACCACTTAGAGTTGAGGATAGTATCTTATAACAGATCACTAGAACCCTGCCTAGAAGCTCTGAGTGGTCTACTAATCATGTCCACTAGGTATAATTATTCATCCAATCATTAAAAATGTCCCCTGGGCATCCTGAACTACAAGGGAAGATAATTAATGAAATAAAACTATATGGAAGACACTGGTTAGATCTCCTGAGAAGGGTCATTTATCTCACTACTTCTATGTGTGGTACTACTAAAAAGGAATGTGATTCTTGGCCAACATCATAAAAATCTTTAAGATATGTGGCTATTATACACTCTTATTAGTCATAAACTCAAAATACGAATTTTACATACTCTCAGTAATACCTGTTTTATCCTATTCAATAGGAATTAAGAGTTCAGAAGAGTCATAAAGTAACAGCATTTCAATTTAACTGTGCCTTATATTCCACTTTCAATAAATGTAAATAGTTATTAAGCTGTCTTTGGAAGGTTTATAGTCTAACAGGGGAAGAAAGATAAACAAACATCATCCGTATATTAAAAATGTTAAGTGCTACAAAGGAAAATAGAGCAAGATCAAGAGGAACAGGAATGCCAGAGAGGAGAGTTGCATTTTAAATAGGGGGTTGTGTGGGGTGCCTGGGTAGTTCAGTGGGTTAAAACTTTTGCATTCGGCTCAGGTCATGATCTCAGGGTCCTGGGATGGAGCCCCAAATCAGGCTCTCTGTTCAGCAGGGGGACTGCTTCCTCCTCTCTCTCTGCCTGCCTCTCTGCCTGCTTGTGGTCTGTCTCAAATAAATAAATAAAATCTTAAATAGGGCGTTGTGTGAAAAGTGACATTTGAGCAAAGACTTGAAGGTGGGGAGTAAGCCAAGCAGAGAGCTGGAGGAAGAACATTCTAAGCAAAAGAAACAGCCAAATGCAAAGGCTTAAAGGCAAAAGCCTGACTGGAGTGTATAAAGAAAGGAAGTCAATGTGGGGAGAGCACCTGGGGAAGGGACCATTGAAGCCACAGGCCTGACTATCCGGGGCAAGGGTCATTGTGTATTTTTCCGCTGAAGGGTAGACAGCAAATATTTTAAGCTTTGCAGGCCACATAAGATCGCTGTTGCATATTCTTCTTTGCTTTTTAAACCAATCCTTTAAAAATGTAAAAACCAATCTTAACTCACAAGCCTCATAAAAACAGGCCTAGACAAGGATTTGCCCTGTAGAACTTAGTTCAGACCCTTGTAAGGACTCTTTTACTCTAAGGAAAATATTATTTGACTCATGTTTTGAAAGAACCACTATGCTTGTAGGGAGGCAAGAGAGACCAGTTAAAAGGATACTGTAGTAATCCAGAGCAGAGATAATGGTAGGCCAGACCAAAGTGGTAACTAGCAAAATGGGAGACGTGGTTAGATTCTGGCTTTTTAAATTTTCTTCCTCCCAAATAAAGTGAATGGATTTGCTTCATGAACTGGATATGGGAAATGTGAAAGGAGTCATGCATGATGCAAGACTATTGGCCTGAAAAACAAGAAGGACCGAGTTTTATTAACTATGGTTGGAAAGACTGTGAGCGGATGGTGAAGTGTTTTGCTTCAAAATAAAGTAGAATTTATATTCCTTCAATCCTGCCACAACTTTGTAGCTATTTTTTTACTTTTCTAGAACTTAAGAAAATTTTTTAAATTACAAAAATCTTACTGGCATTTAAATTAAATTGCTTTAAGCTTAAAAATTAATTTTAGAAGAAATGGCATCTTAACTGTATGCCAGCTGATAACATGGACCAGGTATTCTTTGGTGCCTCCAAATAAGGTTTTATAGTTTTCTACATATAGGTTCTTCATACTTCCTGATTAAAGTATTCCCAGACATCTTATACTTTTTTGTTGCTATTGTAAATGAAGTACTTTCTTAAAATATAACAATTTCTAAATAGTTCTGATTGGCATTTAGGGGTGCTATGAATTCTCTATCAATTTAGCTGCCCTGGTGAACTCTCACTTTCAAATTGGTTTACTTGTGTTTTACACAGATATACGAATATCTCAACAATGTAATTTTCCCTGTTTATTTGTAGTAGATTTATGTTTATTTCTAAACAATTTCTTTATGTACTGGCTGGATTTCCAGAACAATGCTAACTAAGTCATAGCTAGCATGATTTTATTGGGACTACCTTCAAGTTTTCAGTCTGAAGTGTGAAGTCTAAGTTGTTTCTCATGGTTTTTAATGAGTGATGAGATTTTCATCTTTTCATTGTTTTTAGGTCTCAGTTCCCTCTTCACCATTTGCAGCAGTTGCTACTTTCTTTTGAAGCTTGATTAACAAGGTGAGTCAGAAAATTCATGGTCCTCCTCCCTCTTCTTAATCTATTTCAGAGTAAATAATTTACATGGATTGCCTTTCAGAATTGTTCTTTTCCTCTGAAATGAAATTTTTCATAAATTCAACTATTTTTCTTTGCTTTGTTTATCCTAATAGCAGGAAGTCTATTTTTGCTAAGGTTTAAAGCAGCAGTTCACCTCAGTGTTACTGACATTTTGGGCCAGATAATTCCTGGTTGTGGGGGCTGCCCCATGCTTAGCACATGTCTGGCCTTTTTACTAATTAGATGCCAGTGGCAATCCTCCCTCCAGTGTTAAAACCGATAATGTCTCTAGACATTGCCAAATGTCCCATAAAGGGGAAAATTGCCCGTGGCTGAAAACCACTGATTTAGTAAAGTAGATGATATGAATTCTAACAGATAGAGAGAGTGAGAGAGTGTGTGTGAGCGAGTGAGAGAGAGCATTGAGAGAGCGGGGCTTGATCCCTAGAGATCATGACTTGAGCCGAAACCAAGAGTTGGACGTTTAACTGACGGAGCCATCCAGGCAGTCTTAAACTTGTTTTCTATAATTACAGAACTCATCTCTAATGCCACCTCCTCAAGGAAGCTTCCTCACATATCCCATCTAAATTAGGATACTCCCCCTACCTGATGCAACTGACCTACACACACATACACCTTCCATTAGCCACCACAGATTTCAAAGTGTAGACCTCTAGGGACCCTTAAGACCCTCTCAAGGGAACCATGAGGTCAAAATTATTTTCAATCAATACCAACACATTATTTGCCTTTTTCTGTTATACTGCCATTTGCACTGATAGCAATGACCTCCGAGACTGAGTCAAGACATGGACAGCAAACTGTACTAGCTATCACTGTAATCTATATCATCATGCACTCAGTTAACAAAAACAAACAAACAAACAAAAAAAAGTCAGTTTCACTTAAGAATGTCAGGAGGAAGCAGGAACAAAATATTCATTTTATTAAATTTTGATCTTTGAGTACACATATGTCTTTTTAACATTGGTGTGATAAATGGGGAGCATGCATAAACACTTTCTGACCCTTCCGGAAGTGTAACTGGCTGTCTTAAGGAAACATACTTGTACAATTGTTGAGCTATGAGCTGAACAAGCCACTTTTTTAATGGAAAATCATTTTTACTTAAAAGAAAACTGACATATATCATTCAGGCTTGGACATCTGGCAGGTATTTTCTTGAAAATCAATGAAGTAAACCTGTCACTTTTAGAAGAAACACCCAACAGTATTTGTTACCAAATCTAAATTTTGAATACAAACTGCAGATCACTTCCCAATACGTAAGACTTTTCTGTGTGTTAGCATTTGGAAGATATGTGTCTATGTCAGTTATCTAATACTTTCTAAATGATCAATGAATGTTACAAAATCATACATGGATAAAAGATCTTTTCAAAATACAGAGTATTAGGGGAGCCTGGGTGGCTCAGTGGGTTAAAGCCTCTGCCTTCGGCTCAGGTCATGATCCCAGGGTCCTGGGATTGAGCACCGCATCAGGCTCTCTGCTCAGCAGGGAGCCTGCTTCCTCCTCTCTCTCTCTCTCTCTCTGCCTGCCTCTCTGCCTACTTGTGATCTCTGCCTGACAAATAAATAAATAAAATCTTTATTTATTTATTATTTATAAATAAATAAATAAAATCTTTTAAAAAAAAGATCTTTTCAAAATACAGAGTATGAAAAGTATATTCACAATACTTTCAGGTTCTATTACAACCAAGGAACTATCAATTGTTGAATTTTGGTTTGGTATAAAAAAAATTCAAAATTATTTGAAAGCCTTTTCTTAAAATATACCTCCTTTTCCTACCTATACATCTGTATGAGGCCAGATTTTCTTTATGTATTTCAACCAAAATAACTAACACATGACAGCAGACTGAATGCAAACACAAATATGAGAATCTAGCTGTCATCTGTTACACCAGACCTTTTGTCTTTTAAGTTTTATCATATCATTAACATTTATCAATATCTTGTGATGAGAATGTGAGAGACTAAAATTTCCAGGGAAGATCTAACTGAATAGCCTGTAACAAATCTTAATCCCATGAGTATGAACTTTTCTTCACAAGAAGAAGAGAATGTAAACCAGAGCCTTGGACTTAAAAGATGTTAAGCAGTCGAATATTCAACAACCCAAGACAGGAAACAACCTTCTAAAAAAACAACAGGGTGGTAAATGTCATTCCAATGAGTGATGAAACACTCATTCAAATAACAGTAGGGAGTCCCAGCCCATGGGAGTTAGGTACTGTGGAGGGCATAAGTGGACCAGAGATAACACATGGGTCAAAAAGCCCATGTTCTAATAAGGGAGACAAAAATCTGACACAAACAAAATCACGTTTAAGATGATGGCAGTGCTGGCATTTCCAAAGGAGGTGGCCAAAAGAGACAGGGGTAAGGATGAGGAAGGAAAGGGTGTACTCTGGGAAGCCATCTAGGAAAAAAAAAAGGTACAGGGTGGTTCTGAAAAATGAGTGGGTCTGAGGTAGAAATGGAGGGGGTGGATAAGACAAAGGCATTAAAAACAGTATAGCTGATTATTTGCTTTAGTTGCTCTAACAAACAGCGGCAAGCTGAGATTGTTAGAGTATACAGAATAAAGGGAAGAAGCGTTGAAAATCACCTAGAGAAGCAGAGACCAGGTCATGAAGGGTCTTGTGCGCCATGGAAGGAGTCTGCAAGTAAGGTTTAAAGTAGGGGAGGTATTTTACAAAGAATACTAAGGACTAAGCTACTGCTAAGGTCCTTAAGAAAGGTCATGAGGGTCTTCATCAAGTGGGAATGGATGTCATGATCAATTCATAAATCCCTTAGGAAGCAGGGGTTAATACTATTTTGTGAAAGATCACATCTTAAAGAAGAAGGAGATAGACTGGGATGAAAGCCAAGTCTTAGGCTATGGTGACTGGGTAGAGGGAAACACTAGTCATGGATAAAGGCAACACAGAAAGGAGGAAAGGAAACCAGGACAACCACCAGTGGAAACAGTGATTTCAGGAATCAGATAAACCACTTCAACAATGAAAACAAAACAAAAACAAAAACAAAACCACCATCCCCCCAATTTAAACAAACTTGAAAACCTGAAATGAAAAACCGAGAAAAAAGTTAGAAATCAATCTATTAGATGGCAGTACAGAAGAAAGCATATGGTATTTAAGCATTAGCAAATGCTACTTTAGGACTCTATTTTAAAAACTCCAAATTGGGAATTATTGATCTTTTAAAATCACCCCATAATCTGTTTTGTATTTGCTCCTAATCAAAAAATTGAAAACATAAAATAAAGCCAAATACATACCTTTTCTGCTTTTTTGTCAGATATGTCTTGCTTTTCCAGAACAGCCATGCTCTCCTTCAGGTTCTTCACAATGTCTGCTGGAGATTTGTGTGACTTCCCGAATGGGAACGGCATGGCGGCAGCGATGGATGCCTCGCTGCGCTCTGCCTGCTTTACCTGCGGACACAGAAAGGCACAGGTGAGAAAAAGTGGGGTCAAGAGAAAAAAACATGCTTTGTAAATCCTAACATGGGAAGAAAATCAGTGTTTGAGAAAGTCACTTTATGAAAGAACTTTCAAAATGAGCAGGAACTGAGAAACCCACAAATAATCAAAGGAAATGATAATGCAGAAATATCTTAGAATTACAGAACACTTTGTACTTTTCAAAATACCTTTTTATCACCTGCTCTCCTAACCACTCATTTGAGGAGGAACATGCTGGTGCTGATGAGCAGGGCAACTAGTACTGCCAGGCCCCATACTGAGCACTTTAATTCATCACCTTATGTGATCTTTTTAAACAATTCCCTGAGGGACATTACTACCATTATTAACTCCCATTTACAAGTGAACTTTAATGAGGTCAAGAAACTGACTCAAGGTACTAAACAATAAAACCAGCTCAGGTCTGTCTTGATCCAAAGTGTCCTTAGTCACTGGACTATACCTCTAATTAATAGATATCTCTATTTTACAGTTGAGGAAACCGAGGCAAAAAGCTAGGTAAGGAGCTCAGCCAAACAGCACTAGCAACAGGCTCATTCTCTTGGTCTTGGCCAGTGTTTGTTTACACTGTTTCCTCCCAAGCAACCAGTGGGCACACACCTCCTTCTCTTTAGTCAGTCATGGTCTCAGAGTTGGAGAGAATCTTGGACCAAGCCTTGAACAATCTCCAGGCAGATCCTCAAGTCCCTTAAGTAACAGTTTCAATGTGTACTCTTTCTGCCTGGATAAGACTATCTCCTATGAAGGAACTCACTGGATAAAACCCTGGGAATAATGAACTTCTGGAAGTTCTTGATTTTTTGTGGGTAGCAGAAAACAGTATTTCGACCACATAAACCAAATATTACATCATGTGAAAAGAGGACATCAACTATTCCAAGAAGTCACCATGAAAAAACAAAGTTACTAACAAGACAGACAATGGAATTAACTTGGGAACGTGTCAGAACTTATAATAACTTTTACTAGATAAACTGAAAGAAGTTAGTTCATAGACATTAAACAACCTCATATAAGATACCAAAAGGTAACATTTTTGAGAAGAACCTTACAGAGCACTTAGGTCAGTGGTTTTCAAACTGTGACTTTCAATCTCCTATATTTAACGGTCTCTGGGGCCCACTGCCCACCTCTGCCCAAGTTTTTTTTTTCCCCATGTCAACACAAAATATCTCCACTGCACAGCATCATTAACACTTCTTTTGGACTTTGCCTAAGACTTTACTTGAATAATGTATTTGAATATTTTTTCTCTTAAGTCTGAGATACAGGGACCTGCATGTCTGTTTATAAACACACACTTGGGGGGAAGAGCATGCAAATTAACGCTAATGTTAAGCCTACAATGAAAACTTGAATAAGTGTGTTATTTCTTGACAAGCTTTTTTGTTATTTTTTTTTAAAGATTTTATTTATTTTTTTGACTGATAGAGATCACAAATAGGCAGAGAGGCAGGCAGGGGTGGGGTGGGCGACATGAAGCAGGTTCTCTGCTGAGCAGAGAGCCCGATGCGGGGCTCGATCCCAGGACCCTGAGATCATGACCTGAGCTGAAGGCAGAGGGTTTACCTGCTGAGCCACCCAGGTGCCCCTCTTGACATGTTTTGATATGACCTGTTCTGACCAATCTTTACACCCAAGTTATCACCTATATAACTTACCATCTTTCTATCAGCTTGTAAATCTGTTTGATCACAGGTTCTCAAAATCCAAAGATGCATAAAATTTTATCTAAATATCTTTTCTATGACAAGAAGTTTAGATCAATTATAACTGAGTTATCCCAAATGGCTATTACATTATCTGATTACCTGACTGGGTACACAAATTATGTTCATAGGCACAGATATCCACAAATCTTGCATCACTCTCTCCCATTACTTTTTTTTTTTTGAGGGGTTAATGCAGATTGCTTTTTCATAAACACAGTGAATTCACAATCACAACAAATCCTCTGAAAATACAATCTTTCCTATTTGTACTCTGCAAATAATAGCAATGATGCTACAAATCAATGCTGGGTGGAGGGTAGGAATGTTTAATGGTATTTTGCAGGAAGTGTTACGGTGCTACGCAACAGAGATATTTTCAGCTCTGGCTCAATGGTTGAAGAAGTGACTTTCCAGGGCAAAGGGAGTTTTAAAAAGTTCTGCCATAAACCAAATACTCATCATAGCAGAAAGGGTACAGCTGCTGAAGAGAACCCATATAATGTGCTTCTGTGAGGGAAAAGAGGAAGCATGACACAATCATTCCTTTTAATTAATATACTACGCAGCCAATTTTGCAGAACATATAAACTAGTAAGACTGTACTCTGAGGAAATACAGTTAGTAACAAGTACCCAAAACAAGAAGTGGACACTCCTCAGCAAGATCCTTGGAGATGAAACACACTCAGGCACATGTCTGAGTTTTGGAACTGATGATCCCAAGTATGGTGATACCTGGGCGGAGAAGCAATGGTAAACAAAAAGATTAAGATGGTTAAAAGATACCTTTCAGCATAAGGACCTGCCTGCCTTTCCAGGTTCCCTCTTTTCCTTCTTTACCATCAGCAATATTTCATTACAAGTATTTGAAGGAGTTTTAGGAATTCATAACAAGAGCCCATTGATGAAGGCCCTTCAATAATTCTGTACTGCCCTTACAATAAAATCCAAATTCCTACCACGGCCCTCCTAGGCTTTACCCATTTCCAAGTCATGGCCCAGTGCCCCGGGCTTTATCACAGAGGTCCAGCCACACTGATGTTCTTTTTGTTCCCAGAATATGCCACCTACTTCCAAGCCAGAGTACCATGTTTGCAAATATGGTACAGATCTTAATTTTTAAATCTAGATGGTGGGTACCTGGATTTTCTTTGTTACTCAACTTTTCCATATGTTCAAACTATTTCTTCATACTGTTTTAAAACTGCCTAAACTACGTTTTGGACATAACTGGAGTTCATGAACAGAAATGGACAAAAACATGTAATTGAAAAATCCATTTAGCTTTCAAATACAACCAATTTCCTCCATCCCTTCAAAATGATTTTTCGGTTCATAATATGTCTCAACAGGATTCTTCAGGCTGAGCCAAAATTACTAATGCAATTGGGAGAAAACCAGCCACTGTTAGCATTCTAGAGGGCTGTGGAAACCCATACACCTACAATTCTTAAACTGGAGGTAAGCTTGCTCCTGATGCTGAACTGTGCTGTATGCTGTATCTATCCCAAAGATAAAGAAGCCTTACACAGGAAATTTAACTTGAAAATTCGAGGCAATCGACTGGGGGGGGGGGGCGAGGAATAATTAAATATACTGGTTTCATATTAAAACCAACATTTATGAACTCTATGCTAAAGCTGCAGGAAAGGAGTCTGTGTGAATACCAAGCACTGTATACCCCTTTGCTTCCATGCACTGCTCTCCCTTTCTTTCTGCATTTATTTCAGACTCATCTTTACTACAACGTTGATGTCCTTCCGGGTTCCACCCTTGGCTGTGTTCTTACTCTATATTCGATTGATTTCATCTACCCGTGGTTTCTTTTTCTTTTAACTCTTATTTATTTATTTATTTATTTGAGAATGAGAGAGAGAGAGAGAGAGCACACGCACAAGTGGGAGGGAGAGAGAGAGAGAAGCTGAAGTAGATGGGTGCAGAATGCGGAGCTGGATATGGGGCTCAATTCCATGACCGTGAGATCATGACCTGAGCTGAAACCAAGAGTCAGATGCGTGACCAACTGAGCCACCCAGGCACCCCTACCTATGGTTTCAGTAACCTGAAATCCATCTTGTTCCCCAACCAACTGGCCTACATTTCCAAGTACTGCTTTCTATAAATGTCCTCCAGGCAACTCAAAACTCATCCCCAAGCCCTACTTCTTTTTTTAAGTTCCCCTTCATGGCAAATGAATTCTTTCATCTAGTCCCAAACCCTGGTCATCATACTCGATTCTTTCTAGTTGCTAGCTCTTCCATATATAATCAGTTCACAGTTTCAGTCAATTCTATTTTCTCAATCTCTCTATTCTCAATTTCTCAATCTCTACAGACACCAAATGCAGAACTTCATTATCCTCCACATAGGGCAGTGGTTATAAATGGGGCCAATATCACCCTTAGGGGATGCTCTGGGAAATCTGGTTCACATAATGACTAGGATCACTGAAATCACCAAGAAATTAAAAACAAAAACAAAAACAAAAACCACTTTTTTTTTTTTAAGGTTTTATTTATTTGACAGAGATCACAAGTAGGCAGAGAGGTAGGCGGAGAGAGAGGAGGAAGCAGGCCCCCAGCTGAGCAGAGAGCCCGATGCAGGGCTCGAACCCAGGACCCTGGGATCATGACCTGAGCCAAAGGCAGAGGCTTAACCCACTGAGCCACCCAGGTGCCCCCAAAAACACTTTTTGTGCTTTTGTTCACACAAGCAAAGCTTCTATATCTTTGGGGGTTGGGGGGGAGTTGGGGTGGGGGTCAGAATAATGAAAGTCTTTGTATCTACTGCTGCACCTACGTGTATCACTGAGAGTTAAACTTCTACTTTTTAAAGAAATGGTGACATTATTCATTATGCAAAATTCAAATATTAAAGGATGACTCAAGGTAGACCATGAAAGTCACCAGCACAGCCTATAGAGACAATGGGTATGAACAGTTTGGTATACATTCTCCTTTTCATTACTTGCTCTGTATCCGTGGTCTTTTGTACTGAAAGTCTACTCTCTTCAAAACAGATGGAGACCAGGGGTGCCCAGGTGGCTCAGTTGGTTGGGCAGCTGCCTTCAGCTTGGGTCATGATTCCAGTATCCTGGAATCGAGCCCCACATCGGGCTCCCTGCTCAGCGGAGAGCCTGCTTCTCGCTCTCCCCCTCTCCCCCTCTCCCTGACACTCTGCTTACTTGTGCTCTCTCTCTAACTCTCTGTCAAATAAATAAAATATATATATAAAAAAAAAAACAGATGGAGACCAGATGATACTAGAAATGGTCACTTAATATCTCCTAAGAGCGTAAGGCTCCACCTCAAAAAGTGCTGAAGAACATACAGAACACCTACGGGGAAAATAAAAGTCTAACATTGTTAGAGTGAGCACTGCAAGGCATTGCCCTCCTTAGGCATCTGACTGCTTCTGGCTTGTGTGACCCCCTCTTAACTGTAACTAGTTCTCTTCACCTATGAACTGATAAATACAGAAAAGTAGTCAAGTGGTCCACAGGACATGCAGCCATTCACGTAGTGACTGCGCACTCACTATACGCCACAAACTAAAGGCATCAGGGGCACCTGCTCTGAGGAAGACAACACTCCCATGTGCAAGGATATGGGTGTATGTGTGTAGGGACAAAAAGGAAAAGTGCTGAATGACGACACATTCCTAGGCAGTTGAGTTCACAGGAATCTATACTAACCTGTTAGATCTGACTCATAAACTTGGTGGTAAAAGCAAAAACTGCAAACAAACAAAAACCCCCCCACACAGTAAGATGATTGCTACAAACAAAGACTGTTAAAGTACCTTAATTAAGCAGTCATGGAAAGTGTGAAATGTACTCACCTGAACCCATTTTTAGATAGCCAGTTCTGAGGCCTGATGTCCTGCTTCTAGGGCTCATGTTCCTTAATTCAAACAAATACTGAATATCTAAAACATGCCAGATGTCGTGCTAGGTGCCAGACCATCCATACAGTTGTGTGGTGCAATCATATAAAGCACAGTGGTTAATTACACGGCTTTAAAGATAACCTGCGTTCAAATCCTGATTTCACCGTGCTTTAGCTTACTCAGACTTTTCTAAGCCCCTTTTCCTCACCTCTAAAATGAGAAAAACAATAGCTACCTCAAAACTTAGCATAAGCATTAAATTACATGTGTTTAAATGTGCTTTTTTTAGCGCACCATCTGCATTTGGTCAAATCTGAATAAACAGTAATAAAGGATAGTTACGCAGGCTTTTTTTTTTTCCTTCTAAAATCTGATTTGTGACTATTTCCACAATGAAAAATGAGCAAAAAAAAAGAGAGACTATTCACAGACTGGATAACAAAATTAATGATCTTATTTTTCTTTTTAAACTTGCATCTTAAAAGTTTTGATTCAGCTTCTGGAGGAACAGGATACATGCCCTTCTCAGCTGTAAATAAGATGTAATGACTTAGCTCCATTAAAATAAACTATCAATAGCTTGAAGAAGCAATTGAACCTTTGGTTAATGAACAAAGCCACCAAATACATACCTCATCATTAACTATGTCAAAACCAAAATTAAGTGCCCAAGAGATACAAGACTTTGGAGTGTCTTTTGCAATTAATATACCCTGACTAGACTTCCAGGGGCTAAGGATGTTCAACACTGGACACTATGCAGGAGTCAAACTGCCACTCTTGCATAGCCTAGATGGTAAACCAGAGAGCTGTAGTAGTAGTAACAGTGGCAGTATTTAAAATAAGGTCTCTCATATGATTACATAATGATTACAAAGCAGTGTTCACTCCTCTGTTCAATACCTCCCGCTAATGACTTCCCATTTCATTCAGAATAAAATCCAAACTCCTAACCAAGGCTCATAAAGCTCCCTGTGATCTATTCCTCTGTTCTCATCTCTTGTGCTCTAGACTTGAGGCACACTCTCTGGCTTGAATTCCCGGGCCAGGCCTAACACATTCCCCATACTGTTTATGAAGAGCTCTTAGCTCAAATCACCACCTCTCTCTCCCTCATTTTACTCACACTTCTACTCAAATGACACCCTATCAATAGGGCCTTCCCAGACCACTGTTTCCAAAATAGCACCTCTGCCCTACTCTCATCTCCTTATCTTCTTCATTGCTCTAGCAGCACTTATCACCATAAACTGACATGTTTATCTGCTCCTTTCTGTTAAAAAGTCCTATGAAAACAAAGACCTTATTGGTTTCACTCATTCATTGTTATAGACCCAGAAACTGGAAGAGTTCCTGGTACATACCTTGAAATATCTGTAGAATGAATGAACTACTTCTTTTGATCCTCAAGGAAAGAGTGGAACTCTTTTGATCCTTCATTCCTAACAGAAGTTTTATTTTTTTCTGTTCTATAGGCAAATAAACTAAGGCTCAAAAATACTGGATAATTTGGGGGCACCTGGGTGGCTCATTGGTTAAGCCTCTGCCTTTGGCTCAGGTTATGATCTCAGGGTTCTGGGATCAAGCCCCGCATCGGGCTCTCTGCTCGGCAGGGCGCCTGCTTCACCCCCTCTCTCTCTGCCTGCCTCTCTGCCTATTGTGATCTCACTGTCAAATTAAAAAAAAAAAAAAAATACTGGATAATTTGTTCAAATATCATGAAGCTAGTTAGTAAAGTGGAAGGGCTGGGACTTCAAACAACTATGCACTATCAGGTTACCAGTATCTTTCATATTATAATGAGTGTTTATTACATAGCAGTAGGCTTAAAAAATGTTTCTCTCTGCTCCTTTAATCTGCTTCTTTAAGATTTATGTGCCAGGATGGCAAATGAATTATCATTTTCGAAAGTGGAAAATGGGGAAAACAACAAAAATCTTCAGTAAATATAACTGAACACTGTAAGGTCATCTAAAATAAATGCTTCTGAAGACTTCTATAGAAATGAAAAAATGCCCACAATTCTTCCCCCCTGAAAATATTTTAGATAAAAAATGGAAATATATATACATATTGTGTATGTGTATAAAACAATCCCATGTGTGATCTACATGTGCAGATACATATACTAAGAGAAAGAAATATCAAAGATTAGTAACAGGTAGTGAGAATATGAGTTGTATACTAAATTTTTAAGGTTAAGTATTTATAATGTGCATGTAA
The DNA here is from genome assembly GCF_964662115.1 of Mustela nivalis. Classification (NCBI taxonomy): domain Eukaryota; kingdom Metazoa; phylum Chordata; class Mammalia; order Carnivora; family Mustelidae; genus Mustela; species Mustela nivalis. The sequence goes on from NC_139030.1 coordinate 76,003,296, forward strand.
TACTGTTTTTTCTTGATAAAAGTGCTTTTTTTTTTTTTTAAAAAAGATTTTATTTATTTGTCAGAGAGAATGAGAGAGAGAGCACAAGCAGGCTGCAGAGGCAGAGAAGCAGGCTCCCTGCTGAGCAAGGAGCCCGATGTGGAACTCCATCCCAGGACCCTGGGATCACGAACTGAGCAGAAGGCAGCGGCCTAACTGAGCCACCCAGGTGTTCCAAAAGTGCCATTTTTAAAAATTAATACAAGCTCAGTCCTTGTAAGAGGAACCAGGTCTCCACGAAGGCACAGGAAATACACAAACAAGATGAACTTGGGACATGTTAATTACTTCAGGAAGCAAAGATGAATGGGTTCGTGACAAAAAAGACACAGGAGTCAATCTGAAAGGCTCTCATAGACCTAAAAAGATATAATTTGGGCATTAAAAAAAATGACCACAGGACGCCTGGGTGGCTCAGTTGGTTGGACGACTGCCTTTGGCTCAGGTCATGATCCTGGAGTCCCGGGATCGAGTTCCGCATCGGGCTCCCAGCTCCATGGGGAGTCTGCTTCTCCCTCTGACCTTCTCCTTGCTCATGCTCTCTCTCTTACTGTCTCTCTCTCAAATGAATAAATAAAATCTTAAAAAAAAAAAAAGACCACAATGAATTGACACACAAACATCTGAATATATATAATATATAAATTATTACATATTTAATATAGTTAATATAAGTAAAACATTAAAATCCATGAAAACTATAGTACTAAAAAAATCCATTGGTCACCTTGCAGTTTGTGAGAGCAACAAATCACTATCCCCAAAACTGGTAAATAAAAGAAGGGGAACAGCACATTTATCCTGTCTTCTCTGAGACAGGACGTATCTGAGGGTAACCAAATAGGTGACAAGGAAAAGTACTTTCTAGAAAATTCACACAGCTAATAAACATTAAGAAAAACAGAAAATTGCCATTTTGTAATCCCTGATGAATCTAGGATCTAGGCAACAATCATCAGTGATGATCGTTAAAATCCTAGATGAAAGGGTGATGGAGAACTTCAGTGGAAACAGTGAAGCTGAAAATTTGGAAGACACTGGTCTATTGCTAAAAATAGGACAGCCAGACATCAATCTGTCTCACAACATAATGCAATAGGAAACACAAAGCTTCATCATCTATAAGTATTTGATCTCCTTTTCCCCGACTATAAAACAAAAATTCTGAATCTAATCAAGTTTCTAGAGCCCAGTCCACAGGAAACTGGGGATAAACAACAATTTAAACAACATCACTGGATGCAGTAAGTCAAGCCCAGAACAAGGGACAAGTCAATTAACTGGGTTTCTCCAACAGATGAAACAGCACAAGGCAGGGTGGGGAGCAGAGAATATTAAGAGACTCACAAGACACAGTCAAATGTATGGATCTTCTATGGACCCTGATTCACATAAACTAACTGTCAAAGAGGTATCCTGGCAATCAGAAAAATTATTCACTGGAGAGATAATCAAGGAATCTGTTAATTCTGTCAGATAGTATAATGGACTATCGTAGGTAAGAAAAAAAAATGCCCTTAGTGAAACATACATGCCAAAGTACAAGTAATTTGGGATTTGCTTTAAGATATTCCAAGTGCACCTCAGAGTAAGGTGGGGTGGGGAAACAGATGAAACAAGGCTAGCAAATCATTAACAACTGTTGAAGCTGAAAATTCATTATACTAGATTCTATTTGTATATGCTTAAACATTTTCATAATTTAAAAAAATCAATAAAAAGTTCCTATTCTGAAGAATTGGTATGTTTCTTTTAATTGGTATGTCTATTGTGTTTTGCTTTGTCCCTTTATTTGCCAAACTGTCCAGGGTTAAATTTATGGGTAACTACAAAAGACTACCTTAATCGATGTTTCTGACATAAAACAATCCATTCTCCTCTACAGAGCCTCACAGCTCTTTTACTTCACTGTTCTAACCTACACGTGTTCACTGTGTCCACTGCAGTTCCATAAACAAACTTTTCTGTTTATGGCAGATAGGAAGAGGAAGCACATCTACAGAGGAATAAGTACATGGGCAAGTCCTTCAACAGCTGACTTACAGAGCCCCTCTTGGAAATAATTCTTGGAAAACTACTGCAATACCACCATGGGTAGCCCCTCCTTGGGAGCACCCTTCTCTACTTGTCCAACATCCGGCCCATCCCCACCCCTTGTCTAAATGCCAGCCCCTCCAGGAAGAGCCCACAGTGCAAGTTCCCTCCCTCCTCACACGGAAGCTTTTAAAACCTTGACGAAGCTGTGCTCTTGTTATTTACAAACGTATCAGCCCCGATGACTCAGGAAGCCCAGTGGGGGCAAAACTGATTATTAACCATCTTGTTACACACTTTGTACAGGACTCCAGATACACTTATTGATGGACACTGAAAAACTCTTCTCAAAAACAGAGAAGGCCACAGAAATGACAGATATATAAACAAACAGGAGTTAACTTGAAAGTTTTAATTTGAAACCTAGCCAGAAAAGGGCCAGGGGCCACCACTTAAATGGTTTTGTAGGTGAAGTGAGCAGGAAATCTTAGGAAAGCACCTATAATTTACCTGTTGCTATGCACAAAGCCGGACCACTACTTGCAAAGCAACTCTAATTTGCCCATCTGTATGCTGTTTGTGCCAAGAATATAAACATGGCAAAATTCTGATTAAAGTGCGATGGATTCAGATAGTTAACCAAGATGAAATACTGCTGGGTTCCCAAGACCGAGGCACAAATGGTAGAACTATCCTCTTTTGGATATTCACAACTTTTTTTGCACGGACTGATTTTATTAATTTTAAATTAGAATAAACTTAACAATACTGATCACTTATGCATTATAGTGTGATGTATATTCTCTAGTTCAGTGTCTACAGGCTTTTTTTTTTTAGTTTAGTCAACATGCAATGTTATGGCAGTTTCAGGTGTACAACACAGCGATACAACAGTTCTGTGTATTTTTCAAGATAAGTGTCCTCTTAATCCCCTTCACCTGTTTCACCCTTCCCCCTCACCCCACCTCCCCTCTGGTAACCTTCTGTTAGTTCTCTAGTTCAGAACCTGTTTTTTGGTTTGTGTCTTTTTATTTTTTAATTTGTTCACTTGCTCTGTTTCTTAAATTCCACATATGAGTGAAATCATATGGTATTTGTCCTTCTCTGACTGGCTTATTTCACTTAGCATTATACTCTCTACCTCCATCCATGTTGTTGCAAATGGCAGGATTTCATTCTTTTTTATGGCTGAATAATATTCCATTGCATATAGTTACCAAATCTTCTTTTTTTTTTTTTAAAGATTTTATTTATTTATTTGACAGAGAGAAATCACAAGTAGATGGAGAGGCAGGCAGAGAGAGAGAGAGAGAGAGGGAAGCAGGCTTTCTGCCGAGCAGAGAGCCCGATGCGGGACTCGATCCCAGGACCCTGAGATCATGACCTGAGCCGAAGGCAGCAGCTTAACCCACTGAGCCACCCAGGCGCCCCAGTTACCAAATCTTCTTTACCCATTCATCTATCTATGGATTCTTGGGCTGCTTCCATAATTTGGTTATTATAAATAATGTTGCAATAAACACAGGGATGCAAACATTCCTTCAAACTAGTGTTTTTGTATTCTTACTACGATAAACACTTTCTATCCATAAAACTATCCCTCCCACCTTCTTGAACTCCTATGGTAAATACTTCTTATACATCTTTAGATTCACAGAAAAGGCTGGCCCTGAGGTCCCATAATGAGTATGGATATCAGGATTCAAGGCAAATCTCTTGACTCCAAATTCTCTTTGCATTTATCTGTCTTTTCATCTTACATATAGATCAAGGATTACAAAAGCATACAACAAAATAGTATTAAATTATCAGAGTATCCAGAAATAAATATTCACCAAGTGACTTTTTAAGAAATACTGATTTTTAAAATTCTGATCAAACAGGCAAAAGGCAATTTCTAAGATTACTGAGTTAAATAAATGTGAAAAGATACCCCTGAATCTTCCTTACCCCCACAAAACAAAAACTGGCCCATCCTTCAGTTTCATACACTTTGGAATGGATTTCTACTGCTCATTACTGAGAACTGAAGTTCCTTTTCTATTAAACATCAGAAATGCACACATAAAGAGCTAGGCTATGAAAACTGTATACACCCTTCCAAGTTCAAGTAAGACTGCCAAACACATGCAGAGGTCTGAGTGACCATGAGCTTTTCGATCCTCTTGTTTTAAGTGAATTACAGAATGAGTACTTAATGAAATGGGCTTAGTAAAAGTAATGTTTAGAAATAATTTCAATTTTGTGTTCTTCTAAAACTGGCTTTCTGTTCATCCTTGAGAGTTTCTTTTACTCACACTAAACATGGGAATGTCAAATTATGAGTGCTTATGAAATATTCTCAAATGATAACATTCATTCTAGATTTGAGCAACAAAGTAAGAGATACACATTTATAGGAGAGGGCTTTGCTTTAGTAGCTGATTTATAGACAAAAGTTATTTTACAAAAACTTGTTTTAAACCACCAGCTTGTGTTAAAAAAAGAAAAGAAAAAGAAAAAAGCTGTGTGTTAATTTTATGAACAGGAACCTCCTGATAAATTTCACTTATTGAGAGAATCATATTACTCATGTCAAGTTTTACTGTGGTGATTTCAGTGTGCTATGCAGTCATTATGGACTTTCAAGACTAAAGTTATGATAACTAGGTACAAGAGAATATTTCAAGCTACCTCAAATCCTTTCTGGAGCAAGGTGGGGTATATGTAAACACCCACTCCAACAGTTCTACAATTCACTTTAAAGACAGAGTTGGAAGTATTTTAACTAAACTGAACACACAGCTAAGTAACTCTTAGGAGTTAAGAAGTGTACTAACTTCACTTCTGCAGAAAAAAGTGTGCTCTTTCTATACAGATTTGCTCTTCACCCCAGCTAAAGACTGGCCCCAGGAGCAGTTTTCAAATGTCTTTTGTTGTTTAAAGGTAGTCTGCTCAGGACTAAACTACAACCTTTCAGGTGTACTGAAAGGGAATGCTCTTAAAAATGTTTTTCTTCTAGTTGTGACTAAATGAATACCAAAGTTTAAATCAGCTTAGTAATATTACAAATAAAGTTGAGTTAAAAAAAACTAAGGTCCATGTCTTCACATTTCAACTTTCTGTATGAATACAGTTTGGCAAAACTTGGTATTTTATATCAATAATTCCATGCAAAATATACCTCTAACAATGTCAGAGCTGAAATTGTTGGATCAACACAGCTCTTTTCTGAGTCAGGAGGGGGTCACTGCAACACTTCCCCAAAGGACAGGCTGTTTTATAACTTCTTCAGCAAAAATACTCAGGTCACAGCTTTGGGTCTTATCTCTAATGGGTGACTGGATGTCCCCTCCTTTCTGGGCAGGATCTGCCCAGCTTTACTTTGTATTAAGGTATGAGGCCAGTTGTCCCGGGAAATCATAAAACAAGAGAAGATAAAGAAACTCCCTGTCTTCTCTCTACTAGCCAGATGCATCTGAGTCAGGACCGTCACTGAATATAAGTGTCAGTTCTTAATCTTTATCAACACAGAAGAACCGACCCCTGCTCTGAGCACCTTAGAGAGCAATTTCTCATGAAGAATGACCAGCCAACAGGCTGCTCTGGCCACAAAAAGACCATACAATATTCTGTGCAGTTGTCGATGCCAGATATTGCAGTAAAAGAAACCAAGGAGAGGGACGCCTGGGTGGCTCAGTTGGTTAAGCGGCTGCCTTCGGCTCAGGTCATGATCCCAGCGTCCTGGGATCGAGTCCCACATCGGGCTCCTTGCTCCGCAGGGAGCCTGCTTCTCCCTGACTCTTCCTTCCACTCTGTCTGCCTGTGCTCGCTCTCATTCACTCTCTCTCTGACAAATAAATAAATAAAATTAAAAAAAAAAAAGAAAAAAAAAGAAACCAAGGAGATTCTGAGTGACTCAGGTAAGGCAGCAGTCTGAGAGTCGGAACATGGAAGATTCTCAACTTGTACCAAAAGCTTACGCCAACTTACACTACCATCAACTGTGCATCAGCTAACCAACAGTAGGCTCTAGAAATCCTTTTGATTCCTGCCAATCTATCAGATTAAAAACTGCTGTTTTCTTGATCTCCTCCTCTCCCTATACCTCTCATCCTTGCAATTCTTTTTATTTGAATTGCTGATCATTGATAGAATGTATTTGCATGCCTATTGTCCATTTCATTTCCTTAGTAAAACTGTACATCTCTACTGCTCATTAGTCTACTGGGTTTGGAGTATGTCTTCTTACTAATTTGTAGGATACTGTATAATTATCAATATCATCTCTTTGGCTGTTTTGTTTTGTTTTTTTTTTCCAAATATGTGTCCTACTTTGCCATTTGCATTTCAACTTCTTAAACTTAACATACAAATCATTTTCTTATAGCTTTATCTACAACCATTTTCTTTATGAAGTCCAGATTTTCTATTGGGCCTGTAACTACATGCTGAATTAAATGCGAGATTTCATATTTACAGGTATCAAACATAATTTACAATTAAACAATGAATAGCCTTCTCTGAAATGATGTTCTAGAACAATCTAACAAACCTCACTAAATTATTCAACTTGACAAAGCACATCAACTTTCTTTTTTTGAGAAAGGCTACTTTATTTTATTTTATTTTTTTAGATTTTAATTTATTTATATGACAGACATAGATCACAAGTAGGCAGAGAGGCAGGCTCCCTGCAGAGCAGAGAGCACTATGTGGGGCTCAATCCCAGGACCCTGGGATCATGACTTGAGCCGAAGGCAGAGGCCTTAACGCACTGAGCCACCCAGGCACCCCAAAGCATGTCAACTTTTATATTAACGCTCCTTAGTTGTGGGGAAGCCAATCAAGAAATCCACTAAAACAGGAGTTCATGACCTTACTCTAGCTAATCACCAACTAATTAAGTTATCTGGAAGGGTGGGCAGCAGAGAATACATTCTTAAATATAACTACACTAAAACGCATGTTAAGTACAATGTTAAATAAACACAAAACAATACATTTTTCAAAATTATAGGTGTATGATTTGAGAATATTTTTAAGATAAATCTATAGACATGTCTTTTATTTTTTAAAAAGATTTTATTTATTTATTTATTTATTTATTTATTTGACAGAGAGAGACAGTGAGAGAGGGAATACAAGCAGAGGAATCGGGAGAGGGAGAAGCAGGCTCCCCACTGAGCAGGGAGCCCGATGTAGGGCTCGATCCCAGGCCACTGGAATTATGACCTGAGCCGAAGGCAGATGCTTAACTACTGAGCCACCTAGGCCCTCCTAGACATGCCTTTTAGACATGGATTCCAACATGATGTGACCAATTTCTCGTTCCTAGACTTTACCCCAATCTAAGCAAGCCAGAGGCAAATACCAGGATTAGAAGGAAACCGACAATATGCCATCAAACCGCGGTAGCAATTTCAGTGAACATGAGGTAGGAATATCTTGCGGTAGACATGTCTCCTCCTGTCCTAAGCACTGATGCATTCAGGACTAGGCTAAAAGGAAAGTGAGAGATTCCAGTAGAAGAAACCCAAAGCTTTCCTTGAGCAGCCTAATCAGACATGTTGTTATGTAAATTACTACCACCACACTAGCCTGTGAGCTGTTCGTGTGCAAAAGACATGGATCTACCTTTAATCTTCACTGCACTGAGCATAGCTGGTAGCAAAATTCCTATACAATTTATCCAGTTTGGGTTCTGTGGCAGATAAAGATGAACTGTGGGGGAGCTGACTCAGAGGACCCCCATTATTCTCCAGGCATTCCAGCTTGTCACCATCCTTAAGAGTGCAGTGTTTCAAACCCTATATTCCATATGTGATCTGACCTGCCAAGACTACCCATCTGTATATTTCATAAATGTACTCTCAGAGTCCAAGAGCTTTGATAGTCACATACATGGCTGCTTTTTACTGAGCAGTTTATTTGACCTAAGTCTTCTCCACCTGTTTTATAGGGAGCCACATCTTCACCCACTGTATACTTCTACATTTTGAGACATACCTGTAGGACTGAACAATTCTTCCTATTGAGGCACTTCCATCTTAGATTCAGTATACAATAGGATATTTCAAATTTTTTTCTTGGATTTTAACATTTGTTACCCAGTGTCTTATTAGCTTTCCCTACCAGATTCCTGCCAACTACGAATCTGATCAGCAAGTCACACAGGTCTTCCTTACTCCCTACTAACAAATAATGAAGCTTTCCAATTAAAGCATGCCATCAATCTGTATTGTTTGTACAGCCATTTAAACAACCACAAGGCCACCAGGCCACCTAACTGCATTACCACTAGCAGTGACAGCTTACAGATTTCTCTGACCGTATGACACACATATATTCACAAATAAAAAATAAGTATCATACACACACGTACAGTACCACCGAAGAGTACTTATCCTTACCTACTAAAATTACCATGTTACTCTTTATTCTACTTTATTCTGTCCTAGTCCGCCGTTTCCTTCCTCCCTCTTAAAATGCTAAACTGATTTCACAAAAGAATAACAGGATGAAATCTGTAGTTTGTAAAACTTCGAATCAATCTGAGGAGCTCTTTTACTAATGACAGCTAACTTACTCATGATGTTGAACTTTTCCAATTATCGTAAGGTAAAAAGATTTCATGACTAAGCTTAAGACTCAAAATTAGGGGGCGCCTGGGTGGCTCAGTGGGTTAAAGCCTCTGCTTTCGGCTCAGGTCATGGTCTCAGGGTCCTGGCATGGAGGCCTGCATCGGGCTCTCTGCTCAGCAGGGAGCCTGCTTCCTTCTCTCTCTCTCTGCCTACTTGTGATCTCTTGTCTGTCAAATAAATTAAAAAAAAAAAAAGACTCAAAATTAGGAGGCGCTTGGGTGGCTCAGTGGGTTATGATCCCAGGATCCTGGAATCCAGCCCTGCATCAGGCTCTCTGCTCAGCGGGGAGCCTGCTTCCTCCTCTCTCTCTCTGCCTGCCTCTCTGCCTACTTGTGATCTGTCAAATAAATAAATAAAATCTTAAAAAAAGAAAAGTTTCAAAATTAGTTACATACTACAAAGTCTTATTGAGAAACATCTGTAATACATGAATAATTAACTAGTTCCATAAATATGTTAATGGCCTTTTATCAATATGACGTGCCATCTTTAATTTTATCTACATTGATTCATTTACAAATGGTCTTAAGGATTTAAGAGTGACATTGTTATAGTTCTAGAATTAGTTCCAGAAAATGTGAATGTCACAACTATTTCTTTACAAATTAATACTTCATTAAGCTTGCAATTCCATAGTGTAGTGGTTATCACGTCTGCTTTACAAATTAATACTGCATTTTAATAATACAAAAGGTCAATCAATGTCCTCATTTTAAAATGTGAAGCCATCAGTCTTCAGGCATGAAATCATATATCCATTTTTCTTCTAGTTAAATTTACTGCTCACTTTGCTGCAGGGTTGTGTAAACACAGTCCACATGATCATGGGCAAACATCATGGTTTCACTCGTGTTTTAGTAAATAAGAAAAGCAAAAGCAAAAGCCAATCCTGCTCTTTTAAAAAGATGATAATTCCCTAAGAAGAATGTGTAATTAAAAACTGGAACTGTAAACAAGTGAGAAAATTGGAAACAAAGTTCAAATACTGAAAAAAAAAAGGCTTTTAGAAAATTATTTTTGTGTCAAGATAGATCAAAAAAGTAAAAGAAATGCTGTGGTTATAAAAGGGTACACCTGAGAGTGGTGAAATAACTTTTTCTTTTTAGTTATTCTGAGAAAAAACAAGTGCCTTTTGAAAATTTACAACCTTCAGGGGCGCCTGGGTGGTTCAGTTGGTTGACCGCCTGACTCTTGATTTCAGCTCAGGTCATGATCTCAGGGTCATGGGATCGAGCCCCATGTTGGGCTCCACACTCAGCGAGGAGTCTGCTTGGGACTCTCTACCTTTCCCTCTGCCCCTCCCCGCCAACGCGTATGTGTGCTTGCGGTCTCTCTTTCAGATAAATAAAATCTTAAAAAAAAAAAAAAAATTAACAACCTTCAAACTTCTATCTAGAGGATCAGATATAGACCTGGAAAATCATTCTCCTTCAAGGTCCAGCACTGCTATTTCTGTTCTGGCCACACGCCCATGAAAGCACAAACATGCCACAAAACCAGCCTGAGCTGCAGCACCATAGTTGGAGATCTGAAGATGTTTCCTTTTTAAACTGCACTAAGGCCACCGTATAGTGGTATTTAGTGTAAATAGGCTTTTTCCAGCCGAAAGTATTCAGAATCACAGAATACACAGTTCCTGCGCCTTTTAGAGGTTTGTGTAAAACATTTTACTCAAACAGGATTTCTCCTAAGGAGTCAACACATCCTTTCCACCCCTCAGCCTGTGGTACACATTTACTAGTTGTTGTTCCAGGCCTTTGAATACAACTGGGGAGACAAGGTGTACACACAGAAAGACTGTAATCTATAGAGACTAACGCATGCCACAAGACCCGTATGAAAAAGCCCAAATAAGTGATATGAGGAGCAAGTTCAGAGGAAAGGCACAGTACTGTGTGCTCAAGACCTCAGACTTAAACTTAGATCCTTCTTGAGCTGTGTTTTATAGATAGGATAAACTTGGATCAGAGTCAGAAAATGTATTACAATTGAGAGCTGGAGAGCTTCATGAGACAATGTGAATTATGGTAAGAAAACAAAAATTATTTTGTAATTTTATTAAGCTCTGGTGGGTAATAAAGTGTCAAGTGAAGAGGAAGACAGAAGGTAAAAAAAAAAAAAAAAAAACCTCACTGTAAACTCAAGGGCTGTTTACAGAATAATCACATGCCTTCTTTTATTGCCCAAAGAACATTCCACACTTGATGGAGTGGTGCTTTCCAGGTGAGTGCTGACATCACAATACAGTCACAATGGAAAACTTACTTTTTAATCTGAAATCTGTATCTAAAATACACAACAAAAACATCTTATATCCAAGGAAGTCCAAAAGTTAAGGTTTAGGTAGAGGCCCCCAAACATTCAGAAAGCACTATCTATGATGGATGCAATTACTTAAGACTGAAAACACATTTCTTTTTACAAAAGTATTGAATGTGGGACTCCATGTTTCCTTTACTATTTCAGCAGAAGAATCTACTAACTCAAGTGAATGTGGGGACTATAATATTTGTGAAAGTGCTCTATGATCTGCAAAAAAAAAAAAACACAAACCCATATAGAGATTATTATTTCTACGCTGGCCTCAAGAATCTACCTTCTTGGTTTTTATTTCCCAAATGCTTCGATTATTGCTAGCCATATTGCAAAACTGTCAGAATCTTAGTGGTTCAAACAGGAAGTTAATGTTAATGAAAACAGGGCTTTCTACAAGTGTTTCTTGGCTGGGGGGTGGGAGGGCGGGCAGAGGGTAAGCCTGCCCCAGTGGGAGACTAGCTAGTGTCAAAGACATGTCTTTATTTTTGTACTTACCCTGCCCCGGGAATCATTCTCTTCACCTTTCCTTATTTTTCCTTGGTTCCTTATGTGTTTGGGGTGAGGTGGGGAAGGAGGAGGGGACATAAGGGGGAAGAAAAGAGAAGGAACTATTACCCTAACTTTTTCCATTTCGCTCAACTGGAAAGCAAGGAACATGAAAGAATAGCTAATTTTAGCATGAGGATGTGGCTTTTAACCTTACCATCATGATAAATTTGTTAAATACTGTGTGATCAATTCTCCTGTTTAGGTGAAAATAGGTGATCCTGCTAAGGGGACATTCTGTCTGGGAGAGATTACTACATCAAGTCAAAGAGGGAAAAATGTATCAAGGCAATCAGCATGTATGGGGTACAGTAAAATAAGGTACTTCTATCATTTTTATTCATAGTCAAAGAATTCTTACCTATGTAACAATGGCCCTGGCCTTCAATACTGTCTCTCAAGCAGCCCCTACTCCAGTGCACAAGGCCTATTCAGTACCTGTCATTCTGGTAAGTAAGAATAAATAAAAGTATTTCCAAGTTTATTCAACATCTTTTTCAAGCCCCTACTAAGTGTGAAGCATCGAAGACATTAAGTTCTAAATGGCTGCCTTTACAGAAAAATACTTTTTAATCAGTTATATGAAATGTATTCCATTCAACAAATATTAAAAATACCATTCATAAATTAAAATGGTTGAGCTATACATTCAAATTTCTGTTCTATATTCTACTCTATCTATTCTATTCTATCTCTTCTCAGAAATGAGAAACAACAGTAAGAATACAAGTTGGGTAAGGGTGGGGCAGGAGGGTGACAGGCAAAGGGCACAAGGTAAATGTTAACAAACTACAAATGATGAGAAACTAAAATGCCACCCAATCAAATACTGGTACTTTAGACTAAAAGCAGATTAACAAAGCAGAACATTCCACCCTTGGGTAGCAAACATTCCAATCCCTCCCCATGTATTTCTGGGATTGCGGAAGGACTATCAGTGCAGTAGCTTTTAGTCAGGGGTGGAATTCCTTTGGGATTCTGTGATCCAGGCCTTCAGACTCCTCTGGGCCTTGAGGATATCTATGGGCAGAGGAGCCTGCTTTTCAGGCCAAAGTGAGAGATAAGGGACAAAATGACAATAGGAAGGAATATGTGGCCTCGGAATGGACAAATAACCAAGAAGTTCATCTGAACTTATTTTTGGGCACCTAAAACAAATCAGACGGGAGAAGAACCTCAATAATCCTCACAGTTGTGAAGGTCAGAGGGTCATTCTACCTTGCACCCAGCACCATCTCCTTCTGGCAACTGCTCCCCACCCCCAAACATTAACAAAGCTACAGTGGGAGGTGCTACAGTCCTGTAAGAACCACACTCCTGTGGGCCCTAGCAAAGTAACCTAGAGGGGAAGGCAGACCTCTCCTTAAAGTCTCTAATTGCAGGGCTGACGCTCCATGAAAGCACATTTATGAAATGCAGATGGCCAGGCTTGCTATCAGGTGGGAATGACCTGTGTGCACAATGAGTCTGAGTAAGCAGCGAAACGCAGGAGCAAGTGCATGGTCATAATGAAGTTTGTGCTCCTGGTTCCAATCGCTGGTGAAGACCCTGGGGCACTGTCTGCCTTTTCCCAAACTAGTAGCGTTTTGACTCTGCCTGAGATAAGCTTTCACTAAATCCCTACCTTGTTGGAAAAAACAAGAATTCCAAGCAACACAGGGGCTACCTGTAAGCTATCTCTGCTCTACTCTTGCGCCCCAGAAAGACAGCCCTAACAAAGGCAGGACTCAGACATTTCTCCTCTCAACCTCTAAGAGGGCCCAGACGGGCCTCACGGCCACTAAGACTGGCACTGTCTTTATTCTTGATGTACTCCGCATACCTGCATTTGCAGCTGAAGATCTGAAATGTGTCATTAAATGACAGAGAAAGAAACAGGAAAATAGTAACAACATGAAAACAGGTGTGTCTGTTTATTTTCACAAACTGAGAATAAAGTTTGAGATTATTCAAACAAATGCAAATTAAATGTACTTTTCCCCTAGCCATCCTAAACTGAGCTCTCAAGATGACCTTGTCAAATCCTGATTTTTCCTTTTGGATACCACTGCTCTAACACTTGGAATATGGAAAAGAAAGTATACAGGTTTAAAAAACTACATAAATATAAGGGTCTGAATAGTGGTGTTACCACCTCCCTGAAAAGTTTTATGGCACCCAAGAACAACCACTTAACTAGAACGCCATACCTTCTCTTCTTCAGTCATTCTTGAAAAGTGGAGGAGGAGTGGAAGAGATGAAATCTGGGCGAAAACAAGGTGTTTACATTTAGAGAGTCTCAGTGTCTCTCAGTGTCTGACTTGAGGCAAAGCAGAATACTGTAGAGATAGAACATCATGGCTCTCATTCAGAGACCAACTCAAGGCAATGGAGTGAAAAGCCCTCTTGGTTCCTGAGGGACCATATAGCTGCTAAGGCTCTGGAACTAGTGCTTCAAAATCAAGCAACTTGAGGATCTGACAGACAGCCTTGTACCCTGAGCACCAAAAACTGAGGACAGGAGGTCAAGAAACAGCTAGTTTTGCAACAGCCAATTTATCATCCTAACCAGGACAATTAGGCAAATGAAGGGGGATGCGATAAATAATTATGTAGGGACAAGAGGCATAAACCCGGACTTTCCCTGGCAAACAGGGCTTTTGGTCACCCATACCAAACTGTGGCTATTTTCCCTCCCCTATGACCAGCCAACTTTTCTATTTCATTTGCCCTGAGGGCAAAGCACCCTCCACTTAAAGCAGAGCCACGCGGTCACCTGCACATAATTATTAGTGGTGATAAAAATCAGTCTCTCTTGGCAATATTTGGTTATTTAAAATCATTTAACATCTATAATTCACTGCATTTATAGAGGAAAATGCCCATGTCACAGATCCCTCCCACCTTAGGTGTTTCATAATGAGATTTTTCTGCTAATATTTTTATAACTGAATATTGCTAGAAAGAAAAAATGCTACAAATTTTTCACATCTTTATGTGGTATATGGTTCTCTTACTGAACTCTTATTTCCAGTTTTCAGTTGATTCTGTTGGGTTTCCTAGGTTTTATTGTAACATCTGCACATATTGTTATTTTCCACCATTTTTCCCTAATAGTTACATGTTTTATTTGATGTTTTCTTGTACTGGCCAGGGTGGTATAGAATATGAGAAGTGTTACCGGGCATGCCTATTTCACTTTCTTATTTCAAGGGGGAATTCTACTACAGCTTTCCCGTTGGTAGGCTGTTTGCTGTTGGTTTAAGGAAGATACTCTTTTATCTCCTACCAGCTTTTAAAGGGCTCATAATCAAGAACTGGTCAAACAGCATTGTTATGTTGGCACACAAGGGGGCAATATGTACTGCTGTGAGACCCCAAGGGTTTGAAAACCCAGGCTCTGTGACTTACCACCAATTCATCCTGGGGCAGATTATTTTACCTCTTGATCTAAACTCCTTCATCTGCAAAATGAAGGTAATAATAACACCAATAACAACCTCCTTGTTGGGGTTAGTGGGAAGATTAACTGAAATAATTAGAATGGCTGGCACACAGTAAATACCAGGTGTTAGGTGTTATTTGCCCTCTTTAATTAAGAGAATTTCCTATTTAATTAATTGCTGATGTTTTACTTAGGATTTTTGTGACTACTTCCATAAATGAAACTGAAACATAGTATTCTTCCTTTGTAATGTCTTATCAGGTTGCTGTTCTTATATTCTATCAGGTTTCTAAGAGTTTTTGCTAGTTTTGAAACTTAATTTTGTTATCTTTTGGTAGTCTAGGATCTAGAATAAATGAGTATTTATTGAAAAGTCTCTTTAAATTTTTAAAGAGAACTTATAATTTCTGTATCATCCAGATCCAGACCTCCACTCACTTTTTTGACTGGAAGGCCATGGCCTTTAAGCTGTATGTAATACATTCCATGATTAATAATCTTTTCAAGTGCTCCACTTCTTTTTTTTTTTTTTTTTAATTATTTATTTGAGAGGAAGAGAGAAAGAGAGAATGTACATGGGGCGAGGGGTGGGGGGGAAAACGAGGAAAGAGGAGACTCTACGTAGAGAAAGAAGCAGACTCTACGCAGCACTTGGAGCCCCACGTGGGGCTCGATCTCACAACCCTGAAATCACAATCTGAACTGAAACCAAGAGTCAGACACTTAATCAACTGAGCCACCCAGGCACCCCTTCAAATGCTCCACCTTTTTTTTTTTTTACACGTTGCATTTTTTTTTAATTTTTAAAGATTTTATTTATTTATTTGATAGAGAAAGAGATCACAAGTAGGCAAAGAGGCAGGCAGAGAAAGAGAGAGAAAGAGGAGGAAGCAGGCTCCCCGCTGAGCAGAGAGCCTGATGCGGGGCTCGATCCCAGGACCCTGAGATCACAATCTGAGCCGAAGGCAGAGGCTTTAACCCACTGAGCCACCCAGGTGCCCCAAGTGCTCCACTTCTTAAGATAGTTCTGAAAAGCAACCAGTTCCACTTTTATCATTAGATCTTTCAAAATTGTATATAACATACTCATTTAGACTCAGTTTTCTCTGTTCAATTCTTTCTGGATGTACTCCTCTGTCTTGCTCCTACTATTTCTTATTCCTTCCTCCTTTCAACAACAAAATCCTCTGTAAAAGATAGTTTTGCCCTTTCCACACACCTATGGGGTGTTTGCACACAGTGTACTATGCTAGGCAGACTCATCTCTGTCTTCCTTCACCATATGTAAGTTTAAAAGTGGGGCAGCCTTCCTAAGACAAACAAGAAAAAAATGAACATGCCTTACCCTCACTACCACCCCCATGAGGGTTTTACCTTGTGTGAAGAAGGAATGTACTCTACTGTTCAGCCCTCTTCGCATCAACACAGGTTCTAATCACATACTACATAGTGCTGAGGGATAAAAGCACAACTAGCTCTTGAGTAAACAAATAGGTATGACCAATTATAAAGAACAGAGATGAATAATTTTAACAATATAAAGCTAGAAAATATTTACCATGCTGTGTGCACAAACCAGGAAGAAATTAACAGTTCTAGTTCCTTTAAGTGCCTTGCCTACTTGAGAAGGCAAAAGGCACAGGGATGTGGGCCATTCAATCTATGACTAATTTGCTATATAGCACTTAGAAAAAGCACCTTATACAGCTTATATTCTGATGCAATGAACATAAGTAAAATAATCTTGTAAAAACATCAAAATAACTTCAAGTCCTAGCAAATATTCCAACTTACACACTTTAACATTTTTTACATAATCTCAAGTATGAATGAAACTATGAATCTTTACAGATACCTGTATCCTCCCTACATCCTTACCTAAGAAATGGAGAATTCTATTACGAAAGGAAATAGTTACTAAACTCTATCTGGTAGCTTCTAGAAATCAACACTTTGCTAAGGACTCACTCCCTTCTAGAGTATGTCCCAGCAATCAACATCAATTTCAGTCTCTACGATTTGTGGATTCCATCTTTCCCTTCTTTGGACAAACAGTGCATCAGCATCTCTAATCTTCCTGCACAGCTCCCTCTCTTCACAGCTCCTCAAAGGTCCCTGAAAGCAAATCAGTAATGTGAACATTCTCTCAGTATCCTAGGACCTCACACATCCTGACCAGAAAACTGGACCTCATATTTCTGTAACAGAAATTCCCTGTGTTCCTGGATGATTCTATGTTCAGTACCTTGTGGTGGAAGCAAGAGTTTGGTGGGTTAAGACTGTACAATCTGGGACCAGGGTTTCAAATCTAGGTGTATGAATTCAGACCAATTATCTAGCTTCTTTTTTCTGCATCTACTCGCCCAAAAATATGGGAATGAAAATACGGTTATTAAAGGATTAAATGAGGTCAAGATAGAGAGGTTTTCAACTTTATACCAGACACTAACATATATATGCTATGTTAGCGATTTTCAATTTTTACTTCATTTTTTTTGCTCATACACATAGAGAACCTTCAGGCTACCCCAACAATGCCAAATGGAACCTCTCCTTTCAGCAACCCCAGGCCCTACTGAGGACAAATGGGCAATAAAAGAGACAAACAGTTGGGATGCCTGGGGGCTCAGGTCATGATCCCAGGTCCTGGGATCGAGCCCCACAGTGGGCTCCCTGCTCAGCGGGAAGCCTGCTTCTCCCTTTCCCACTCTCCCTGCTTGTGTTCTGGCTTTCACTAGCTCTCTGTCAAATAAATAAATAAATAAAATGTTTTAAAAAGAGAGAGACAGACAAACAGAGAAACATTTAATCCGGGACCAACAACACCCAACACCTCAGTAGGTGAACATAAGTAAAATAATCTTGTAAAAACATCAAAATAACTTCAAGTCCTAGCAAATAGTCCAACATTATTGGTGAGGTAAATGAGGCCAAGCTATGCTCAGGACAACAGTGAACAGTCTACAAACTAGATTTGGCCCCCAACATTGCTAATCTCCTCTAAAGGTCCCTTTTCTTGGATCAGGACATAAAATTAAACTCCCAATGGCAATATGAAATACTGAGGATGTGGGATTTTTAAAACCTGCAGAAATGAGCATAAAACAAGAAACAGCAACTTTTGCTTTGCCTTGTTCTTCTTTTAGTGAATTAAAACTATCAGAATGCCAAATCAATCAATGATGTAGGTATGTACATATCTGTACTTGATGACATTATAAAAGCAAGATTATTCTAAATTTAAGAATACCGTTACAAGAGAATAGTTTAAAAATATACAATATGGCATACAGATCACCAATTGTGAGTCCATTTGCAACTATGAGGCAAAACAATTTTAAGTGGGTCCTTTTGACTATTTTAAAACTATCCCAGAAGGCTGATATCCCAATGAATGACACATCTAGCTACAGATCAAAAAGAGTCCAGGTTCACTGAAGGCCACTTTAACACTTACAAAGGCTTAAAGTATTTTTGAAAATGTGTATGGTAGAGCAGAGAATCTTAGAGCCTCAGTTATCACAAAAGCTAAAATGGACTGGGCACTTAGAGCATATCAGGCATGTTATGTAAAGCATTTCTCACTGAATTCTCAGTGAGGTTCTATTTTATGTGCAGGTTCTATTCTTGTTATTTTACAGATGACAAAGCTGAGGCAAAATGGCATTAAATACCCACCCAACAAAGCACCACCAGAATCTAAATGCAGGAATTCCAAGTCTAGAGCCCCTCTTCTTATCTCTATGCTGAGCTTTAGTTTTCTACCGGTCTCTCCAGGGCCTTCTCCCAATAGTACCTTAGGCATTTATAAACTCATGTAATCGCTCAGTATTTCTCAAATTACATGGTGCATTGTTTTAGTTGCTCATTACATTAAAAAATAAAGCAGGACTAAAACTATTTGGACACATCGTACACAGGAAGGCCCAAGTATTGTTTGGCGAAACTTCACAGTTTTGACAGTGTGTTTATGTATGGTGCTGGGTCACTAATCAAAAATGTAATTTCTCACCATAGGTTGAAGTTAAAAAAAGAAAAAAAAAAAAGGCTTAAAAAGGCCACTTATCTGAAGTGTCCATTCTTTTACTTAACAAAACTGAAAATGAATTATCCCAACCTTTGTTGGATTTCAAACCTGACATAAGTAATCATCCCAATCAAAAAGTAAATGCTCTCTGAATTCCACACTATGTATGGATATTAAAAAGTCTGTAAATAAGGGGCGCCTGGGTGGCTCAGTGGGTTAAAGCCTCTGCCTTCGGCTCAGGTCATGATCCCAGGGTCCTGGGATCGAGCCCCGCATCGGGCTGTCCGCTCCGCGGAGAGCCTGCTTCCTCCTCTCTCTCTTTCTACCGGCCTCTCTGCCTACTTGTGATCTCTGTCTGTCAAATGAATAAATAAAATCTTAAAAAAAAAAAAAAAAGTCTGTAAATAAGATTTCTCAAGGTGCCAGGATGGGTCAGTGGGTTAAGCCTCTGCCTTGGGCTCGGGTCATGATCTCAGGGTCCTGGGATAGAGCCCTGCATCCGGCTCTCTCTCTGCTCAGCGGGGAGCCTGCTTCCCCTCCCCTCCACCGCCCCTGCCTGCCTCTCTGCCTCCTTGTGATCTCTCACTGTCAAATAAATAAATAAATAAAATCTTTACCAAAAAAAAAAGATTTCTCAAACTGTATTCCCATAGAAACCCTTCAAGACTTTGCGGGGAGTGTTTCTTGAGTGGAGGGGGTGTTCTTGTGACCAAATAAACTTGGCAAATTGGGAAATACTGCACATTATATTTCCTTTCTGGACAGCCTCAATGTACATTACTAAAAACTCTGACCAACTCTTATGAAAAACAGTAACACAATCACTACCAAAAATTAAAATCTGATTAACAGTTTTTAACCCAATGTTTTCCCAAACTTAAATTTCATTCTGAAACTTCTCTCACCAACAGCCAATCTCTCATAAGACTAATGTTGAACAAAACAGAATTTGTGAAACACTGGTTTAAGTGAGCTTATCTGAAAAAGGGAAATCCTAATAAGCTTCAGCTATTATAGTTTGTAAACCTTGACATAAGCACAAATATAGCAGAGATAAATAAAATACACAGAAAACGGTATTTTGGTTACTATTCATCTCTGCTGAGCAGTTTTATCAAACTATTACACATCTCTATCATTTAATAAGCATTTACACAAACAAGTATTCTAATTAAAAACACAGGTGGGAGAAGAAGGAAGAGAAGAGATATGAAAAAAGATTTTAAATAAATTACTATCTATTTCAAAGATTTCAAAGATTTCAAATAAATTACTATCTACAGTACAAAACTTAGATACATAAGAAAAACTCACACATGAACACAAGATGAACAGAGAACAAAACCATACTATACAGGGCCAAATGATCTGTAAAGGTCACATTCGTGACCTGAGTTCTGTCTCCCTGTCTGGAGAATTCAGAAGTAAATGAACTGGCTGATAACATGCCAGCAGAGAGAGAAAGAGCTGTTTACCTAGACTAGGAACTCTTTGCAACTGGCCTATAGAATAGGACTCAGCATAATGGGCTATAGAAACTGCTTGTGGAACAAATTAATTCATAATAGATGTTTAGGAGTTATGAACGCTCAGGGGTGGCAAACAGCTGCCATCTCTTATCAGTGAGAGAATCTCAGCTGAAAATGACCCTATGATCCAAGCTAGCATACCACCTTTATTAGCAGGTTAGAATCAATTACAGTCGATGAATACTTATCTTAAACATGTTCTTCACGTCTTCAAATGTGATTCTACATTTTGGTCCTTTCCACTTTTCCACTCTTATTGCCTTTGGTGATATTTTTCCTTTTCCCAAAACGAAGAGTTCTTAGAACTTCACAGAATATATACTTAAAAGCTGACAATGAATTTGATGTAAAGCTTGAGGATTTGCTAATCATTAACTTGACTTACTAAGCTTGTACTTTACAAGCAGATAACATTTCGTTCTTAACCATTTATTCCTAAGTACAAAAGCAGAAAATACATACTGTGATGTTACATTACCTGAAGCAGAGAGCTACCATATGGTGAACTAAGACTAGGCACCTGGCCAACCAAAAGAGAACAATGTTAAAGAATGGTTATATGCCATAAAGCCCTTGTAAAGAAACGGACTTAAAGACTACAAAAGAAGAGGTTCGTAGTACAAGGGGAAAAAAGACAAGTCAGAAAAGTTTACACACAGGATCACTGAAAATATGAGCAAAAAAAAAGGGACTTTCTGTCTGGTCCTATTCGCATAATAATGGCATGACTGAAGCCCAAAGAGGTGGAGTGACTTGCCTAGAGTGAAATGATTAGTCACTGAGTCAGGCAGGACCCAGCCCAGGCCTTCCAATCCCCAGGCTTCTGTGTTGCCCACTGTAACAAAGGCCTCCCATCTTCTGTACAAGACTAGTATGAAAAATAAACACTACCCACTGGCCTAACTAAAACTAGAAACCACTAATCAAATTACAGCTCTCAACAACCAGAGTATGTAGAACAAACCATCTCATTTTGTACTATAACATGGTTACTGTCTGGAAATCTACTAAAACCCTCATTAAGTTTTATTTACAAACCTCAATTCTGAAGTACTAAATCAAAAATGGTCAGGAAAAAACCAAGACCCTATTAAGGAAAATAAAACTTAATACCATATTCCAAGGAGCACACATTTTAAAATGAGGCAAATCTGGGTTCAAATCCCAGCTCAACTGTACAATGCCTGTGTGACCCTGGACAAGGCCCTCCACTTTCATTTTCTATCTGGAATGATGCTAGAGAACTACCTACCTTAGAGGTCTGTCCAACACTCCATAGTACTCAATGGTAATTTTCTCCCCCGATCTATTTTGGGTTTTTGTCTATCCCAACTTTTAACCTCAAACAACCACCCTTTAAAAACTTGTCAGCTACATCAAAATGATAAACACGAATAAACACCTTTTAAAAAGGATTATGCACCAAAGACCATTTAATATGTGAAAATAATCTTTGTAAATGTTAGTGTAAAGGTTCAAAAAGACATTACTGCATAAAGTATAAAACTTAATTTCTTTCAAGCAAACTAGATAAAGAATGAAGAGAAGCAGGCTCTGAGATCAGTCCCGTGGCTAATAAGTCACACGACCCTGACCAGGTTGACACCACTTTGTAGAAAGCCCCACCAGTTACAGCTCAAGGTTCATCACGCACTGCTCTAGTAACAGTGGACCTGTGCCCATCTGCAGAAATAGGGTCTCTAAAATTCTCACCTTTCTTCTCCCCTGAAATAGTCTGGCATCAGCAGCATCACAAAACTTACTTACTAAGTCCAGCACTTCATATGTGCCAGGCCCTGTTCTGAGCATGTTAGATGTAATAACTACTTTAATTCTGCTACAGTTTTCTCAGATATGGTGTATATCACACCTGTCCAAGAAATCCAAGCTACAGTGAAGTGGAGGAACTTGCCTAACATCATAGAGGCCACAGGACAGTGAGGGTTCAATTATCCAGGGAGTCTGGTTGCAAGGAGTCTGCTAGTGCTTTGAAGCACTAGTAACAAAGCCACTCAGAAGTCAATAAATCCCAGAGTGGGCTTTAACTACAGACATGTAGAAAGAAATGTACTTCTTCTTTGTGCCCAAATACAGCTCATAGATAATGCACTGTGGAGGGAAAGAACCATGAGTGGAGTGTTCACAGTTCCTTGTAGGAGATCAAGCTACAGTTCGTTAGACAAAGTTATAAAATAGCAACTTAAGATCAAGCTACAAAAGGTATATTTTGTTTCTTGAACACTTTATTAAAATAATCCAAGTGTTGTGATGTTTTTATTATTATACCTCCTTAGTCCTCAAGGAGTGATCTGATGGATAATGTTCCCAAGGAATAATTATTATATAAAACCAGACTACTACTAAATACTGGTTAACTAGACTTTCTCCATCTTTGTAACCGTGCATATGAAAATCCGGATATACATATAAACAAGCAAACCCAAACCTACAACACTGTACTTTGAGTATCAAAATCTCAAGTTAGACACACTGTATCATGTGAACAGGTGTGTGCTAGACACTGCCTACATAAATGGCCAGGCGGTCTTTACTCCCTCCTTTGGGGCCACTTCACACCTGACTGACCACCTGCAATTCCCTGCATGCCAATCTTCCTTCCTCTGCCAGTTTACCATCACAGCTGCTAATAAAGCACAATTCTGCCATCCCTTCACCCCTTCTAAAAGCACAATGGAGCCAAGAGGCTCAGTACAGTAGAGAATCATACCTACATATATGCACACACATAAATCCCAAAATAAAATGCTAATGGCAACAACCTGTTAACCTTCATTGCATCACTAGCAGTCCCGCATCTGTCACCCATCTTGCAGTAACTCTTCTCACCATCCTGGAAAGACCCGAGAAGCAGACGTGGACTTGGAACAAACATTTAACATTTACCTGTCTACTTAGTAGTCTGGTCTACTCCCACAACTGCTGGTAGTAGAAATGTTTGCCTCACTTTGCTCTGCCATCATACTCTGGATTGATAAAGGCAGTGACTAGGGTCCAGTCGGATAGCATCAGAATGATGAGACAACAGAGGAAGAACTCCCATACAGCTCAGTTCCTTCTTTAATTAAGGGTGGCCCCAACACCAGTCTTCTTTCCAGTAAAAACCAAACTACAGACTGATGACTAAATTGTTATGCAATTTTTAGGCTACTTGACTTAATCTGCGCTCATACAAATACAAGATCTTTACATCTTTAGAAATAATAAAACAAATCCCAAGCAACCTAACCTGATAGAGGTGGAATGTGATTTTCTTTCCCACAATTTTATGACACAACAAAGTTTTACCAACACTTTTGCTATTATCCATACTAATCCACCTAACACACTCCTAGTTCTGGAACACCAGACAACATCCATAAAATAAAATTCCTAGTTAAAAGGAGCAGTGGAAAAGGAGAAAGTGGATTTGTAAAACAGAAACACCACCAGGAAGGTAACCAGCTCCTGTGGGCTGAACTTTTTTTTAAAGGTGTATTTATTTGTTTTTTTTATTTGAGAGAGAGCATGAGAGGGGAGAAGGTCAAAGGGAGAAGCAGATTCCCCGCGGGGAGCTGGGAGGCTGATGCAGGACTTGATCCAGGGGTTCCAGGATCACGACCTGAGCCTAACGTACTACCTGAAGTGAAATTCTACCCTATAGTGGATTTTATATTTTGTGTGCTGAAGGTGGATGTGGATTTATGTCTGTATTTTTATGGCAGATGGCAAAGCTGTAACTAATCAATAATCAATCTCTCCTGGAAAAAATACTCTAGGGAAAGCATGGTAGTAATTACAGAAATCTGTAAACTGCAAAAGATGGTCAAAGAAAAAACTTTAAATATTCAAAAATTATAAAGGATGCTTTGTGGTATATACATTTGCAATATAAAAATAAAGATTCAAATAAAACCAAATGATAAAGCCAAACCCCATATCTATGTTAGACTTTCCTAACTACTCTTTTACACCAACTTTATGAAAATTTATACAATCTAACTCAACATCTCACTTTATATCCCATTAGAAATAGAAACAGAGAATTAATATTTAGAATGTAAAGCAAAAGGAAAAAAAACCCAACTAGTTTAAGCAAGAACCTGCAGTCTAAAATGCTAATGAACTAAAGTGAACTGTCTTGAAATGGAAAAAAAAAGTCCCTTTTCTTATAGCAGCAAATTATTTCACCAGATTCTGTATTTTACTAACGAAACACCAACATAAAAACTACATGTAGCCTGCATCTTTGTGACGTCATGATCAAAAAGTATTAACCTATATAGATAGCCCGGGTCCTGGGATCAAGCCCCCACCCACCCCCCCAGCATCACATACAGCTCCCTGGTCAGTAGGAAGCCTGCTTCTCCCCCTCTCTCACTCCCCCTGCTTGTGTTCCCCTCTCTCACCATGTCTTCCTCTGTCAAATAAATAAAATCTTTAAAAAACAATGTACATCTACTCATATAGCAGAGATGTGTGATCTCTTCCATATCTGATGACAATACACACCCTGATTATAAAGCCTCTCTTCAATCAGCAATAGGATCTAAATCCTACAAATAATAAATATACTTCAAACAAGACACCTTTAAAAACAGTTTGGTCAAGGTGCCTGGGTGGCTCAGTCATTAAGCTGAGCCTTAGGCTCAGGTCGTGATCCTGGAACCCCTGGATCAAGTCCTGCATCAGCCTCCCAGCTCCCCGCGGGGAATCTGCTTCTCCCTTTGACCTTCTCCCCTCTCATGCTCTCTCTCAAATAAAAAAACAAATAAATACACCTTTAAAAAAAAGTTCAGCCCACAGGAGCAGTTATTAAGCATGACTACTGCATGCTATCTGAGATAAATGCAACCTTGTCAGAAAAAAGGAATACACTTAAGGAATTCCCTTACTTGGGTAAAAATATTTTACGTAAAGATACTTAATGACAAAAAACTTGAATAAAATTTGTGTATATATATATATATATATATATGCGCAGTTTTTTTCATCACGCAAGGAAAAAAGCATAAGAAAACTGAAAAGGAAATATGCAAAACCAAATCTAAGTGGTAAGATTACAGAAGATAATTTTTAAAAATTTTCCAGTACCTCTTGCACTTTATAAGCTTTTTTAACTGAAAAAAGTTGACATTCACTCATCATATAAACAAACAACAAACAAGTGTTTATGAAACTAACATGGGTTCTGAGCTGCTTCCACAAATCATTAGTGAAGTTAATTATCTGCTAGTAACTAGGGAAAAATGTACAAAATCAAGCTAGATTTTCACTTCTTACTCTCCCATATTTATGTAACTGAAAATAAAGAAACGTTTACCCTTCTTTAAAAAGTTTCTATGTCCAACTTGCCATTCCAGAATGCTAGTAACAATCTGATTTTTAAAAATCATCAATTTAGACTGCTTTACAAAATGCCATTTCGAAGAAGTTATGATCAACTCAGTAATTCCAAAGTGCAGCCAGCTAATACACTGTGGGAGAAGTTTTGATGCATTTTAGTGAACCGCACCAAGAGAATTGCCTTTTGTGCAAAGAGCTTATTTTACACGCATCTTTCCATTACCTCTTAAGAGCATGATACCTAAATGAAGCTTTTTGCAAAAGGTACTTTGCTTAGCCTGGACATGAATTTATTTGTAGCTGTCAAAATCGATCTCAAACTGCATTATATTCAAGGCACAGAACGTCAACCCTTCACTGGGCCTCCTTCTCTTTCTTTCACAGGACGGCCTTAATATCTCCTAGCTTACATTTCCGGGCTCATGAGTCACTGAGTAATGAGCTCTAAGTTTACCTTAGAATGCCACTCAAATAGCTCCTCTACAATATTCAAGGGTCTGGCCCCCAGTACCTCTGTAGCCTACCCTTAACTCCCCAACATGGCCAGAGACAACTGAATTATCCACTATTTCTAGACTATGCCTTTTAATCTTTTTCCTCTAGTTTGCTGTCTCTCCTCATACCGTCTCTTCCCCATCCGTTCTCTCCCAAACCCCACCGAGCCTTCAGGACCCAGCTTGGCACCGCCTCGCCCAGGAAGCCTTCCAGATCTCTGCTAGGCGGAAGTGATCGATCGGTACGGTCATCCCCGGGTGTCTTTCTAGCACTTTGTAGTTCTTTCACAGGACTTATCACCTCTTTCCTGGTATCGAGGTTATTTGCGTACTGGTCTTATCTCCCACACCAGAGCGTAAGCTCCTCGGGGGAGGGGACCTTGGGCCCCGGGTCCCCTTCGAATCCCTCTGGCGCGGACCGACCACAGTGCCCGCACGCAGTGCAGCGCTCGGCTTGGTTCAACCGAACTCCGGAACGCTCCGGCCGCACAATTCCTAACCAGAAGTCAGTTAGGCATTTTCCTCAAATGAAGATCACAAAAGATGCTGCCTGCCTCCCCACAGCAGGAAGTTTACCAGGAGCCAGGAGTGAGGCGGCCAGAGCCGTGTGCGATGGGAGTGACAGCTGGCCCGAACCGCACCTCCCTGCTCACCCGACTCCGGGCGCGGACGCCCCAAATCGCCAGCCCTGCCAGAGAACCGCGAGGGGTGGCAGGGGAGCACCGGGCGCCCAGAGCCCCGGCCACAGGCCGCTGGGCGCCGCGCCGGCGGGGACTAGGAGAGAAGGCTCCGCAAGGGGCCCGGCCCGGGCCGAGCCGAGCCGAGCCGAGCAGGGAGGGCGGGCCACACGGGCCCGCCGCCTCCGCCACCGGAGAAAATGGAGGCAGCCCGGGGGCCGGTGACGGGCCGGGGCAGGCGGAAGCCGGGCGGGCGTCTGCGCCGCGAGCAGGGCCGGGCTGGGGGTCACTCACCGGGCTGGGCCGGGCGGCTCCCTCTCCGCCTCCGCGTCGTCGCCGTCCCCGTCCTCGGCCGCCGCCGCCTCGGGCTGCTCGCTGGGTCCCCGCGGCGCGGCTCGGGCGCTCGGCCCCTCCGTTGTCTTCCGCCTGTTCCTGCTCCCGGCTCCCGGCTCCCGCGGCGGCGGCGGTGGCTGCGCGGGCGGACGGTGGCCCAGGGGCTCCCGCGGCGGCCGCTGCACTGCTGCGCTCACTCGCTTGGGCTGCGGCTGCGGCTGCTGCTGCGGGACCAGGCGCCGCCTTCGCCTCCGCCGGCTGCTGGAGAATCAGTCTCCCAGGCCTCGCCGCTCCCCGCTCCCGGCCCGAGCCCGGCTTTGACGTACGCACTGCGCAGCCGCGGAGGGCGCGACGTCGGGCGGTGCCGCAACGCCCCCTGCGGCCTCGGGCGCGCCCCAGCGGCCGGGCGGACTCGCGACAGCGGAGTCCGCGCCTAGGCGGAAGCGGGAGGGGACGCAGAGAAAAAGCAGCAGCCAGAGCACTCGGGAAGGTATGTGTGTGTGTGTGGGGGGGGGGGGGGGGTGTTCTTTCACCTGCCGCTTCAGTGTTGGTGCTCAGCCTTTCTCAGCACTCTTCCTGGAGGAATCCTATGTCCGCCTTCCACGACCACTTCCTCAACCGTTAACAAAGCTTTATTTTTTCTAAATGCCAGGGGCCCACTTTGTGGAGACAGAGTCTTTCATACTTGCGAGGGACAGATAACTCTCAGGTAGTATCCTCTGGGCCAGAGTGCAGAAAGTGATGGAATGATCCAGATTAATAGGACTCAACAGTCTGGATTTAAACTCCAGCTCCACGATATGGTCTCCAATGGATTATTTCATGTCCTTGTGCCGGGGTTTCTTTACACACACACACACACACACACACACACACACACACACACACCATATAGCAATACAGGACGATAGGCTTATGAGGATGAACTAGATAATGCATCGCACAGCTCTGGCAGCAGAGTCCGCTACGTAGAAATGCCATGCATACATATTTTTGTTTCCCTCTGTTGCTTTGGTTTAATTTGTGATTGAACCGGGTATTTTCGAGCATCTACTGTGTGCCACTATTCTAGGCGGCAGGACAGTGAACAAAGCAGTCCCCGCTCCTGAGACGTGCCAATAAATAAACCAACACATATAGGACATTGGGTGGTTTCTGGTGCTATGGAGACAAACAACACAGACTAAGGAGGGAAGAGAAGGGAAGCCACTGTTATTTACAGCGCTCCTCCAGGGAGCAGCTACGGGAAGAAAGCAGGTTGTGAGCTTCCTTTATGGAAAGGCAGAGGGAACAGCAAGGATGAAGGCCCTGAGATGGGACACCAGGAAGCCCAACGAGGCAAGCGCACTGAGGGAGGGGAGAGGGGAAAATAGGAGGAGAGAAGGGGGAACCAAACAGAACAAAGTGAGGAACTTTGGTTTTCACTCTGCATGAGATGGGAAGCTATTTGGACGGTTTCAAGCAGAGAAAGTCCCTGGCCTGAGCCTTCAAAAGGCTATAAAGCCCAGCCTGAAGGGCCGGTGGGTTTCAGCCAAGAGACTGGTTAGAAGGTCTTTGAAATAATCCCATCAAGAGAAGACAGGCTCAGCCCTGGGTGGTAACAGTGGAAGAGGAAAGAAGTGGTCAAGTTTTAGACACATTGAAAAGGTAGAGCTTACAGATTCTTGCTGATTTCCAAACTTTTTTGGTTTTTGGCTTTTCAAGCAATTGGAAGATACAGTTGGTGAAATGAAGATTTAAACAAGCAGACAGGAAGGGAGGAACTCAATACATCTGGGGCCATATTAAGTTTGAGCTGCCTGTTAGACACCTAACTAGGAAACTGGATATAGAAATCTGGGGTGTGGAGGAGAGGTGCAGGCTGGAGATAGAACTTTGGGAGCCCACAGAACAGGTAAAATCTCAGGACTCAGTGAGGTCATTTAGGGAGTATTAGTGAAGTGCAGGGGCTGGGGATGAACCTGAGACCCTCCGATATTGAGAGGTCAGACAGGAAGATAACAAGGACGCAGCAAAACATTCTGAGAAAAGGAGCCAGGGTGGCAGTGAGAAGAAAACATCACATGCTGGAAGACCAGGGATGGAGGATGGATTTGTGCCACCAAATGCAGCCAGTAGTTCAAGTAAGGCTAGTGTTGGTAATTGGACATTGGTGTCGGTTACCATATAGGTAACTAGTGGCCTTAAGTGCCATTGAAATAGAGGAGGGTAGGAAAGCCTGCTTGGCATGGTCTCTAGAAAGAATGAGACCTAGAAAGAATGGAGCTCTAGAAAGAGACCATGACCACTTTTTCATGAAGTTTTGCTCTAAAGGGAAGCAGAATCAGGGTGACTGTTGGAGGGGAATGTAGGCTCAAAGCAGATTTTTGTTTTGTTTTGTTTCATTTTGTTTTGTTTTTAGAATGGAAGTGCCAATGGGAATGATTTAGTAGCGAGGAAAAATTCGATAATGAAGGTATGTGGGGCGGAGGGACATTTTCTGGAAAGCCATCCTTGAGTGAGCAAGAAGAGAGGGCAAGGGTACTAGGGTACCTCAGGTACCAGCAAGGCCGATGTTCACAGACAGTAACAGAGGGCAGGTGAGGTGTGGGCATAGAGACAGGGAGCTGGATGGATGAGGTACCAGAATGTGGGGACTTGTCCTTCTGAGAGCTTCTATTTTCTTACGGAAACAGGAAGCAAGGTCATCAGTTTGGAGTGTGGAGAGGGAAGAGGTGTCAGAAACTTGAGGGAAGAGGAGAAGGTGTAAAGAAGGATCAGTCAGCAGGGTGGTTCTGTGTTTTCACTGGCCACATTTGGCTGAGCAGGTGCAGGCAAAGGAAGGTGGGGAGTAGGATTCCACCGGGGTTATTTTTGTGGAGAGAGAAAGGGAAATGAAGGAGAGTTATGTATATGCAAGGAAGTACTATTGTACAATGACCAGCTGTTGAATCCAAGACAGATGGGGGGGGGGTGAGCCAATTGGGCTGACAGGGGGTGAGGGCAGTGGTAGAGGAGAGTCCCTGTAAACCTGCTGGAATCCATGGAATGATGGGCAGAAATTGTTGGAATCAGCACAGGAAGGGGGGTGAGCTGGAAAGAAAGAGGTCCTGGTGGTGGGAGAGGCAAGGTTGCTTGCAGTGAGATTATGTGAGGCACAGTTCTCAGTAAATGCAAGGCCTGGGGCAGCTTCTCAGACCACGATGTCCACGGGCATTCTGGGAAGATCTTGTCGAAATGCGGTTACTGGTGGGCGCCTGGGTGGCTCAGTGGGTTAAGCCGCTGCCTTCGGCTCAGGTCATGATCTCAGGGTCCTGGGATTGAGTCCCACATCGGGCTCTCTGCTCAGCAGGGAGCCTGCTTCCCTCTCTCTCTCTCTGCCTGCCTCTCCGTCTACTCATGATTTCTCTCGTCAAATAAATAAATAAATAAATAAAAATCTACCGGGACGCCTGGGTGGCTCAGTTGGTTAAGCAGTTGCCTTCAGCTTAGGTCATGATCCCAGCATCCTGGGATCGAGTCCCACATCGGGCTCCTTGCTCCGCAGGGAGCCTGCTTCTCCCTCTGACTCTGCCTTCCACTCTGTCTGCCTGTGCTCGCTCTCGCTCGCTCTCTCTTTGACAAATAAATAAATAAAATCTTAAAAAAAAAAAAAAAAGAAATGCAGTTACTGATGGCATTGGCCTGCAGGGGGGTGGGGGGGTGGTCCATTATCCCACATTTCCAACAAGTTAGGGTGGGATGGGGAGGATGCTGATTAGTCTTACTCTTATTAATAACCTTGATGCCAAACCTCTGTTAATCTAGTATACACACACACACACATACACACACACACACAGAAAACTAGACTAACCTTGTTAGTGAACAGGTACAAGAAATGGCAGCACGCTAAAAGTAAAGTCCACCCTAACCAAGGACAGTTTATGCCAAGCATATTAGAAGCTCATTAGAAGAACTATAGCTGTTGAGGGGCTGTCTCTGCTCAGAGAGACATAAGCTGACAAGAAATCCAGAGCAAGCCCTGGGCTTGGGGAGTGGCTGATTCCTGGAGCTGTCTCTTTGCTTTTCTCTGGAAATGGTGAAAGGGAAGTGCCCGGCAGTCTCAAGTGTGAGGACTACCAAGTTTTATCTAAGTTTGAAACTTTGTTTAATAAGGACTTTACCACACAGCGATATGTGTGTGTGTGTCTCTGTGTGTGTGTGTGTGTGTGTGTGTGTGTGTGTATGTGTGTTTAAAGCCAAGAGTTCCTTTTAATTGTAGGCCCAAAGGGAAAAGGAAACCTTTAGTGTACTCACATTCCACAAAAACAACTGAGGAATCAATTTCCCCCAAAAATAAAAGAATGCATGGGGTTGATAATCCCCTTTGCAGGGGTTTGATTCCTTTGTTTTAAGGGTCAGATCAGGATTCCAGATTAATCTCTTAACTGGGATAAAGCCACTGCAACGGCAAGATAGCAGAAATTTCTGGAGCCAGGGTTTGTAACAAATTCTGAAGCCCAGTGGAAGGCGTCATAACATTTGACTGCTTGAATTTATGCTGGGAGACACCCTCTGCGTCCTTCTATGGAGGCTTCTGGAAAGCCCTTTCTACTAATGTATTTATTTGTAGGCACAACGTCTTTCTGAGAAATTCCTCTACCCCTTCATCTTGAAACCCCCTTCACAGAGGGCCTCCCCCACCCCCACCTTCTAGTGCAGCTAGATCTGCAGATCTCAGGGTCCTAAGGCCGGGTCCTCATGTTCAAGGAAAACCAATCAGTGATGGTCCTGTGTAAATGTCTTGTCACTTTCATTTCCTTTTCTCTCCTCCACTGAAGTTGGATCATCAGAGGAAGGCACCTCCCTCCCTTCATCACACCATCTGTGAAAGGACTTTGAAGCCTGGCTCACAGCTTCCTCCCCACCCCACCCAGTGCCTGACTTCTCCCGGGCAACATTAGTGCCACTCATCTAATATGTTGGACCATAGTTCCCTCATATCATCCTCCCTGGTGACCTTCACTTCCTTTGCACTTCAGCAACCACTTAATTGGCCCTACCCTGGTCTCTGCAGTGGCCAGACTTTACCTTTGAAGCTTGACATCTGTGACTTTCCTGGGTAACTACTTCTCCCATCCTCCTACCCTCTCCACTCCCTCAGACCCACCAAACCTGCTCTAAATCTCATTGAAACCTTATTTATTCAACAAATACTTTTTGAAAACACATAATTACTGGACATAAGCAGTGGTAATGAGACGTTGGACAATGCAGAGTCCCTGCTCTCAATGATCTTGGAGTCTGGGAGAGACACACAAGTAAACAGGCAGTTACAGAAGGCTGAGACATGGGGCATGAGTAAGAGCCCATTGAAGATGGAGAGAAATGTTTGGGAAAATCATGCAAACACCATAAAAACAGGAAAGCATGGTAAATTTAGGGAAGTGCATGGGAATAGCTCAGATATAGAGCTTAGTTTTAAAAGAGAAATTTGTTTTAAAGATTTTTATTTATTCAACACAGAGAGAGATCACAAGTAAGCGAGAGGCAGGCAGAGAGAGAGGAGCAAGCAGGCTCCCCACTGAGCAGAGAACCCAACGCAGGGCTTGATCCCAGGACACTGAGACTATGACCTGAGCCAAAGGCAGAGGCTTAACCCACTGAGAAACCCAGGCGCCCCAGAAATTTTTTATTGCTATTTTCTCCTCCACTTTATTGAGAAATTATTGACACATAACATATGTAAGTTTAAGGTGCACAATGTTATGATTAGACACATGTGTATTGCAAAATGGCTACCACAAATCAGTTAATGAACATCTTTTACCTCGAATAATGATTTGGGTGTGTGGCGACAACATTTAAGACCTAGTCTCTTAAAAACTTTCAAGTATATATATATAATACAGTATTGTTAATTATGGTCACCATGCTGCACATTAGACCCCCAGATCTTGTCTATCTTGTAGGTGGGAGTTTGTATCCTTTGACCATCTCTCCATTTCCCCCATCCAAAACCCCTGGCAACCATCATTCTACTCTCCATTTCAAAGGGCTCAGCCGTTCAAGATTCTGCATTTAAGTGAGAACATACAGTATTTGCCTTTCTCTGCCTATTTAATTTAGTGGAGGACCCTTGAGGTCCACCCCTGTCATTAGATGTGGCAGGATTTGAGGAGGGGAGTTGGCACCAGATAAAGTTGGAAAGATAATCAAAGGTCCACAGGACAGCTAAGTAGGCTGGGTTTCAACAGGAAGGCAGTGGGGGTGAGTTGGGAGGAGTGGGCGTTGAGACTTGAAGCCATGGAATGGTGAGCTCAGATCTGTACTTCTCAGAAACAACACTCTGACCCTCTGCACACTGCGGATGGGAAGAAGGCCATATTGGAGGTAGTGGGATCAGTAGGAGGCTGTTTTCATCCTGGCAAGGGAAAAACGGGGCCTCAGCTATGATGGTGGCAGGGACCCTGGAGGGGAATGAATCAGTTAGAAAAAAAAATAGTTTTTAGAAGGTGGTACTTGGTGACTTGATGGATATAGATGAGGAGACCATAGGATGAAAAGCAGGCTTTTGACATGAGCGCCTGGTTAGACAGTAGGGCTGTTTGCTCAGATGGACACCATCTAGGAGCCATCAGAGGACAGGAGGAAAACGACAAGCACATTTCCAGAGAGAGGCTCGGCGACAGTCCAGAGCTACTGGGGGATCAAGTGATACAAGGCATCAGTTGGATGTGGCAATGGGAGGGGCTCTTGTTGACCCTGGAGAGAGGTCTACCAGTGGAGGGATGGGTGAAGAGACCTGCAGATGGCAGTGGGTTTAAGGTGTGAATAGGAGATAAAGTATGGGAGTAATAAGCACAGGTAGCACTTCTAATACAGGAAGGTGGAGAAGAAGGGCTGGTCAAGTGAGGGCCCCAGGGGAGCAGAGATGAGCATGTTTAAATGCTGATGGGAAGGAACCACTAAAGAAGAAGCTAAAGGTGCAAGAAGGAGAAATTATCAGATACCTTGAGGTCCTTCCATTGGGAAGAGGCTTTATGGGCAAACAGAAGGGAGGCTTCTTCTTTGCCATAGAGAAAAAAGAGGAGAGAGGTCTGAGTGAAATAAGGGGGAATTTTGGGAACTGAGCTATGCAGGATGTGTTTTGTTAAGGAAAAAGAGTGGTTTTGCCCTAAAGGAAAACGGCTGGTTTGTTTGAATGAGAAACAAGAAAGCATAGGATATAACTGGAATGGATATTGAAAGGTTTTTTTTAATTAACATATAATGTATATTTTCCACAGGGGCGGATATTGAAAGTTATAGAAGGTTCTAGAAAAGATAATTTTATCTGTTATGGTTAAAGCTGGCTGGCTGGATTTATTTGTAAGATTTTCAAAAAGAGCTTTGGTATCCAGTAGGGTTGATGGGAAACTAGAATTTGGTTTCCTCTGTTAAAATGAGAAAATTATTGGTCTGCCCTTCATTAGAAGTTTGTGGTAGATCAAACAATGGCCCCCTAGTAATGGCCACAACCCAATCCCTGGAATCCATGAATATGCTATTTTACATGGCAAAAGGAATTTTACAGATTGAATTGAGGACCTTGAGATGGGGGAGATTATCCTGGATCACCCCCTGGGCTCAGTGTAATCACAAGTGTCCTTATAAGAGAGAGGCAGGAGAGTCAGAATGAAGAAAAGGCCATATAACAATGGAAGCAGAAGGACATTGAAAGATAAAGTGCTGCTAACTTTGAAGATGGAGGAAGTGGCCTCGAGCCAGGAGTGAAAAGGACTGCTGGAGGGTGGAAAAGGCAAGGAAATAAATTGTCTCCTGAAGTCTTCAAGAACTCTCTTTGCTGACATCTTAACTTTGAGACTGATTGTGGACTTCTGACATCTAGAACTATAACATAATATATTTAGGTTGTTTTAAGCTCTTTAATTTGCAGTAATTTGTTGGAGCAGCAATAGGAAATGAATACGAGTTTGTTAGATGATTATTTACCTTCTGCCTAGTTTGCCTAGATAACAAAGATTGTGTGCTTTACCAGAACCTTCTATGGTTTATGCTGACTTTCTGATGACCTTGATTATGTAAAAAAGAGCAAAATTCTCTCTCTTGAGAAGGAGCTACGACTCTTTACAATCATGTTACCCTTTCTGTTTATTTTTTAAATCCTTTATTGTCATTTTAAATAAGTAGCCAAGTACTATTTCTCAGGAATGTGAGATCCTGCCTCATTCAGTTATTCAAATATCCTGACAACTTTTGATGTTTTGCCTGCCCCCAAATTGATCCTTAGTGATAGCTTTTGCACCTACCACTGTCTTTGAGATTTCCCAAAGGAAAAACCATACATGATTTGTTCTTTCATTTTGTAAGAAGAGAAATGCTAGGAAATATTTGGGTTTATCTAACAGTTGCTATTGATGAGTCGTGTAGGAAGAGAAGCGACCTAGCCTGTCCCAGGTTAATAGGTAATAGGTAGTTGCATTCAGATTTCCAGAACTGTGCATTGTGTGGGAAATTGCCAGAGCTTTGCCGATGCCCTCACTGGCCCTGACGTTTCTTGGCACTGCTGTAGCTGAGAGTAGCCAACCATAGTAGATGTTGTCAGTCAGAAAGTCAGCAGGGTCTCCAAATGGTAACTCACTTACAACTTTCTTCATTTGAATCTAACATCTTCTGGGGGGTGCGGGGGAGGCAGTTTTTCCACTGGGTGTCCTATCACCTAACTGTGGAATTATATTCATATGTACATATTTAGAACTTATTCCGGGAACGCCTGGGTGGCTCAGTTGGTTAAGCATCTACCTTTACAAGTTAGGTATAATATCTGCTCCTCTTTGAAAATAGAGTTAGTCATGGTGTTAATATTTTGTCTACAAGGCTTTCTGAATCAAGTTTATTTTTTAATATGATTAATAACCTTGTAAATGAACAAATGTCCTTGTCAGTTGTCCTGCTTCTGTTATGAACACCCAAGAGATCTTACTTACACTTTAGAAAATTGTCAATGGGGCACCTGGGTGGCTCAGTCGGTTAAGCCTCTGCCTTCCGCTCAGGTCATGATCTCAGGGTCCTGGGATCAAGCCCCGAACTGGGCTCCCTGCTCAGTGGGGAACCTACTTCTCCCTCTGCCTCTGTTGTGCCCCTGCTTGTGCTCTCTCTCTTTCTCAACAAGATAAAATATTTTTTAAGAAGATTTTTTTTAATGTATTTTATTATTTGACAGAGAGAGAGACAGCGAGAGAGGGAACATAAGCAGGGGGAGTGGGAGAGGGAGAAGCCAGCTTCCGGCCAGCAGGGAGCTTGATGTGGGGCTTGTTCCCAGGACCCTGGGATCATGACCTGAGCTGAAGGTAGACGTTTAATGACTGAGCCACCCAGGCACCCCTCAAATAAATAAAATCTTAATTTTTTTAAAAACAGAACTTTGTCAGTAATAGGTTAACCACAGCCATTTTATTTTGTCATGTGCTGATAGTTTTTTTGTTTTCCTCTGATGCTTCCCCGAAAGCCCGAGCAGTCAGCCGCAGACTAGAGCTATTGTCACTGAAGCACGCTCAATTGCCTTGCAGCTGGCCTTTCCCCCAGAATCCGAAGAAGCTCTGTGAGCTGAAGCCCCATAACTTGGCATTAACCTCAAAGGACCCAGCACCGCAGCAGACCATGCATGGGCTAGAATTCTCCCTGAACCAGCTGCTGCTGGGTCACTAGGGAAGTCTGACAAAATGCTTGGGTCACACGTGCTTTTGAAGACTTTGGACAACGCCACCAAGAGCATGGCCATCTTAGCGTCAAGCAGCTCAGTGGTATTGCTGGGTTTTTCTTCTGGGGACCTCTGGAATCCACTGGACTGGTTAATTCTCAAGGTTCAACTCCTGGCTCCTTACTCTGATGCAACTTCTATAGCATTATTTCTCTATTTGGGGCATCCCTCTTTTAAGATGCCAATCCTTAGAACCTTAAAACCACCGACCTTTGCCCCACTTCTTAAGAGATGGCTCAACAATTTTGCAGGAACGATATCAGCAAGAATCCTGGATGGACTATTTCCTAAAAGGCCTTGCTTTATCCCACTCAGGAAGTATAATGACTACCTCTGAGTTATTCAGTAACAATATTCTTCTTGAACAAAATGTGGTTCTGACAATGTGACAATGTTGAACTTCATCTGAGCCCTGTGCAGCCTCAATCATGAAACCTCCCCTCCCCTACTTTGTGGCGGAAATGGAAATGGAAAACCAGCTAACCACAAAGGACCACACTGCCCTGAGTGTTTCCAAGAGAGCTCTCATCTCCATCCTTTCTTGTGACTCCCATAAGACTCCAAGATCGCCCCCTTGTTTACCCGCCTCTGTAAAATTCCAAGCCTCCTTCCTTCCTTTCCTTTGAGTTGTTCTTCACTAACGTGCTTTTTACCAAAATAGCCAGAATAAAGAATAAAGAAGGATTTTATTTATTTATTGAGACAGAAAGATAGAGAGAGAGAAAGAGAGAGAGAGATCGAGCATGAGCTCGAAGCAGATGCAGAGAGATAGGGAGAAGCAGACTCCCTGCTGAGCCAGGAGCCTGATGTGGGGCTCGATCCCAGGATGCTGGGATCATGATCTGAGCCAAAGGCAGACGCTTAACCAACTGGGCCACCCAGGCACCCCAAAGCTCTCTTCTTAATTTTCAGGTGAAGTTTGCCTGTCGCAGCTCCAGGGAGAACCCCCCCACTTTGGTGGTGGCCAGTGCATCACCCCTGATTGTCCTCCTGAGGCAAAACCATATGCGCCCTGAGGCTCTGTTCAGCCCCCCATGACTTAACCCTGTGGGCATCCACCTTTCAACAGCTCAAGACATGAGTGAACTGAGAGAAGGACGTGTGGCCCCAGATACCTTGGGTCCTGGTGGAGTTGTGGAAGGGGGACAGGAAGAAATCAGTCTGACATCTTCCTGAGCTCAGCTAGGCATAGACACACTCCCCAAACAGGAAATGCTATTGTGACATCTGAGGTCCCAGCCCAGACAGGTGCCGGGCAGAGCACAGGTGTCACTCAGGTCTGAGGAGCTGTCCGAGTGGCCACTATGAAGATCAAGGGTGATCCTGAAAGTTAGAAATGCCAGGGCAGATCTATAAGCTGGGGTGGGGGGCAGAGGGGAGGCCCCAAAGAGAGAAAGTCCAGGGGATAAGACCAGCCAAAAAATAAAAATAAAAAAAAGAACAAATAAAATGTAAGCCTTTAGCCAACCCTGACCCCTTTTATTCCTCTTCTTGTTGGGGGAGTGTGGGGGTAGGCAGGGAAGGCCACACTTCCCTGCGTAGAATGTGCAGAGTCAGGGGTGTCTGAAGGCAGCATGTGACAGGAGCCGCTGCCTCTGCAACTTTATAGCAACCAGAAAGTGGCCTTCCTAACTGCAGCAGGGACATGTCGCTGAGAAGGGTGAGACATCCAGATGATGCCACCATTGTGCAGTTATCTCTCTTGTAGCCTGAAGGCTCTAGACATTTGTGGTAGGTTTTCCTTTGACGTGCCAGAATCTGATTCCCCTGAGAGAAGCAAGCATGTCTGGAGTGAGGTCCCCAGGGCCAGTGATAACCAGGGGGTCCCCGGGAATTCTCAGGGTCCTTGCACATTCTCTGTGCTGTCCTCCAGTGGAGCGTGGTCTGGGACTGGGGAGACATTTCACAGTGCTGGAAATTGGAACTTCCTGTGCAAAGTGTGTGTTCTGGGTCATATAAAGACTGGCAAAGTCAGAAAACTTATCAGAGGCAAAGAATAGGTCATGTCTGACGTGTAGGCAGTGGTCATATTAAAAATATTTAACGACTAGAACTACACAAGCACCTACTGAGCAGGATGGATTCTGGCTGAAAATCAGCTCCATGTATAATAGCAATGTAGGACTTATTTTTAGGCTCACTTTTTAAAAACAAAAACAAGGGACAGAAAAATGGATTGGGCGCATATTAAGCTTTGAATTATGCCTCCAGAATTGAGGTGCCAACTGAGGCCCAGTGGATTAGAACCTGACCTTGGTGAGTAGCGACTATAATGGCTGGAAGCGGTACTGGTCCAGGAGATCACACTTGTCGTCTTGATGATGACATCCATAACACCAGCAATTCAAGAGACCAAGACCATCACAGAGTCCAGTTTTTCAGGGGGTCCTGATATCTGAGATGGATAAAGAAGGCTTCCGGGTCTTTCTGGACCTTACCTTGACTTTGAAGCATGTTCTGCCAGAAGACCTGACATCTGGATCCTTCTGTGTTGGCATCCTGGCAGCAATCCATACCTGTGCTCTGGCTTTTTTTCAGGGAACATGCTGGAGAGGTCTCCATGGTAGAACAAGTCTCCCCTATTCTCTGCACCCTGGAAGTCCCTACAGAATGATGCAGGACTTGGTCCAGGGGCTGCTGACTAACAGCAAGTCTTTTGCTGGTGTCTGATCATAGCTACAATTTTTTTCATAATAGAGGATCTTCCTCAAGTTAGGGTGCCCTCAGTGGCTCCTATGGTTTGGGATGGTATGACATGGTTTTTGTTGAGTGGTTACCTAGGCTAGTTGTTTGAAAATGCCAATCACTAAAGGTCAAGTGTCTACTCCAAGTGGCCAGAACTGAGTTTGCCGGTCTCTTAGAGTTCTTTCCATCCACAGCGGTTAGACTTCAAGGCCCACCAATGCCTGTTTCCATTGAGTTCGTCTCTCCAAGCCATGAAGCCCCAGGACATGGATTGGCTTCACACAGAACTGCAGTCTATGAAAAACAGGCGTAAGAGCAGAAGTTTCCTAGCAACATGGTGGGCCCGTATACATGGTTGGGAGGCTTCTACATCAGGCAGACACGGGTGGGCTGAGTTAGGATAGCTTTGGATGAGGGCAGGAGAGAGCAAATCCATGGTTTCCTGAGGAATTTTTGCTCACTTTGGGGTCCAAATAATAGTCCTTTCATGTCAAGGGGGTCCATTGACAAGGTGGTAATGGAAAAGTGAGTTTTGGGATACCTACAGTAAACAGAAAATTTTTATTATTCAAATAGGCTTGCTGATTACAGAAACCTGGTCAAGTTAACTTCAAGTATTTTGAATAATATATGGGGGGGGGGGGATGCCAGCCAAGGGTTTGTGGTTAGGTGGGGTTTCCAGCAGGGTTTATGGGTAGCAGTTGAGGAGCTGGTGGGCACACTTTTAGCAGCAGGGAGGCGCCCCAGTAGCTGGGACTCATCTGTGCTGGCTGGCTGTCCATACTGGTATGGGACCAGAGTTCAGAAGGCTCTTTGACACTCTGCAATCTGTCATGACAAAGACGATAGTACCTGCAATCCCATAGGTAGCCAGATCCTCTCTGCCTGGGTTTTAAGGGTGGAGGGTTGGGTCTTAATTCCTAGTGAATGATATTATCCTTGGGGGCCTGGCAGGGGTAGATGCAAAAGAGCATCTCTTAAGCTGAGGAATGTGCCATGCATGGTTCCCATCCCTTGGATGGTTTGCCCATTTGGTGGTGAGGATGTGTGGGTGTGAAATGCACACAGGTGAACGAGCCTGTGTGAGCATAAGTATGAATGTGTGTACCTGTGAGGGAGGTATGGCAAGAGGACTGCCTGTAATACCTACATAGGAAGCCACTGACCCACCTCAGGCAGTGCATGCTGAGCTGGTCAGGAAGGCAGGAAGAGGGAGGGCTCTATTAACCCATTGTCTTCTGCCCAGTTCATTCCTTACAAAAAAAAGCAAACAGACCAGTTTGGGGTGCCAAGTGGGATAAGCCCCAGCCAGTAGGGGCATCCCTGACCTCCCACAGAAGGGTGGTCAGTGACCTCTGCCAGTGTGTGCAGTGGCTTACGTTCTGGAAGAAGTGAAAGGATCCGGGGACCAGGACCATCCAGCCCGACACTCCAGCAGCAGCCTTGGCGGGAGTTCAGCCTTCTCAAGATTCTGCTACAGTGGAAGAGAACCCGGGGAAGCTGCCAGCCACTGTGGCTTAGTCCCACTCCTTCCAGAAAGGATTGTTCAGACCTAGAATGGTGCAGAAGATGGGCTCTTTCCAGTCCAAGCATAGCCTGGATGACAGCACTCCATGACACGTGCCCGGGTTGGTGCAGGTTGGACACAGCGGATGGACTTGGCACTTGGCCTCCACTCGCCAGCAGGGACCCCCAAGAAGGAGCTGCAGTATCTCCAGCTATTTTAGGATCAAGCAGAAGATGCTATTTGTACTGTCACAGTGTCTGAGGAACGGTACATAAGGCATATAAAATGTGCTGGAGATGGTCCAGATCAGATTTATCAAACTGAAGCTTGATTTCTTCGTTGAGGATCCATGTCTGTAGTCACAGTCTCGGTGCAGCTTCTGCCCACCCCAGTGTCTGCGGCCGTATACTTCCAAAGCCGCTGCACCCTCTCTCAGCCACCCCCAGCACCGTGCAAATCCACTTTCAGCCGTTTCTAGAACCAGAGGAGAGATAGGTACTGACTAAGCAGTAAACAAGTTTCAAATTAAGAGATAAAATTTATTTTCAAGAAATATAAAGTATCAACAGTGTAGTATCTTCGTTAAGTGTCTATTGTCTGTGCGTAAGCCTGGGCTGACCTCAAGGGTCCTGTTGGCCAGCCCCATTTTTTGGTGATTTCACCACAAAATACTCCAGAACACAGGCCAGGTTATGGGTAGATGAGATACTGCTAAAAACATAAAATCCCATTGAGTTTGCTGATAATCATTGTGTGCCCCCACCAAAAGTACCAAGCAAATTAACCCTAACACTATGGAATGTTTTCAATTAAAATTACATCAAAACAGCCCAGTTTCCATCTCAGTGTTTCAAATGTAAGTTCCATCACAGACTGTTTTGACAAAAATTATCTCTAAAGAAAAGGCATCTTGATTAAATTAAAGGACAAATGACATCATAGATATTATTTATAAACATGTTGTTACTTGCCAAGCTATCTTATGATCAAAAACTCAGTTCTGCATTTTTGTATGATCTGTATTTTCTGAATTTAATTCTGTCATACAGCTGTATACTTTCTTGAGCAGAATTTGCCACACTTATATAATCGTATAGTTAATCATAAGCAAAATGGAGCATTTTCAAATGAATTCTATTCAGCCATCAAGGTAACACAACAGTGGGCAGTTCTACTCCTAGAGTAATTCATTAATAACTCTCCCCCCAATAATGAACATCCTGAGTCACTACTTACATAAACGTCTTGGTAAGCTTATTTATCTTCTATTTTAATGTCCTTCCCTGATTCTTATAACTGGGACCTGCAAAACCATAAACACTTGACCTCCTGCAGAACTTCTCCAGATCAATACAGATCAAACCTTGATCTTACTGTAAATATTACCCAACTCCA
This sequence comes from Mustela nivalis, assembly GCF_964662115.1. NCBI lineage: Eukaryota > Metazoa > Chordata > Mammalia > Carnivora > Mustelidae > Mustela > Mustela nivalis. The sequence goes on from NC_139030.1 coordinate 76,045,992, forward strand.
TTAAGTAATGAAATCCTTTTACAAAAAACATTTCAAAAACCAATCTAAACATTCAACTATTAAAGTCAAGTATTCATCCAGATATTCATACACTAACAAAATTGATAAAATCCAAATTGAGCAAATCACATATGTGTGTGTTTGTTGGGGGGATGTGCAATAAGTAGGGGAAACAGCTGGATTCTGAGCCAGAGGTCAAAATCAGACATTCTTTCCAGATCTGCTGCCAGGGACCTAACAGTGTTCTTCCATTTCTTTAAAAATCAATAGGGAGCTTTGCATCAAGCAATGGTCTCTATCTTTTCAATTAAAAGGAAAAAAAGAAAAGAAAAAATTGTACGTTTTCAGCTTACAACCTTATAATAATCAAAGTTCATGGTTTCTTGAGTCTTTCAGGTCTGGTTCTCTGAGGCTAAAGTTGATTGGTTCTGGCCATTCTTTGCTCCTTGCAGAATCAGTCCTTAGGCTTCATCATTTGCCTTTCCCAGGCTTGGAACCAGCATCTCCTACATTTCAATCGCCTTTGTAAGGTTCCAATGAGGTGATCAATTAATATTTCATCTTTCATTTTTCCTCTTGCTTAATTCCCTCTGCCCTTTCCCTCCCCCAGTTTTCTGGCTTTGAATTCCAGTCCCACCTGCAAAGCCAGACAGCCAAGTCCTGAAAGGACTCATCCTAAGGTGCATACAGAGTCTGAGGCACGGAGTCAAGCAATTCACAGAGACTCTGAAGATGTTTTTTAATATCTTGAAGTAACAGGGTTAAAATAGCATTTTTTTTTCTTGAGTCTATATTATGCTCGGGTCTTGTGCCAGACGCTTTACCTACATGATTGCTGATCCAGAAAAAGGGAAATACCGTATTTCATCAAATCCAGCACACCCTAGTTGTAAGAACTACCATTACTTCATGTAACATTAAAAAAACCCCACAACCAACTATATTGTAACCTGTCACTGATTGCAAATTGCATCCTAATTTCAGAGGTGTTAACGTGTGGAGGGGGAAAAAGTGCATATTAGAACTGTTGACAGAATTTTACAGAGAAGTTGGGTAATGGGGCCAGAACCCCAGAGCTGATAAGAGGCAGAGCTGAGTTTAGATTGTTCTAGAGTCCACTACCTCTTGGGAGGTTCAAAGGCTTTATTTTCCTGAGCAGTTTCTTCTGCCCTGCCTGCCCGTAGTCAGCGACCAGTTTCTAAGCCATCTGTCCTAGAGAACAGAGCCTTCCCTCTAAGATAGCCAGACTGCTAACTGAGCTAAAACAACTACTTTTTTGCAACTACTTCCCCTCTGCAGGGCGCCTAATTCTAGAGCTTGACCCTTCTGCTGCCGCTACACGACTCTTGGTAGGTCAGAGGGGAAGGAGTGGGTGTCAGGGAAGGCTAGTGACCTTCCTTTCTCTTCCACAGCTCCTTGCTTCTCTACTCCTCCACCCAGGCAGGCAGGGGCCACTGCAGACTGAGTAGATTAACAGAATCGGGTTTAGGGAGGTAGAAGATGCTGGGATAATCCACTCACGCCTCTCCTTATCAGATCTTCTTGCTCTTCTCTGTCCAAACGAGCTCCTGCTCTGATGGCCTAACTCAACTTCACCCCTCTGACCTGATGCTCAGGTATCTCTAAAGGTGAACTCCCAACTTCCGTGCCCATTGCCTGTTTGTTCCACTGATTGACTGACCAACTGTTCAGTTTTTTTCTATTTAGTGACCAGCTACTATGTGCAGGTGCGCTGACGACTGGCTGTAAGCCAACACACACACAATTCCTGCCTTTATGGGGTTCGCAGCCTAGTACGAGACACAGATGTCATCTAAGAAACTTGCAGATAGATGTAAAATGACAACTGCAATTAAAGGTTCTTAGGGAAAGCTGCGCAGAGATAACACTCCCCAAATACTCTGTGTGTTCTCCTGCTTTTTCCAGCCCTTCTTGGCCCCTCACAACCAGTGTCTTGCCCATAGTCCATCCTTCTGTGTTGCTGTGCCTATTTTTCTAGGGGGACCAGAGGGCCCTGGTGGGGGCAGGAACCCTGGGAAGAATGCATCCTTCTAAGTTGCCCAGTTCACATGTCTGTGCTGCCCAGAGGCCTCAAGGGGGCATGGGAAGCTGGGCAGCCCTTGCTCCCCTCCGAACTGGTGCCGTGAATCCCCCTTGCCTCCCCGCTTCAACTGACCAAGCCTGGCTCTTCCATTTCCCAGAGGGGAGCTCTACCTGCCACACACCTGCTCAAAATCCTGCTAAGAGCTCCACTTCGAGCACAGTGTAAACTTGGGCCTGGAGTCCAAGGACCCTGAAGCTCTGGCCTCTGACTACCTTCCTGCGGCTCTCATCTCCATCCCATCCCTCACTGGCCAAAGTCCTAACCCTGTGGAGCAGGACAAGACCTGCTGTCATGGGTTGCATGCTTGCTTAGCCAATATCCAGTCCCTGCTTCCTCCTTGAATTTTTAGTCCCATGCAGCTGTGTGCCCAGCCTCGGGATGTAAATCTATCATGGCAGTCTCATGCCCAGTTCTGGTTCTCTTATAGCTGGGAAGACCATGTGACTCCGTTACTTCAAGAAGAGCTAGGTGGGGATCTCCTGGGGGTGAGGCAGTGTTTTCCAGAAATGCTTTTGCTTTTCTAATAACTGGGAACACCTGTTATTGTTATGGCTGATACCCCCTCTTCTCCTCTTTCCCTCCTTGACTGCAAATGTGGTGGCTGGAGCAGGGGCAGTCATTTTTGAACCATGAGGAAATGGATGATGGAGGTCACCCTGTCATCAAAAGGTTATTGAACTATCATTAACATCTCTCAATTTCTGGACTTCATATTATGTATACCTCCTTGTTCATGTAAGCCACTGAACTCATTTTCTGTTGCTTGCAGATGAATGTCTTTCCTACATCCTACTCCTGTTTGGGAGCCAAGCCTCAGATTTCTCTGATCTCCTCAATTCCGACAACTCTTACCTCTGCTTCATTTCAGCACCAGACCACATCCGAATCCTGGACCTTGTTATCACCTTGAACTATTCCATGCCCAAAATATACAATACAGACTGCCCATTTTCTGAGTCGAAGTCCGATCCTTCCTTAATCCCAGGATGATGGTGAAAGGGTGTCATTGATTTGGAATTGGAAGATTATTTTGGCCTCCTGGTGGAAAGGGTCAGGATCCTCAGGTAAACTCTTCATAATATTTCTCTCCAGTGTTCACCCTGGATGGAGTGCGGCTGCAGCCTGGACATCCTACTTTCCCTTGCATTTCACACAACACCCTCTACCCACCCTTGTCTCTGGGGATTAGGTATCTCTCCTCAGAGTCAAGTCCAGCCCCTCCACTTGATTCTGTTTCCTCTGGTGACTCCAGGACTTGCTCCATCCACTCCTATCACCCTGTGGTGCCTCCAATCTCTCCCGGCTTATCCTCCATCTGGAAATATGCTCAAACTTTTCTCCACCTGCAAAGCACCTTCCTTTGATCTTGTATTCCCGCTTTCCTTTCCTTGCACCCTGAGCTTAGTGAACGAGCTAATGTCACTGGATGAAAGTCCCCCTCCACTCATCCCTCCCCTTCTATGCACTCTGCTTCTACGACTGTTTCCAGAAGTCCCCAGTGAGTTCCAGATGATCAAGTCCACTGGTTATATGTCATTCCTTATCTTCCTGGACTGCTTTGTTAATTTGATCCGGTGACCATGATCTCATTCTTGGGACTTCCCACTTCCTTGGCTTCCAAGATAGCCTCTTTCTCACCTGGCACTCGTACTCGTTAACCAGTTCTTCTGAGAGTCCATGATGGAGGCTCAGGGTCTTGAGACCTGAGTCTTACTCCTCAGGGTTCTGTGCTCAGCATAGTGCTATTTTCCCCCATACTCTGCCTCATTTTCCCATCCACGCTAGAATTTCTATGACTTCGGGACTCCTGGGTGGTTCGGTTGGGTGGCTGCCTTTGGCTCAGGTCATGATCCCAGTGTTCTAGGATCGAGTCCCGTGTTGGACTCCTTGATCAGTGGAGAGCCTACTTCTCCCTCTTCCTGCCACTCCCCCTGATTGTGCTCTCTCTCTCTCTCTCTCTCTGACAAATAAATAAATAAAATCTTAGGGAAAAAAAAAAGAATTTCCATGACCTCTATGCTGCCAATGTCTTGATGTCTATCTTCAGCTCTTCTCCTGCTTCTAAGGTTTAATAAATCATTCGATTGCCTATGGATTACATCTCTAGCTGCCCCATGAACATCACCACATGGCTGGCCACCAAGGCCAAGTTCCTCAGGTTGGTGTATGTGCCCTTGGGTCTCAGTTCCTGCTCTTTCTTCATTCTTACTCCCTGCGTAGTCATTCCAGACTCACTGGGCTTCCCAGTACATGCTGTGATGCCTCATACCTCTGAATTTTGATACACGTAGCCTGAAACTCCCTTTTCTGCTTCTTTCCTCCCTGCCTCATGCTTACTCATCGTCAGTGCACACCTTGGATATCACCTCTCTGCCAGGAAGCTTTACCTGTCTGGTGTCCTCAGGCAGAGTCACGTGCCCCTCTTCTGGGCAGGCCTGTGCCACTCATGCATCATGGCATACTGCATAGATGATCAGACCCAGCCTCCCTCTATCTCCCTCTCTCTCTCTCTCTCACAGCCCCCACCCCTCTGCACACTTGCTCCAAGGTCCCACTCACAGTTTGTGGAGTTTTGCCTTACCTGTGCTGCCATCACAGACTCTATGTCCCCTCCCAGCTGACTGCCCCCGAGCTAGCTTCCAAAAAGCAGCAGCACCTCTGGGTCTTGGGACCCACTTCCACATCCCCAAGAGAAAGTCATTAGCCCACCTCAGGTCAGGGATGGTCCATGGGAAAACTGGGGTAGGGGTTGGAGAGTCATCTCCTGAAACATAGGCTGCCTCTCTGTGGGAGCTCTGCATTGACTTTCTTGGGCCCTCACTCCTTGGAGACCAGTTGAGTGATCTGGGGATGGGGAGGCACAGGTTCAGACACCTAGGGGGTCTTGGGGCTCTCAAGGGCTAAATGGCTCCCACAGGATCCCAGGATCACCCAAGGAACCTCTGCCAACTCAAGGCTTTCTTGAAACCAGTTCTGGGGACTGAGCCAATGTCATTTCTGTGAGCCCTTAAAGAGGAGGACTTCAGGCAAAGAATTGAACAAAATTCTGATTTTCACAAACATATGAATCATAATACAGTATTAACAGCCAGTTGATTAGCAGACAGCCCCCCCCACCCCCATAACTTCATAGGAACCATAATCCGCTTGGAGACACTGGCTCTGGACATGGGGAAAAGAAGCCAGGCTTAATGCTGTTTTCTAGAAGTTTCTTGTCCTTGCTTTATTCTTTTAATCAGTTATACTAGAAATGGGTATCCTTTCCTTCCAGGCCATAGCTCAGATAGGCAACCCTGGTGGAGAGGACCACCCAGCAGGGTGTCTGGCCAGGCAGAAGGGAAACACAATCAAATGCCTATCCTCTGAGACCAAGCAGTGAGGGAGACACACACATAACTAATCTCTCTATGCCTCATCCACTTTGCTGCTTTGTTTATGTTTATAGAACTTCAAATCGGACATGCCATGTAGTTTACTTACTTATTTATATTTTTGTCTTCTTCCCACATACTTTAGAGTGTAGCTTCCATAAGGACAGGGATTTTTTGTTGTTGATCTTTTGTTCACTGTTGCGTTCCCCAGGACCTGGGACAGGTGCAGAGTAGGCACTTAAGTATTCGTTAGAGGAATGAATGAAACACTAGGAGCAAGGTCAGTGCAGGGTACTGGAGAAGTAATCCATTCTAGGGACTGGAGATGGCTTTCTTTAGCCAGTATGCCTAAGCTGCATCTCTAAGCATTTGCCAGGTGAATCTGGGTAAGAAGAGGAAAGAGGGCATCACAGGCAAAGGATAAAAGGAAGGAACAGCCTGGTGTATGCTTGGCGCCCCTACTTTCGGTGTGGGAAGGCTTCTGGATGTGGGTGTGGCTGCAGTGGCTCTGGGCCCAGGCTGGCAGATACTGATTGGAGGAAGGAAGAGTGGAAGCTACAGGCATCTCTCTTTGGGGTGGGTAAGGCTGGGTGAGACACAGGCGCTCAGTCCTGTGTTGGGACTTAGGAGCCAGACTGTTGGCATATGGCGGCCTCTTCCAGGAAGAAAGGATAGCCTGGATAGCCAACCAGTCACACTGGACCACAGAGCTATGGACACTTTAGGATTCGGTCTGTAATGGAGAAAGGCTCAGGATCTTGGACGGCGGTAGGACAGAAGGGGCCTGGGCCTGGAGATGAGCAGTCCGCATGGCACAGGATTCCCATTGTTGGGGGGGACATTAAGTGGATGGAGATTTCAATCCAACTCCTCATTTTGGCTGCCGCTGTTCGTGCCCCTGCCACAAGGGAGTTGCTACTGGGAAAAAGGTCCGGCACAGAAGAAGGCGTCCTTGTTCTTGCTTGGGATGATGCCCTTGCTCTGCTTTTAGCTCCGACAGCAGAAGAGCTGGCCTTCCTGAATGGTCAGTTTACAGTCTCATGCTCAGCCGTGGTCTCTGAAGGCCATTCTAGGGGGGACTGGGGTCACTAACCTTTGTGTTGAACCTGAGCCCTGAGACCTGTCGCTAGCTGTCCTCATGGTGATTTTCCCTCTGATCCTCATTTGGGACAACCTCAGTCCATCAGAGGTGCTCTTGTGATACCAACGGCCAAAAGGCCTAGGGCCAAGGTCTGGGTTGCTTTTGTTCTGGGAGGGCTCCATGGCCCTTATGCAAGGATGCCTACCTGCACCCAGGCCAGCTCTGCAGGGCAAGGAGCGATGACCTTGAACACTGGCTGCTGCATCGTCAGAGACCATTCTGTGGCCCCTCAATGCTCCCAGCAGCATCACACCTCTGACTGGTCCTACCTAGCTCCCTCGGGGGCAGAGGGCCCCTCTGGGGTCAGACTGGAGCTTGCACTGGTTCCACTAGCAGTTTGCTTGTGCCCTAACTCCTTGCTACATTGGCCCCCTCTGGGACACTCCCCATTTGGATGGCACCTTCTTCAAAGTGCAGCCTGTGTCCTCAGGATCCAAATGTGGCTTGGCAGAGCTCAAATGTGAGCTGAGCTTTGCTGGACTCCCAGGTTGACACAGGAGTGGCTGCTATTCCAGGCAGGTACAGACAGCTCCTCCCCAGAGACCTGAGCAGGAAGTAAGGAGCAGGGTCCGGTAGGGCTGAAGGAGAAGGGTTCCCCTCTCCCCTCACTTTGCTCTCATTCCACCTCCCACTGATTGGGACATACACTGGGACATACATTGTGTTGCTCTATATTCCCCTCTCCTAAGCTCTGCTCAGGCTACCTCCTGAGCTGGAGGGACCCTGCTCTTCCCTCGCTTCTACACAGGATGGGGAGAAGACATTTTGTTAAAAGTTAAGTTGGAGGTAGGGCAGGAGAGATCAAGTAATTTAGAACATCTTTCTCAAGGCAATGGCTTGACTTGTGAGGCTGTTTTTTTCCCTCCATAGAAATTGAATGGCACCTAAGATATTTTTCCTAATTTAACTACCAAAACAAATCCTAAAATTTCCCTGGGCAGATGGAGTACAGACTAAGGCAAAAGCTCAAATTCTTATCAATATTTTTTAAACTAACCATATACATTGCTACTCAGCCATTCCTCACGTACAAAGTTCTTGATCAAAAGGAAAAAAAAAAAAAAAACCAAACACTTCTGTTTGGCTCTTTGAGGAAAAGAACTGAGATCTCCTCTTTGTTTCCATCTTCATATTTTCTGAACCCTGAATGAGTCAAACAAATGATGGAATCTGTTGGGGCAGCCTTTTCTTCTCTCATCCCAAGTGCCACCATCTCTGCTCCCTTTCTGGTCTCCCTGGAACCCCACAGCTGTCCCACATGCTACAGAAGAATGTAGGGTATCAACCTGTGGTTTTCTGCTGTGGAAAAACCATTCCCCCTGGAATGCAATGCCAGCATCTCAGGACACGACCTGAACACACTCGACACGTAATTGTCAAGGGAATGCAAATGGGTGGGTGGAGCACTCTGCCATCTGGATTTTTGCTTGGGAGATGCATTTTTTTCATACCTGTTTGTGTTTACTGAGTATTGGTGGAGAGAAGACTCACAGAGGAAACTGAGTTCCTTGCTCTGTAGGACTCCCTCTGTAGGATGTGAGATTCCCATTCAGAACAGAAAACCATAGTGAAGATGATACGGCAGCTCCATCCACCCGATCATCAGTGGTCTCCTCCCTCCCCCACCCCCACCCATCCCCATGGTCCCCTTTGCCCTACATCCTAACTCTGGCACCCAGTGCCTAAAAATCTGGGACCTGAGCAGCCAGTTCAGACTCTGCCTCTGCTACTCACTGGTTGTGGGACTCCTGTCCATCTCTCTGAGCCTCAATTTCCTTATCTATACATTGAAGTTTATGCTAGGACCCAGCCACAGGGTTTGTGAGGATTAAATGAGAGTATGTTTGGAAGGGATTAAGCACAGTCCCTGGCACGCCAGGGGTCAGGGACTCTGGTGATCCCAATTTTTACCTGCCTGGAGTCCATAACCAATTCTAGCTGAAAAAGCTCGAGCTGTTGAAAGAGGAGAGGGCGTTAGGCTCTGCTTGGGGAAATAAGACCAACTCATGGTGAGAAAACAAAGGACAAATAACAGCTAACTTGTGATACTGGCCACAGATAGATTAGGGATTTGATAAGAAGAAAAGAGAGGACTGGGTGGCTAAGGAGGTCTCAGCACTGCTAGAGCAGGTGTCCAGTGGGACCAAAAGGATCCTCTTTGAGTAAATAGAAGCCATTCTCAAGAGGCTGGGTTGGGGCCAACCGAAGCTGAGTCAGCCCCCAGGTGACCCAGGTGAAGAGCCTGGAAGATTTGGTACCACCCCAGGGGCGGTTGTGCTTGGACTTTTCAAGCACCTACTATGTGATCAGAATACATTTGTAGAATAGCCACAGTTTCACAAAATATTATTTCGGGAAATATAAATACACGACTTGCAGGCTTGCTGTTAAATATATACCTAGAAGCTTCCTGGGTAGATGTTTGGCAGAGCTGAAAGGCTTACTTGTTCTTCTGTGATGAGAATCCAATTTAGAAGTTTCTGAGGACAAATTCAGGCTTGGCTTGGTATGATTTTACTCTATAATCCCTGACCCTCCCTTATTTTTCTAGTCATGCAAAGCTTCTTTACTTAGAATAAATGTTAGTTACAAGTTGTTGTTTTTTTAAAGATGTGTTTATTTATTTGAGAGAGAGAGCATGAGAGCATGCGTGCATGTATGATGGGAGCAGTAGAGGGAGAGAGGGACGGAGAATATAAGCAGACCCTGTGCTGAGTGTGGAGCCCGACATGGGGCTTGAACTCATGACCCTGAGATCAGGACTCTGAGATCACGACCTGAGCTGAAACCCAAGAGTTGGAGACTTAACCGACTGTGCTGCTAAAGCAATCAGCTAAAGCTAAAGCTGTTGAGTCTCCACGTCTGTAGCCCACTCTCAGATGTTTCAAATACAGATAGGTAGATGGAGACGCAGGCAAAAGATTAGCAATTGTTGTATCTAGCTGGAGGTTTCATGAGTGCTTGTATATTCTTTCCATTTTTCTCTATGTTTGGAAATTGTCCAATAAAAAGGTGGGGAAAACGCACTGGACTCTGGGGGAAAGATGAGGTAAGAGGAACAGCTGTCCCCTCCTGGCTGGTACTTTTGGGTTCTAGTCTACAGCACTTCCCTTTTCATGCCTGAAGCTGGAAAGCATTTCTCCGTGTACTTCAGGGTTCTTTAAGACTTGGGCATACAGGCCATTCACTCCAGGCGTCCAGTGTCTGCTGCCCACCTTGTCGCCTCCTCTGTGCCTCTCAATGGCTTCATCCTCAGCCTGTTGGACCTTCCAAGGAGCTACTGGACCCTGGCCTGGCTGCCATGGCAACAGAGAAGCAGCCCCTGGAGGAGACTGAGAGAGGATGGAGAGCGTCTTATTTTTAAGATTTCAAGTTGTGGGTTCTTTGTGGGGAACATGTGGGATAAAACCTGAGAATCCCTGCAGTGCTCCTGTCATCTCCGTGTCTTGGGCCAACATCTGGGATTCTGGGTGGGGGAGGGAGAATGACTAGGTCCCTCTTCTGAGGTTTTTTTTTTGGGGGGGGGGTAGGTATCTGAGGAGACAGGTCTTGTGGAAGGAACATGGTCCTGCTGGACTTAGTGAGAAGTTTACCCCTTCCAGATGGAGTTTCAAGGCTGATTTAAACTTTGAGCTCTTTGGATGTTATTTGCTAACTTTGGACCTAACCTCTGTGAGGCTCCTGATGCAGCTGTGTAATAAAGTGGTCATTCATTCATTCATTCATTTGTTTCAACCATACTTACCTAGCACTTATTTGGGGCGCAGCTCCCAGTCAGCGCTGGGAACACAGGGTTCCACTATGCCTTCAGTCTGCAGATGCCCCAGGCGCAGGGGGAGGAGAGCTCTCTCTGGGAAGAGGTGGTCAGGACAGCTTTGTTTGGAGGGGTGGAATAGGGGTAGGTAAAAGAGGGCTCGAAATGAGATGGAGGAAGGGGCTTCCTTGCAGGGTGGGTGCAGGGGACACTGAGTGAAGGCGCCATCTGATCAATGTGCATTCTCCTGGCCGATGGAGATTAGTGGGCCTCAGGCAGGCTGGGGAAAAACCTAAAATTAGCCCGACCAGCTGGGCCTGGGCTGGGCAGGACCCCCCTCCTAACCCCCCCCCCCCAAGCCTCCTCGGATTTCAGAAAGCATGAGTGTGTGCAGGAACAGCATGCTTTGCCTGGGTCACTGCAGGCAGAACGGGTCACCTGGGGCTAGGCTGGGCAAGGGGTGTAGCTCCCAGCAGGGATGTGGTTTCCCCTGTGGGGCACCCCCCATCCTGCAGGGCCAGGCAAGAGGGAAGGGGGAGCCCCTGCCCTTCCCCCTCTCCTTCTTGGTACTCCTTCCTCTTTTGCTTCCTCATTCCCCTTCCAGATCTGCAGCCTCTGGCACTGTGGCCAGGGGCAGGTCAGAATGCCGGCCGGGGCCAGCGGGCAGGACAAACCCAACCTGGGGCAGAGGCCAGGACAGGCACCTTCCTGGAGCATTGGGGGAGGGGCAACCAGAAAACCCTATCTTCACCCACTGTACTCCGTGCCAGCCTCCTTCCTGACCTTGCCTGAATTTCCCCCATTAGTCACCACAAGGAAAGAGCGGGCGCTGTCATGAAGACTTAAAAGTTGTTTGAAAAGCTAATCTTGCCTTAGAAGGCGCTGGGGCTGGTTTGAGACGGAAGGAGCAGTGTAGCACCATGGGAATTATGGGCGGGGAGGTGGGAGGAGATGGCCAGCCCAGTGGTGGTGACAGTAGTGGGGGCTGGGGAGCTAGACAGCCTCTTCGGTGTCCCCACACCCCTTTTCCATTCAGCATCCACCCCCACCCACCTCAGATGTCCCCAGCATGGCTTTCCTTGTGGGGTGAACTGGGTCCCCCCAGTTTCATGTTGATGATCTAACCCCCAGTGCCTCAGAATGTGACTATTTTTAGAGACAGGATCTTTAAAGAGCTCATTATGAGGATGGGTCCTACTGTATTATGAGAAGAGGAGATTGGGATGCTGACACCCACAGATGGGAGATCATGTAGGGACACAGGGAGAAGATGGCTAGTTACAAGCCAAGGAGAGAGGCCTCTGAAGCAGCTATTCCTGCCAACTTGATCTTGGACTTGTTGCCTCCAGGACTGTGGGGAAATAAATTTTGGTTGTTCAAGTCGCCCAATCTGTGGTGCTTATCATGGCGGCCCCAGCCCACTAACACAGTCCTTCTCCCCAGAATGCCCAGTCCAGTGTCCTGTCTTCTCACCTCTCTCCACTCTGGGGTCTTCCCTTCTGGGCCACCAGCTCCAGCTTTCACAGTCTCTGTGACTGTTAAAAAAGCGAGCCCTTGGGCCTGTGATGTCTCCTGAATGGCAGGTGTGCTGGAACTTTCTGGAGAAGGAAGCATAACTCAGCATGGGCAGGAGGGCCCTGGGGGGCTTCCATAAGCAGGTGTGACAAGGGCAAGCCCCTAATACCCTCTTGTAAATGGCTCAGCCTGAGCTAACGGCAGCAGGAGCTGTCCTTTGCACAGCTGTCAACGTCTTGGAGCCCACAGGCCCAGCGGCATCATCCACTGAAATATTAACTTGGGGTTTCTCTCTCTCCACAACTGCCTTTGCCCCTTTTCCAGCACAACACCTTGCTCATGTGTCCCAGCCTTATGAACTGGTGGAACCTAGCATGGCCCGTCTATGAAAGACCTCAGCAAGGGTAGGCTGACCACGATTCACTAGGAAAAACAACAAAACTAGCATATAACCTCTGCTCCCCAGCTTTGCAGCCCTACTTTTGCAGAGGGGAGGGGGAAGACCTTCAAGAGGCAGCGATGAGGGGCTGTCTCCATCCCCCACTCATTGGTACCACGCTCACGGCATCAGGGAGACCCTGTGGCGAGTGTGTGTGAGAGATAAGAGAGTGGCGGTCTGTAGAAATGGGGGCTGTGGATGCTGGTTCACAAAGCCCTGTGAGGAGAGGACAGGGAAGGGCACAATGTTAGAGGAAGGGAAAAAATCTACCTACCCCTGGCCTGTCGATGCCATGCAGGTCCTCCAGGCTCTTCCCTCTCCTAGAGCTATGGCTGGTGATGAGGGGTGGTCCTAGCCTGGACTCTTGGTTCCAGGCTCTGGCCTCACCAGGAGTCTGCTGCACACTCCTCCCCACCCCTTCAGTACTGAGCTGGGCTGAGAACAGTGTGCTGGACACCTACTCAGTGTCTAGTTTCCTCTTCTTCCTACCAGCAGGACCCTGAATGGGGTGGGGGGGTAACCTCGGACCCAGATGAAATACTTCCTGGGATCTTTTGGAACTGGTAGTGGCCATGTTGACCCAGTTCTCGTTCCCAATGGAATGAGAGGGGGAAGTCAGCGGGGAGATATTAAAAAAGGAAGTGACTCATCTGGCATGTTCATAAGCCCTTTACCTCTGACTGCAGACTTCACGCTATCCCTTTTCTACCTTCCTAGAAGACAGATTAGGTGCCTGGAGGCACAGCACCCATCTTCCAACCATGAGGACAAAAGCCAGGGGCTGAGTATGCTGGAGGAGGAGGGGACAGGGAGGCTAGCTGACCCGAGGAATTAGCGCCAGTCCTTGACTGCCGACTCAAGCTTCTTTTTCTGTGTGAGATTTAAAAAAAAAAATAAAAAAAAAATCCTTTCTTTGTTTAAGCTCTTGTGATTCTAGTTTTCAGTCCCCTGCAGCCAAACATGGTCCTAACTGACACACAGCTCTTCCTACACAAAATCTGGTAGCTCCTTCTGAAATCTCAGCACCTAACCAGCCCCAAAGCAGCTTTGCCCATGCATGACTGGGCTTCTGCCCTGACCCCACCTCACTGAGGTGATGGCCCAGAGGTGGGCGGGTGGTGGGGGGTCACATGTTCAGAGAAGGTAGGTGACTTGCCCTGTATCACACAGCTGGTAAGGAGCAGAGTCAAGCATCCAAGTTGGATTTTTTGTCCCAGGGACACCTTTTATTCTCCAGTACTAGAGCTGGATGGGGGTGTGGGGTGGGTGAGCAGAGATGAGGGGGTTCACAGCCCAATAAATCTGATATTATTTCCTAGGAATAATAATAATAAATAATAATAATAATAATAATAGAGCAAACTCACTGAAGACTTTGCCAAATGTTACCTAAGTGAGGCCTACCATGATTACTTCTTCAGATTTCAACCCATATTTCCTGATCCCCCTTACCTTGCCTTCCCCTCCCGCCCCATAAATGGATCACCTTCTAGGACACTATACAATTTACTTGTATTACATTGACTGTGTGATGTCTGCCCCCTGTCCCCCCACCCCCAGGATAAAGCCCCACACAGATAAGGGTCTTGATCTGCTTTGTTCTTTCACATGTTTCTAAAAGCCTGAAATAATGCAGGTGCGCAGAAGGCATTTGGCGAACTGAATTAATAGCTATGTGTCTTGAGCACCAAGTGTTCTGGGCTGACTTGCGTCCCCCCCAAATTCACACGTTGAAGTCCCCCCCCCCCAGTAGCTCAGAATATGACTATATTTGGAGATAGGGCCTTGAAGAGGTAATTAAGTTAGAATGAGGCCGTTAGGATGGATCCTGATCCCACTAGAAGAACTCATGAGGACACAGACACACAGAGACAGTGTGAAGATTGAACAGGGAGATGTCCAACACCAGCCCAGGAAAGAGGCCTCGGACCAACCCTGCTGACATCTTGATCTCAGACTTCCGGCCTCCAGAATCACGAGAAATAACTCTCCATGGTTTTAGCCACCCGCCAGTGGCCCCAGCCATGGCACCTGTAGCACACGGACCCAGCAACCATGCCTGGCACAGTCAAGCCAGTTTTCGTAGGCGTTGTCTCATTTGATCTTAACCACAACCTGGGAGATAGTACCTACGCCGCAGAGGCAAACACAAAGGCCCGGAAATGCTGATGGGGGAGCCCGAGGACAGCTATCTCTTGGGGTGCTGGGCCTCATTGGGCCGGGGGGCAAAAGCCTTAGTCACTAACCCATCAGATCCCCCCCTTACCTGGAGTTCTGTGGGCAATCAGGCCCATCCTCTATCTGCCCCACTCCCAAACCCACCCCTCAACAGGCCTGTGCTGACCCCTTGTGCCCCAACCTACTTGCTACCAGAAGTTGGTTTTGTTTGTTTGTTTTTTAAAGATTTTATTTCTTTGACAGAGAAGGAGAGAGAGAGATAGTGAGAGACGGACCCCAAACAGGGGGAGTGGCAGGCAGAGAGAGAGGGAGAAGCAGGCTCTCTGCTGAGCAAGGAGCCCAAACTAGGAATGGATCCCAGGACCCTGAGCTAGAGGCAGACGCTTAACCCACTGAGCCACCCACGTGTCCTGCCCCCTTTTAAAAAAGATGTTATTTCTTTATTTGATAGTACCAGCAGCTTTGTCCAGAGTTCTGTCATCTGAGGCCCTGCCTGGGCTTCCATGGCCCAATTTCAATGCTGAGGCCAAAGGAGGGAGGAGAAGTAAGACAGTTTTGGGGAAGACGCATTCCCTCAGCGAAGAGCCCACAGTTCTGCACTACTGCTCCTAGCCACTGCTAACGTCAGGCCAGTTCCTCGTACGTGCCAAGCCTGGTGTCAAGTGCCTGATATAGACTTGCTCATTCACTCCTCTGACCAGCCCTGCAAGATGGTCACCGATACTGTCACCATTTTACAGATAAGGAAACTGAGGCTCAGAGAGCTCAAGCCACTTGAGCCCTCAGCTAGCGAGTGGCTGGGCTGGGATCCCACCTGACTCCAGAGCTGGTTCGCATCCCCATTAACTGACATCAGTTGTATACCCTGCCATGTGCTGTCTTAGGCTGAGGTTGGTTGGGAACATTCCCCAAAGCCCCCCGAGCTGGAGAGAGAATTGGGAAGGAAGTTTGTGGAGGAGAAGATAGAAGCTGCCAGCCAGTGTGACAAAGACTGGAACTCCTGAGCGAGTGCGTGGCTGGTCACCTCTCCTCTTTGCTCTCCTTGCTACTCAACAACATCTCCCTGGGAGCTGAGGCCATCCTTTCTGTCTAATTTCCCCCTCAAGGCCCCCTTGTGCTTATCTCAGTCGGGTTCACAGGGAAGACAGAGGTGTCCCCTGGCCCTAGCTCTGTGTCATCTGTGTCTGGTTGTGAGACACCATGGCCAGCCCACAGTAGGGGGAGGGAAGCCCCTGGGGCCGGACTTGTCCAGGCCTTTCCCAGAGGAACAAGGACAGCCCGGAGTCAGTCTGAAGCAAGTACCGGCTGCTGAGCTGCCTGTGCTCTGTGACAGTGTGGGGCTGTTTCACTTTGTGCTCCAAGAGCCCTGAGGAGAGGCCTTCGGAGGCTTTGACCATCTGCTCTGTAAGCTCGGCTTCAGGCTCCGCAGCCTGGGACACTGGGGTTCAGAGTCTCGGTGAAGGTGAATTGGGGCAGTCCCTTCTCTACTCCTTCCAGAGGGCAGCTCCCCATGACCTCATGGCCTCTCCCAGGTGTGGGGGTAGCAGGGTCTGGTGGTAGTGGTGTGCCCCCCACATCTGATGGGCCTCGCTGTGTTGGGGGAGGGGTGTAGGGATGGAGTGCAGGTGCCCAGGAACATGACTCTTCCTGCGAGGGAGCCTGCCCCCTGTCAGCTACCAGGAGGTGCTTGGCATGGGAAGAGGGCAGTGGTGTCAACAGACCGGGGCTCAGAGGCAGGTGGACTGGATGGCCTTGGTGGGAAGCCAGAGGGCATGACAAGGCGGCACAAGGCCACACCCACTTGCTGGAGTCTGAGGAAGTGACCAGGCCCCAGCTCCAGTGCCCGGCAGCCACTGCAGAGGCCAAGGGCTGTGCCCAAGCTGCGGCCTACAAGGGCTGGCCTGGGTCCGGGCTGATGGAGGACAGCCTCATGGGAGGGCATGTCCTTGTGTGTTGGAGGGGGGGCTCTCTTGGCAGGGCTTTCACCTTCTAACCACACTTATCCCACTGTACAGGCTGGCTTCTGGGCTCTTCTTTAGAAAAAAGCCGTGTAACAGCCATCCTTTCTGACTCACCCCCCATCACCTGCAACCCCTCCCAACCCCTATCTTCACTATCAGCTCCACAATACCCTGTTTCTCATCTCCCGAATGACTCTGCAGTTCTAGAAATTAGGAGCTGCTGTATTCTGAGAAGGTGCTTTCTGACTCCCCCGGGAAGCATGCCACACATGCCTCGTGGCTCTATGGGAGCTGGAGAGTGGGGCAGGGGCTATCCCAGGAGCAGAGGGCCCCAGGGGCCTACTTGAGATGGCTGTGTAAGGCCAGCAAGACTGTTGAGATCACAGGGGGCCTCGGAGGAGGCAGCAGGGGAGCCTCCATCTGTGGGTAGATGTTCAGGTCAGGATGGGATTGGAGACAGGAGAACAAGGAACTTTTTTCTGGAACAGCCTGCCAAGTGTATTGCTGCTGCAGGGGCCTGAGGCTGTGCTGGGACCTACCCCCCGAGGGGGGCTGTCGGCTGCAGGAGGCATAGCCAGCCTGTGCTGTCTGGTCACCGTAGGGCTGTGGCAGAGGCCTGTGGTTTGGAGATAATAGCCACTGGGGGGTCAGTTCCCCAGCTTGGGGGGAAGAGGCTACTACATCCCCCGTCTGGGGGCCCCTACACAGCTGAAGTCTAGTTTCTCCCTTTCACGAAGAGCCTGGCCTGTGCAGGGTGCCTGGGAGAGAAAGGTGAACAATTCGCAGGAGAAGCAAAAAGCCCCAGGCACCCAAAGAGGTCTTTTTTTTTTTTTTTTTTTTAAAAGATTCAGATGTGGGCTCTAGAGGGGCCATTGCAGTGGTCTGGGGTGCTGAGTGACTGTGAACGGGGCCCTGAGGGCTATATGGCCCCAGACATGGAGACCCAAGGGGCAAGGATAGTGGGAGGTGCATGGGATGGCCTGAGGAGTCACAGTGACAAGGGCAACAGCTAACAGTAATTAGGGATTAGTAATTGTAGGTCCAGTCACTATGGGCGTGAAACCAGATGCTTGGAGGGGCTGGCTCCCGGCCTGGTAAACAGTAGCCATATCACCACAGAGCTGGGCCCCCAGCAAACTGAAAGCCAGCCTGAGTTTTGAGTGTCAGTGAACCCGGGTGGCTCTCTGTCCTCCAACCCCTTCTCTGTCCCCATGCGCGGAGCTGGGCCCTGGGTGCACCCTGCACTCCTCCACAGCCCGGCCCTCCAGAGCCAGGGGCCTGTGGAACAGCCGGCACCACTGTCAGCCTCTCCGCAGGGGACCAAGATGTCCTTTCACCTTGGCCTGGTCTTTTCCACTGGGGGTGACACCAGGAGAGGGGCAGGGGCAAATTCCTTTGCAACTTGGGGGTGATGCCTTCACTACCCAGAGCAGGATCCAGGCTGTCCTTTCTGTTACTCCGAGGGCCCAAGTGTGGTTCTGAGGCACTTTGGAGCACGTTCCAAAACAAGATGAGGAAGCCTCATCCCAGCCCCACCCACAGGAAGCCAGGGAGTCATTTGGATGACTCTCTGTGCCTCAAAATCTGCTCCTTATCCAGAGACGTGTTCCCATCACCTACCCAGGTGTTACTCTTCCCACCCTCTTTCTGACTCCTTTCTCACATGTATCCAGCCGCCTTCTTCTGGCCCTTCCAGACTCTCTCAGATCTTCCCTCCTCTCCTCTGCAGGGTCTTGTCTTCTCCTGCCAGTTGTTACATGAACGTCTCCACGTCTGGCTCCCATCCAGGCTCTCCCCTTCCGGGCCATTCTCCAAAGAGCTAAACAAGAATCTTTTAGAAATGCAAACCCCATGCCAGAGTTCCCCTTAATGACCCCCAATAATCTTTGAGAAAAAACCCAAATTCCTTAGCAAACCAGGCGCTCTGCCCCTCGATCCTTCTCTCTCCCACCTGTCCGCCTCCCGGACTTCCGGGTCCAGGCCCACTGACGTCCACCTGAAACCTGTGGACCTCGCTTTCTTGGAACTCCCACACCTTTGTACCTGCTCCCCATCCTGGAACGCCCAGGCACCTTAAGCTGTTTTTTCCCCTAACTCTGGCTCAATGTTTTCATCACTATCTTACTTTTGTTCATTTATTTATTTATTGACCAGCAGTGACCACTGTTTGCTGGCTGTAGGCGTGACGCACGATGGCCTCGCTCAGGGGTTTCCGCG
The DNA here is from genome assembly GCF_964662115.1 of Mustela nivalis. Lineage (NCBI taxonomy): Eukaryota > Metazoa > Chordata > Mammalia > Carnivora > Mustelidae > Mustela > Mustela nivalis. The sequence continues at coordinate 76,064,672 of NC_139030.1, forward strand.
GGTGGGAGGTTTTCCTCTATTCTCACTCTGCCTGCTCTTCATGCGGACTTCCCAGTGCCCGTGATGAACACATAGGTAGTCTGTGTGTAACCGTGTGTTCTGCTGGTTTCCCCTGTTGTATCCTCATAAATGATATTAGGTGCTTCATAAGGGTGTTAATGAAAATATCTAATACGGAGCAGCAAATCTCCTTTCAAAGCTATAGATCCAAGGGTGTGAATTTCAAACAGGGTTTAATTATTCCACCATTGAAGTTTGTCCTCAGCCTCCTTTCTGCCTCATGGCGGACGCGTTCGCCAATTCCAGAAACCCACCACCTTGGTGACCCTCGTCCCTCATGATCCAGTTATGCTCCATTTATTCCATTTTCTCCTCTTTGCTTCTGTAGCAGAATCCATATGCGGGTGCATCTCAGATGTGTCTAGACACGGGGGTGCTGAGGTGGGTCCCAGGGGGTGCATACTGAGGCCTCGTTGGCATCAGTTCTGTTCTTTGTTTTGCATTTGGCATCTGTCCTTGAGCTGTCACTGAGATGAATTCTCAGCAAGTTGCAGAAGACAGGAGGAGACAACCATTGGGTGCAGGCGCTGGTGGTTTCATTCATACCCAAGGGCTCCTTCCCCCTGCAAATCCCAAACCTCAAGGTCCCTCCTCGAGGAAATAGCACCTTAAGGAAGGAGGTGGTGGGTGTGCAACGTATCCACCCACTTCCCACTTCCTTCCTCAAAAGTGGGGAGGGACTCGAAGAGAGGGTAGACTTGGGAGAAATGTCCCATTATCAGAAGAGCCGTTATCCACAATGAGTCTTTGAACATGAAAATAGCCCTGTGGGGTCCAGGTTGGCGGTAGGAAGTCCTGGGTACTTTGTTCTTCATAATAAAGTAGGGAGGAATATTTTTGGAGTAGGAGTGGGGGTGGAGTTCTGGACATCAACAAAGGGGGAGAGTGGGGAGGGTAGAGGTAGCGTGAGCCATTGGCAGAAGGGTCAAGGGACCGTTCTAATTCACTTTGGTGGGGTGGACCTGTTTGTCTCCCTACACTTTCAATAAAGTAGGCTACACCCAAATCGGAGTGTTTACCCTAGAAAAGAAAGGGAGGCTCTTTCCATGCCGTGTTCAAATTCCTGTCCCCTACCTGGCCCTTGGGGAGAGGCTCTGCGGGGAGGCAGCCGCCCTTACCCAGAACCTGCCTTCTTGATGTGACCACCAGCCAAGGGGTCAGTGCCTGGTACAGCAGACAGTTTTGAAAAGAATCACCTTTGAGGAGCAGAGACTCTTGGACAAACCTGGGGACAAACCCCCACCCCTCCAGGAACACATTTGGCTCTTCAATCAGCACCTGGGGTAATCTTTAGCTCAATAGACTGAAAAAGAAAAATTCTTCCCCAACTGGTCTGGGACAGAACTTTTTTGTGTGTGATGAAATGTATAATTTTCTTCCAGGAAGAAGTCAGCATTCCTGATGAAACACACAAGCAAATTTCCGATGAATTTCAGTAGAACTGAGACTGGGGGGAAACCAGTGTCCTGTCTGCCCAGTTGCCTTGAAGAAGGAAGGAGGCAGCGGCTGTGCCCGTGTCTAGGGGAGGAGACATGGAACTAACTCTTTCCTAGCTCCTCCCACGAAGAGAAGCTATCACACAAATAATATGCCCTAAATATCACACAAGTAAATGCCCTAAAATAACAATAAAACATGCGGTAGAGGGCTCACTTGTGTCTTAATGGACACCAGCAGAAACAGGCTCACGGTGACTGTGTGGTGAGATGGGTCCTGGGTGGCAGCGCCATACCCTGAGGGGGGAGGAAGCTGAGCATGTGAGGGTGACCCTCGGTTTCTTTGTACAGATGGTAGTTACTGTGCCTCCATCCCTTGAAGGTGGTGATGATCAAATAAGACAAGGATTAGGTGGGAACATACCCGGAAAAGCAGAAGGCAACTGGGGATTCAGGGATTTATTATTCCTATCATCGGATTCAGACCTCATCTGCCCCACCCCAGTGAAGCTCTAGACGCAAGTTCTACTCCAGTCTTCTGGAAATAGGTCTTCTTTCCAATGGCCAGCAATTCTCCAACCACCCACCTTCAAACACCCTGTGCATTTTCTCTGTGAGTGCTCCAGCTTTGAAGCCTCTGCAATACATAACTTCCTTCCTCCCTGCAACAGCTTCCTGAGTCTCCTGAGGCCTCCGCCCCAGGCTCCCCAACATTCAGACCAGCACAGCCACTCCCCAGCAGGCCACCCCTGCTCCGTTTTCAGCTGGGCCAAGGCCACCGGAGCTGGTACTGGGAGAACGGAGGCAGTCACCTTCCTAGCCCACCGCAGTCCCTGCCAGGCTCCTCCACAACCCCCAGCCCAGGATCGGGCGAGGTCTGCGTCTCTGGGCTGATGATGAGATAGCTCATGGTTGTTAGGTCTGCTTGAATAAGCCCTTTTGTCCCAGAGAATTTTCCCATGTCAAACATTTAGTCTGTTGTGTTATGGGTCAGTGAGCAAGGAGATAAGTCTGCATTCTTAAACAACCTTGTGAACGCAAGACATCTGTCTGAAAGACAATCAAACAACATCTGTCACACTGTCCCCAACTTTGAAGACACTTTCTTAAGAAGCAAATCATTATTTTATGTTTTCGTTCTGAAAGAAAGGCATTTTCTTTGAAAAATCCAAATAGTACAGAAATGTATACTTTCGAAGAGGGAAGTTCCTCATAAATCTGTGCCTCCCTTTCCCCCCTCCCCCAAGGCCTGATAACTATCGTGAATACTTTGGTGTATTCTGCTGAGATATTTCCCCTCTGTACCTGCTAACATAGACAAGTATTATTATTTTCACCCTCCTCTCTATCACCAGACCTTAGGTCTTGTTTGGCAACTTGCTTTTTAGATTTAATGCATCTTAAACTCCTTTCCCTATTAGGATCTCTCTAATTTAACAATTGCATAGTGTTCCATTGTGTCTATGAATCATTTATTTAATAAGATCCCTACTGACAGATATTTGAAATTCTACCCCCTCTAACGCAGTTTTTCCTATATAGAAACACCACCGCATCTATGTTTTTACATAGTTGTGAAAGTGTCTCTATGAATAAGAAAGCAGAAATTCTGGGTCAAAGGTAGAAGCACTTGAAATGTAGCAGGCATTGTCAAACTAACAAAGCAAGCATTGTTGTTCAGTCTGTTGATTTCCTGAAGGTGGAGAATGCCGGCAGACACCTAGAGGACTCAATGTCGGCAACAAGAAGTGGCTGTGCATCTTGGGTGCCCTTGCAAGAGTGTTTCCCACCTGCTGCAAGGCTTAGGACGTCTTTTGAGTGTGAAGACTAACCCAGGAGAGATCAGAGGCATCAACTATCAGTTGAGTGAATTCCAAGAAACGTGAAGCCTGAGTGACACAGACATATTTTATTTTTTGAAGATGTGATTGGGTTTATTAATATAGTCCTTATAGCAAGGAGAGAGATGCTCCCCTGAATGAAAAGGACGTTTATGAAATTGTCTGTCCGGCACCCATTCTGTCTTTTGGAACAGCACATCTCTTTGGGAAAGACCTCTTTCCAATGCCCGATTCCAGGAATTGGGTTCCTGTAGGATCTACCTAGATTACCGTTTGCCACTCCAGGCAGGGATCAGTGAATAGAATCTCAGGCTAATTAAAAGCCTTCCCTAGAATTTTTTGGATGGGAAGTAAGAGGAAGAGAGGTCTTATTCCAGGTGAAGGGGTTGGAAATGTGTGTCCAGAGGGAGCCAGGGGCCATAGTTTCTGTCCTGCAGAGAAAGATATTTGCAGAGACTGAAGCTCACATCTAAATAGAAACTCAGTCAAGAGGCAAAGAAAGCTCCAGAGCCCAAGCCTTGAGTGAGGCCCTGATTCTTATCATCCCCAAGACCCAGAGGCTTCCAGTCTCTTCCCCTACTTTTGATATATGCCAAAAAATTAGTTTTGCCTGTTTTTGACCTTTGTATAAATGGAGATGTACAATTTGTACTTATTTGTCCTGGTTTCTTTGGCACGACAGTACACGAGCGAGGCTCGCCCAGGTTATTGCCTATAGCACTTTTACGCTTCAACTGCTACATAGTATTCTCTTGATGCTGACAGCCCATGAATAAGATAGTTGGGCCATGTGGTGACTCTAGGCTAACTCTGAGGAACTGCCCAATGGTTCCCCAAAGCAATCATGTCATTTTAAGCTCCCACCTGAAAATATGAGGTTCCAATTTCTCCAATTGCACACCATCCTTGATATTGTCTGCTTTGGATTCTAGCCATCCCAGAGGAGGTGAAGTGATAGTCCACCCCAGAATGATTTGCGTTTCCCTGATGGCTACTGATGCAGAGCAAATCTTCACATGCGCCTTAGACATTCGTGTACCTTCTTTGGAGAAAAGTCTATTCAAACTCTTTGCCCATTTTTAAAAATGGGGTTATTTGTCTTTCAGGTAGATGAGCTCTAAGCGTTCTTTAAATATTCTGGGTACAAGACTTTTATCACCTATATGATTTATAGATATTTTTCTCCTCTTCTGGGGCTGACTTGTGTTTTCCAAAGATCACTCTGGTTATTATTTTGACAGTAGACTGACCATGGGGAGGGGGCAGGGTTGGAGGTTGGGAGAACAGACAGGAGGCTCATGGAATCATCCAGACAAGAGATAATGGCGGTCAAAATGAATTCTGGTTCCCTGAGTTGTAAGGCAGATCCTTGGGTCTGCTCTAAAATCTCTGTCTGGTTCTGTCCCTGGCATTGTCTTTGACTCTCCCTGGCTCTGACCTATTTATTTTTGCCTATAGTTTTGCTAACCTCTGCCTGATTTCATTTTATGTCCATGTCCCCATTTTCCCTTCCATTTCTTTATGTATATTAATTTCATCTTGCCAAAGTGTAGGCAGTTCTGTAAATCACCTCATATCCCCTTTGCAATGGGGATAAAGCATGGGAAAATAAAGATGAAGAGGTGGTAGATCAGAAGATGGATGGAGGGACTCCTGGCTTCTGCCGACTTAGAGAAGTGAGGGTCCTCCTGGTACTAGCCCTTCTGCAGTTATTTATCGGGCTCTGATTTCCTGTTCCACTTCCTGGATCCCCAGTTGCCCATGATGTTCTGGGAGCCAGGTAAGTGACTCAGAAGTGGAGGGATGCAATCAAGTGAGAGCTCTGGGGGACAGCCTACAGATCCCTGAAAACACAGACACTCCATTCTTTTTTAGTCTATGGGCAGTCCCTCCCTAATCTGCATGTCACCAAACTTTGATAGGCAGGAATCATGCCACAGATGGCCCACATTCCTCTCTGGGAGTTAAGAGTCAGGGCTACAAAAGTTCCTGGATACAAAGTCTGTACATATGAATCAAATGAATTCTTACATATTAGAAACAAAATAGTAAAAACAAAAATTTTAAAGAAATATCATGTAGAACAGCCAAGGCTGGGATGAGGAGGTGTGAAAGATTTAAGGAAGTATTCTTTCTCATTCTCTCCTCTTGCCTGACTCTAGTCCTTGCCTTAGGAAATTATTGGGTGGTTGCCTGGGTGGCTCATTCAGTAACTCTTGGTTTCAGCTCAGCTCATGATCTCAAGGTAGTGAGTTTGAGCCCCATGTCAGGTTCTGTACCCAGTGAGGAGTCTGCTTGAAAGGTTCCTTCCTTCTGCCCCTGCTGTCTTCAATTAAATAAATAAATCTTAAAAAAAGAAAGTATGGAAAAATATCAAATACCCAGGAATAAATCTAGTGAAAGATGCTCAATATTTCTGCAGCAAATATTTTGAACATTACTGGGAAAACTTAAAGAAGGACAAAATAAGGGTGTGTGGATGGTTCAGTTGGTCGGGTGTCTGCCTTCAGCTCAGGTCATCATCTTGGGGACCTGGGATCAAGCCCTGAGTGGGGCTCCCTGCTCAGTGGGAAGTCTCCTTCTCCCTCTGTCCCTCCTGTCATGTGTTCTCTCTCTCTCCCTCTCAAGTAAAAAAATCTAAAAATAAAGACAAAATAAGTAAAGATCTCCACCTTGTCTGTGGATTGGAAGATTAAATATTGTTAAGAATTGAATTTTCAGTTCTTCCTAAATTCACCTAAAAATTCATGGCAGTTCTAATAAAAATCCTAGCCGGTTATTTTGTGGCAATTGAGAAAATGATTCTAAAATTTATATGGAAATTTAAATGATTTAGAATATCCAAAGCAATTCTGTATGCAAACAAAGCTAGAGGACTTATATTACCTGGTTTTGAGACTTACGATAAATCTATAGTAATTAAGACAGTATGGTAGTGGTGCAAAAATGGACAAATAGGTTGATGGAATAACAAAGAGAGTCAAGAAACTGCCCTCACATATATGGTACCTGCATTCACTTGTTCCATGGCAAGTCAGTAAGGGAACAATGTTTTTTTTTTCAATAAGTGATGCGGGTCAATTAAACATCCATATGTAACAAACAATCCTGACCCCTACCTCACACTCTTTACAGTGATAAATTGTAGTTCTAAATGTGAAAGTTAAAACAGTAAACATGATGGAATATCTTGATTTTGATGGTAGTTATGTGAACTTGTTAAAAGTTTGTCCATTTTGGGGGCACGGGGTGGCTCAGTGGGTTGAAGCCTCTGTCTTCAGCTCATGTCATGATCCCAGGGTCCTGGGATCGAGCCCCACATCGGACTCTCTGCTCAGCAGGGAGCCTGCTTCCCCTCTCCCTCTCTGCCTGACTTTCTGCCTGCTTGTGATTTCTATCAAATAAATAAATAAAATCTTAAAAAAAAATTTGTCTACTTTGTGGTAGTTCATCTAGTCCCCTATGTTTTAAACTCTTTAAATCTATGAATTATACTTCACAATAAAATTTATTTAAAAATCAAGAAAGAAGTATCAGAACTATAGCTGAAAATGTTTTGAGTTTTACTGCATGTAAATTACACTTGGATTAGAAGATGGAAAAATAAAGTAAGTAAGGCTATTGGGCTGTTGGGAGCTAGCGACCTTGACATAGATCAGCCATCAACCCCAATGCTATGCACTGTGCGTTGGGTGACCTCTGCCCCCACGTACAATTCATCTTACTCTGAGGGCACCATGGGAGGAAGTGGAAAGTTTACTAGGCAGGAAGAAGTCAGAAGAGTTGTGTGATTAGCATCTGACTTTATATAGATTCAGTTTCAAGATGTGACGAGCATGCAGAAGAGAATGGAAAACCCCACTGTCTCCTGTCCCTAGGTTTAGGCAGGAAACTTTGTGATGAATCAAACCCCAGTTACCAGTGTGACTAATATGTTGAATGAACAAGCAGCAAGAAACCAATCTTTTTTTTCTCCTAATGGCAACTCCAACCTGATTTTTCAAATTATGTTATCTTTTCCTGGTGTTTTGGTTTGGGTGTTCTTTGAAGCAGACCCTGAGACATGAGTTTGAGAGCACATGGTTTTTATGGAGACAATCCCTGGACACATTGGTAGGTAGAATGAGGAAGTGAGACAGGAAAGTGAACCAGCCAATGAAGAGGGAGTTTTCAGGCCCGAGAGCGTAGAGCTACCTGACCTGGAGGGACAGGAAGCTGTGCCCTGACCGCACAGCTTCCTGCCCCTCATTGGTTGAAGATGGCTTCCAGACCCTTGAGCTCTGCAGCATTTTCGGTGGGCCTCATTTGAGGTTTGGGTGCTCTCCCTGGCCAGATAGAAGCCCCCAGCCAGAGTCGTAAGTATTGGCAGTGTGCATCCTTGGTCTAGGGTTAATGCCACAGGGTATGGGTGTGACTGTGTCTGTTAAAACTGCTTAAAATCTGAGGAGGGCCCATATTTTTTCCAGGCCCTTTAATTACAAGGAAAGACTCCTGTTAATAATCAAACAAGTTTCATATGCTCTAATATTTGATATTGTATCGCACTTAAATCTTCTCCCTGACATTAGCTGGGGCCTGACTTAGTCTGAGGATCAATAGGGAAGTGATCTGATGGCTTTTCTTTCCTAATCACTTATTTTCCTCTTTTACCATCTGCTTTTTTCAGTTTCTGCAGGGCTGCTGTGCAGGGGAGGAGAGGAAGGCGCAGGAAAGGCTTGGCTTGACCTGTTCCATTGTAATTTCATGCTGGTGTTCTTTGCGTGCCGAGGACCCCCACGTGCTAGGTTATTTTCTCAGGGAGCATTTTTGGGGGTCTTGGCAAGGATTCAGCCACTTTCGGTATCTTGTACCTGCAGTTGTTCCCTTGAAGTGGGTGATGTCTCCTCTTGCTGGCCAACTGATTACCAGTGAAAGACTCCCTTTTCTGTTTTCTAATTCCTTCATCTGCTGTACTCCCATGTGGGTTTCTTGGGTAGAGCCTCCCTCAACAAGACCTGTTTGGGCTCCCTTCAGCAAGCCCACCTCTGGCCGTTGGGAGATGGACATCCCATCCTTGTCCATCAGGACATTCCCACTACAGATAGCCATGTCTCTTCCTTCAGCTTCCAGCATCCTACCACTCAAGGGGTGTGTTCTAGCCACAACCTCCAGCTTTTAGACTCTGCAGATATGGTTCCAGCCATATGTCCTTCTTGTTGAATTCTCCAAGAGGTCCTTTGAAAGCTCCTTGCACTGGCTGGTTTTTGGTTCCCAGCTGGTGGTTCACATTTTCTTCTCTGGAGATCCCACCATTTTAAGGGAGAATCCTGAAAGTCACACTGGCCCAATTTAAGATACCATCCCCCCGCAACTTAACAGTGACTCACAGGTGAGGGAATGGAAGATGCTGATGGGCTAAGCCAACCAGGGTCTGACCTGACTTTGGAATAGGTCCCTTCTTCCCCTGTAGTATGTGGTTAGCTGCTGAAATGATAATAAGAATGTTGTTAGAAAGGTTATATTAGTTATATTAGATGTTAGAAAGGTTATATTAGTTCCTGGGGCAGCCATAACAGAGTACCCCAGACCAGGAGGCTTGAAACAACAGAAATTTATTGTCTGATGATTCTGGAAACTAGACATCCAAAATCAAGATGTTGGCAGGGCGCTGCTCTCTCTGACAGCCTTAAGGGAGAATCCTTCCCTGCGTCTTCTAGCTTCTGGTGTTTGCTGGAGATCCTTGGCATTCCTTGACTTGGAGAAGCCCCCTTCTGGTCACATGGCTGTCTGCACCCGTGTGTCTTGATTCATTGTTTTCTCTCCATGTGTGTCTCTGTTCACAAAATGTTCCCGTCCTTTACAAAGACGCCAGTCATATTGGATTAAGCACCCAGCCTGCTAGAGTCTGACCTCATTGTAACTAATCTGCAATGACCCTATTTCCAAATAAGGTCACATTCTGAGATACTAGTGATTAGGACCTCAACCTATCTTTTGGGGGAGACACCCCAAAACATCTACTTAAAACTATTCTTGAAGCTTATTTTTGCACAGAATTGTTAATTTGATTATGTAACTTAATCATCACGCTTGCATCCAAAATTAAATTCATCTAGTTTTTATAAGCAGCTTCGCTTAAAAAAAAAAAAAGAAATATTGACCCTCTCCGAAATTATTAAAAAGTGTATGTTATCTATTTTGAAGATAAAATATACACCAAAGAGGCATAACAAAAATATTTTTATCCAGGGAGCTTCATGGCAAATATAAGCAAAGCCTCCAAAGGGTAGTCTTGTGGGCACCTGCTCATTCAGTGAAACCCTTCTGGTGGGTTTGGGGAACAGTTATGCATTCTATCCCCATCTTAGAGGAGCCTAGAAAAGCGTCAGAAGAAAATCTCAGTGGAGTGGTCTTTTCAGCTGCTCATATCTCAAGGGTTTCCCAACTGATCTGCCTCCCAATGGTTGTCCTGTGTGTTTTGTAATCCCATCCTTTCTCTCATATCTATCTCTCTGTCTTTCTATCTATCTCCACATGTCTAATCTGTCACTATCTTTATCATTATTTATCTATTATCTACCTATGATACATACATATTTATCCAATCTACACATATTTAAATTTTTATTACATAAATAATTCATGTTTACTATAAATCCAGTAGTTGGGGTAGGGGTCATGATTTTGTTCCCCAGAAGATATTTGGCAATGTCTGGAGATACCTTGTTTGTCACAGTTGGAGGACTCTATTGACATCTGGTGAGTAGAGGCCAATGATTTTGCAAAACATCTGGAAAGACATTGGATGGCCCCACAATAAAGAATAATCTGGCCCCAAATGTAACTTGTGTCACTAGGGCTAAGATTGAGAAATCCTACTTTGGAACAATAGAAAATTCAAAGAAGCAAATGGAAAATCATCGCCTCTGGGCATTTTCCCAATTAACGTTTTGGCCAAATTCTTCCAGATGGCTTTTTACACATACAAGTATATGTGTGAATAATTACAGATGTATAGGGAAAAAATGTGATTATAATTATGCACGCTCTTTTATAACCCATTTTTTTTCACTTAATGGTAATATTGCTCCATGTAATCTTTTCTCATTGAAAAACAAGGGTTTTTTTTTTTTTTTAAACAAAAGCATTACATTTATGTGGTTAAAAATAAGAATTGCAAAAGGGTGTACAAGAAAAACATGTTCTTTCACAAGTGCTTATGTATACTTCAGTAAACGTGATTCTTAAAAAGCCACAAATTGGATTATGCAATAAAACGCTGTATACTTTGCTCTCGTTACTTAATAATATATCTTAAGGCAATTTCCACATTGACGCAGAGATCCACCCCATTCTTTAGACTGGGGCATAACATTACCTATTACCCTATTGATGGATTCGTTCTTTCCATGTTTTTGTTGTCCTAATCAGTGATACAGAACACTTCTACACCACCTCTCAGTAGATCTGTGGATGACACCCCAAGAATTGGAACTGGTGAATTAAAAGGTATGCACTGACGTTTTTAGCAGCTATTGCAAAATTACTCTACAAAGAGCTTGTCTCATTTACCTCTCCCACTGTTCTTCCTCCCCATAGCCTCACCCACAAATATTTAAATTTTGCAAATCTGATTTAATAAAAATGATATCTAGTTGTTTTTTCCTTTGTATTTCTTTAGTTATTAATGAAGTGGTACATTTTTAATGCTTTTTTCCCCATCAACTGTTCATTTCCTCTACCCTTTTTTTTTTCTCTACTGGGTTATTTTTTATGTTGTTGACTAATGTAACCTCAGTGGATTTAAGTAGCTATACATCTATAAATACTTTCTCCTGGTTTGTCTATTCCCTTGAAGAAATTTACATTTTTTACTTGTAAAATTTTAATTTATAATTTATTTATATAATTTTATAATACATTTTTATTTATTTATTTTTATTCTATATTATTTATATAATTTTTATTTAGAAAAAATATAAAATTTTTAAAAATCTTCCCATTTATCATTTCTGGATATGCTATACTACAAAGGCCTTTCTCTCTCTCTCTCTCTCTCTCTTTTTTTTTTTTTAAGATTTTACTTTTAAGTGATCTTTCTACCCAACTTGGGGCTTGAACCTATAACCATGAGATCAAGGGTCACATGCTCTTCCACCTGAGCCAGCCAGGCATGCTATACAAAGCCCCTTTTCATGCCAAGGACACAACTAATTTTATCCATGTTTCCTTCTTCTATGGTTTAATTTTTTTTCATTTAAAAAAAACTGTCTTAAATTTATTTTAGGAGTAAGGGTAAAATGTAACTACTCACCCTGAGACCATTCATCAAATCCTTTGCTTCATTCCACTAATCTGAAATGCACCCTCACCATAGTCTCTATTCCTCAGGCATTTGGGGGCTTTTTCTGGATCTGTTCTGTTTCAGGGATCAGTCCATTTTTGCACTGACACCAAACTGTTTTAAATACAGATGCTATATAATGTATGTTTAGATATAATAAGTCTGATCTCACAAATAATTTATTTATTTATCTTTAAAACATAATTATGTAATAACTCAACTGTATGAAAATGTACAAAGAAAAATACGATGAACACTCAGTTTAAAAAATTACATGTTCTTAGTAAGTTGAAGATCCTGGATTACCTTCCTCTCTTCTACTAGTAATAACTATTCTGACTCTAGTGTTTAGTTAGCATTCCATAAGCTTATAATACTTCTAACTTCTCTTTTTGCTTATGCCTATAATTATATGCAGTATTGTAATTCATGTTTTAAACCTGCTTATTTGTTATAGAAACTATGCACACTCCTAAACAAACCAACTGGTCAACTAGTCTATACAGTTGTGATGATTAATTTTATGTGTTAGCTTGGCTGGGCCATGTGCCTACGTGTTTGGTTAAACATTATTCTGGATGTTTCCATGAAGATATTTTTGGATGAGATTAATATTTACGCTGGCAAATTTTGAGGAAAGAGGACTGCATTTTGCAATGTGGGTGGGCCTCATCTAATCAGTTGAAGTCCTCAATAGAATTTGAGATTGACTTAACCCCAAGGAAGAAAGAATTCTTCCTGCAGACAACCTTTGAACTTAAATGGCAACATCACTCTTCTCTGAGTCTTAAGATTGCTAATACACCTTGCAGATTTTGGATTTGCCAGCCTCCATAATTGCATAGGAATTCCTTAAACTCTCTGTCTCTCTCTCTCTCTTGATCCCATTGGCTCTGTTTCTCTGGAGAACCCTGATAATACATCAGGCCTCTGGCCTTAGCAGCACCAAGAACTGATAGAAAGTTTAAATTATGTTATTCCCCATCCATGGCCCCAGTATCATATTCTAAGGAAGAGTTCCCCCCTTCACCAAGGGAAGGGGTGAAGTGGAAAGTTATCTTTGTTAAGCTTTCAAGAGTAACTGGATAGGAGAGAATTTTCTTGTTGACCAAATAGTTCTTTGGCCCAGGGTTGATCCAGTCTGTGGTCAGCAAAGAAAGGCCTCTCTAGAAGGACCATGTCACAGAAGCAAGACTCCTGCCACACTTTGAGTGACATTTTTCATGATCACAGATCCACAGAGTTACAGTTTCACAAATATCTCCTCCTTATAACTGTCTAGTTGGAGGCACTGTGTTAGTCTCCCAATGCTGCTATAACAAATTACCACAGATTTTTATTTATTTATTATTTATTTATTATGAAATTGTCATACATTTAGCAGTTTTAAACAACACCCCCTTATTATCACCTAGTCCTTTTGGTCAGAAGTCCTAGCTGGGCTCAACTGGGTCTTCAGTTTAGGCTCTCATGAAGCTAAAAATTAAGGTGTTGGATGGATCAATTCTCATCGGGAGGCTCTATAAAGAATCTGCTTCCAGGCTCATTCAGTTTGTGGGCAGAATGCAGTTCCTTGTGGTTGCAGGGCTGAGGGTCCCATGTTCCTGCTGGCTGTCAGCTAGAAGTGCTTCTCAGCTTCCAGAGGACACCTGCATTTCCAGACTTGTGGCCCAGACTGCCATCTTTCAAAGCTAACAATGGTGTAGCTTGTCTTTCTCACGCTTAGCTTCTCTCTGCCTTCCTCTTCTGATTTCAAGGGCTATGGGATTATGTTGGTTGGGTTCTCCCAGATAATGCAGGATCTCCCTATTTTAAGAGCTGCTGATTAATAGCCTTAATTACACCTATAAAGTCCCTTTTGCTCTGCAAGGTAATACAACCATAGGTGTGACACCAGAAAGAGAAGCCAAAATTCTTCCTACCACAAAAGACCATAGAGGTTTTTCCCAGACAAAAGGACTGGCCTCATTCAAAATTATGTTCAGAGCTCATCTCTTGAGAGAACGAAAATTGCTCTTCAGTGGACAATTTTTCCCACTTGAAGGAATCAAGGATTGTGGGATCACCAGCATGCAGACACAATGTATATTCCAGGCAGTGGGGATGGAGCAGAGACTAGAGAAGGGAGTGCCCATTCTGGGGGCAGAGCTGAACAAACACACCAGTTGCATGAGGACTCTGAGATGCCCCTGGGAAGGGGTTGGGGACCATCTCAACCTATCATCAAGACATTATAACAGGAATTCAAACAGAAACAATGAGTGAGACAAAGAGCAGGAAATGATGGTGGACTTTGGGAAGGCTGCAGGAGAGACTTTCCAGGAGTTGCTGTGTAGAGGTCTGGCTTGAGAGAGCACTCAAAGAAGGCAGAAGAAGGGGTCCTTCATACATTCAGGAGTCTTCCATTTAGGGGAGGGAAGGATCATGTGGGATAAGGAAATAGAGAGACAGCTGAGAAAACGAATGAAGGGATGGAAGTGGTGGACCCAGAGTAAAGGATGTAGGAGAGAGAAGCATAAGGACAGAAAACCATGAAACAAGAGGAATATTCTAATTCTAAAGGAAATTGCCGTGAATATTATTTAAATCAAGTTTTTGGATTTTCTGGCAAAATCCATAGCCTCCAGCCGGCCCTAGGTGTGTGTGTTGAGGGGTGGGTGTGGGGGCTCACAGCAGACCAGCAATGGACCTTTGTCCTCCCCAACAAAAGCTGTGGAAGTTTCCAGCATCTCACAGCTTCTTTCCCACGTGCTGGGTCTCTGACTTCTCTGCCTGTCAGATTCCTCTGCACACTGGGAGCTGGCTGGGCTACAGGCAGAGAACTTGAGAATTCCCTGCACTCATTGTCCCCAGGAATGCCCCAACCAGTGGGCATGGGAGCAAGCACAGGGATGCTGCCTCTTTGCCCCTTGGGGGCGGGAGCTGAATGGCAGGGGACAGTTTCTCAGAGTTCCCCACCAGATGGAGCCCCAGATGTCCTTTCCCTTGGGACTGGGTCATTTGCTGGCGTCTCTCCCTCCCCCATCTCACCCTCTTTGTTACATTTGTGTCTGGGTCCATCTCACAAGCAAATCACCTGTCCCCAGGTCCTTGCCCCAGTTGGTAGCAGAGTCAAAACGCCACCTCTGTGTAGCTTAGGTTTTTGGCTGGGGCTCTTTAACAAAGAGATTTACAAAAAGAAAACAATTTATGGACCCCTGCAGCACACACTATGTGAGAAAAACCTCTATAAAAGGTAGCCCAAGGCTGTGGCTTAGAACCCTGTTTTATTAGCATCTTCAACCAAGAGTAAAAATCTGCAGAGAAATGATTGGTTGGAGGAAAGCAGTTTTAGGCCCCCAAGGGGGCTTGCTGTCAGAAGGGAAATACATGGAAGGCCACTGATAGGGTAAGGTTTGTTTGCAGATTCCTCTGGTGCTGATAAGTCCATATCCAGTACAAGGAGAATTCCCATCTGGTCGTTTAGGCCCAAAGTGGGAGGGGACAGAAAGCTTTTCCCGTTTGCAACATCTTAGTTGCTTTTGGCTTAAATATTATGTTAAAGAGGCATATTTGGGGCAACACAGGTGGTTTCTTTCACCTGCCTCTGGGGGACCCTGAACTAGCACAAGGCCATGGGTCTTGTGTGTAATAAGCGGATTTTAGAATGAGTCCAGAGCACATCACAGAAATCTGGGGAGGAGGCCCTTTAGAACAGTGCGATAACTTCGGCTTTTAGTCTGAGCAAGGTAAGAAACCTTTTAAGTAAACTGTGACAAAAAGTCACACCTTCAAGAATCATCCTAGTTCCAGGCAGAAATGTTAAGTAGACAATACTGGTTCAAATAAGCTCAGGTGGGAGAGCCGGCTGGGGGACAGGCTTTGAGAATCCTCAACTCTTAGATATTACCTGTCCAACATAGGTATGGACAGAAGCTGTGAGACTGGGTGAGATCTTGGAGAAATGAGCATAGTCAGGAAAGGCAAGAAGTCCAAGAACTGGACCCTGGGGCATGTCCTCATTTATGGGGACAAACCAGCAGGAGACTGGGGAAAAGCTGCAGAACCATTTCAATAAGATTCTCTCATCAGATTAAGAATTCAACAACATAAAGTTTGCTCCTGACCTTGACCAGAGCAAGGTCAAGTGACCTTTCTGGTCACTGGTGACTGAAGGGGTGAGACCCTTTCTGTGCTGGCTCAAGAGGGAAGGGAGGACAGCAAGTGGAGAGTGTGAAGAGCCACCTCTCTTTGGAGAATTTTGCTGGAAAGGCAAGACCAAAAATAGGGCAGTAGCTGGGGGGTGAGTAATGGGACAGAAAAGGGCATTTTTAGAATAGGAGTGAAACAGTCATGTTTTTATGCTGCTGGGAGGGACCCATCGTAGTGGGAGACCCAAGGATGTGGTAGGCAGAGGGTAGAATTGTTGGGTTGAGTATTTAAGAAGGAATGGGGTTTGCTGTGCAAGTAGGAGGTGTGCTTTAGCTAAGGACACCCATGAATTATTGGTGGTAACTTTATAGGCAACCTAATAGAATATTACGTATGAAAGTCCTATTGTAAACATGATAACACACCTCAAAAAGAAGCAAAAGGTATGTACCAGAGTTCCTTCCCCTAGGGGTGACTCCACCTATTGGGATGATTTTATACATACAAATTTATGTCACACCTCAAATGTTACCTCCTTAAAGAAGCCTTCCCGACCCCCACAGCCTGTCAGATCTCTCTGATTTTCTTTGTAGCCCTACTCACCGTCTGAAAATAGCTTGTTAATTAACTAATCGATCAACCAATCAATTAATTCTTTGATCTCCTCCTCCTCGAAATATATACTCTGCAAGGGTTATGAACTTGACTATTTAGTTTGCTGCTGTATTCCAAAAAATAGTGGCCGGCCAGTGGTGTACAGGTAGACCAACTCTCGGGAGGGGAAAAAAAAATCCAAACCCTCCAAAACAACAAGACCCTGATTTGTAACATTTGCTGATTCCTGTGTGTAAACATTCCTACCATGGGCACTTTCAAGCTACCAATATGGCATCAGTGAATAAGGAGTTGGAAAGGAAGGAGCACAGTTGGCTTTCATGAACTGGTACAAGCCAGCTGCACCATATTTGGCACAAAAGCAATGCTCAATCAATATTGGTTGAATGAAAGAATAAGTGACTTATCATTAGCTTGAGCCATTATTCCATTAAAGATATTCCCGGAAGGTTTATGTTTTTCCTGTTGCCTTTCAATCCTTTCCCTCTGCTCTTTTTCTTCTGACATTCTGTAGGTCTCCCACATTGCCTTGCTGAAAGCCTTCCATGACGCTACTCATACCAAATATTCACTGGGTGTTTGAGGCAGTGGAGGGGAGTCTGTCAGGTCCGGACTCTGGGGGCATCTTCCTATTTGTCTCTCTGCCCAGGGCTCCAGATTGCAGGCTTAGTGCCACATTGCTTTCCTTTCCTAGGATCTGCTTCTTTAGAAACTAAGTGCTTCCCTCCAACGCATCTCTTTTTGGGTCTACTCAACTGAAGCTTGGATACATAGCCCCAAACTCATTAATGTGTCTCCTTGCCCCAAAAGACATCTCTCTATTTGGCATCTTGGAGCATCTTCTAGTATCTTGGAGCATAGTGTTGCAGCAGGGAAAACCCTACAACTCTTCTTTTTTTGATGAGAGGGGTTAAATTTGATTTCCACCTCCCCACTCCTTCCCAACAATCTTACATGTCTCAGGAGACAAAAATGACTTTTGTGAAGTTATTTTCTTTTTCAATGCAAAAAAAAAAAAAGTCTTTTGTAACAAGAAAGAGTCTAAATGGGAAGAGAGACAATTGTAAAAGCTCTCCCTGGGGAATCTTATTGGAATGGTTCTGCAGCTTTGACTGCAGTGCCTGCTGGTGTGGATGGTTAATAAGACTGTCTTCAGTGTTACCCAAATGGTTCTCCAACTCAAGACTTCAGAAGGACAACCAAGGAATTATGGATATGAAAAGCCCAAAGATGAACTTTTGATTCCTCTTCTTAAATGAAAACTCACTTGAGCAGGGCTCTAAAATATCACCTTTCTGGTCTCACCAGGATTTCTTTTTGGTCATGTCCTGGTTTAGCTAATTCTGTTTGTGTGTTAAATGCAGATGCTATCCTGCCCTGTTCTGCCCTGTGCAGCTACTTCCTGGTACTTCAGCTTCTGAAACTGCAGCAGCTCCTAATGAAATCAAACTGTTTTCCAACTGTGATGAAGAGCGTTTCACACCAGTGCTCTCTGAAAAATGACCTGTTGCCCATTATTTATAAATTTGGGAATGATTGTTTTTTTCCTCTGTGCATGGTTCTCTGCCTCTCTTTAGCATTCTTTGCTAGCTGCCTTTGCATTTTCCTGTGTTGTTAATTGTTCACCTGGGCTGAGGTGGGAAAGGATTTATAAGTGTGTTACTTTCTTTGTGATGAGTTTTCATTATATAACAATATGAAGGCCATTCAATTTCCTGTGTGACTCTCTTAAGCCTCTTTCCTAAGGTTAGCAGAATTTCTGTTTTATCACTTTATAGCAAGCTATTAAAACACTTTGACAATTTTATGAGCTGATTAAACATTCTTCAACTTTTCATTTCTTCTCCAAACAACAATGGAAATAAAAATAGTGACAAAAAATACTTATTTATTGAGTACTTACCATAGGCCAAGAATTCTGCTTTTTTTTTTTTTTTGCATATTTTTTAACTTAATTCTCAGAAAAACCCTAGAATTATTCTTATTTTAATATAAGGAAACAAACGCAGAAAGGAATGTGCCCTAGGTCTCTGAAAGTAAATGACAGATCCGGAAATCAAATCCAGGCCTGGCTGATGCTGAAGTCCTTGCTGGTAACCTTCCCACTAAATTCTGAGATCTTCTCCTCAGGGCCTGTTGGAGCCAAATTATTCTCTGGGCTGGAGCACCAATAACAAGAGCCACACTCACCTCAGTAGTTATGAACTAACTCAAAGACTAAATCCTGCTCAAGAGATGGAGGTTGTCTACCTTTAGACCTCTTATGCTGTAACAACTTCTATCTCATTGATCAGTGTCTACTGAGATTGCTTCTTTAAAAATTATTTACATGGAGTGACCCCTGGATGGCTCAGTCAGTTAAGTGTCCGACTCTTGGTTTCAACTCAGGTCATGATCTCAGGGTTGTGAGATTGAGCCCCACGTTGGGCTCTATGCTCAGTGTAGAGTCTGCTTAAGACTCTCTCTCCCTTTTTTTCTGCCCCTCACCCCACTTGCTCTCTCTTTCTCTAAAATAAATAAATACATCTTTAAGGATATTATTTACATGGAAGCCAAAGAGATACCCAGCAATATAAAAGGTATTTATAGTCCTGCAGTAGATGGCCCAAGATGACTAATGTTAGAGAAATGCACTTGGGATTCACCACAATGACGATGATGGTGGTGGTGATAGTGGTGGTGATGGTGTTGTTATTGTTTGTGTTGTTAATGGGGGTGGTGGCTGTGGCTGTAGCAATGCTGTTATTGTGGATGTTGGTGTTGGTGGTGATGGTGGTGGTAGTACTGTTGTGGTTGTTGTTGGCAGTGGTGTCAGAGCCGTTGGTGGTGATGATGATGGTGGTGGTGGTGACAGTGTTGGTGTTAGTGGTGTTGGTGGTGGTGTTAGTGGTGGTGGTAGTGATGGTGTTGATGGTGGTGGTAGTATTGAAGGTGAAGGTGGTGATAATGGTATTGGTATTGTTGGTGAACACTCTTTTTCTAAAATCAGATTATATTCCAGCTACCTTCTCTGAGAACTTGGTAGAGATGCAGATTTTTGGCCCCAGCCCTGACCTGCTGAGCCAGAACCACTGTGGGTGGGACCCAGCAATCTGTCTTTTAAGAATCCCTCTAGGTAACTGTGAGGCTTGCTTGAGTTTAAAAACACTGGTGTAGACACTCATACAGCTCATCTTGTCCACTTGCTCTCCTCAGCAACCTCAACCACCCCTATGGTTTCAGTGACTTCCAAATGTCTGAAGCTGAGACCTGCTTTCTGAGTTCTCAATTCAATATATCTACCCACCCTGCTGGGGAGATATGCCATTTCTGCTTGGATATATCATCAGGACTTCAAATTCAGCAACTCAATAAACATTTGTGTTTCACCTTAAATGTCATTTTCTCATTGAACTATGTTTGTTTGGCCTGCTCACTTTGTCTTTGCATTTTATTAAAATTCCGTGTTTAAGCTGGGCCTCCTCTGCCATATCAGAGCTTGGCAAAGACAGGGATCAGATCTGTCTGGGGATGGCTTACTTGTGAACACAACCAATATGTAGGTATGTATTTATTTATCATTATTTTTTGAAAGAGTTTATTTATTTCTTTGAGAGAGAGATAGAGAGCATGAGGAGTGGGAAGAGAGAGAAGCAGGCTCCCCTCTGAACTGGGAACCCAATACAGGGCTTGATCCCAGGACCCTGGGATCATGACCTGAGCCAAAGGCAGATGCTTAGCCGACTAGCCACCCAGGCACCCCTATTTATTTTTATTTTAAAGAGACAGAGAAAGAGAGAGAGAGAGAGAGCTAGTGGAGGGAGGAGCAGAGAGAGGGGGAGAGAGAGAATCCTCAAGCAGATTCCCCACTGAGCACAGAGCTGAATGCCTTACTCGCTCCCAGGACTTTGAGATCATATCCTGAGCCCAAATCTAGAGTTGGACACACCAATGATGGAGTCACCCAGGCGCCCAGACACAGCCATGTGATTTGCTATGTGCTGTCTACAACTGCTTTTGTACTACAGTGACTGCGTATTTGCTGCAGAGAGCTTCTAAGTTTGTCAAGCTCAAAGTATGTACTATCTGGTCCTTGATAGACAAGTTTGCTCCAGGCCACCCCTCATGCATCTCTAGAAAGGCCAGCTGCAGATGCTCTGGTGCTATCCCACACTGAGCCCTCTGGGGTGCCAGCCTGACTCAGTGGGACCTTCGGGGCCCCACAACTGGCATAAACTTACTTGACACAAAGGCAATATCTAGGGGAAAACCACCATGGGCTCAGGATGTACAAACAAATTTGGCATTTATATTAACATAGAGGAAGGAAATGCTCATGGCCAGAGGCCGGGGCCGTCATGCCCCAGTTCCTTACCACGTCAAATGTACACATCCTAGTTCACACATTGTCAAGAAAAATGAAGAGATCGCGGTTTATTCTTTTACTGTAGTGCTGCCAGTGCAACTTTGGTTGAACTTTTATTGCCCCAGGTATTTTATAACTGCAAGAGATAGAGGTTAAGGAGCAGAGGACTTGTAATAACATACATGATTTTTATCAGAAAGTTTTGAAAATGAGTCTTGGCCAGAAAAATGCAAAATGAATTTTGTCTGGGAGAGGTACAACTGCTTCGTGTCTGGTAGAAAAGATGATCTCAGATAATGTCTTGTCCAGTGGCATAGTAACCAGTTTTGTACATATTAACAAATTCATTTCAGCATTCCTTTGACTTGACGGACATGAATCTCACTTCTTCCCAGTCTCCTTTGAACCAGTTTTAATATCTTCTGGGTCCCTCATTAATTAATGAATTGAATAAAACCATTGGTACGTGTTCATTTTATATTTGTATGAAGTTGTGTTTTTTTTTTTTTTAAATACTAACATGAATGCAACCTATTTGTTCCCCCCACCCCTCCACAACCCCCATGGATTGCTCTGAAGTTAACTGTCTGGGAAAAGCTTCATGCCACACACGTGAGGAAGGCAAGACCCAGGGGCACTTAGCAGGGGACAGGTTGATGGAACACTGTGGTTCAAGTTAACACTCTTTCAGAAGGCCATATGGAAAGAGTACCGATAAACATTTGAAAGAAGTGACTGTATTTGTGCAGTAAAACACTTAAAATTTTAAAAATGTCTTTAATATTTATGTTGGGGAGAAGCAGATAAAACATTTCTTAGTTACTCAGGATTTTAACTCTCAGGATTTGGGACATGAAGTTCTTTGGTTTATAGAGGCTGCTTTCCCTTCATAGGACAGGAGAAACAGGTCAGCTCCAGACATTGTTACACCAGCTCCAGGCACTTGCTTGTCCCTGGCAGCTTTTCTGGGTCTGGCGCTGTGACGCCATTTTGGTTGCGGTTATCAGT
This sequence comes from Mustela nivalis, assembly GCF_964662115.1. NCBI lineage: Eukaryota > Metazoa > Chordata > Mammalia > Carnivora > Mustelidae > Mustela > Mustela nivalis. The sequence goes on from NC_139030.1 coordinate 76,086,431, forward strand.
CGGAGAAGACCCACCCTCTTCTCTATAGGGGGCCCCTCACGAACATACGAAGTGTTTGGTTCTTCTTTCTACTGCATATTTCACAGAGAGAGCTCCCGCTGGCAAAGAGAGCCCTTGTTATGTCACCTGTGGTGTGGAGCCCCTTCTCCATGAGCAATGGTCAGAAGCTGTGCATTAACCCTTGTTAGAAAATACTTGGGATGCTACAGGGATGAAGGCCTGCTGATGGCGTCTACCTCAAACAATTATGTTTACCTTGATATACTCAGCCCTTTTTTTTCTCTGTTCATGTGACTGGTGAGATTCTACTTTCGGGAAGCACTCAGAGTGGAGAATCTGTAGGACAAGCCAGTGGAAGCCAACAGGCTCTGTGCTATGATGGAGGCTGTCCAGAGCAGCTTCCAGAAGCCATCTCACTGCTCTGAGACTTCAGATACCCTTTCACCCACTACACGAGTCCTTGGAAGGGGGCTCAACTTGAGAACATTTCAGCCTAAGGGGGATATCCAGAGGCCGGGGATATCTTGTCCTTGGGGAGCCCTAAACCCAATGAAGATTTCAAGAACCTAGGAAAACGGACAGCTCAGAAAGGGTGTGGGAAAGAGTCAAAGACACAGGGCTTCTCTTACAATTTGAACAAAGACTTCCCTGTCTAGGTCAGGAAAACCGTCTCATGCACCAATTCCTTACGTTATTCAACTCTTATCTGGAAGGACGCAATGGCACTTCTAACCATTGATATTGAGCTATTTGGTTAGAGGGTTGAGAAGAGAGTTCTGTTTTTCCAGGGTGGACAACAGGATGAGTTCAGAGGAAAAAAGTGCAAGATAGTGGCCAAGGGTACTTGCAATAGCAAGACTATGCCACGAGAGGGCAGTGTAGACTGTCTATAGAATCTGAGAGAGGAAAAAGGGTGCGGAAAGAAGAGGGGAGCTGGAATGCAAATTTAAAATTTAAAATTCACCCGCCGAATTTAGAATAACGCCTCCACAGTAGTTTCTTTGCTTTCATTCTGCTCTGTATCTCCTGATGAGAACCATCGCCCCAGAAGCCTGAAGCAGGTTCCTGAAGGACCCATTGGTATCAGGTCCCTAATTTGGGAGGTCTTGGGGTCAGGGAGTTAGGGAGAGGTGAGCTGGCTAGGGCAGCAGGTGGTGGAAGGTGGAGGAGGGTCTGGATCACCTTCCATTTCCATCAGCAGTGCTGCCGAGTTTCCGTCTCTCCACATCCTCACCAATACTTGTTATTGTCTGTGTGTGGGTTTTGTTTCTTTTAAAAATGTTTATTACAGCCATCCTTGTAGGTATGAAGTGGTATCTCAATGTGGTTTTGATTTACATTTTCATAATGATTAATGATGTTGAGCATCTTTTCAAGGCCTTGTTGATCATTTGTATATCGTCTTTGGAGAAATATTTACTTGTTTGTTCATGTTGCCTTGAGTTATTTGCAGTTTTTTGTTGTTGCTGTTGTTGTTAAGCTTCCGAAGTTCTTTATGTATTCTAAATATGGACTCCTTATCAGAGAATGATTTGCAGATGTTTTTTCCCATTCTATGCTTGTCTTTTCATTTTCTTTTTTATTATCTAGAAAGTATTTATTTTTTAATTACAGTTGACATACAATGCTATCTTAGTTTCAGGTGTACAACATAGTGATTTGACGTTTTTATAGATTATGAAGTGCTCACCATAGTAAGTGTAGTTCCCACCTGTCACTTTACAAAGTTATTATAATATTATTGTCTACATTCTCTATGCTGTACTTTTCATCCTCACAACTTAGTTATTTTATAACTGGAAGTTTTTACTTCTTAATCCTCTTCTCTTATTTTGCTCATCGCCTTCCCCACCCACTTCCTCTCTGGCGATCACCAACTTGTTTTCTGTATTTATGAATCTGTTTCTGTTTTGTTTGCTTGTTCCCTTGTTTTTGTAAAGTGTTCCAGCCACTGTGAAAAACAGCTTTTTTTTTTTTTTTTAGGTTCCACATATAAGTGAAATCATGTGGGACTCATCTTTCTCTGTCTGACTTATTTTATTCAATGTAATACCCTTTAGGTCTATTTATGTTGCTGAAAAAGCAAGATTTCTTTCTTTTTATGGCTGAGTAATATTCCATTGTATAAATTTCATTATGTGTGTGTACATTACATCTTTTTTATCTATTCATCTACTGATGGACACTTAGGTTGCTTGTATATTGTGGCTGCTGTAAATAATGCTTCAATGAACTTTAAAGGGTGCATATATCATCTTGAACTAGTGTTTTTGTTTTCTTCAGGTAAATACCTTAGAAGTGGAATTGCTGGATCCTATTGTATTTCTATTTTTAATTGAGAACTCTCTATATTGTTTTCCAGAGTGGCTGCACCAGTTTTCACTCCCACCAACAGTGCATGAGATTATCTTTTTCTCCACATCCTCTCCAACACTTATTTCTTATCTTTTTGATATTGACCATTCTAACAGGTGTGAGGTGATATCTCATTGTGGTTTTGATTTGCAGTTCCCTGATGAGCATCTTTTCATGTGTCTATTGACAGTCTATATGTCTTCTTTGGAAAAATGTCTATTCGGGTGCTTTGCCCATTTTTAAATTGGATTTTAAAAAATTTTTTAATTTTTGCTTTTGCTTTTGTGTTTGGTTTTGGTTTTGGTTTTGAGTTGTATGAGCTCTTTACATATTTTGTATATAAACCTCTTATTGGATATATCATTTGCAAATAACTTCCTCCATTCAGTAAGTTGTCTTTTCATTTTGTTGATGGTTTCTCTCACTGAGCTAAAGCTTTTTAGTTTGATGTAGTCCTGACTGTTTATTTTTGCTTTTGTTGCCTCTGTCTGAGGAGACAGATCCAAAAATAATAATTGCTAAGACTAATGTCCAGGAGTTTATTGCCTATGTTCTCTTTTGGCAGTTTTATGGTTTTAGGTCTTACATTTAGATTTTTAATCCATTTTTATTTTATTTTTGTATATGATGTAGGAAAGTAGTCCCACTTTTATTCTTTTACATGTATCTGTCTGTTTTTTTTCAACACCATTTATTTTCAATGATTGAGATTCAATGATTGAGATTTTTGATCTCAAAAGAGATTTTCTTTTCCCCATTGTATATTCTTACCTCCTTTACCATAGATTAACTGGCCTTCCGTGTGTGGCTTTATTTCTGGGATCTCTATTCTGTTCCATTGATCCATGTGTCTCTTCTTGTGCCCATATCATACTGTTTTGATTACTATAGCTTTGTAGGATAGTTTAAAATCTGGGAGTGTGGTATCTCTAGTTTTCTTCTTCTTTGTCAAGATTGCTTTTGCTCTTTGAGGTCTTTTGCATACGAATTTTGCATAAAATTTGCATGCAAATTTTAGGATTATTTGTTCTAGTTAGGTGAAAGATTTTGTTGGCGTTTTGATAGGGATTACAGTATCTGTAGATTACTTTGGGTAGAATGTACATTTTAATAATACTCTTTCTTCCAATCCATAAGCCTAACATATATTTCCATTTATTTATAACATCTTCAATTTCTTTCATCAATGTTTTAGAGTTTTCAGAGTATAGATCTTTCACCTCCTTGGTTAAATTTATTCCTAGTTATTTTATTCTTTTTGATGTAATTTTAAATGGAGTCATCTTGTTATTTTCTCCTTGTGTGTGTTATACTGAATAGAAACACAACAGATTTCTGTAGAGTAATTTTGTATCCTACAACTTTACTAAATTTATTAGTTCTAATAGTTTTTGATAGAGGCTCTAGGGGTTTTCCATATATAGTGTCATGTCATCTTGAAATAGTGAGACAGTTTTACTGCCTCTGTACCAATTTGAATGCCTTTTATTCCCTTTTCTTGTCTGATTGCTATGGCTAGGACTTCCTGTACTATGTTGAAAGTGGTGAGAGTGAGCATCCTTGTCTTGTTCCTGATCTTGGAGGAAAACCTTTTAGCTTTTTACTGTTGAGTATGATGTTAGCTGTGGGCTTTCCTTTTCACTTTCTTAAGCATATATTTTGATGCACAAAAGGTCTTAATTTTGATGAAGTCTAATTTATCTATTTTCTCTTGTTGTCTATGCTTTTGGTGTCATCTCCATGAAATAATTGCCAAATCCAGTGTTATGAAGACTTTCCCCAAAGTTTTCCTCTAAGAGTTTTGTAGTTTTGCCTTTTAGTTTTGGGTCTTTGATCTATTTAGAGTTAATTTTTGTATCCATTGTATCACATATGGATATCCAATTTTCCCAACATCTGTTGCTGAAAAGACTATCCTTTCCTCATTGAATGATCATGGTGCCCTTGTTGAAAATCAACTGACTGACCATATGTATAAGGGTTTATTTCTGGTATTTTATTTTCCTGATCCATATGTCCGTTCTTATGCCAGTGCCATACTGTTTCAATTACTGTAGCTTTGTACTGCATTTCAAAGTTGGAGAGTGTGAGTCTTCTGACTTAATTCTTTTTCTTTTTTTTTTTAAAAAGATTTTATTTATTCATCTGACAGAGATCACAAGTAGGCAGAGAAGCAGACAGAGAGAGAGGAGGAAGCAGGCTCCCTGCTGAGCAGGGAGCCCGAGGAGGGGCTCGATCCCAGGACCCTGGGATCATGACCTGAGCTGAAGGCAGAGGCTTTAACCCACTGAGCCACCCAGGCACCCCTGACTTAATTCTTTTTCAAGACTGTTTTAGCTATTCAGGATCCATTGCAATTCCATATAATTTTGAGAATCAGTTTCTCCATTTTTGTGAAAAGGCTTTCAGAATTTTTATAGAGATTTTGATGAACCAATAGACTTTGGGGGGTAGCATTGACATCACAAAATGTTAAGTCTTCCAATCCATGGGTGCCTGGGTGTGTCAGTGGGTTAAGTGTCCACCTTCAGCTCAGGTCATGATCCCAGGGTCCTGGGATGGAGCCCCACATTGGGCTTCCAATTCAGTGGGGAGTCGTTTTCTTCCTTCCACTGCCTACCACACCCCCTTCTTGTGCTCCCTCTCTCTGTCAGTCAAAAAAAATAATAAAATCTTAAAAAAGAAGTCTTCCAATCCATGAACATGGGATTTCTTTCCATTTATTTAGGACTTCATTAATTTCTTTCAGCAATGTTTGGTAGTTTCCAGCATACCATGGGAGCCTTTCACTTCCTCAGTTAGATTTATTTTGAAGTATTTACTTCTTTTGGATGATATGTAGATGGAATTACTTCCTTAGTATATATATTTTTAATTATTGGCATACAACTCTGGGCTGTGGATCAGCCTGAAGAGAAAGCTTAGGGTCTTTTCAGGTCTTTTCTGCATCTGTCCCTGGACATATGTGAAGTGGCTTTCTCTTTCTTTCTTCGTTCGTTTGTTCCTTCCTTCCTTCCTTCCTTCCTTCACACCCTCCTCCCCCCATCCCTCCCTCTCTTTCTTTCTTTTTATTGTTATTATTATTATTATCATAAACCTGGTTCCAACCCACACACACGTACACACAAAACCCAAAAACCATAAACTAATTTGTAGCCAAGCTAGCAATGTATTACTTGTGACAATTCCCTGATCCCAGGACCCCTGTCTTCACAGACTCTAGCAAAGACTTCTTCTAATCTGGGATGTGGGGAAGAGAGAAATCAAACTATTGAAGGAAGAAAAGTCACCTGTCAGTGTTGAGAGCCCATTACAGAACTTAATTTTAACTGGGCATAATTTCCTCTTGAAGGTTGATTGTGGCGCTATGTTACCCACATTCTGGGGGGAAATCTGCGTATCTGAATGGTTTCTTTTTTTCAGAAAGTGACATTTGTCTTCTTGCCAATTTTGTAAAATTTCAGTGATAGTATCCCCTGTTCCCAAGGCTCCTTGGGATTCCGCTTTTCCATGCAGAATCCACACCAGATATTTAAAACCTCTGGATTTCTATTTGCCCTCCGAACTCTGTGTTCTGGCACATGATGGTGGGTCAGTGTTGGACCTGTCTAGGGAGGCAGTTTCATTTGTTAATGAGGCTATTGTGGGGGACTTATGGGGATCCCATAATAAGGCCCTTTACATGTTATATTTCAAAGCCACTTAACAGAGAGAGGGAGAGAAGGATCCAGGTAGCTGGAGATCATAACATCAACTTTATTATGAATCAAAACTAGATTGGGAGATGTGTCACGGCAATGAGTTTCCTCATACTGGGCCCCATGATTAGGGACCTCACCGCAGCCAGGCAGGGCCTGCTGTCACAGCACCCACACCTAGAGGCCTAGAGGCCTCCTCTGTGTCCCCAGGATGGCTCCAGAGAGACAGGCAGGAAGAGACCACACCTCATAGTCCATGCGTCTTATCCAGAAACATCTAAGAGCTTACCTCTCATGGGATGGAAGAGAGAGCAGTGAGGGACCAGGAATGTTGTGCTGACCAATGTCCCTCTCCTGGGAGGAGACACTGGGAACTGGGAGTGAATGTTCCCCACTTCCACATTTTTTAGGCTCCTTTTTGCTCTTTGCTTCCAATTCTCGTCCACAAGAGGAAGCCCAGACTTTCTGCAGCTCCAGTGGCCTCTGCCCCTACTGCCTCTCCCTGCCTTGAATTCTGCAGGCCCAGGGAGCCTCGTGCTCTGGGTAATAAAACCTCTGTCTCAGCTCAGACTCATCCCTCAATAGGGATGCTTTTGGTGAAGCTGACAAAGGTGGTTACCTCTGTGGTCTAGTAAGGATCAAGATACTTGCTGTCCCAAATCTTCCTCTGCTTCTGAGTGGTCCAAGCTTTGGAAAATCAGAGCTGTCCCTGTGGGAGCAGAAATGTCACATGTCATGAAAAGGCCTCTTTTACACACTTCCTTCAAGTTTCACCTGGATCTTTCAAAGCTCTAGCTGCTTTGAGGTTCTGGGCTTGTCTTCTCTATGTGGGTCTGATGCCGTTTCTGAGAGCAGAGCACTTCACTTCCTGACCACCAGGCCAAAACCTTTTTATTAAAAAGATTTCTTTTTATTTCATAAGCATTTTTTCTTTTTAAAGGTGAGGTTACGTTCTGTTACAAGTTAACAAATACCTTGAATTAAATTGACTTAGAAATGAGAAGATACTTGTAGTGGTGAATCTAGCAGTAGGATATGGGTTTCACATTTGATCAATTCAGTGGGCCAGGGATGCCATCAGTCATTTGGGTACTTTTCATCTTTCTGGTCTGATGCCTCAGCACCAGCTCCAACCCCCAGTTGTTGGTTCCTCCTGTGGTTGTAAGATGGCTGCCAGCAGTAGCTGGGTGACATCCTGCCTTGTTCAGAGCCACGTGGAGCAAAAGACTGGCTGGTTTTATACAGTACCACTAGGCAAACTTCTAGCAACTGACTGGTCCATGCTGACTTCGTCCTGACCATCCGTGAACCCGTGACTGGAAAAGTAGAGGAATGGATTACTACCACTGGTGTGGACAGGTGGTCTGCGGAAGAGGAGTTTTGGGGAGCAGATCTGAATGTCTTCTTTCTTTGAGCTGAGTACTCCCAACATAGATCTGTCAATCCTCTCAGCATGTAGGTTTGTGTGAATTCTACTGAGAGTTCATCTACCTCAACCAAGAATCATATACCTCTCCCATAGCTTATGAACCCTCATTCTTTTTTATCTGTCTGCTAATAAATCCGCCGCATCTCTGGGACTGAAGCAACAGTCAGTGTTCTGCAGTTCAACACCATAGTCCACCTTCTTCCCCTGGGGGCATGTGGTTCCATCCACGGAGGAGGGAAGATGGGGCTTCAGCAAAGCTTCACCTTTACTCTTTGTATCTGGCTGGAGTTCCAAAGGAGATAAAGGTTAAATAGATGTGGAGACAGTTAATAACTGACTGTTCACCCATTTCTGGCTCAACTAGCCTGAAGACCAAAGAAGTGTGATGTTTCTCAATGTGGGGTCTATAGACCACCATATCAGAGCCACAGTCCCACGACAACTCTCAGATCCTGGTTTTATGTAATGTTCCCCCTTTTAAAATTTTCATTCCCACTTACATTTAACTTCTACTTATATATTTTAAGTATTTTAAAAACACTTTAGGGCTCCTGGGTGCCTTAGTCATTTAAATGTCTGCCTTCAGCTCAGGTCATGATCCTGGGGTCCTGGGATTGAGCCCCACACTGGGCTTCCTGCTCAGTGGGGTCTGTGTCTCCCCTCTGCCCCTCACCCTGCTGGAGCTCATTCTCTCTCTCTCAAATAAATAAATAAATAAATTTTTAAAAGAAAAAGTCATTTAAAAAGTACACTTTAAATTGTTGAGTGATGGTAGAGTGTAAATGGAAAAAATCTTTGTGCCTATATTGCTTTGTCTTAATTACTGTAATTTTATAGCAAGTTGAAATTGTTAATCTTTTTCAAGATTATCATGACTAAGCTTGCCCTTTGGCATTTCCATTTATATTTTAAAATCAGTTGGTCAATCTCCACAAAAATCTTACTTGAAACCAACATTTTATTGAGCTCTCTCTCCTCCTTGGAAATCCGTGCCAGCAGATTTTCTCCTTGATGTGAACATCACAGACAGGGAGGTTATGACCAGCATTCCACTTGTTGCCCTCCCTATAACCGGTGCATGAGAGGAAGGCTCCTTCTCTGGAACAGGCCACCACAGAGTGGGCTCAGGTCAGGAGCAGAGCAGGCCCAGTCAGGTTTTGTTGGAGCAGCTAACCAGTAACAGCCCCAGAGGTATCAAGAGTTCATTCTCTTACCAAAAAACAAGAAATAACTAGTATGACCCCTCACTGGTGTCCCTCAGTAGTGACACTCAGAGTTCAAATATGAGAAGAGGATCAGAAAACAGTTAAAAAGGCAATGAAACTAATAGGCCTCCTCTAGGGTGGTGACTGGGGGAGGAGCTAGCCCTGTCCTGTCCCCCTCCCTTGGCCCTAGCTGACCTGCTACACAGTTACTGCAGGAGGTGGAACCCCCAGCCAAGCCACAGCACCAGTGCTAGCTCCAGGGGTAGCACCAACTCTCACTGTGGTTGGGGATACCCTGTCCCTGAGGTTCAGAAGCTCCAGAACCTCATGTTCTCCCTGGGGTTGGAGAGCATCCATAAAACTTCTAAAGACATCCCTCAGGTCTGTCTGGTTGTGGGTGAAGGCCAAGCTATGCATGGCCATCATGGGGAGCTCAGCAATGGGAGATAGCATCAATTTCAATTCCATCTCATCCCTTTGAAGTTCAGCTACAGAGCCAAGTTGCTGGGTTATCACTATGAAAGGAGGGTTTTTGATTGATATAGTCCTTGAGATTGATCATTCTGAGACCTCCCCAGGTTCTAGGACATGTTCATACAGAGAAGCATCCCAAAAGAGCCCCCCCCCTCCCAAGAGCAGTCTTCCTTGAGACATTTCTTTTCTTGCATTGGTGTTGCCTGCATTGATGGGTGGCAGTGTTCAGAGCACTGGAACCAGGAGGCTTACTATCCATCTCTACTTACGTTTTACTGAAGTTACATTGGATCTGTAGGTGAACTGGGGAGAATTTACATTTTAACACTATTTAGTCTTCAAATCCATAAACGTGGTATACCTTTGCATTTATTTTGGCTTTCTTTAAATTCTCTCAGGGAGTGTTTTGTGATTTTTCAGTGTAGTGTTCTTGCACATCTTTTGTTGGCTTTGTCTTTATTATTGTTGGTTTTTGATGCTTTTAGAAATGAGACTGTTTTCTATTTGTGCTCCAAATTATTTGCTGCAAGTATCTAGAAATAGAATTTATTTTTGCATATTGATCTTCAGTCCAATTACCTTGTTCAATTATGAATGAATTCCAAAATTTGTCCATAATTTCTTTTAGATTTTCTAAGCACACAATCAATTATAAATAATAGTGGTTCTATTTCTTCCCTATTAGGTTTACTTTTAAAAAATTGGTTTTCTTACCTTATTGCATTGGCTAAAATTTCCAGTTAATGTTAAATAGAAATGGTGATAGTGCACATTTTCTCTTATTCTCAAACTGAGTGGGAAAGTACTTAATATTTTACCTTTCAGTATGATGTTAAATGTTGGTTTTCAGCTTTTTGGTGTTTTGTGTGTGTATGTGTGTGTGTGTACCCTTTATTAGATTAAGAAAATTACTTTTTTCTTTAGTTTTCTGAGCGTTTAAAAAAAATGAAAAGATGTTGAATTTTATCAAGTACTTTTTCTGGGTCTATTGAAATTACTATATGGTTTTCTCCTTCAATTTGTCAATGTGATGGTACACATTCCTTAAATTTTAAATGTTAAAGAATTCTTGCATTTTCACACTAAACCCTGGCTAGTCATGATGTATATTATCCTTTTTTATCTATTACTGGAATTGATTTGCTAACGGTCTGTAGGAACATATTTTTCCTTCTGTGTCTATAAGAGATAGTGACCTGTGCTTTTATTTTTGTAGTGTCCCTGTCAAGTTTTTTTGTATCAAGTTATGCTGTCTTACACTAGCAAGTTGGACCATGTTCCTGTTTTCTTTACTCCCTGACAGAATCTGTGTAAGATAGGTAATAGCTTTCCTTAAATGTATGTTTTAAATAATTCACAAGGGAAGTGTCTGGGCCTAGACCTTTCTGTTTGCTTGCTTCTCCCCACCCCCCATTTTATAGAACTTTGTTTATTTTTATTTTATTTTATTTTTTATTGTGTTATGTTAGTCACCATAAAATACATCATTAGTTTTTGTTTGTTTGTGTTTTGTTTTGGCTTTGGTTTGTTTGGTTTTGTTGGGTGGGAAGGGCATCTTGCCATCTTGATGTTCATTCCGTCATTGTATTTTTTTTCCTTAGGATGTTTTCAATAGTTAAGAACAAGGAGATTTCCCATGAGACTCTTTTGCATCTCTTCAAGCAAAATAAGGTGGAGATAGCAAACGCAATAACAAAGCCATTTCCTTTCCTTGAAAGCCTCAGAGACCGCTCCTTTATCACGGAAAAAATCTATAAAGTACGTTAAGTCTATTATATCACCCATGATAACCCACCCCACCCTAATTGTTGTGGCAACCTGGATTCGAAATTTAGTGTATCATTAACTAGTTGATGGCCTTTTCATACTTTTCACGGAAAGACCTTTTTGAGTGAGTTAATCCTCTAAAAGTTTGGGGCTGACAGAACAGGCAGTCCTTGCTAACGAGGCTTCTGTTCTGATTGAAGCTCCTGTCTCCTGTGGGATGTGTTGCAGTGAGGTGGATGGGAACCGTGATATGGCTGAATGGAAATTGATAGCTTTTCATACAAAACCTATAGCAATTTATACAAAATGACAAAATTAAATAAAATTAAAATAATTAAGAGAATTGGGACAGTATTCCATTATAAAATCCACTACATCAAATGAAACCCCCAGGGATTTTGTGCTATTATAAATAAATCAGTTTGTTCTTCTTTGTTGTTGTGTCCTTTAAGGTATGTTTTGTAAGGTGTTCTGGAGTCTTGGTATTCAGGTGAATTTGATCAGTGGGTCCTCCTGGGGAAGTAGAGGAGGAGCCATCCCTGTACCCTGTGACTGTGCTCCTTACAGCCTCAGCAGGACCGTCTCCTCCTTCCCAAAACCCTTGCCGGACTCCTCACACCTGGAGGGTGGGCGATGGTTGTTGAGTAGCCAGCAGAATTGCTCTAAGGTCCACTCGTGAAACAACCTACGCAGGATGAAAGTTCAAAAGTCAAGAAGAAGGGTTCATTTGTTATTTTAAGCAGGTGATAAAATATTTAAGAAGTTCTAAAATACTATATGAAAAATAGTAGTCTATCTCCATGGGGAAAGTGGAATGAATGTTCTGTGCAATCACTTCCCAGTGATTAACTTTGAAACTATTTCATATTCTTTTCCTATTGTACTTTTTTAAAGAAAGGATTCTCAAGAAGCCCATAAAAACTTGGTTCCTGTACAGAGAGTGGTGTATGAAGTTCTCCACTGCCTCGAGAAGACCTTTGATAGGTCACTTCTACAAGTCCTGTTCAGCAGGGTTCATCTGAAGGAGTATCCTGATTTAATTCATGTTCATAGAATCTTCGAAAATGGTAATTGATATCCTCCCTTCCCTTTCAGGGTCCATGTCTACTTGTCATTCATTCATTCACTCATTTGCTGGTTTAATAAGTATTCATGAAATGTTTACTCTGTCCCAGGACCAGTGCTTGTCAGTGTGAATGAGTCACCGTTAATAATTACAAACATGTTCTCTGGTCTCATCATCAAAATCATCAGTCATGATTACTCTGTTGGGTCTCTTGTAGGTTTAATTACAGCCCTTTTTCTTCTTCTGGGAATGTGCGATTTATTCTGTGTCATAGGTGCCTGATAAAGAGGAAATGTTCCTGGACAAGTTGTGACATTTTTCTAAGATGACCAGACTGTCACCGATTCCCACAGAAAACCTTATTTGAGGCCGTCTGACAAAAAGTTAGCTTCCCAGACAGAGAATTAAAAGGTCAAAAGAGCCCACCCTGCCAGAAGGAGGGCCAGTGTGTAGACAGGTGTGGGAATAAGGAAGGCTGATTCTGACAGGACTGTTACAGGCAGATTGTGCATTTCAGACACCTTAACCGAGGAATTGGAATTTTATTTTCATAAAAATAGGGAAGTCACACCAATCCTTAAGCAAGGGATAAAGTCAAAAGAAGCAAAAATAAAGTAGGGAGTGTATTACTTTGTGAAAATAGTACACTGATTAAAATAAGAACAATATAATTTCTTTTCTTTTTAAATATTTATTTATTTTAGAGAGAGAAAGACAGAGTATGCAGTGGGGAGGAGCAGAGGCAGGGAGAAACTCAAGGAGACTCTGTGCTGAGTGAGGAGCCCACTGCGGGGCTTGATCCTGTCACCCCGAGATCACCCTGAGTGGAAACCCAGAGTGGGATGCTCAACCCATTGTGCCATCCAGGCATCCCTGAGCAATATAATTTCTATACCAATACCCAAGTAAGAGAAAGGAATAGAGAAAATCAAATATCTGCACACAAATTTCAAGTGAATGATTTTTAAAAGCTTTATTGAGATAAATTTTTATACCTTAGGTCAATATTATATTTGTAACCAGAATGTCCTGGGCCATGGGAACAGAGAGAATGGTGGATACCTGTACTGCCCACATCTCAGGGGCTCTGATTCTTTTCATGGACTGCAGGGACCCCCCACCCTTTTCCAGGTTCAGTGTGCACATCACCTGTTTTAGGTTCTGGGGCTCCCTGAGCTGGGGTGCCCTTCACCTACACTTGTTGCCACCCACCTGCCCCTGGGAGATGGCAGCAGTTGCCTCCCACACATTGTTGTCCACAGGAGCTGTGCATCAGCGACCCAAAGCCCAGAATCTGAGGGCTGTGGCCTGGGGTGCAGCACCCTCTCCTGCTGCTCAGTCCCACCTTCATCCCATGCTCAGAGCCCCCTGAGCCCCCAGGGGACCGCCTACACACACGCAGACCCGCTTCACCTTTCCCTTTGTTCTCCTCAAATCTTCCACCTGGTTTTGCCAGGGTGTGAGGCCAGGTCCTGAGATGACAAAGCATCTGTGGCTCCCACTGTTCCGTGCAACTCACGCCTGCAGGTCCTGCCCCAGGAGGAGCTCCTACCATGGGCCCTGGAGCAGCAGGTTCCCTGACTCTGTGGGGTCCCCTCCTCCCTGAACTCCCCACAGACATCCCCCCAACCTCCCTCCAGGCTTCCTAGTTTATTTTCTTCCTCCTATGTGTGCTGGGTCACCTACAGGCAGGGGTGCTGGCTGGTGTCCCTCCCTCCCCTGACTGGTGATCTCCCCAGCCTTGGGCAGGCCCATGGGGAGCTCCTCCAGTGCAGCTATCTGTGCTCCCTGGTCAGAGCTGCAGAGTGTCCATCCTCTTTTCCTGGCGTCTGAGCCCCTGGGAGGTCTGTCTTGTTCCTCCAGGAGTCCTCTGCTTTGTGTCTTTGGGAAGCGCTCACCCTCCCTGCCCCAACCCTCCTCTTGTCTAGCAGCATCTTCAGAGCAGCTGGACTTTCTCCATGGGTATGGATCTGAGAGCCTAGCTCTTCTCCCAAAGAATTCCCTCTGTTCCTTGTACGATTCACAGAGACATTCCACTTAACAGAATTTATACTGAGATAAGTTTTCACTTCTCTCTGGCCATCTTGCTGGGTGATTAGTTACTGTTTATAACTTTTCCACTGCTCCATAATCCTAAAACCCGACAGGCTCATAGCCTGTAAGATTTGCGTGAGTGTGTTTTTCTCTTCGATGTGGCAGGAAAAGGAACAAATGACACCAAGTTAGGAGCCGCTGTGATGAACTGACCCAGGGTCCAGAAGTCCCCACCAAGTACCTGGATTCTTGGGTGGTCCAGATTGTGATTATGAGGTGGTGTCCTTGCTTATTTGCTTGCAACCACTAATTATTTTTTTTTCTCTGTTCAGTACGTGAAGAAAAATATTTTCCCCAGAAAAATGATAATGAAGAGAGACAAAACCTCCCCCACACTGGGCCAAGCTCTGAACAAGGTAATTATGATAGAATACAAACTTTGTTTCCTGGTTACAAAGAGGCCAGAACTCAGGAAGGGCAACTGTGATGTTAGAGAGGGAATCCAGAGGGACATGGAGCAGATGGACGTGCGTGACTTTGTATCAATTCCAAAATGACATAACTCTACTTGAATCTAAGACAAAAGGTGGCAACGACAGAATTTCTGCCCAATAACCTGGAAGGTGGAGTAAGAATCTAAATGTGAATTTTGAGTTTCCAGCGGTGACCTTCAGTGTGAAGCTCTTAATAAGGGCTAAGAACTCCAGGCCCAGGGTCAGCATCAAAGAGGGGACTTTTGATGATGGCAGAAGGGACTGATTTCAATGTTTTCAAGAGTCTAGATATTCAAGGAGAAAACTAATCACACAGAGACAAAAAAGAGGAGGTGGTAGAAAGATGGAAGGGAGGGTGTGGGTACTTTGAGTGAGAGAAGGGAAATGAAAGACAAGGAAGAAAAGGTTAGAAGACACACTAGAAATAGCTGTATTATTAACATCTCACTGGTTGAACATTTGAGGGGGGCAGTTGTAGGTTTAGTGCTCAAACTGCCATTGGAGGTTAGCATTGCTTATGAGCCCATTTTGCAGATAAGGAAACTGAAATCTGGAGACGGCATGTGTGTGGTTGGCCTGGGGTCAGATGAGTAATTATGTGTGTGTGTCTTAATGGAGGTAAAATTCATGTAACATAAAATTAACCACTTTAAACTGTTTAGTGATATTTAGTGATATACACAACATTGGGCAACTATCCCCCATCTACTTTCAAAATATATCAGTCGCCTCAAAAGGCAACCCCATTTCACTCCCTATTCCCCTTCTCCCACAGCCAGGAGCCACTGGTATAACTAAAAGGTGTATCTTTTCATTTTTGTGTGTTGAGTGGAGGAAATCAAAAGTTGGAGAGAACAACAATGGAGCCTGACGTGGAAGATGGGAAGATGTAGAGGAAGAAAAGCTGGGCAAGAAGGTGGGGGCAGGAGAGTGGCTGGAGGGAAGAGAGATGGAAACACAAGGTCATGGAAGGCAAAGGAATCCGGGATGCAGAAATATTTTCCTCAATTAGAAGCAGCAGTGCCTGGAACTTGGATCCTAGTGGAAAATGGCAGGAGAGAGAAAGGGAATGAGGTCTAATATGATGGAAGGAGGCAGGGAAGGGCTTGGTTGCATTTTGGGTGGAGTCTTGGAGCAGGAGGAGTATTTCTGCCCCAGGAGCAGCTCACCCTTGTCTCCAATCTCAGAGCTCAGTGTCTATAAACTACTCCTCAGTTTGTTCCCTGGTCACTGACTCTGGTCTTTCCTTTCCTTTCCTCTCTCTTTAGCACTGGATAAATCCACAGATTTAAGAATAAAAGAGAGGAAGTCAGAGACGGTGTGTACCCCGCTGAATGATGGGCAAGGTAACTATGACTGAATCCCATGTTTTAAATGAACAGTTCCCTGGGTAGCTCATTATGTGGAAGGAAGAGAGTCCATAGACTTGAGCTCTGCCTCTAGCTCCTCTCCAAGGTGTGGGAGAGGCATGCAAGCGGGGTGAGACCAGCAGGGCCTAGGGGATGAAATTTAAAGAGAACCCAAAGATAGGTGCCTCCTTAAATTAAGATCCTTAGGCCTCTTGCCTGTCACACCCTAGCCCTGTCCTGGAGGCAAGAGAGAAAGAGGAGCAGAAGTCTTTAGTAGAGGACGAGGATAGACAGGTAGATGGACTGGACCATCCAGTGGGAGTTACAGGGCAAGCATGGTTTTTCCTAAATGGACATGAGATAGAAAATTCTCCCATTTGGTGGAGGTTTTGACAGGGAGATAGTTTTATCCTACTCTACAGAAGTTGTCACAGGAACATGGAAATAATATGCATGATGGTCAGATTGGCCAGTAAGTGGGATCCCTGAGAACACCCTAGAGATAGAGTTGGGGAAGGGGCCCTGCGCATGGGTCAAAGCCCAGTGAGAGACCTGGAGTGATGAAGGATGCGACCTTTGAGATGAGGGCAACACACAAGAAAAGGACCGGGAGCCTAGAGGCAGGCAGAGGGTCCAGGTAAGCCTGAGAGAAACAGAGACAGAAAGAAGACAATTTACACCAGGGATAGTGACAAAGATCATAT
Organism: Mustela nivalis; assembly: GCF_964662115.1. Taxonomy (NCBI): domain Eukaryota; kingdom Metazoa; phylum Chordata; class Mammalia; order Carnivora; family Mustelidae; genus Mustela; species Mustela nivalis. Next base: position 76,103,006 of record NC_139030.1, read on the forward strand.
GGAGAGAGAAACATAAGGGACAAAGCAAATGCTGGTAAAAAAGAAGGTAGGGGAGGGGCAAAATGAAACCGTGAAGACAGTGTTCAGTGGGAGTGAATGGAATTTTGCTAGAGGTCAGTGTAGAATAGAGGAGACATGGTGGGATATTTAGCATCAGGGGGAGTCAACACGCAGAAGCTTCTGCCGCAGGGGGTCGTCCCCACCAATAGTGAATTTTCACAACCTTGAATCCTGGATGTATGTGTTGGCAAGCATTACATTACTGATGTATTTGTATGGAAGGTTCTACAGAAACAGTCCTAAGAAGTGTGTTTATGTAGACATGTAGTAAGCCACCCTTGAAAAGGACACAAGAATAAACACAAAATTCAGCCAAGATAATTTCCAGCGAGTGAATGAGAATAGCAGGTTAAGAGAAAATAGCAACAATAAGAAGGTAGATTTCGGGGTGAAAAGGAAAACCCTGGAGAGATGGGAAGAGAAGGATACAGAGGTCCTGACACAGAGCAAAGCAGGAGCGGAGCAGGCGAGAGGCAACATGGGGGAGGCAACCCTCTCAGGTAGGATCAGGAGAGAGGGGAACAGGAGATAGGTGAGGGTTCTTTCTGGATCATTATGTATTTCAGGGGCAGAGATCGTCAGATAAGAACATCTAGTACAATCTTGTGCTGGGGGTCTGGTGCATATACAGAAGACAATTGTGTCTTATCACCTCAAAATTAACCAAGAAGGCCAGCCAGCAGGGACAGCATATGTCCAACCACCTGAAATCATTAGTAAAGCTGGCCAAGGAAGTCTGATGTGATGACACTGTGTGTCCCAGCGAAGGTGTCAGGAGGCAGCCCAGGGAGGACAGGATGGATGCAGGAGAGGGAGACCCTGGTGCTCAGTGAAGGAACTCTTGCCTAACAGAGGAGAGCTGGGAGGGAAGTGGAAAAGTACTGAAAAGGGGACGCTAAAGAGATGGGTAGAGCAACATGGAAAGAGGAGCTGAAGGTACAAAAGGTGCATCAGGTCAGAAGAGTCAGAGACAGAGAGTGCTGAAAAGAATGTGCTAAGCTGAGAGGAGAAGGAGGACATAGGAAACCAGAAAGAGAAGCAGAGGCAGAGAAATAGAGGGGGAGAGAGAGCTGCAAGGGGAAGAAGAGAGGGAGTGGTCAGCAAATGGGGAGCACTGCGTCCAGTGAGCATGCCTGGAACACCATTAACCTGTAGGCCCCTGGGTCCCGTGAGAATATGGCACCATCTGGCACAGGGACATTCCTGCCTTGAATGGAGCCCATCAGGCATGTCTTTCCTGATGTCCCCTCAAGATGGGGTTTCCTGGGGCGCCTGGGTGGCTCAGTGGGTTAAAGCCTCTGCCTTTGGCTCAGGTCCCAGGGTGCTGGAATCAAGTCCCACTTGGGGCTCTCTGCTCAAGGGGGTGTCTGCTCCCCCCCCCTTCACCGCCTGCCTCTCTGCCTACTGGTGGTCTCTCTGTCAAATAAATAAATAAAATCTTAAAAAAAAAAAAAAGATGGGGTTTCCTGCTGGTTCCTTGGCCCCACATTGAGATCCCTAAGGGGTTTTGTTTCTCTGCGCAGGTTTCGGTGGTGAATCCAGTGAGGAGGAAGGGCCCCTGGAAGCTCTGAGCTCTGCAGGATGCCAAGGGCCAGAGGAGGAAGGTGAGGACCAGGAGGCGAGTGAGGATGACCAGTTTGGACTCTAGACCCTGAGGCGTCTGCATTCAGAGCTCCTGCTTCCTGACGTGCCCTCCTTTCAGTGCGCTCTACAGCCAATGGTCCTGTCAACTCTCCCAACACATTTCCTGTATTTACCTTTTGTGCCATTTTGGGAAATGTGGGAGACAGGGTCTTGGTCACTGAATATGTGTGTTCAGATATAAACGTTACAGTAGAAATAAACTAGAAGATTTCTGTTTGCTTATTTTTCCTTTCATGTGATCATGCCTATTGTGATAGTATAAAAAATAGGTATTTAGTCTTTATCCCTAGTTGCTGGCACAGAGCTCCTCAAACCCTTGGAATTTCCCCAGTGGTAAGAGTGTCTCCATGACAATTAAAGGGTTAGAACTTTCAGTTCCACCCATCAACCTCTGGGGAGAAAAGAGAAGTGGGAGATTAAGTTCAATCACCAATGACCTATGATTTAACCAGTCATGCTTATACCATAAAAACCTCTGAACAATGGGGTCAGGAACCCCTAAATTGGTAAATATGTTGATGTTCTGGGAGGGTTGCATGCCAGAGAGGGTGTGGAAACCCTGGCATGCCTCATCCCCATACCTCAACCGATATATTTCTTCCATTTGGCAGTTCTTGATAATAAAACTGTATCATAAGCAGAGTACTTTCCCGAGTTCTGTGAGTCATCCTAGAAAATTATTGGACCTAGGTGGGCATCGTGGGAGCCCTCAAATTTACAATTGGCTGGGCAGAAACATGGGTAGCTTGGAGAAACCATTTGTAGCTGGTGCCTGAAGTAGGGTCAGTCATATGGGACTGAGCCATTGCCCTGTGTGGTCTGTGCTAACTCTGGGCAGTTATTGTCAGAACTGAACTGAATTGAATTGTTCAACACCCAGTTGATACTGAGAGCTGGAGAATTGATTGGTGTTGGAATAACCTATTTATTGTTGGAAAAGACACCACATGGTTGGTGTCAGAAAGAAGCCCACATACATAACCATACGGATGTCTTCAGTGTAAGTATTGATTTCTGCCTTAACCAACTTCTGTCATCTGTGTCATCTGATCACAAAAAAAGGTAGGTAATTTTTTATTGCCTTGATGCATATATTGTTACTGGAAACTTGGGAAGACACAAAAAGCCCAAATAAGTCTTTTGTACAGGTGTTCTCTATCATGCCATTAGCTTCTATGCAAGCTTTCCCAAAAATAATTTGGGAAATAATGTCTCAGAATTCTAAAACATCCGGAAGGAGTAGACAGAATAACTATTATTTTTATCCTTGTTTTGTAGATGAGAAAATTCTAGCAGGTAACTGTTTAAGAATCTTTTCCCAAATCATATGGAGAATTAAAGGCAGAGCCAGGACCATTGTCTTGGATGCTTAGATCTCAGTTCAGCAGATGTGTTTCCTTCAGAAGGAAGAAAGGGGAGAAAAACTAATCAGATGCATCTGCCAGTGTTAGTTGTTACAGGATTTATAAATTTTATCAGGCACTTATTATTTGTCTTCCATGGATTTTTTATGAACAAAACAAATTTGGAAATATGCCCTGGTGTAATAACAAATAAGATAACTTAACATCAAAATGCATACTTTTTTCCAATAAAAGATCCATTTTTATTGTTTGCTGTATTTTTCGTGAGTAATAAAACTAAATTATCTTTTAGGGAATTCCCATCATCTGTTTTTAAGCAACGTGTAGTGTCTTGAGCCCTAGAAGTCTACTTACTATTCATGAAAACAATTCCAACAGGTTTTGGGTTGGTGAGGGGGTTGAGTGAGACTTGGGCAAGTGGGGAGGAGAAGAGAGGGCTCTGATCCACAGTCATTCTAGGATCCATCTTCCAATGTTGCCCTGGGCAAGCAACAGAGGCAGAGGAAGTGTGTAGGGATTAGTTGGAAGGATACCAAGTAGAAAAGGAAGGTGTTAGGAAAGCCAGAGCAAGATAGAGCAAAGCCGCCCAAATGCCCAGTTTTCTCAGCTCCTGGCAACTAAAAACAGTGTTAACCAAGGGAATGTGTTGATTTCAAAGAACAGACTGGAGTGCTTGGAGTTTCATGATCTTCTCTGGTCTTTGATAGTTTTCTTTTCTTTTTTTTTTTTTAAGATTTTATTGATTTATGAGAGGGCGGGGGAGAGAGCAAGCACAGGCAGACAGAATGGCAGGCAGAGGCAGAGGGAGAAGCAGACTCCCTGCTGAGCAAGGAGCCCGATGTGGGACTCGATCCCAGGACGCTGGGATCATGACCTGAGCCTAAGGCAGCTGCTTAACCAACTGAGTCACCCAGGCGTCCCTTTGATAGTTTTCTTAAGGAATTTCCTTCTCTGTTGGCTTCTTGGCCACACACTAGCCATCAGATTGCTCTGTAGAGAGAGCAGCAGTATGTGGAAGGGAGGGCTGCAGAGGATATCAGGAGCCTCCAGGTCACCACCTGGAATTATCAGTAGGATTCGAAGGATTCTGTAGCATTAAGCAACAGAGAATCATACAGCTGGGAAAAATGAACGTCCCACTAAGATTGCTAAGTTAGATATACAACTTGTTAACTTTTTATAGAAGAGTAAAGGAATACCACCTTTGCAGTTAACTTCTCTACCAGTCTAGAAAGTTCTAATAGTGTGTTAGTTCTGCAGTTTACCTCTACTCTTACCAGCCTATTCATTGCCCAAGCCTCTATAAGTTGTAAGTTGTTAATCATATGTATTGTCATATTCTCCCTGAGTGGCAGATTAAGGTGTATCAGGCAATGAACAAAAATTATTCACACTTGGCAATAAGGCAATAAAGCAAAAGGATACATGTCCCAATTTGTTATTTACTACTAATTAGGTCCTGACTTTATGAGCTTACATGTTAACTTACAGATTTTTGTCCAGTAGAGATGCACGGTAGAAAAGATAATGCTGGGCGCCTGGGTGGCTCAGTGGGTTGAGCCACTGCCTTTGGCTCAGGTCATGATCTCAGGGTCCTGGGATCGAGTCCCGCGTTGGGCTCTCTGCTCAGCGGGGAGCCTGCTTCCTCCTCTCTCTCTCTCTGCCTGCCTCTCTGCCTACTTGTGATCTCTCTCTGTCAAATAAATAAATAAAATCTTAAAAAAGAAAAGAAAAGATAATGCCAAAGATTGTAGGCTTATTGCCTTATTAACCAATTTGGGCTCCAATTTAAGAAACTTGTTTCAGCCAGCATGCCTTTCCTGGCCAACTTTATAAACCTCTGTTCCTTGAATTTTGTTGGTGGACCACACATGCTGAATTAACAAGGAAATTCATTTTTTTATTTAGAGAACACCAGGGACAACTATTTGAAAACAAATATTGGAAAAGAGAAACAGGAAGTGTCTAGCTCACCCCCAAAAGTTGTGTCAGATATGGTGTGCAAGTCTTGGGTTTGAGGATTTTAGGAATCTGAATTCAGAGCTAGTTTTACCTGATGCATTTTACTCTGAGCACCAAACACATGAAAATAAATCAGTGATATTAAAATCCCATTCACTGCATTTTCTTTTCCTATTTTATGTGCGAAGACATAAGTAATCTTTATAAATTCATATTTAATAGTATGAGCACTGTTGATTGAATAGATGTGCTCATTTTTGATGTTGTAGAAATATGTTCATAAAATGAGTGCTTTTTGATTAGCTCTTCATGCCTATCTAATACTGAAGTCTTGAATTTATGTGGTGTTTCCCACCCATTCTCTACCACCTCTTTATCTTTTAGGGAGCACAGAATGCTAAGAACTCTTCTCCTGGATAATAATATTGTTATCATTTGGTCAAAAATCTTGAAAAGCTCAGAAGTCTTTCTGTCTAATTACCCTTGAAGAGAAAAAAAAAAAAAAAGACAGAAAGAAAGAAGGAATCAGACAAACACTGGCAAAGTCAAGTTTTAGATTTTGATGGACGTCTTCCAGCAAGTTGTCCTGATTCAACCAGTTTAAGATTCCCAGGGACAAAACAAGGCTGTATTCCAACACATTTATTGACTCATTAACAATTTGGGAGAGGACCATACATTAGAGAACCAGGGACATTGCACCAAACGAAGACATAGATAGAGTTATTATACAGTTTGTGGAAGGGTGGAGTTGAAGTATAATTTATAGGATGCAGTGATTTGATAGGTTCAAACCAACCCAGAGTGCATGAAGATCAGGCCTGAATTGTGAAGTGAACCCAGGGTCCTTCCTATTGCTGGAAAACCACAAAGTTATGAAAATATGGAATATTGTCTTTAGAACTCCCATATTGGAAACTGTGCCCCTGGATTAGATATCAAGATTCCATCTCTTTACCAAAATAACTTAGACCCTCTAAACAAGGGTGAGATGCTTTATCCTTGCTGATACCATTTCAACAGCAAGTTTCTGATAGTTTGTCAATTGTGACAACAAAGTTCCTCAGTGAGTGAGGAAGCTCTAGTCATTCAAAGAAAGGTAAGACGTTTCACAGCTGCAGCAAGTTCTTAGGAAAACGTTTCGCATTAAACTTGCAGCTGTCCTTCTCTCTATCTGTTACTCCAGTCTCATGAATGACAGGGCAGATTTTTATCTCAGACCGAGCTAATTTCTACTTTTTCAATGCCATTGAGTAAGTAGTGGTTTATCAAAGGACTTTGCAAAAAGAATCTTATTTTAACTTCACCACAATCATGAGGTGTAATGCAAAACAAATGTTGATAGCTCTGTTTTATACATGATGAAACCAAAGCACACATGTTTAAGGTTCTCCCCTCTTTCTCTTTCCATAATGCCAAATAGTGAATTAAAAGCACAACTAGAATTACCATCCTTGATTTCTAGAACTCAATCCCATCGCTCTTTCTTTTCTTTAGAAAGGTAGAAAGAAATGATAATCAAAATGTCTTAATCCTGACTGTGAAATGTCAAGGTTTACCACTTTTCAATGTACAAATTACTGTTTTCCTCTCATTCTTTATAGACCCCATGGATATTGGAACTATTTTTACTCTGGACATACATGGTAGAAGAGAGATATGTGCAAATGAGAATTCTTAGTGTGCAAATCAATCTTTAACCACATTTCTACAAAACATGAAATCTAGTTGTTTGCTGGATCATTCAAAAGTAGGTAATAAATTCCAAAGAATCCAGATTCATCTTTTTTATTAAAGAGGCTTTCTATTATATGAGATAGAAACTGAACATTCATAATTGCCAAAAGAGAAGTTTCTTTTTCCTCCTCCTCTTTCTTCATCTCTTCCTTCTCCTTCTTCTCCTCCTCCTCCACCTCATTCTTTTTCTTCTTCTTCCCTCCTTCCTTCCTTCTTTTCTTTTTTTATTTTAAAGTAGGCACCACACACAGCAGGAAAGCCTAACTTGGGGCTTGAACTCACAGCCCTGAGACCCTGACATGAAGACCTGAGCTGAGATCAAGAGTCAGACATTTAACCGATTGGGCCACCCAGATGCCCCAAAAGAAGTTGTTTCTTGCTTGTAGGTATGATCTCTGTGGTCTTCCCGGCCATGACTAGAAGGAGGGGTATGGGGGAGATTGGGTGTGGATCAGTGTCCACTCTGGTTTACAGAGGATAGGCAAAAGTGGGTCCTCAAAGCTGCTGGCACGTCTACAGAATGTTCTTCTTACTGGTTTTGTAAAGGGAATGCCCGCTGGGCTCATCTGGATTACAAGTCATATAGCATGTCTCAGGGATGTCTTCATGTGATATACCCATGTGAACATTCCTACCTCTCTGAGCCTTCTGTTTCCTTCTTTGGTACTATGCCAAGGCTTTGGGGGGCATCTCCACCTTCTTTGCTAAAGGCTATCCTTTTGTCTAAGCTTCAAGGAGCCAGTTCCGTCACAGACAGGACCAGGCCCAGATGCCCTTGCCAGTGCCTTATGCCCTGATCAGAGGGGATGGCTTCCATATCAATGGAATCTCCATTCTCTAGTCTTATATTCTACCCTTCCTGGTCCTACATCCTTAAAACCCACTCCTACAAGTGTTTCTCTCTTGTTTTCAATATACATTAGCCAGTTCTTGGTGGGCTATACTTATGGGCACGACACAACCCTCAAGTTTAAATGGCTTAGACAACAAAGTCTTCTTCTTGCTTACTCAAAGCCACAGTGGATCTGGGAGCCCTCCTGGTGTAGTAGTGAATACACGGACCAGGCAGGGTCAATCTCTAGGCTCTATCATCTCAAAACAAGACCTCTGTAATCAACATAGCAGGAGAGGTTACACAGGAAATTCTCACTGCCCTTTTGCGAATCAACTTGCAAATGACGTATGCCACTTCTGATCGTAGTCCACTGGTCAGTGTCTCAGTCATTTAGCCATGCTTACTGCATGTGGCTGGAAAGTAACGAGTAAGTTCTGTGTGGAGAGGGGAAAAGAAGAAAAAACCTTAAGGACCTAATAAAGGAGTCATATAAATGGAAGCACATCATACCATCCCTATAGGAAGATCCGATATTTTCTATTGTAAATTTCAATCCAAATTATTGAATAAGAGAACTTGACAAGATAATTTTTTATTTTATTTAGAAAAATAAATGAACGAAAATGGCAACAAAAAAAGTTTGAAAAAGCTGTCTGCACAGCAACAGGCAGAACTGTCAGTGGGAGGGACCACAGTCCCTTATCATGTAGCTGCTGAAGACTCTTTTGGGGGTTTGAGAAGTCCTTTATAGATCTTGCATATCAGCCCTTTGTCTGTAGTGTCATTAGCAAATATCTTCTCCCATTCTGTGTGTTGCCTCTTGGTTTTGTTGACTGTTTCCTTTGTTGTGCAGAAGCCTTTTATCTTGATGAAGCCCCAAAAGTTCATTTTTGCTTTTGTTCCCCTTGCCTTTGGAGACATGTCTTGAAAGAAGTGGCTGTGGCCCATGACAGAGAGGTTACTGCCTGTGGAGGACATTAGGAGAAGCAAGGGAAAAATAAAGGGATGGGGATGTGAGATCAGAGTGGGAGATGAACCATGTGAGACTATGGGCTCCAGGAAACAAATGGAGGGTTTTAGAGGAGAGGGGGTGGAGGGATGGGTAAGCCTGGTGGTGGGTTTAAGGAGGGCACGGATCACACATATCGAGCACTGGGTGTGGTGCATAAACAATTAATCTTGGGACACTGAAAAAATAAAATACCTAATGATGTACTGTATGATGATTGATGTAACACAATAAAAAAAAATAAAGATATGTGAGCATTAAAAAAAACTGTTGGGGGTGAGGGGTGGGCTACTTTAGGAAAGAGTGGGATCCAACTGAAAACTGTGCTCTCTTATTTCCTGAATTGCAAAAATGTTTCCAAAAGTATTCATAAATATGTCCTCTAGCTGAAATCCAAGCTTGATAAATTTCTGGTTGTCCTGAAAAAACAAAGAGAAAAATGAGAATGGCCATAGCAACAGAGCTTGAGCTCTCCATGTTTCATATAATCCAGAGCTTCATTTTAGACTACCCAAATGTTAAGTGAGAATTAATACAGTTAGGAGTATTATGTTCCCAGATAGCTTGATCATTTCTCTTTATCTGGAGGATAGAGATGCAAAAAAGAGTACTGTATTATAGTCTAATTCTTCATCAGAAATTTATTGTTAATTTTTTTAAAAAAAGCAGTGGCTATAGTTTCAAATACAGCATTTATGACTTACAGCACTACAATGGTACAGAAATGTTGAAGGCAAATTCATAGCGTCCCTCTTTCTCCCTCATCCCTTGAGATAATCCTTGTTAACTTTTGGATATAGTGTTAAGAAATTCGAAAGTAAAGAAATCCAAGATTTTGAAATTTGAGAAATTCGATTTGGTATCTTCCTTTAGAAAAGAGAAATACGAGTTGCCTTTAAAATGCCCTTGTCCAGGGGAGTGATGTCGGAAGACCCGCTGCTACAGAGATGCCCCTCCCAGCACTATGGCCCCGTAGGTTCTGCCTGTAATCAACCTCCCATGCTCTGCCTCCGAATTGCAGCACTGGGAACCAGTGGAGATAGGGACAGAGATGTCCAGGTGTGAGGGGGAAGCCCCTGCCTACGCATTGCTGAGATCCTGGACTCCAGAGAGCAGGTGCACAGCCGGCAACAGCAAACAGTGCATGCGCACACTCTACGACTAGGGATCTGGGGGGGCCCATTGTCAGGGTGAGTTAGGATAGCCCTAAGGTAATGTCTGCAAGGAGACCTGATCTGTTACTGTTTCCACACCTTGGCCCCCCGGGGTTTTTAGAATATTCCAGCATTTGCATGTGTGTCGGTTTGCCACACGTTGAGGGAAACGGTAACAGTTACCTGATACAAGAGGGTGAATAGCAAAGTGGCTTAATGGAAAGAAAGAGGTATGTAGAGGGAACCACTCACCTTGTAAAAAGCCCTGTGGTTCTCAAAAATGAGACACATGTCCTGCACGAACCCCTTCACTCGGAGGTACAGTTTCTTATTCAGCTTTTTCTTGATTTTGTTTAACCACATGAGTTTTGTTGGGCCATGAGATGCATTGTTACTCTGTTGACAGAGGTGCGGAAGGGCAGGCTGTGAGCACAATTCAAGTCCACCCCCTGTTATAGACCGAGTATTTGTGTCCTCCCCAAATTCCTATGCTGCGATCCTAACCCATAGTGTGATGGTATTAGGAGGCTGGGCCTTTGGGACATGATTAGACTGTGAGGATGAGCCTCATGAATGGGATTAGTACCCTTATAAAAATGACCCCACAGAGCTCTCTCCCTCTCTTTCCATCATGTAAAGACACAAAATGAAGTTGGCAGTCTGCAGGATTACACAGGCACCCCAATCTCAGGCTTCCAGCCTCCAGAGCTGAGAGAAATAAATATCTACTCTTTGAGCTGCCTTGTCCATGGTACTTTATGGTAGCAGCTTAAGGGGCCAAGGTCTAAGTAAGCTGACTCAGATGTCCATCAACAAGATGGAGATAGTGATGAGTGGACTCACTGGACCCATATCCCAAATTTGACAATGCCGGTTTCGGGCTTTGTTGCTGTTACTTACATAATGTGGTCTTGAGGCAAAAAAGGGGCTTTTTGAACAGCAGTAGACCTTCAAGAGGACAAATTCACATTTCTGCAAAAGAGAGAGGAGATTTTAAGTGAGAAGCATCTTGGAGAGAATGAAATATACATGCTCAGACAAAATGGATGGCTCCCAAACCTGTGGCCTATGAAACAAACATGGAATGAGAATTTTCTCTGGAATACAAATTTTAGTGTTAGGTCCTGGGAATCAAAGCACAGCCGGGACAGCTGTTCACCCCTGGGCACCATCCCTCCAGCCCTGCAAGATTGTGCTGCTTCTCTCAAGTCAACAGAAAGGAGGAGAGTTCAGGTTTGTATTTCAACTCACCAACTGTTCCTCAGGCACCATCCGCCTCTGTAAGACCTCAGATATCTGGTGACATTGCTGACTTGGTTGAAGAGCCTTTATCATGCAGAAGATGCAACTCCATGGTTCCCTGAGAAGTTGGGCATAAGGTCAGCAAAGATAGATTTTCTGTGACTCAGCCACTGTTTCTACAGCTGCTAAAGTCCTCTGTTCAGGAATGACTGGTGGTTTCCACACTGTATCCAACTTGTCTCTGTGCTAGAGCCCCATTTGGGCATAGCTGGCAGATACCCCTCCCATTTATAGTGGTAGCAGGACTGACAGTTTGTCGAGTGAGCTGCCATGGTGGATGATAGTCTTTCATTCATCTCAAAACTTAAGAGTTCCTAACTGAGCCACTATGGGCTCAGATATGAGCCCTGCCATTTAAAATTGAGAATTGGAAATTGGTACCTTCAGCACTGGAGTCTTGGGCCTTAGTGAGCCATCAGACTACAGTAAAAGGAAACCAGCTCTTGTTTCTCAACTTTGCTGAGTAAGCCCAGAGTTATAGGCATCCTCTCCTCTGGCACTGCCATACCTAAGCCTAGAATCTGTGCTGCAGAAACTTCTTGGAAAGAAATCTATGAACAGAGTAGTGTCAGACATCTGCCATTTGACTCTACATTCAATGCCTCTGCCATTCTTCTCTGCTAAGCTCCCTGTGCTGAAGGGTTCTTGATAATCAGGAGGATACAGGGACACCTGGGTGGCTCAATCATTAGCGCCTGCCTTCGGCTCAGGTCCTAATCCCAGGGTTCTGGGATTGAGCCCTGCATTGGGCTCCCTGCTCAGTGGGAAGCCTGCTTCTCCCTCTCCCACTCCTCCACTTATTTTCCCTCTCTCACTATCTCTCTCTGTCAAATAAAATCTTTTTTAAAAAATCATGAGGATACAGTGATCCTTCCTAGATATGTCATTTGCCTCCTCTCTCCTTGGCTACTCCAGTGCTTGCTCAAGGGGCCCATTCCCGAGTACCCGTGGTGTGAGGATGGGGATATACATGGGCACAGCAATAAAGACCTGTCTTCTGCCTCTGCAGCATACCCAACTGCAGAGCTTTATGCAGAGTCCCTAAGATGACACTATTCCTTGGGAACTGCCTTGGAGCAGTTGGATTACATTAGACTCTCCCAGTACCAAGGGTGCAATGTTCTGTCTTCATAGGGACAGACACAATCCTGATGGAAATCATCCATTCTCCTTGGTCACAGAAATTCTGCCTACACTATCACTTACAGAATGCCTTATCAACCTTCATGCTATCCCTCTTACCATCAGCTCTGACCAAAAATACATTTTTTAGAAAATATTTTTATTTATTTATTTGACAGGCAGAGAGGCAGGCAGAGAGAGAGGGGAAGCAGGCTCCCTGCTGAGCAGAGAGCCCGACATGGGGCTCGATCCCAGGACCCTGAGATCATGACCCGAGCTGAAGGCAGAGGCTTAACCCAATGAACCACCCAGGTGCTCCCTCAAAATACATTTTAAGGCAAAATAAATATAGCATCCATGGTTATCTGAAGGCTCATCACAGTCCCAAATTTTTCAGCTTTTTGATGTTCCCAGAGCAGGTGATATATGCTTTAAACCAGCACCCTATGTATGATGCCATCTCCCCCTCAAAGTGCCTAGGTCTGAGAACCAAGTGGGAGATGTGGGGGTGACACTTGCAGAGTTTTTGCTTACCATTAATCTATTGCTGCTAACACTGTTCTACAATGGATATTGATACTGTAAGACTTGCTCCCTCTGCCTCAGGACACATACAACTAGAGACAAACACTGCCAGTTGAGTGCGCAGAGTGGGAGGAGCTGTGCCACAGGAAGGGAGGGCGAGAAGGGGCCAGGGCTCACTAACCGGTTAACATCTATATGGTGGATGTGGCATGTCTCATGAAAGGACTTTGGACAAGTATCACAGCAGAACAGCTTTCCAGGTCGACGGCACACCTCACATATATTTGAGTTTCCCGGCTAGAAGGGGAGGTAATGCAGACATCATTGGAATTAGTGAGATCCCAGAAGGTTGATACATTGAGACTCTAGAATCCATGGTCTTTGCTTGAGTCTGGAGGACGCTTGTAGATTTCTCTTCTCAAAATATTAAGAAATAAAACTGAGTGAAGATTTTGGAAGAAGATATTCTGGTCTGCAGTGAAGTTTGGGAGGAAGTGGATATTAGACCATTAAAGTTCTCTTTATGAAGTCAAAGATTCTGACACAGACTAGCAACAACCACAAAAGAAGATGAATTAAAGATAATCTGAGGAATTTATTATTTTGCTGGCAAAACTTGGCTCGGGAATATAACACAGTGTCTTATCTAGTTATTGCATCATCTAATTGACTCACTGAAGTGGGATTTACCGAGGATTTAATGTAAGAGATTACACTTCTGACATATCACTACATCCTATTTTCTTGGCCATAAGTTTCTTGGCCATAAGTTTCCCATGATTTGAAGGGCCTGGGTTCCTGCACTATGAGTTCTGTGCCTGGAGGACCCCTGGGCCAGTGACATACCTCTGGTTTGGAAAGACGTAGATACAGATTACCAGGTGGATGTCAGGGAGGACAGAGCTCTTTGGCTCTGGGAGCCTGGGGTAAGAGGTCCCATGATTTAGCTCGGCATGTAAGGTGTGGAGGTGCCGTCCCCAAATGGCCACAGATTGTGATAAGTGACCACCACAACTGAAGGCCTAGGACATACCTTCATTTTCTGAGCACATGGAAGACCTATACTATACTATATATTGTAAAGGAGCCACAAAATTGGTTAATGCTAAATTTTTCACCAATCATAATATGTGAGACCTTAAGCCAGATTTAATTTTCTTTTTTTTAAGTTTATTTTATTTGACAGACAGAGATCACAAGTAGGCAGAGAGGCAGGTAGAGAGAGAGGGAAGCAGGCTCCCTGCCAAGCAGAGAACCCAATGCGGGGCTCAATCCCAGGACCCTGGGATCATGACCCGAGCCGAAGGCAGAGGCTTTAACCCACTGAGCCACCCAGGCACCCCCAGATTTAATTTTCTTGAGTGAAGTTAAACATTTGATAGTGTTTGTATCTAAGTATTGTGGAGAAACAAATGTGTGTTAAAAACAATGGAATTAATAGACCAAAATAAGACTTGGTCAAGGAATAAGCCCATTGGTAGGTAAAGAAATCACATTGTTTTCCTGGTGTGTGTGTGTGTATGATAATCTGTGTGAATAACATGTGAATCCCGACATACTACAATTTCTATGTAAGAGTGTGCCTGTGCTGCAGAAATTCCTAGAAGGATGAGCACCTGGCTCTTCTCCTGGGACCGCCTGAACAGCTAGAGGGCCAACTGAAGAAGACTATGTGATAGGGAAACATTTCATCCAATGCGTGGCAGCTCTACACTTAGATGAAAATATCCTGTCTACACCATGGATTGGAAGAAGGGTTTACATCCTCTTGTGACAATCTAGGTAGAGAATAATGCACAGATTGCGGGGGGGGGGGGTGTTGCTGGCCAACCCAGCTATGGGTGGTTGGGACTCTTGGTGGTGATGAGGAAGTGAAGAGGTGACAGGGAGCACCATTCCACCTCTTCCTTCTAGAAACACTCTTTATGCTTTGTTCCATGATATTATACTCTCTTGGATTTTTTTCTAAGCCTCTTCTTCTTCTTCTTCTTCTTCTTCTTCTTCTTCTTTTTTTAAATATTGTCTCTTGATCTTTATTTGGCTTATTTAACTTTTGTGTAGAAAAGTCAGGTTGTCATCTAAACAAATGTCAGAAAAATGAAACACATATTTCTCACAAATATGTATTGGAGGAAGATCAGAGAATTCATCCGTTTTCACACAATTTTGGTGTTCATCTATATGTGTAATATTTTTTAATTAATTAATTTATTTATTTTTAATTTATTTTCAGCATAACAGTATTCATTATTTTTGCACCACACCCAGTGCTCCATGCAATCCGTGCCCTCTATAATATCCACCACCTGGTACACTGACCTCCCACTTCCGCCCCTTCAAAACCCTCAGATTGTTTTTCAGGGTCCATAGTCTCTCATGGTTCACCTCCCCTTCCAATTTACCCCAACCCCCTTCTCCTCTCTATCTCCTCATGTCCTCCATGCTATTTGTTATGCTCCACAAATAAGTGAAACCATATGATAATTGACTCTCTCTGCTTGACTTATTTCACTCAGCATAATCTCTTCCAGTCCCATCCATGTTGCTACAAAAGTTGGGTATTTGTCCTTTCTGATGGAGGCATAATACTCGATAGTGTATATGGACCACATCTTCCTTATCCATTCGTCCGTTGAAGGGCATCTTGGTTCTTTCCACAGTTTGGCGACCTTGGCCATTGCTGCTATAAACATTGGGGTACAGATGGCCCTTCTTTTCACTACATCTGTATCTTTGGGGTAAATACCCAGTAGTGGAACTACAGAACACTCATGAAAGAAATTGAAGTAGACACAAAAAGATGGAAGACCATTCCATGCTCTTGGATCGGAAGAATAAACATTGTTAAAATGTCTATACTGCCTAGAGCAATCTATTCTTTTAATGCCATTCTGATCAAAATTCCACCAGTATTCTTCAAAGAGCTGGAGCAAATAATCCAAAAACTTGTATGGAATCAGAAGAGACCCCAAATCGCTAAGGAATGTTGAAAACCAAAAATAAAACGGGGGGCATCACATTACCTGATTTCAAGCTTTACTACAAAGCTGTGATCACCAAGACAGCATGGTACTGGCATAAAAACAGACATATAGACCAGTGGAATAGAGTAGAGAGCCCAGATATGGACCCTCAACTCTATCGTCAAATAATCTTCGACAAAACAGGAAAAAATATACAGTGGAAAAAAGACAGTCTCTTCAATAAATGGTGCTGGGAAAACGGGACAGCTATATGTAGAAGAATGAAACTGGACCATTCTCTTACACCGTACACAAAGATAAACTCAAAATGGATAAAAGACCTCAACGTTAGACAGGAATCCATCAGAATCCTAGAGGAGAACATAGGCAGTAATCTTTTCGATATCAGCCACAGCAACTTCTTTCAAGATATGTCTTCGAAGGCAAAGAAAACAAAAGTGGAAATAAACTTTTGGGACTTCATCAAAATTAAAAGCTTCTGAACAGCAAAGGAAAGAGTCAAGAAAACAAAGAGGCAATCCACGGAATGGGAGAAGATATTTGTTTCTTTTTTTCAGGTATCCAATTCATCACCAGTCCTGCCAATCCTGCCAGTCCCATCTCCTTCTCAATGCTTCTATGAGGTCTATGACCATGAGGACGCAGATGTCCTACTTACAACACTGTCTTATTAGCCAAAGCACAGCAGCCTTTTTTCAGGTTCTAAATCATAACAATCAGAATATCATCCATGTACCCAGTGAGCTGAGGTGAATTGGGATATATCTCAATTTATACATTCTTTCCATCTATAAATTCAATATAAGAAGAGAAACAAAAATCACACATAAGAGCAAATTCTAGGGTCTGTATCTTGCCCACACACTTTGAAAGGGAAAATGTATGGAATATCCTGTCAGGGACATCCCTGTATACAACCCCACATGGGCCTGGTATGGACCATGTAAATATTTCTCTTTTTTATCATAACAGATGACACCCATGGATGCTGACCAGTGCTGGGTGGAGGTTTCTGGACCATTATTTTATGAGGTGCACTATAAGTAGGCCCTGAGAAAGAATTAACAAACTTGCCAATCTTGTGTTGGAAGGCCTATAATCTACGAAACCCACAAACTCAACATATATCTTTTTAATCTTTTTAGCAAGAAATTTGACCTTTTGCTTGGCAGTGGTTCTCAACCTGCTGTACAATAGAATCACTTGGGGAGCTTTAAAAAAAATTCTGATGCCCGAGGCCACATCCTCAGAGATTCAATTAGTTGCATGTGATTTTGATTGTTTGTGTCAGCAGGTGGGAAGGATATTGGCAGTTTGTTTTAAAAATGAAAACCTAGATGGTTTTCAGGTGCAGTCCTTAGTGGAGAGCTCTGGCTTCTAAAGCAGGTTTCTGGATCAGCAGAAGCAATGTCCACTGAATCATGCTGGAAGTGTAAATTCTCAGGCGCCATCCCTCACTCAATGAATCAGAAGCCCAGGAAATTCAGATGGACACTGCAGACTGAACCGCCCTGGCCCACATGGCCCACAACTTTGGCCGTGTATTAAAACCACCAGAGGAGCTTTGGAAAATCTTGATCCTTAGAACACTAGCATCAGAACCTCTGTGGGTGGAACCTCCAATTGATTGCCATGTGCGGCCAAGGTTGGGAGCCCAAGGTCTGGTGGGATTTCTTCTGGCAAAGTGTGGGAGCTATGAGTAGAGTCATTATCAGTCTACAAAATCTGCCACAGAAAGGCTATGAAAAGGAGTGTGGACATTCTTATTAGGAGACTCTGGGAAACAAACTGAGGGTTCTAGAAGGGAGGAGGGTCGGGGGGATAGATGAGTGTGGCATGGATTGCATGGAGCACTGAGGTTTATACACAAACAATGAATCATGAACACAACACCAAAAACTAATGATGTACTCTATGGTGACTAACATAACATAATTTTAAAAAAAGAGGAAGAAGTGTTGCCTTTTTATCTTCACAGAGGGCTTGGCTGTGAGCTGTGGGAATAACCCTCCATGTCCATTCCAGTTATCAGAAAGGCTGTGCAGACCTCAGAGATGAGAGCTATTCCACTATACAAGGGTCCCACCTCCAGCAGAGGAATCAAAGTCATGTGGTTGCATCTAGATCATGCTGGGCAATGCTAGAGGACCAGGAGGGCATGGCAACCCTTTTCTAATCCTCTCTCCATAAGCATCCCTTATCAGTACAGCTGCACATCATTCTACAGTGAGAGCCCCCCTGGAGTGGTGCAAAAAAGTGATTCGGCCCCAAATTCCCATCTTGTTGCGATGAAAGCAACCAAAGTGTGATTTGGCTTAGAGGGAGGGGTCCTTTGTGATGTTGGCAGACTTTAATGCAGGCAGCTGTAGTAAGCAGGGTCTTTAGATCATAAGAGTCCATATATAGTCAAGCACTAGCCAAGCAGTTTGAGTAAAAATGTCTGCGATTTGCTACGTGTTGATAATTTCCATCTTAGCCAGTTCAGGTTCCTGACAGCTTCCTTGAGATGGGCTCCAGGTCTCCATAAAGGACCCTGTGATATTTATCTGTATCACCCACTTGCCCTATGTACATTTCTCTGCAGGGCTGGGGACAGGGTCTGCCCTTGAACTTGCCAGCTTGGCCCAGCCTATTCCTTCTGGTGGATGTTTCAAACCTTCTTAGCTCTGCTTCTATCTAAGAGTGGATGTTGATGATCTTCCTTTCCTTCCTTATTACCTTCTTTAAAATACTGTTCTTCTCTCAGATTCGCTCCTTATCTGTCATGGGCAGGCCAGCCTTAGTTATTACCACTTAAAGTCCTGGCTCTAGAGACCCCAGTGGTCTAGCGCTCTGCCTCCCATACCTACTCTCAAGGGGAAATAAGGGAACAGGGAACTTTCCCTGAACAAATGGAAAGGAAGTTTCACGCAGAGACACCAACTCCAAAATCATCTCCCTGGGGTGGACGATACGTTTGTTCTCTGCTTGTCACACACAAGGACACACTCCAACTGAGTCTGAACATGCTTCAGGAAAACGCCACAATGACACAGGTAATATATGGAGGGACAAGGCCTGGGTTATTCTGAGGTCACAGGTGGGGGAGTCAGTACTTACATAAGGGTCAAAAAAGTCCTTGCTAGGCTCTGGTGTTGTCTGCTGAAAAGGAAGAAAGATTGAGTGACAATATTGAATATGATTTTTTCACTAACCACGCATTTGAGTGAACTTCTTTATACAAAGGATTCATGCCACAGCCCTCCCTTTGCTTTATATCTGTGTTTATGGGTCTGTATGTCTAACTGGAGAATAAAAAAATCATGAAATTTTATGTCACTGTCAGTTTGGCCCAATGCAAGCTCCATTCTCTGACTGCTCTTCCCAAAGCAGGCCTTTGTGAAGCCACGCAGGGAGCCTGGTCCTGGATTCCGCAGCTGGAGTTGGAGCTGCAGTGAGGGACTCAAGCTGAGGACTGACTATCCATGGCTCCCCAGTGACCACACCACCCAGCGTCCTGAACACCGTGCATGTGTCCCAAAGAACCCCACTGTCTTCTGCAGCTCACCCAGGGCCTAGTCCTGAAAATAAAATGGATCTAAGGTCCCCAGTCCTGTTTGTCTTCTTCCTAAAGCTAAACACCTCTGCACTTTCTCCTGAATCCCAAAAGGATGCATTGATCTTGGATATCTGTGGAATGACTTGGCCTCCTTCAGTTTGGAAGAACGGCTGCCTAGCTTCTACCTCCTGCCCGAGGCAGTGAGGCCACAGATAAGCCACTTGGTGTGATCCAGAGTACAATGACCTGGGAGGTAGCCATGCCACTGCTAGACCACTAGAGTGGTGTAGTAACCCCCACCCCATCCCAACAGTTATTATTCCACGTTAGACAATAAAGTTGAAACAGTCCCTTGGATCTGTCACTTTGCCCTCCTGTGCGCTGCCACTGACCAAGCATATGCTTAGTGCTTAACGCTTGTGCCACAGGTGTTTGTTGAATGGGTACAGAAGGGCACAAACAAATGAACACAGCTGTCACTCAGGAGATGAAGTTTCTTAGTAACCGGTAAATGATTAGCGTGGATGGGGTGCCTGGGTGGCTCAGTGGGTTAAGCCTCTGCCTTTGGCTCAGGTCATGATCTCAGGGTCCTGAGATTGAGCCCTGCATCAGGCTCTCTGCTCAGCAGGGAGCCTGATTTCCCCCTTCTCTCTGCCTACTTGTTATCTCTCTGTCAAAAAAATAAATAAAATAAAATAAAGATTAGCATGGACTTTTCTGTCTTACTATATTGGAACACCTCAGCTACCACCATCAGGTTTAACAGGAATCTTATGAGCAGGGAAACTGCCAATAGTACCACCTCTCATTTGATGGTGCAAGGGACAGAAGCCTAGGGACTGGGGAAGGAAAAGGCCCTCTGCAGAGATGCTCTGAGAATGGAGGTAGGGACACCTTAAGAGTTGTAAGTCCAGATGGAGATGGCATCTGTGATAAAGGGATGGGAGATGGCCAACTCAATTGACAAACACGGACTGAGTCACCTTTGACTCCCTAGCACTAGATAGAGATGTTTGCTCTTTTTTTTCCCCCAAGATTTATTTATTTATTTGTTAGAGAGAGAGCGCAAGCAGGCAGAGTGTCAGGCAGAGGCAGAGGGAGAAGCAGGCTCCCTGCTGAGAAAGGAGCCCGATGCAGGATTCGATCCCAGAATCCTGGGATCATGACCTGAGCTGAAGGCAGTCACTTAACCAACTGAGCCACCCAGGCGTCCTGAAATGTTTACTCTTAAGCAAATAATGTGTCTTTCTCCAGAAAACTCAGTGGGTGCAGGCCCTTGTGACAGAGTTGTTAGCATAAAGTCAGTGGAGCAGGTAGCCCCAGAAACCAACTTTGTGAAGACTGTGACTTTTTGTACAGCAGAGATGGACCAAGGGGACCTCTATTGGAGGTTAAGAAAATGGAAGCTCTTCCATCTCCTTTTTTTGCACCACACAGGTTCTTTCTTGCACTTGCTCTTGGAGAGGACATGGAAAACACCAACTATCCTACCTCCTTCCTTGGAATCCATGCACCATGGAAACCACTAGTCCATGAACTCCACATGCGACTTTGAGGGAAAGAGAATTCACCTCCATAGATGGAAATGAGGTTTACAAAGCCCCTCTGGTGAGCCCTGATGCTTTCATGCAGACACCCAGCTCCAAAACTATCTCTCTAGTGTAGTCTCTCCACAAAGCAGATCTTCTGGGTTAGCAGTGTCTCACCCCTGGCACATCAGCCTTCCAATCTCTCTGTTCTCTATGGTGGTATCTCCATAAAGGGAGTGAATGTTCCCTTAAAGAAGGATCCCTTGGAGAAGGACTCACTGTGGAAATGCACATGTGCATGTGAAGCAGAGGAAAGATACAAAAGAAAGGGAGAGAACGCGATCTGGGTTGTTAGCTTCGCCAAGCGACACACGGCTATTATCCATCCCAAGGGGGCAAGACACTGGCAGAAAGTCATGTGATAATTACTTTTCTTCTTCTTCTTCTTGGTGGTTCTGGTAGATATTTTTTCTGAAAGAGAAATAAGATTAATGCTATAATGGGTCTTTGTTTCTACTCTGAGAGCTTGGCATTCCACCTGCCCTCCAGATAGGTCCCACTGTCAACCCAAATTCAAGGTGTCTTCATGGAAAATAATGTCCCTCTCCAAACCTGTAACACACTGTTCTTTCTTACCCAGACTAGATAAGATAAGCTTTTAAAATTGCATCCTCTCTTGTTTTCCTCATAGCCTCACCAGGCTTTTCCTCACCATGTCTTCTGCACCCACTGCCTCCTTTCCATCCTCCAGGAACTTTCTAGCTTGTGTGTCTATACCTCACATGCTACAACTACTCCACGGCCACATACCTGGGGAGGGACGGACAGTGGGTAGGCCCCATCAGTGACCCTGGGCACACAAAGGTGTCTAGGCCTTTGGGGAGACAAGTAGGATGAGCCTTACAGAATGGGTGCAGATGATGAAGAGTAAACCATGCTCTGACAGAGTGTTTTGGGATCCAGAGATGGGTGAGTACAGTAGGCTGAATAATGGCCCCCAAAGTTGGTCAGACCCTAAACCCCAGACCTCTGAATATGTTAACTTCAGTGGTAAAAAGGACTTTATGGATGTAATTAAATTAAGGATCCTGCAATGGGGGGATCATTCTGGTTATCTGTGCAGGGCCAATGTAATGACCAGCATCCTGTTGCCAGGGAGACAGGAGGGTTAGAGTGAGGAGTAGGAGATGTAATGATAGAACACGATGTTGCAGTGATGCCAAGAAGGGCCTCAAGCCAAGGAACACAGACAACTTCCAGAAGCTGAAAAAGGCAAGGAACAAATTCTCCCTGGAAGGCTCCAGAAAGAACCAGCCCTGACAACACTTTGACTTGAGCCCAGTGAAACCAATTTCACATTTCCAGCCTCCCGACCTGTTCAGATAATGGATTTGTATAGTTTTAAGCCACCCAGGTTGTAAAGGGAGCAGCCTCAGGAAACCAGTGTAGTGAGAGTGCTGTTTGAGTTGGGCCTTGAAGGCTGAGAAGGGGTGGCTCAGGCCCAGAGGCCGTAAAGGTCAGGTGAGGTCTTCATGGCTGCCACTCTCCACCCTCCAACCCATCGTGCATTCTCTGATCAGACTAATACTTCTAAAACAGTGTTTCACCTGTGTTAGTCCCAAAACTCCCCGTGATTCCTCCATGATTAAAGGAAGGGTCCAGACTCCTTCCTCCAGCCTCCAAAGTCTAAGAAACCCCCCAATTTAAATTACGTTCCTGTGACCCCATTACACAGTGGTGATGATTTATGGCCCCATCAGGGCCACAATTTACTGTTCCACCTTCAAAAGGATAAGAGCTCATGCATTTAGAGGATTAAGTTATAATATAAAGCAGCCAAGATGCTTCTGAGTACAATGTTAGTAGGTAACACATGCCCTGTGGGCATCGCAACAGTTTTCTGGACACTGAGAAATTCTGATAATGAATGATGGAGCTGGTGAACAATAACACTAAACCCTGGACATAAGCCACGTGTCATTGGCATACCTTAATCAGGTCTTTCAGGGTGAATCCGCCACATCTCACACTTGTCTTCCAGTTCTTGGATCGTGAGTATTTTCCTTCAACTTCAAATTCCCTGAGGGTGAACCACCTTCCATCCACACCCTGTATACACTTCTCTGAGGTTCCTGTGAGACCAAAACAAGGAGTTGCCAGGAGTAACCCCTGCCCCCAACTGCAGAACCTCCAGGATGTAGTCTCCGCCATGGACCTGGGCCACATGTCTTGGGCTCTGAATCTACAGCAGGATAACTGACATGACTTTCAGTTGCCCACAGGCAGCCTGGAAGGCAAGGGTGGAAGAAAGCTCCTGGTCCTGTGTACCTATGTCTTTGATGTTTGTGCAACAAAGACAAGAATTAGCACCAACATTTATTTTTAAAAAGTATCTCAGTATATTCAAAAGAGGAAAATCTGAATGGCTCTGAAGATGAATGAGGAGGATTCTTTTCCTCCCCTTCTCTGAGAGCCAGGCTGAGTTTCAGAGGGGACAGACGAGGTCCCATGGGTGACCATGTGGCAGCTGTTGTCACACATCTTCTTCCTCTTGCACAATATTGACCATCCAGCTAATGGAAATTAGTTATTTCTCATATTTAGGGGACACCTGCATGGCTCAGTAGGTTGAGCATCTGACTCCTGATTTTGGATCAAGTCAGGATCTCAGGGTCGTGAGATTGAGTCTTGCATTGGGATCCACACTGGGCATGGAACATGGGTATTTCCCAGTTAAAAAGCACAGAAGATCATGAAACCCACCTTGTATCATTTTCTCCTTATATAAAGTCCCCTTTGCCTCTCCACAGGTCACAGGAAGTTCCAGAAGGTAAAAATTTATACGTGTATCTCTGGGAATTCTTGGACCTGTAAAGAAGCATTATTTTTTTCATTCCATTTTTCTGAACAACTGTGCACTGTTTTGATCACACCCATCTTGAGATCTTTCTTTTATAATTTAAAATGTATGGGAGGGCTTTCCCCCTGAACTCATTACCCTTCTAGGTCTTTCTTTTATGGCACATTAGGAGCACAAAGATAATGTCATTCTCTGAAACCCTACATTAAAAGCTTTGTGCGGAGGTGTCTGAATCTCCAAATTTGTTGACCACAACTCCCCATTGTGCCATGATTTTCCTCCTTTTGTATTATTGCTTTGAAGTTGTGTAGCTGGAGATAAAATTCTCCACTTTTAGTTTTGTCTTGAGGAATCAGCTCAGGGACAGAAAGCAAGATTGCAATGGGGCATCTAGCTGGGGCAGTGTCTCTCTTCTCTCCTTGCTCTCTGCTTGTTTCACTTCTCCTTCATGTGAGCTTTCTCTGTCGCTAAAAAGGAAACTCAGAGTAGAATGTGCTAGAAGTGCAAATTACTCAGGGAGGGGACCTCTGCACATACCTTGGGTGGGGGCACTGGGATCTGATTCTGCTGAAGTAGGCATTGCAAGTCTTAAAATGAAGGAACACCTTCAGAGGCAGGTGCTCCTACCTTTCTGATCAAAACTGAGGGGGATTCATTAAAAACACAAACTGGGGCTTCTCTATGGAATGGGAAGTATGGGTGGCCATGGTCCTTTCAGAGTTAGTTCTGTTAGAGCTGGAGTGGGCCTAGAAGGTCACTCAGTCTAAGTCACCTGTCACCCACCCATTTACAGAGAAGGAAATTGAGGCCAAAAAACAAAACAAAAACCCACAAATGATAATCCAAAGTCACACAACCAAAAGAAGTTTGGAAATTAGGACACAAGTCTTGTATTGCCACCTAGGGTCCCCCTTGATGGGCAACCTGTGGCTCTCTATGTGGGCAAGAGGACGGTCAGTTAAATATCATGAAAGTCATATCTTTTATATTTTTCCTTATATTTCCTTCCTCAGAAGTTATCAGTGTAGTAATAGAAGCCCTCTACATGTCCAAGAAGGCCTGGGGTCTCTCAGATCAACTGGCTAATCAATGGAATGGGTATTATATCATCTTGTCTTGTTGTTGAAGTTAACCAAGGCCAATGACTATCCTAAAATTTGTTACTTATTCAAAAAGGCAATTAAGTAAACTGATTGATCACTCAAAACACAGAGTATAAAATAAGAATTTAGATACTTAATTATTAAAAGTATATTATTTACTTCCTTTTACCTCTTTTTCTGCCTCTTCTCAAAGACCTGGTGATGACTGGTTTTCTCCCTGAGAAAGTAAAAAAATAACACAAATGTCTCTTGTTTATAACATTACATTGCAAATGGTAGTGTTTTACAAAAATACCATTCAAATGTAACTTTTCAGAAGCCTGTCTAGTACTTGAAGAAATGTAGCAAATGTGTCAATGAATCAGGAGTCAGGAACTTTTTCCTGTAAACTAAGAGATAGTAAATACTTAAGGTACCTAATTGCTGTTGTGACTATTCAAATCTGCTGTTGTATTATGAAAGCATCTGTAGATAATATGGAAATGAAAGATGTGGCTGTATTCCAATGAAACTTTACTTACAAACAGCCAATTGGCTGTATTTGTCCTGTGGGCCATAGTTTGCTGAACCCTGGCCTAGACTTAGTTACAATGATACTTAACTGAGATTCATCCTATATTTCTTTTACTATTATCTCCAAATAAATTTGAAACAGTATTTTGTAGATTTCTGAAGCAACTTGGTGAGAAAAATAGTGAAATTAGACATCTACTAGGTGCTTCTTTTCTGTCAAGAACTATCCTTAGACCTTGCCTCTATTAACTTACTTCATCCTTAGAACAAATGATCAAACAGGAACTAATACTATCCCCACTTTTCAGATGAGAAAATCAATGCTTACAGAAAAGAAATACAGATTAAATGAAGATGCTGAAGATTTCCTTTAGTAAAGAGACGGAGATAAAAGGCAGTAATACAAGGTTTCAAGGGAGATTTCATGGGGGAATCTACAGGTCAGATAGCTTCCCCAAACCCTAAACCTGAAAGAAGATATTTGTGCTGAAAGTGGTGGCAAAAATGAGCAAGGATACCAAAACTAACTCAATTAAGGGGAATTTATAGAAATTGATGTCCAAGTTCTAAAAGGCACAGGGTTAGAGATGACTTTAAATACGTCCCAGAAGAATGTAGTATCTGATTTATCCAAAGAAAGAGTGAGTCATGTCCATGTGCATGTTTGGGTCTGTCATTATTCAGATGTTCTTGAATGTTGGGGTCAGAGACACACACTTGATGCTTTTTCTATCTAAAGGTCTGTGCCCATGGCTGGCATCCTGGGGTACTAATTTGGATAGTTCAGATCCCAGGAGAAAAATCTCCAGATACTCAACTATAACTCATCTTTCCTTTAAATAGATTATGATCAGGTGAGGCTGGAAAGGTTTTTTTTTTCTTCAACCAATCACAAAAAGCCTTCATTTGTGGGGCCTTTGCTATAACAAATAGCCAAAGGTTTTTTTAAAATCTCAAGATAAAAATGGACCCATGAGATGTTTATTGAGGAGTCCTATTCTGAGAGGAATCACATCCCAAGGTCAAGCATGTTCTACCCTACAAAGTATTACCTTAGGAAGTTTATCAAGATATTATGAAGGTATACTGAGAGAAGGGCTTCCCAAACCTGCATAAAAGAATCACCAGCATGGCTATTAGTACTAAAGACTCAAGACATGTAAAATAGGGAACATGTAGACTACAAATAAATAGATGAAGCTTTTTTAAAAAATTTCTCTGCACTGATGAGTTCCAAAGAACATGACTGTGCCAAGTAAGGTAGTTAGTATGATTGCCAGGTGTAAAAAGTCATCCATGTAAGTGTGGCTTTCTGTGGAACACCCCTCTCCTGTCACTCATGGTGCTGAAGTGATAGGTATACCCAAGAAAACTAGCCAGTCTTGGTTCACTCTCCCAACCTTCCTCCCTCCTTACTGCCACCCCTCTCTTTGCCTGCAAGGGTCAAGGCCCACTGTCCCATGAGAAGATACCCGGGCCCTCTCTGCTTTCTCCTTGCTTTCTCTGTCCTCTCCTTTCTCAATGAGGTAGCCAAACTTATACTCCAGCTAGCCCTGGTCATAATCTGAGTCTGTTGAGCAGTAGCCATTATTGGCAAACATACATTCTCTTGCTCTCAGTTTCTCTCTGTTTAAATCCTCTTGGGACTAGTGTGTGAGCTAGATTCTCCTTTCATCAAAACTGCAGGATACGAAGCTCTATATGAGGCTGAGATGGGCCTTGGAGGACAGTCAAGCTATTATTATTTATCTTACTTTATAGATGAGTAAACTGAGGCAGAAGAGGTAAATTGACACCCTCCCGTCCACACGATTACCTCAAGGTCATGGGACATGAGGAAGGACAGGTACATCACCTATGAATTACACTGTGTTTTCATGTCTAAAACTATGTCCAGTCCTGAAAGTTATCCATTCAGTGGAGGGAGCACTGCATTGTCACCAAGTGTCCTAGGTTCTGGTTGCAGATTCATCACAGAATTATTTTTGTGTGGTATTATCATCTTTCTCTCCATGTCACCTTTTGGAAATTGACTAAATCTGATATATTTCTCAACAGTACAGCTACATAAAGCAATAGGGAAGTAGGTTTGTTACTAAAAGCATAGAATAAAGCATGAGAATTTAGATGTTTAGCTACTGAAAATGGAAAATGTATGCTTTTTTTAAATTAATTTTTTTTTCTTTTTACCTTTTTGTTTGCCTCTGTTCCATAAGGCTCTGTTACTCAGAGTTTGGATTCTATGTCTGCCTCTCCTTCTCACTGAGAAAACAAAAATATAAAAATGATGCTGCTGACATGTTACTAAACAGCCGATGAGTCAATGAGGAACTCAAAGGAGAAATAAAAAGAAAACATATAGAAACAAATGGAAATGAAAACACAACAGGCCAGAATCCTTGGGACACAGCAAAAGCAATTTTAAGAGGGAAATATATAGTGATACAAGAATACCTCAGGGAACAAGAAATATCTCAAATACATGATCTAACCTTACATTTAATGGAACTAGAAAAAGCATAAATAAAGCCCAAGTTTAGCAGAAGGAAAGAAATATAAAGACCAGACCAAAATTAAATAAAATAGAAACCAAAAGAAAAGAAAATACCAATGAAGCAAAGAGCTAGTTCTTTGAAAAGATAAACAAAATTAATAAATCTTTAGCCAGACTCATCAAGAAAAAAGGAGGGAGGAAACAAAATCAGGAATGAAAGAGGGAAAATAAGAACCAACACCACAGAAGTGCAAAGGATTATAGAGACTGCTATGAAAAAATATATGCTAACACATTGGACAACCTACAAGAAATGGATAAATTCCTAGAAACATACAATCATCCAAAATTGAATTAGGAAGAAATAGAAAATCCAAACAGACCAATTATTAGTAATGGAATTAAATTGACAATCAAAAAATTCCCAACAACCAACAAAAATCCAGGACTAGATGGAGTCACAGGGGAATTCTACCAAACATTTGGAGAAGAGTTAATGCCTATTCTTCTCAAACTATTTAAAAAAAAAAAAAATAGAAGAGGAAGGAAAGCTTCCAGAACCATTGTATAAAACCAGCATTACCCTAATACCAAAACCAGACAAAGACGAAGACAAAGATGAAGGAGGAGGAAGACAAGGAAGAGGAGGAGGGGAAGGAGGAGAAGGATGAGAAGAAAGAAAAGAAGAAGAAGAAGAAGAAGAGGAGGAGGAGGAGGAGGAGGAAGAAAACAAAAGGAAAGAAAGTCAACTACAGGCCAGTATCCTTGATGAACAAAGAGGCAAAAATCCTTAACAAAATACTAGCAAACTGCATTCAACAATACACTAAAAGGATCACTCACCATGACCAAGTGGAATTTATTTTAGAAATGCAAGGATGATTCAGCATTTGCCAATCCATCAGTGTGATATACCACATCAACAGAATGAAGAATAAAAATCAATCTCTATGAAAATACCAACAACACTTTTCATAGAACTGGAAAAAATAATACTAGAATTTATATGGAACCACAAAAGACCCCAAATAGCCAAAGCAATCTTTTTTTTTTTTTTTAAAGATTTTATTTATTTATTTGACAGAGAGAGATCACAAGTAGGCAGAGAGGCAGGCAGAGAGAGAGGAAGGGAAGCAGGCTCCCTGCTGAGCAGAGAGCCCGATGCGGGACTCGATCCCAGGACCCTGAGATTATGACCTGAGCCGAAGGCAGCGGCTTAACCCACTGAGCCACCCAGGCGCCCCTAGCCAAAGCAATCTTGTGAAACAACAACAGAGTTGGAGACATCACATTCCCAGGTTTCAAAATCTATTACAAAGCTATAATAATTGCAAACAGTGTGGTATTGGCAAAGAAACAGACAACACAGATCAATGGAAAAGAATAGAGAGCCCAGAAATAAACTCACACTTTTGCTAAATTAACTTACGACAAAGGAGGAAAGAATATACAATGAGTAAAAGTCTCTTCAAGAAATGATGCTGGGAAAACTGGACAGCTACATGCAAAGGAATGAAATGGGACCACTTTCTTACAGTATATTCAAAAGTAAACTCAAAATGGATTAAAGACCTAAATGTGAGACCTGAAAGCATAAAATTCCTAGAGGAAAAGACAGGCACTAATATCTTTGCCACCAGCCTCAGGAACATTTTTTCGGGACCTGGCTCCTCAGGCAAGGGATATAAAAGCAAAATAAGCTATTGGATCTACACCAAAATAGAAACTTTTGCACAGAGAAGGAGAAACATCAACAAAATGAAAAGGCAACCTACTGAATGAGAGAAGATATTCACAAATGATATATCCAATAAGGGGTAAACATCCGAAATATTAAAGAACTTATACAACTCAATGTTTAAAAAATTGGTTGAAAATGGGTAGAGGATGTGAACATTTTTTCTTTTCTTTTCTTTTTTTTAAAGATTTTATTTATTTGTCAGAGAGAGAGACGGAGAGAGAGCGAGCACAGGCAGACAGAATGGCAGGCAGAGACAGAGGGAGAAGCAGGCTCCCTGCCGAGCAAGGAGCCCGATGCGGGACTCGATCCCAGGATGCTGGGATCATGACCTGAGCCGAAGGCAGCTGCTTAACCAAATGAGCCACCCAGGCGTCCCGTGAACATTTTTTCTAAAGAAAACCTACAGATGGCCAACAGACACATGGAAAGATGTTCAACATCATTAATCATCAGGGAAATTCAAATCCAAACCAAAAGGACAAGAAATAAAAAGTGTTGGTGAGGGTGTGGAGAAAAAAGCAACCCTTGCGCACTGTTGGTGGGAATGTAAACAGTGCAGCCACTGTGGAAAATAATATGGAGCTTCCTCAAAAAGTTAAAAATAGAAATACCATACAATCCAATAAATCTACTCCTGGGTATTCACCCAAAGAAAACAAAATACTAATTCAAAAAGATTTATGTTCCTATGTTTATTGCAGTATTATTTGCAATAGCCAAAATATGCAAGCAATTGAAGTGTTCATTGATAGATGAATGGATAAAGAAGATGTGGGGTGTGTGTGTGTGTGTGTGTGCATGTGTATGTGTGTGTGTGTGTGTGTGTGCATGCATGCGTGCTCACGCATGATGGAATATTACTCAACCATAAAAAGGATAAGTTCTTGCCATTTGTGACAACCTCGATGGACTTAGAAGGTGTTATGCTACATGAAATAAGTCAGATAGAGAAAGACAAACACTATTTAATTCCACTTATATGTGAAATATAAGATACAGCACAGATGAATAAACAAACAAACAAAAAGCAGAAACAGGTCAGTAAATACAGAGAACAAACTGATGCCAGAGAAGAGGAGGTGGGAAATGAGCAAAATGGGTGAAGGAGAGTGGGAGATATAGGCTTCCATTTATGGAATGGATAAGTCACAGGCACAAAAATTACAGCATAGCAAATACAGTCAAGTCTAGAGATGGTGACAGTTTGGGGAACCAGCTATACACCCACTGGGATCATGAGAAAGCACGATTCTCATGGGCTTCTCTGGGGAAGGGAGGAGGTCAGTTAGCTTTTCTTGAAAGATATTCTGTAAAGAAAGATGATTTGAATGGATGACATGGCCCTGGCAGGTATGTGGCAGAAGTGGTAGGCAATCAGCTGGAACTCCTGCGTTAGAGGAACTTCAGTGGAGAGAGTCTTTCTAAAGAGGGGTTCCTTAAAGAGCCCATAAACATGGCTCATGCATTCTCCATATGTTGGAGACATGAAGGACATAGCCCATAAGAGGGCTATTCCTGCTCCGTATGCCCGTCTCTCCCTCTTCTACAACTTGAACTAGCTAAAAGCACTGATACTGAGGAGGGTTAGACAAGAGTGTGGATAAGAGAAGAGGCTGGTCTCACCCAACTTCCTTACTGCATATCAGCTCAGGTTTCTTAATACTGAATGAGGGTAACACAGCTCCAGGGCTTACCTAAGACTTCATCTTGGGGCAGAAAGAGAACTATTTCAGAGAACAGTTTTGAAAAGGAGTTAGAAGGAACAAAATCAATTTGTGCTTAAACTACCAATTTCAACATTTTAACAAAACAGGTAAGACAGGTTTCACAAAAACTCAGAGGAACAAAATCTTGGACCCGGGTAAGTATAAGCTAAGAAATAACTTAGACAATACAGGCAAATATGAAGATAAAATGATAGAGATGCTAGAAATATATGTGTTCATTGTCTACTGCACAGACACAGTATGCTCTGCCTGAGTTTAGTTTAAATAACTGTGTCCCAGGCTTAGTTCTGAGGTGACACCAGGACTCTAGCTTCTGCTTAATTAATTCAAGTTCCCTGTTTCTCCTTGTTCTGTTGAGCGCTGTGTTCATTAGTTACAACAAACCTTTCTAACATTCTCTCCTGGTCCCTCATTTCCCATTCAGGGTTAGCTTGTCTCTGGCCATGTAGCTCCGTGCTTTATCCAGGTTCCAGCTCCTATTCTTGCCAAGGGTCTTAGGTGACAAGAGGCCAGGTTTGAGCCAATATGAGTCAGAGTTTTCCTCCAAATATGAAGAAGTCAGTGACTCTGGATAAAAACATGTAAGGCAAGTAGGCAGACTACTATTTGTCCCCCACAATCACTCTTTCTTCCATAGGAATAAAGTTACAGTTAAACCCATGGCTGCCTCACTACAGTTTATAGTTCCTGGCCTCAATGGCAGCTAGCTCTGGTCATAATACCAAGTTTTGGGCAACAGGATGTGAGCAAAAGACCTTGGATCTTTCCATTAAAAGAAATCAATAGGTGAT
Organism: Mustela nivalis; assembly: GCF_964662115.1. Taxonomy (NCBI): domain Eukaryota; kingdom Metazoa; phylum Chordata; class Mammalia; order Carnivora; family Mustelidae; genus Mustela; species Mustela nivalis. Next base: position 76,135,000 of record NC_139030.1, read on the forward strand.
TTCCTTGCCCATTTTTCTCCCCCTGGCTGGGAGACAATGGCAACCACACTAGCTCTTCTGGACCCAGAGACAGAAACCATGTGTTGAGGAAGGCAGTCTCTTCCTTCCATTTCTGGGTTGTTTGATGAAAGAGAAATAAATTATATGGTTTAAGCCACTGTATTTTGGGCTCTCACTGTTACAACAACTTAGCCTGTACTCTATACAGTCATTATTTATGAAATCCATTGAAGATTTCTGGGGTACAGGAAAGATGGGTCTAGCAGGAAGACCAGGGTTGCAGTAAGTACACAGACATGAATTCTCAGACTTTTACCTTTTTGGAGATTGCTTTTTTTATGTATATGTCTTCTCTTTCTTCCTTCAAACAGAAAAGAAAATAAGCTTAACATGTCAGTAAGCTTCAAATATTTTAAAGTCTTTATTCTACCTTTGTAGTGCTAAATCTCTGGCTACCAACACATCACCACACTGAAAACAAAAATAGCAACAAAAATAACTTACATTTATGCCAGTCATTTACAGTATATTTTTACCTACTTACGTGAGGTTTTCTCATTCACAATAAAGAAAACACAAAAGATAGCTGAAATCAGATAGGAGCTAACAGAGAAGAGGGGGAGTGTCACAGGGGTCAAGGAAAAGTAGATTTCAGAAATCACAAGTGTATGTCCAGGAATTTAGGGGTTTGCCTTGAAAAGCTGAAGCTATAACACATGTTTCTAACAGCTAGAACTTATGAAATAGAAAAAAAAATGGAAAAATGATGACAAATTTAGAAGGGATAAAAGAGATTATTTAAGGGCGATTTATAAAAGATGAACCAGGAAGTTTAGAAAAATTAAGAAAAATTAGAAAGAAAATAATCAATGGAAGATAGTCAACAAGTCAGCATATTTCCTAAAGAAGAAAATCAAAATAATAGAAGCGCTTTGATATAAATTCAAGAAAAAAGTTTCTGAAATAGAACAAAAAACTGACTATACTTAAGTACATATATTTCTGCCCTACAGCAGAAAAAATTGACTCCAAACTGTCAACCTTGATATATATTCCAACAAATTTACTGGACTTTAAAGATAAAGAAAAAAATGGAATGGGCAACCTAGATAAAAAATGTTAAGTCATTTTCAAGGGAGGGGGATCTTGCTATAGAATTTTCTTTAGTAACAAACACCTAATGTCACAAGAAAGTGGAGAAAAATCTACAAGATGCTTCTAGAAATAGCGAGTAAATTATTTTTCACATATAAAAAATAAAACCAAATACTTTTGAACAGGAAAATTCTGGAACTTTTGTTCCTATGAATAATTATTGAGAAAACCACTTGAGAATCCACCTCAGCAAACCAAGATAAACTGGAAAAATTTTGGCAAAAAGGATTAAAATAAAAGTGGGGATGAGGTCACAGAGCGGGATATTAAACATACATGCGCTGACAATATAGAAATGGTATAATAAAAAAATGTGTAAGGAAGAGGGAAATATGGGTGGTAGAGCAAGATCATTGTCTGTTGGACTCATGGCATGTTATTTGGACAAATCAAGGAGGGATGTCAAGCACATTTAAGAGTTGAAAGATACATATAAAGGTAACATCATGATGGATCTATAGAGTATAATGCTCAGTGAAATAAATCAAAGACAAGGGTGCCTGGGTGGCTCAGTGGGTTAAACCTCTGCCGTTGGCTCAGGTCCTGACCTCAGGGTCTTGGGATCGAGCCCCACATTGAGCTCTCTGCTCAGCAGGGAGACTGCTTCTTCCTTCTCTCTGCCTGCCTCTCTGCCTACTTGTGATCTCTATCCGTCAAATAAATAAATAAAGTATTTTTAAAAAAATCAAAGACAAATGCCATATGATTTCACTCATTTGTGGAATTTAAACAAAACAAATGAGCAAAGAAAAAAAGAGACAAATCAAAAACTGACTCTTAAAAACAGAGAACAAACTGATAGTTTCCAAAGAAGAGGTGTGTGGGGGAGATGGGTAAATTAGGTGAAGGGGATTACGAGTACATGTATCATAATGAGCACTGAATAATGTATAGAATTGTTGAATCACTATATTGTACACCTGAAACTAATGTAACAGTGTCTGTTAACTATCCTGAAATTAAAATTTAAAAAAAAAAAAAAAACCTATTCGACACCAAAAACAAAAAAAATAACATTATGACCTAAACTTGGGTGGGAAAGGAAAGAGTGGACAAAGAAATAGGACACATGCTAAATTTATCAATTTGGGGGGGTAAGAAATTAATGGGTACTAGCTAAAGAGGGAGTATATAAAAGTAATTCTAAGAGTAATCACTAGATCAAAAATACAAACATTTGTAAATATCAGAAGTACACACTTACTCATAACCAGTGAAAATATGAGAAATGAGTACAATTCAACCATTCATTTCTTTTAAAAGGGAAAGATCCAGAAGTGGCTCATATTTCTTCAGCTCTGAGGCCATTGTCGAAGTTCAAGAACTTCGTCACAAGGCTAGCCTCAGGGAAGACTGAGAGGTTTAGTCTAGCTAGGTTGTCATGTGCCCAAATATAACCCCTGGAACAGAAATGCAAACCTTCCTATTAGAAGTACATACATGCACATGAATGCATAGAAGTCAGAATACAGAGTGTTGACATTTTCAATATCCAAGACACACTAGAATATGTAATAAAAATTAGTATGACACAAACAAGACCATGCATTTTGGTTTTATCTATAAAAGTAAATGGACATAACTCACTTATTAAAATAAAGATTTTGAGATTGAATTACAGAGTAAACTCCAACTTTTTTTTTTTTTTTTTTTTTAGATCTTCTAATTTATTTGTCAGAGAGAGACCACAAGCAGGGAGGGGGAGGAACAGGCTGAGAAAGAAGCAGGCTCCCTGCTGAGCAAGGAACCTGATGTGAGGCTCCACCCCAGGACCCTGGGATCGTGACCTGAGGCAAAGGCAGATGCCCAAACGACTGAGCCAGCCAAGTGCCCCTAAACTCCAACTTTTAATCCTATACAGAAGACTTACGGAAAAAGATACTTTACAAATATTGAAAATAAATGTATAGGCAAAAGTATATTCAACATACATCAACAAAAAGAAACCAGGGGGTCATGGTCTGAATATCAAAAGAAATGTAATTCAGACCAAAAAGTTTTAAGCCAGTAGTAATTATGGGAGATACAATGAAAAATAGATAGCAACCACTCCTAGTAGCAACTTTATTTTTACCACCCCAGTCTATGAGAGGTCAAGTGCACAAAACGAAGAGGCCCAATTAATACATTTAACAAGGTGGATATGATTAATTCATATTCAACTCCATGTCCAAAAAATAGAGAATGCACATTTCTTCCCACTTGGGGCAAAGAGGAAATATAAATCCAAATGGTAGACTATCTAGCAAATAACGATAAATTATTTCCAATGGGAAACTATGCATTATCTAATTTTAAAAAACACTAATTTTAAAAAGAATGAAAAAAAATGCATAGTCTTCATTATTCATGGAGTACATATCTGTGAACTCACCCACTTGCTAAAAGTTACCTTTTTAACCCCCAAATCGATACTCATGGCACCTTCACGGTCACTCATAGACATGGGCAGAGCAGTGGATCATTCAAGTCACTGATGGGACATTTATTCAGTGCTTTCATTGGTGATTGTGTGTTTAAAATAGTAGTAGTGCTGATGTGCTACGTCATATTCCTAAGCACAAAAAGCTTGTGATGTGCTCTATGGAGAAAATCTGTGTTAGATAAGCTTTATTCAGGCATGCGTTCTAGTGCTGTTGGCTATGAGTTCAACATTTATGAATTATATACATTAAATAAGATATCTTTAAATAGAAGCATTCACAAAAATACTCACAAAAAAGGGTATGTATTGATTAGTATGTTGTGGCCAGAGGTTCACAGGAACATAACCCTATACTTCCTTTAGAACCAATGGTTCAAAGTTAGCAAATTCTGTGTTTGGGTGACTTTATAGAACGTATCTACTTTGAATAGTGAAAATTGGCTGTATATGTACATCTATATGGATATGTAAATATGAGTACACAAGCAATGTGTTTTCAGAGTCCATCCACTTTTTTTCATTGTTTTTTATTTTAAATTGTACTTTTCTCTTTTTTTTTTCTTCAAGTATTTTGCTTTTTATTCTCAGAATTTATATTTGGTCCTTTTTAAATAATTTCTATTTATTGATTGATATTTGCTATTTGGTGAGAAATCTTTTCTAACTTCTTATGTGGCTTTGTTAAACACGTTTAAAATAATTGATTTAAAGTCTTTTGTCTAGTAATTCCAGTGTCTAGTCTTCCTCACGTACAGTTTCTATGTTTCCTGAGTACGAAGCCATACTTTGTTGCTTGTTTTGTCAAGTAATTTTTTCTTAAAAACCTAATATCTTAAATAATATGTGATAACTCTGGAGATCAGATTATCAGATTATTTTCCCAAAGTTTTTTGTCATTGCTGTTTGTTGTTATTCCCGTTGGTGTTTGTTGTTTATTTAGCACTTTTTTTCTGAATGAATTCTGTAAAGTCTGTGTATTTTGCCGTGTGATTCCTGAAGTTTCAGCTCAGTTTAGTGGTGAATTAATGACTGGAAGGAGATTTCCCTAAAGAGCTGGAAGTGATAAGCCTCCCAGTATTTGCCAAGGGTCTAGAAATGCCTGTGTTGATGCATGCCTTCAATGCACAACTAGACAGTTGACGATTGCATCCTCGCTGTCACTTCCTGCTTGCACAGGGCCTCCTGGTTAGGCAGAGGTGACAGGTGAGGGCTATTTTAGGTCTTTCCTGAGCCTGGGCCCAGCCCTGGGTATCCTAGACCTTTGTGTGGCCTTCCAGATGGCCAGGAATATTGAGGAGTTCTAGATATACATATCGATGTATCTATATTTATGTACTATATATAACATATAACATACTTATATGTATAAAAGTATATATTATACTACAATGCTATATATGAAATACTACATATTTATGTATAATAAATAAGCTATATATGTATGTTTATATGTATAAAATACAGTTTTATAACTTTATGTTTTTTACATAATTATGTATTATATAAATATAATATTTTTAAAGTTTATACATTTACATATTACATATTATATAATTTATAGAAATGTAGAAAAGACTCTGGCCCCCTGCTCCCATTCTCTTGCAGCTGACTTGTTTATACCTCATTTTTCTCCCGCATCAGGAGGCGGCAAGGGGTGTTAAAGACCTGATAACTGTAAGACAAAGAAACTGGTTTTTCTAGGCAGGCAGAGAGAAAACAACTATTTGCATTTTATTATCAAGAAGAGACCAAAAATTGAGAATACTTTGTCTTTTGAACAGAGTGAAAACCGACTTTTTATTTTATACCCGTGTCTTTAAAATATATTTATTTTAATTTTAGTTTATCCTGACCACACCTAAAATTTGTTTCCAAAGATTTTTCTTTACAAACTTTTTTTTGCATTTAGATTTTATCCTAAGCCATTTTTTAAATATAACCACCTCATTTAGGACAAAATTACCTTTTTTTACCTTTAACAAAAATGTATTTCCATTTTTCATTTTTTTATATATCTCCTACTTTTTTACATAGAGAGTTGTGTCCCTTATTTCCATCTGACTTACAGTTGGTAGAATTTTTCACCTTTAGAAATTTTAATTTTCAGTGAAGACCAAAGAGTAACCAATTGTGAACTGTTACACCAGAATTCTTGAATGGCAAATTTGTGAATCAGTTAAGCACAAAACATGTTTACCAATAGATTTAAATATCCTTAGTTCTTTGTAGTAAGTTAAAAGCATAAACCTATGTCCAGTAATCAATGTTTTAGCACTTTATCCCATTTGGAAAAGACCTAGATGTTCAACAAATTTTATTTCATTTATTATTTAAGCAAAACTTTAAAGTTTCGGGTTACCAAAGATTTTGAAAGTTATCTGAACAATTACCCATGAAAACGTTGAGACAAACAATTAACTATCAGTTTAGTCATCTTTTTGTTAACAGATTTCAACAGAGATAATATGAATTTATTTGGCCTTCAGCAAACCTCAGTAGAATAAGTTTTACATTTAATGCTGATAACTTTAAAGACATGTCTATCTTAATGAAACCAACAAACTTAACTTAGTTTAAATACTGATTGAGGTTCCACTTGGGCCCACCCTGTGTTCAATTTTTACCTGAGACACTGGGGTCTGTAAAAGTTACAGAACAGAGCGAATAAGAGTCCAAGTAGACCATATAGCAATTGGAATTGGTTTTCCTTTAGCAGGCAAAAGTTTTAACTCCTGTCCTACTTTTTCCCATGTCTGTAAATCTAAAGTCCCTAATATAGGGAATTAGGAGCAGTGTTCTTTAATTACCTTTAAAAGCTCCAAAAGTTTGCCCTTGCTGACTTCTGCTTTTCCCACCTTAGGAGCCATCTCAATAAACATACTTAAGGATGATAGTCCTTTGTGCTCTTAATATTACCCGTATCCTGCGATATATTACCCATACCCACAATTCAGCAGCGGGAAAAAGGCAGGGCTGTGTAGAACTCATGTTGGGGCTTCTTCTCCTGTTTCATTTCTCTTCTCTCATGTCCCCATTCAGGCGCCAGTTGCCGCCTCCGGATGGCAGTCCCTGATTTAAGCATGTACTTTAAAGCTTCTAAGGTTTTAACAAACTTCCCCAATACTTAAATCATGAACAAAGTCTTGTTGACTAATTAGGCTTACTTGTTTTAGTATATAACACTCTAGTTCTAACTCTTAAAATGTTAGGTATCACAAAATAACTTAGTTTCCTTGTCTAATTGTATCATAGTACTCTCCTATCAAATCATTAACAATGTCCATTTCTAAGTTTTTTTGTCATTTCTAATCATTTTTATTCTCTTATAAAATAAGTAATATTTTAAGCAGTACATTATTCTAAGGGATGGTTATATCATATTTAATTATATGTAATTGTCATATTCTGTATCTATTTTATTTATAATTTTTATGTATTTGCACATATGACACATTCATATTTATATATTATATATTCTGTTTATCTATATAAATACATTTCTATGTTATATATATTTTTATATTATATATATGTATGTAATTTAAATTATTTATTTGTAAATAAGCAAAACACATGAAATGTACACTTACATACATGTTGGTGTGTAATATGTGTGTTTCCAGAATTTGCCGATTTCTGAACACCTGCACTGCTACCGGCTCAGTCCGGTCTAGCAACACCCTTGCCTAGGTCATTACAACAGCCTCCTTACTGATCTCTCATCCCACCTCCTGAAGTCTACTCTCCACGTGGTTTACAGAGCAATCCTTTAAAAACTTAACTGAGATTATATCATTCCCCAGCTCAAAATTCTCCAGTGTCTTTTCCTCTTATTGAGACAAGAATCTAAAATTTTTATCATGGCCTATGAGGTCTTCATGACCTTAAAAATCACTTTCCACTCGCTTTCCTTAGCGCCCCAGCCAGTGTCCCCTTGCATTCCTTGAAAGATCCCACACATCCTGCCTCAGCCTTTTGGCCTGAGGTCTTCTCAGCCTAAGCACCATGGATTATTCCTTCACCTCATGTGACATCTACTTACGTTTCAGCTTGTCAATGAGGCTCTCACTGGCTGGCCACCCCATATAAGATAGCATGTTTCTGCTCATGCTAGGTTGTTGCTCAGTAAGCATATTTGCTGCAAGCATTTCACTACAAACATTTTGCAGCTTGACTAACTGATCATGCGTAAGGCAACTCTGCCATGAAAGATAAAATCATGAAAAATAAAAGAGGGATATTCATTAAAAAGGACATAATGAAACATGAAAAATGAATAGCAAAATTCAAAGGACTTTATCAGGTAATTCAAAAATATCTGAATACATTCAAAATGTGTAGTGCAGATTCATGGTAATACTCTACAAGGAACTGATTTTATTTTGTGAATTATACCCAAACACTTGTCTTCAAAGTCTTTTGCTCATAGTATTATACATTTTATTTTTACTTGTTGATTTTTCTCCTTGTTCAGCATGGCATTTTTTTCTTTTTCCACTAAAATTTCCTCCATCATTAAGAGAAGTATCAGTTTCCAAATACTGGGATGCATATCTGTAACTGAACTTTGTATTGCATTGTGAAAGTTTCCTACAGTGTTGTTTATTCTGAGAATATTGTCACATGCCCATTGACAGACATTCCAAAATTCTGTGGGAAATGTAAGCTCAAAGTGTACCACTGTATAAACAATTATGAAGGCAACAATTTTATGTAATAGAAAAATGTGAGTACTGAGTCAATGAAGAAATGAAACCAAACTGCCGACCAATTATTTCTGAATTTTTTATGACCTTACAGCCAATTAGTTATGTGGGAAAAAATGTAGCAAAAATATCTATGGCAAAGATGCTTACAGTGAAAATGCCAGATATAGTTTCTGTTGCTCTATACCTCCATTACTCTGTTTTTTTCCTCACTTGAGCTGAGATGAAGGGAAAAGCATCTGATGTGATATCAAATCAAGTGCCAAGGTCCTGAAGCAGAAAATTATTTAGTTTGTTCAAGGAAGTCAGAATGGTATGTGAAGAAAAGGATGGAAAGAAATGAGATTTTAAGAGATAATCAGAGCCATCTAAAATAATATATATTTATTTGTGTATTGTCTAATATTACCCTAGCCAGAATGTAAGTTCAATGAGATTTTGTTCACTTCTTTACGCCTAATGGGCAGTTTTGGCAATAGATACTTGTTGAATAAATAAATGAAGAATATAAAAAGAAAACAGAATGAATAGGTAGTGAGATATGTCATGTTCATGAATTGGAAGACTCAATATTTTAGATATGTCAATTTTTCCCAAATTAATCCTAAGCAATTTCTATAAAAATTAAATCAGATTTTCAAGGGAACTTGACAAGATGTTACCAAAACTTATATGAAAGTGAAAATGTCCAGAATAGCTAAGATGATTTTGAATAACAAATTGAAGAAACTTATTCAACTAGATATCAAGATCTTACAAAGTTGTAGTACTAGAATGTGCTATGTATCGATGCAGAATTAGATAGAGCAATGGCTCAGACTAGAAAGCTCCCCAACAAAACCATATAGACATATGGTGGCATGGTGCATGCCCTATGTGGCATTATATTGGAGTAATGGGAGAAGCTGGGACAATTGGCTATCCATGTTGGAAGAAAACTAACCTCTACCTCATATCACACCAAAAAAGTCAATTCCAAAAGGATTAAAGATCTAAATGAGAAGAGAAATAAGAGTATCTTAGCCTGGTATTCCCCAAAGCAGATTTTGAGATAAGGGTTTGTGTTCAGGAAGTTTACTTGTGAAACTGTGTCAAGGATCTGGGGTGGGGAACTGGGAAGAAGCAAAGAGTAGGAGAGAAAGCCAATTGGGATGGTTGCCACTGTGGTTAACTGGGTCCTGATCCTGGTGGGGATCCTTTGAAGAACTATTTTAAAAAATTGTTCAACTTAGAAATGGAAGAGACTATTTATTCACTGAATCCTGTCTTTCTTTGGTTAAGAAATGGATAAAAGCTCAAAATGGATAAAAGTCCTCAATGTGAGGCATAAATCTATCAAAATCCTAGAGGAGAACATAGAAATAACCTCTTTGACACCAGCACAGCAGCTTCTTTCAAGACATGTCTCCAAGGGCAAAGGAAAGAAAAGTTCCAAAATGAACTTTTGGGACTTCATCAAGATCAAAAGCTTCTGCACAGCAAAAGAAACAGTCAACAAAACAAAAAGACAATACACAGAATGGGAGAAGATATTCACAAATGACTCTGCAGACAAAGGGCTGATATCCAAGATCTATAAAGAACTCCTCAAACTCAACATTCAAAAAACAGATACTCACATAAAAAAAAAATGGGCAGAAGACATGAACAGACACTTCTCCAAAGAAGACATACAAATGGCTAACAGACACATGAAAAAATGTTCATCATGATTAGCCATCAGGGAGATTCATATCAAAACCACATTGAGATACCACCTTACACCACTTAGAATGGCCAAAATTAACAAGACAGTAAACAACATGTGTTGGAGGGGATGTGGAGAAAGGGGGAACCCTCTTTTACTGTTGGTGGGAATGCAAGTTGGTGCAGCCACTTTGGAAAACAGTGTGGAGATTCCTTAAGAAATTAAAAATAGAGCTACCCTATGACCCTGCAATTGCACTACTGGGTATTTACCCCAAAGATACAGATGTAGTAAAAAGAAGGGCCATCTGTACCCCAATGTTCATAGCATCAATGGCCCCAGTCGCCAAACTGTGGAAAGAGCAAAGACACCCTTCAACAGATGAATGGATAAAGAAGATGTGGTCCATTTATACAATGGAATATTATGCATCCATCAGAGAGGATGAATACCCAACTTTTATATCAGCATGGATGGGACTGGAGGAGATTCTGCTGAGTGAAATAAGTCAAGCAGAGAGAGTCAATTATCCTATGGTTTCATTTATTTGTGGAGCATAAGGAATAACACAGAGGACATTGGGAGAAGGAGAGGAGAAGTGAGTTGGGAGAAATTAGAGGGGGAGATGAACCATGAGAGACTGTGGACTCTGAGAAACAAACTGAAGATCCCAGAGGGGAGATGACTGGGGGTTGGGTGAGACTGGTGGTGGATATTAAGGAGGGCATAGATTGCATGGAGCACTGAGTGTGGTGCATATACAATGAATCTTGGAACATTGGAAAAATGAAAAAAAGTTAAGAAAAAAAGAAAGGCCATTATCAGGTGATCACTGCAGGCCACCCTCAGACAAGCCACGCTAGCTCCATCCTCTTGACTGGAGAAACCAGTTTGTCAGGGACAGATTCCTTCACAACCCTTCAGGCCCAGGCTCCTGGGAAGAGGTCTCCTCCCCTTCCACCACTGCTTTCCACACATGCTGCCTCCCCCTGCCTCTCCTGTGAGGCCAGGAGGTTCACCCAGCTATGGTCAATCTTTATAGTCCTCCTGAGAACATGTAGTCCAGAGGTAGCCTCACCTTAATAATGGGATCTACAGAGAACCCTCATTAACCAACAACATTGATTACAACATTTCTATCCGTAACAAAGAGTCAACAATCAAAAATCACAAAACTTCAAATAAATAAAAAAAACATTTTTTTAAAAATCACAAAACTTCAAAGAAAGGGACTAGGGTGTCTGTGTGGCTCAGTCAGTTAAGCTTCCAACTCTTGATTTTGGCTCAGGTCATGATATCAGGGTCGTGAGATCAAGCTTAGCGTGGAAACTGCTTAAGATTCTCTCTCTTCTGGGGCACCTGGGTGGCTCAGTGGGTTAAAGCCTCTGTCTTTGGCTCAGGTCATGATCTCTGGGCCCTGGGATCAAGCCCCGAATCAGGCTCTCTGCTCAGCAGGGAGACTGCTTCTCAGCAGCACTGCCCCCTCCCCCGCCCCCGCCGCCTTCTCTCTCTGCCTACCTCTCTGCCTACTTGTGATCTCTGTCTGTCAAATAAATAAATAAAATCTAAAAAAATAAAGGTTCTCTCTCTTCCCTTCCCTCTGCCCCTCCCCTAACTCATGCACGTGTGTGTGCTTTCTCTCTCTTAAAAAAAAAACACAACAATCCACATGCCAATTTGTAATTTTTCGTTTTCTGATATTTTTTTATCCCTCCCTTTACTTACTGTGCTTTCCTTTTTTTAGCTTTAAGTACATATTTTGTACAATTATATACGTGGATTCCATATTTCACAAAAAGAATCAATTTATACATTTAAATTACTCACCCAAAATACTCTTGGATGCATCAATATGTAAAGGCTTAACTATTTCTAATGTACAGTTTTTCCTCACCTGCCGTGTAGCAGGAAGAAGGAATTCCTGTAACGCTAGTACATTGGACCTGGGGCAAGGACAGCTAAAGGAGGAAAACATGCCAAATATTTGGGGTACAACAATGGCCTAACCTTGCAGAATTAGTCCTTCTCTGTTTCATTATCATAGGCAAATATGGAGCCTCTTACCTTGCATTTAAAACTCAAGATTTCTGCATTGTGGGGCTATGTGAATAAGCACAAGTGTCACTGGGAACGAGTGTTGTGATTCTACCTTAAGCCACGCTGCAAATGAGATCCTTGACTCTGCTTCCGGGTGAAACTTCAAGCTTAAAAAAGAAAGGGAGCTCTGGGTTCATCAGAGCTCTGACCCCATCAGTAGGGGTCACTGTGAATTGTCTGCTGTATACCTTCAGCTGAGCTATGGGGAGTTCATCTGCAGCCAACAAGGTTCTACCCAGTCTTTAGCATGAGCACGAGCTTGTCCAGTCTTTCAAAATTCTCGACCGTTCTACTGAAACCTTCCACTCCCCTGTTTAGGGGGATATTCCTATCACCCCCAAATCTGGCTCTTTCTTCCATTCTGCCGAATTCCTCATGCTAGTCCAGTCAGCAATCATAGACAGTTTTGAAGGTTGTGCATCTTTGCCCAAAATCAGTACTTTGAAGGAAGACTGAGTTTTAGTGGTTGTCAATGTATATGTGGTCTGATTTAAAAGGAAAGAGAAGCTGTGGATGGGTTGGGAGGAGCAGTGGGTAAACAGAACAGAGAAAAAGGGATGTATGATGAAGCTCATGAGGATGAGTTCAGGTAAATGGAACGTAGATAAAGAAGGGTTGTCAGTATTTGGAGATAAAAGAAAAAATATAGAAAGTATCTTAATGATGCCAGTAATAATACTTAGCCTATATGTAATAATGTATATATAATATTATTAGGATGTATTCTTTTAAGAAAAGGTATCATTGGAGGGCCTGGGTGGCCCAGTCAGTTAAACGTCTGCCTTCTGCTCAGGTCACGATCCCAGGGTCCTGAGATCCAGCTCCGCCTTGGGCTCCCTGCTCAGCAGGGAGCCTGCTCCTCCCTCTCCACCTGCCCTTCCCCCACTTGTGTTCTCTCTCTCTCTCTCTAAAATAAGTAAATATTTAAAAGGTATCATAAACATCATCAGCTAAATACTGAACAAATCATTCACATCATTTATTTAGGTAAAGACAAGAAAGGAAATCTGAAAATAAAAAACACAGGGGATCTCAAGCTGATTCTGGTTTAAGAAATAAGAGAAGAAGCCATAGGAGGAAAAAAAAAATCTCTATGTACCTGTATTACTGTTTTTAGGTGAAATTCTTTTCATGCCTTTCTCTATTTTTCTGCCAAGTAACTATTTCTGAACTCTATGGGCTTGCATTTCTTATATGGTTATCTAACAAAATCCAGTAGTCAGATTTGAAGAATATAAGTCTTTATAACTAACAAGTACAGGTGCCTGTGTGGCTCGTTTGGTTAAGCATCTGCTTTCCGCTCAGGTCATGATCCTGGGGTCCTGGGATGGAGCCCTGAGTCAGGCTTCCTGCTCAGCAGGGAGTCTGCTTCTCCCTCTCTCTCTCCCTCTCCCTCACTTGTGCTCTTTCTCATGCTCTCTCTCGAAAATAAATAATAAATAAAAGCCTTTATTACAGAAAGAGATGGAGGGAAATTTCTCCTCAGCCTATAGCTGTGGAAGGAGAGAAAGCACTGTGCACCATAAACTAATATGAAGAATATGATTTGACAAATTATTAAATTGAGAAATTTCATTAAAAAGTAAGTCTTATTCTCCAGTAAAATATGGAGATATGTCTATTCATAACCATTACCAATTTGTTCTTTTCATTATTAATAAAAATTTGTCCTTGGGAGAGTTAATTTGAATGGGTCTTGTAATATTCACCCAAATTAGAAATTACCACTTCTCATCAAACCAGTTCCAAAGAAACCTTAATTCTGATTGGCTGTCTTGATAATTCTTGGGCCTGGCCATCAAAGTTTTTAAAATTTTAATTCCCATGTAGTTAACATACAGTGTTATACCAATTTCAGGTGTACAAAATAGTGATTCAACAATTCCATATTGGCTATCATATTTTAACTGATATCTGGATCCCTAAGCTATATAAGTGCTTTTAAGATTTTATATTAAATTAGAAAAAAATCCTTGGCATTCTGAGTTCCTCACATGCAAGTAGATAATAAAATGACCACAGATTTCCTACTTAAAGACTTTGAGAGCCTTGTCTCATTTAAGTTCAGGTATTACGTAATGGAGAAAAAAGATATTCATAATAATAAATTTGTACACCATGTAAGAATTTTTTTTAAGTGTAAGAAAATTTTCATTGGAAGAACACTAAATAAGATGTAAAAAAGTGGTCAAAAGTCTCTGTTCTCCCAAAATCAATCTGCATTTTCAAAGCATTTCTTCCTTTTTTTTTCTGAGTTTTTGTTTAAATTCTAGTTAATTATCACATATGGTAAAACTGGTTTCAGGTGTAGAATTCAGTGGCTCATCACTTACATATAACATTCAGTGCGTATCTAATTAGGGATTCCAGTGGATTTGGGAAGGAGGTGAAGAGGGGGTCTTTTTGAATTTGATTCTAATATTCACCCCCAGTGAGTCATCAGGATTGTGCTCCCTTTGAGATCTTTCTTCTTTTCTGCAGCCCCTTTGCTTGCAAGAGAAAATCTAGTATATAGATAGGCAAAGGCATTGTGTGATTAAAGTGGCAGTTCAATCACAATGTAGTAGTGTGGGTAATATTTTTGAAATTCCAACCTCACATAAAAACAAAGAGGCAAAACCCATGGAATTATAGATGTAAACATTAAAAATGACCAGGTGCTTCAAACATTTGATTCTAGAATCAAAGATGAGATTTTTTTTAAAGTCTTCAGCTAGAAATGGCTATTATAAAAATGATAGGAAACCCAAGAGCCAGAGAGAAAAAAACTGACAAATTTGAGTACCTAAAAATTCATAACGTCTCTAGGACAAAAGAGTCCATTAACAAAACCCAAGAGAAAAGCAACAGAGACACCTGGGTGGCTTAGTCAGTTAAGCACCTGACTCATGATTTCGGCATGGCTCATGATCTTAGGGTGGTAAGATCGAACCCCCAGTAGGGCGCCATGCTCAGCAAGGAGTCTGCTTGGGATTCTCTCTCATCCTCTGCTCCCCCACTCCCACTCATACTTTCTCTGTCTCTAAAATAAAGAAATAATATTAAAATAAATAAATAAAAGGAAAACAAATGGGGCAATATATTAGCAACACATATGACAAAGATTTAATGCATATATCAGATAAGCTTTTCTATATTTGTTCAGCAATGTAAGAAAAAGACAAACACCACAACAGGAAACTGACACAGCATTCTATGACTGATACTCCAATAAAGAGGAAAAACGAATGACCAATAACAAATGAAAAATGCTCTACCACCCTCAGAGTGAAGGCTAATACATGTGAAAGCACCAAATAAGACTTTTTATAGTTCAGTTAAAATGTTGAATGTTTTTACTGCTTAGGTATGATATATTAATTTTAAAAGGTAAGAAAAGGAAAAGTATGTATAGAATTACCACATGAAAATATATAAAAATATACTCCAAACTAAGTTAATATATAGAAAAATTCTGGGAAGACATGGACCAAAGCTTATAAGAAACATATTTTAAAATCAGAATAAAATGCAACATGAAGATATAACCATTTTTGAAAAAAATCGTTACTTTAAAAGACATTCATTTTTTCTTATGAAAGGTATAAAAATGATGATAAGCTTTAGCATTAAACACCACTTCATTTGTAACATAGAAATTAAGCAAATTCTTATTCATTCTTACTTATTTTCTCATTGTGTTTTCCCGAAGTAGAATTGTTTCCAATATCCACGGTATCTAAAAAGTAACAGGTGGTGGTCATATAACTGTAATTTAAAAATAGAAGTTATAAATCTTATGACAATTTACACTGTGGAAAACTTGAGTTTATAATGATCTGAGTATAATTTCTCTGTCTTCCTTCTAAAGGAAACAGACAGGTACTGAATTGATATCAAAAGTCTTCCTTTATTTCTTTGGGACTTTGAAAAGGCTCTTAAGTTCTTAAGGACATCAGTTTCCTTGTTCATGAAATAGGTATAGCAAGTGTTATCCTGTTCAGGCTTTAAATTTTTTATGACAATTAAATAAGACCTTATTTATAAAAGCTAATGAGAAATCACTGTATCAGTCAACATTCTGAGGGCATCCTTCAAAACTATATGCTATTTAAGAATAGTTATCTAGAGTCTTTGTTTCCTGACAGGTAAACAGGACCATTTGTCTTTTGAGACTTTTCCATGGTTGTGACAAAGTGACACTATTATCTACCAGCTGAAGAACTCTTGGATTTTTTTATTCCATGGACAGGGGTGGATGTCCCTGTATAAATCCAATACTTTAGTATTGATTCACTAATATGGTAAATGAGATGCTGCCATTTTTACCAGTGTATTTCTACCAGATCATCCATGTAAATCCACAGGCCCACCTTGTTTAACATGACTTTATAAGGATCTCTTGCCTCCTTGCCATTCCCAAAAGGCTCAGGTTAAGCAAATGCGGAGAATAGGATTCTGGTATGGATGTATCCCTTCCTTATCAAAGTATGCTAGGAGTCCAGTGCAGCAGGAAACAAAAACTCTGATTTCAGACTCCTGACATCCTGCAGCTGAGGGCCCAGTGACCTTTCACTTCCATAACCGGCCATTCCATTGGTGAGGTGCCTGATGTCCTTGATCTCTGATTAACTACATACTCAGGGTCTGTGGTATCTGAAGAACCACCTCTACCCCAAGACCCTCAGGCAGCCTTACCCATTATGTCAGATGCTTGGCTACTCTCAGTCCTTTCTCCTTGGTCTCTTGAAATACCTTCTGAAAAACACATGACACAGGAACACTTTGCACTTCCAAGTCCTTGTGGCTCTGCTCCTAAATTATGATTTGTAAAAAGTCTTCATTTGCATCTCCTCTCCTACAAAGATCCTCCCTTCCCCCACACCTCCACCAAAGGATATCTCCACCTCTGAAATCTTTCTTTGTTCCCCATTGTCTTTGACCCTTCCTTTCAATCTAATTTTTTCTCTTTTATCCTTTTCTTTTTGCCCAAATATGTATTTTTGTTCACCTATTTTCATTAATAACTTTTCCTATCCATCCATTTATGACATTTTTAACATACTTTTATATTTATTTTATGTGATATTCTTCTCTAGAAATATTATTTTTATTTATGTATATGTATATATAGAATTAAAATAGATTCTGTAAATATTCTGTATAAATACTATAATAAGGTAACTTTTGCCAGACAAATTTCCAAATGTTAGGATACAGGAAGTAAACAGTATTTTTCACTTACTCAAGGAGTTTCCTAAGCCTCTTTCAGGTGCCAGGTGCTGAGATAAAAAGATAGGTGCTGATAATAATTCAGACACAAGACTACTGAAGCATCAGTGCTTGTAAATCTTATGAGCCACCAGGGAATTGACACAGAAAAAAATGACTGAATATATTGAAATATGAAGAAGCATGTGCAAGGGTCTAGATTCAGCAAAAACAAGTAACCACAAGGAGTTTAGTATATCTGAGCATGAAGTGAAAGAATAAGGAGCATTGATGGGATGGAGAAAAGAGGCAAGAGCCCTAAGGTAAGTAGCTTTGGAAGTCACATGAAGGAGAACTGACTTAATCCTAAAGGAAGTTAAAGGACATGGGATGCAGTTTTGAGAGATCAATTTAGCTAAATCACTTAGAATACATTTGGTGGGAACAAGATTAGAAGGAGAACAGGGACTTGTATATCTAGTTCAGGTGAGCAATGATACAGATATGGACTAGAGTGTCAGCACTGGGAATGGAGAAGAAGGGACAGGTTGGAGATTTAAAAGGAAGAATTGCACACTGAGATTTTCCCGCTGGTCCGGGCTCGGAGTATTGATAGAGTTAGGTGACAGATGTGGTGTATCAATTGAGGAGATAGCGGTGTCATGCATGACTCCGTGAATTTCAGCCTGAAAGAATGGGAAATTAATAGTGTGTTTTAGAAATGGAACACTGGAGGAGCAGATGCTGATTTTAGGAAGACGATGTGCTCAGTTTTGGAAATGTCGAGTTTGAAGGTTTTGAAAAACACCTAAAGTGGTGAAGGCTAGGAGCTTCAGAACCTTGGACAGAGATCATTCTGCCATTGGATGGATGGTCTTAGCTGCGTAAAGGATGAGCTTAGCTGCTTAAGAGGACTGGGGTAGGCTGGATATGTTATGTTTAGGTACTATTAAGTTGTGGATGGTGAATGAAATCATAGGAGTGGATGAGATGCCAGGATGATGTTTCTTGTAATCTGGGTGAGTTATAGGGGACACTGATACCTGGGAACACCTTGCCCTGAAAACTCACTACTATTGTGAAGCATTCCTTGCACCAACATTGCTTTTGTCTCCTGACCATTTCAGAGCCCACAATTTCCCCATCTTGCTTCTCTTCCTTTTACACTCACCATTTTTCAATCATCTTTTAACTCTTTTTTTATATGGTCCTCGGTGTGCCTCTTCATTCTCTTCTCCATTAATTAACATAACATGTGTACTTCTTTCCATCTATTTTCCTATGCTTTTATCCCTGGATCTAGTTTTATTATTGAAGTAATCCTCTTTCTGCTGTCACTTTCTTTTCTATTTTCTTTTTGCTTCTAGTCTGTTTCTCTTAATCTTCTCTTGATCTTTTGGCTGTTTCTACAATTACAATCTTTGTCTTTATATATTATCTATATTCAGCTTAATCTCACAGACTGCTACTGTCATTCATGAATCAAAGGCCTACTCTTTTGACACTGACCACACTGTTGGCCACTATTACTTTTGTCAGTTCTCTATGGGCTTTTCTACACTGCAAGACTCAGCCAGTCATGGACTTTATTACCATGTTTCTGGTACAACTCTTGAGCGTTATCTTGAAAAATCATCACTCTTCCCCACAAAACTCCCCAATCTGGTGATATTTGGGTTCCATGTCCACTTGAAAAAACTTGAAGTGTACTCAGTCATATGTCTTCCAATTGGAGATCGCAGCCTGTCTTTTTCATTCTTCCTCCTCCATTATCCATTCAGTGTCACCCCCTCTGTTGAGGAGCACAGCTCTTCTTTCTTTTTTGGCTCCCTCAGACCTGCTGAAAGCAGTCCAAACCTGGGCACAAGTCTATGTATGGGAATGTGTGTGCATCTGTGTGTGTATGTACATGCTATGTTTTGGGGGAAGAGGTAAGTTAAAGAAAGAAGAGCTTTCCCTCTTTGCAGACAGGAAAACAAAGATAATTAATATCATAAATGGCTTCTCCATCAGATGCTTAAATGTTAGCATCTCTTCTAACTCTCTTCCTCTATTCATCTGAAGAGCTTTGAATTCAGAAGAGGATACTGAAGAGAAATAAGAAAATAACAGACTACAGACAGGGACCACTTTGATGTGGTCAAGCCTATGTATATTCACTATTCAGATCAATTGAGAAAACACCTACTCCAAAGACTACACCTTATATCCAACAAAGATGTGCTCTGTCATTTTTTCTATCTGGCCACAACTCATTCTCCTTCTTATTTCTCAGTTTTCTGGCCACTTCCCTGACTTACCCATTTCTATCTCCATTACTTGATTCTGTGAACTTCTCCCCCTGATTTCCCTTTTCTGTGTTGTTTTCTCTCTTTTCTCTTGATGTTCTTAATCTCTGTGCCTTTTTATTTCTCTCTCTTTTTAAAAAAGACTTTATTTATTTATTTGGGAGAGAGAGAGCATGAGAAGGGGGAGGGTCAAAGGGGAGAAGCAGACTCCCTGCTGAGCAGGGAGCCTGATGTGGGACTCGATCCTGGGACTCCAGGACCATGACCTGAGCCAAAGGCAGTTGCTTCCAACTGAGCCACCCAAGTAACCACGTTTTTATTTCTCTATTCATTCTTTTGGTTCTGCCCTTCCAGGTATTTTGTATACCTTATAGGTGGCACCATTCCTACCATCTTATTTTTCTTCATGATTTTCATTTTTATCTGTTTATTTATCTATCCATCTAATCATCTATATAGGTGTTAAGTAAGTTTTCTTGCATCAGGCACTGATATAGTCTGCTGATATTATATCGCAGGTCCCTTATACCTCCTTTTTGGATTTTGATCACTGGATACAGCTCTTATATTCCTGCCTGTTAATACAACAGTCATACTTTTTGACCTTTGATCAAATTGGGCAATTTGGTCAAATGTCTATTTCCTCATCCCTTAGGCAGGGATAACAGAAATCAGCCTGCCTAAGTCCTGAGGATATTGTGATGACAAAGTAAGATCTTATTTGCCAAAGTACTTTAAAATAACACAATATAATCAAGTTACAATGTGGCGGACATCTGTCAAGAACTATACTAAAGTTTGAAAGTTGTGGATCTGAAGCTTTTATTTCTATCTCTAATTACATAGCAGACCAGTCGTCTTTTGAGAATTTTACAATTACAAATGACATTAGTACCAATCAATATATGACTATAGAAATCTAAGATCTTAGTGGTAGTAGGCATGACTGTAGGTATTAAAAAGATACCACCGTTTTGCTATTCATTTCTTCCACAACAGCAGTATATAATTACATACATTTATTCAGCCTGTTAAACATGAATTTATAATAATTTCCTGTCTCCTAGTTTCTAAAATGCTGAAAAGGAGTTCTCAGGATTAACTGGATACAGGTCTTCAAGGTGCTCAGAATAGAATGCATCAGGAAACAGTAGCTTTTAATTCCTGACATTCTGCAGACCAAGGCTTGGCATCCTAATCTTCTTTACCTGACCCACTTCTTAGGACTGAGCTAGAAGATTCCTGAGGTTCTTCTGTATCACTTAATTCTGAATAGTTAGCACTGCTGATCCCTGCAGAAAGAAACAAAATTCCTTAGCAGTCTCAATCTGTGCCCTAGGAACCAATCTGGCACCAAATTCTTTAAAAGGAAAATTAGAAAAGGAAGTTCATGTAGGAGAAGCAGGAATATTCCTACTACCAGGCTACCTTGTAGCTCCATCTGACTTGTTGGTCAAGGTTGCTCCAGGAACCACCCCCAGGGCTTGGCTGGGGGACAATGTTGCCACGGAAGGCACTCCCTTTTGTCATCATGTCTTACCCTCTCCACTTGTTGGAACACACTTCCTCTTCCAGTTCCCTTGGTTATCCAGGGAGTCTGTGGAAACAACGTTTTCAAGATGTCAAGGCCTTTACCAGTTGGGGTCTTCAATAATCATACAGAGCAGAACAGCTCTCCACTCCCAGAGTTACTTTATCCTATTTAAGCAAGTAAAGAATATACTTATATTGCACTTGTACCACTGAACTTTTTGAGGCCTACATGTTGTATCAATTAGTCCAGCCCACCCAATTCAAAATGTATAATGTGAATCCTTTAAATTACCAACAAATTAATTTTTTTATTTTAGGGGATATAACAAAATTTTTTGAACAAAGTTTTTGTAGTAAAGAAAGATATCTGTGGGACACCTGGGTGGCTCAGTTGGTTAAGCAGCTGCCTTCGGCTCAGGTCATGATCCCAGCGTCCTGGGATCGAGTCCCACATCGGGCTCCTTGCTCTGCAGGGAGCCTGCTTCTCCCTCTGACTCTGCCTTCCACTCTGTCTGCCTGTGCTCGCTCTCGCTCTCTCTCTCTCTCTCTGACAAATAAATAAATAAAAAATCTTTAAAAAAAAAAAAAAGAAAGATATCTGTTACATCAAGATTTTTAATTGCTCTTACATATTTTCTTCTTGGGTATCTCCCAAAGAGATTTGTTTCCAATATCCACAGGATCTAAAAAGTAAAGGAAAACACAACCAGTAATCTACAACTAAGAGTTGCAAATCTTATGACTACTCACGCTGTAGATATGATTTGGACTAGAAAGACACTATGTATCAATTAGTCCAGCCCACCCAATTCAAAATGTATAATGTGAATCCTTTAAATTACCAACAAATTAATTTTTTTATTTTAGGGGATATAACAAAATTTTTTGAACAAAGTTTTTGTAGTAAAGAAAGATATCTGTGGGACACCTGGGTGGCTCAGTTGGTTAAGCAGCTGCCTTCGGCTCAGGTCATGATCCCAGCGTCCTGGGATCGAGTCCCACATCGGGCTCCTTGCTCTGCAGGGAGCCTGCTTCTCCCTCTGACTCTGCCTTCCACTCTGTCTGCCTGTGCTCGCTCTCGCTCTCTCTCTCTCTCTCTGACAAATAAATAAATAAAAAATCTTAAAAAAAAAAAAGAAAGAAAGATATCTGTTACATCAAGATTTTTAATTGCTCTTACATCTTTTCCTCTTGGGTATCCCCCAAAGAGATTTGTTTCCAATATCCACAGGATCTAAAAAGTAAAGGAAAACACAACCAGTAATCTACAACTAAGAGTTGCAAATCTTATGACTACTCACGCTGTAGATATGATTTGGACTAGAAAGACACTATGATGATCATTTCTGTCTCTTCCCATCTAAAGGAGAAAGATCACTACTAAATGGAACAGAGAACCATAATCCTTTGGCCCCAACTGCAAAATCAAAGAAGTTTTGAAAATCCATATTTTTCCAATGGGTTTTCAGCTAACTACTTTGGCAGCAAATCTGGACTTGAGCTGACATGACTCCATGTAAAAACTTTATTTCTCACACTTGGTGTGAAATCACACAATTTGTTGCAGGAATATCAATATAGTATATTTGAGAATGGGATTCTGTCCCAGACCCTGTTGGATTTTTGGTGGTGGCTGGGGGGTAATATATAGGATATAAACCACATGGTCTCTCTATTTTCTGCCTGGCTTCAAAGGTTTTGAATAAAATACTATGGATGTTTGCTAAGAGTCCAGGCTGTTTTGTCTCTTCTAGTAACTTTCCACACAAGATGTGTGAAGATCCTTAAATGTTTATGTGCCAGAGTTTCCTCACCTGTGGAGTGGAGACAGTAACAGTTATCTGGCTACCTTTAAAGTTGTCATAAACATAAAAGGATATCTTACTAGTGAAGATATTTTCAAATATTGTATAGACCAATGTCATATTGGGGTCAACTGTCAAAAGGTATAAATTAAATTTGATGATCATAACCAGAAGCTTTTCTTTCTGCCAATAATCAGAGTCTATGATCAGAATCTACTGATTTTTGAACATGTGTGCGACAAAATCAAGCAACAGCAGATACCCATTTTCTCTGCTCTCTAGAAAATCAGAGTGGGCAGGGGTGGAAATCACTACATAATTCAATACTTTGGGGTCAATAAATCTGAGAGCATGTCGTAAAAATGACACTACCATTCAACGAGAGCCATCTTGTTAAACCTGAATTTATAATGATTTCTCTCTTTGCACTTTTCAGAATGGCCAGATGTGATAAATGCAGAGAATAGGATCCTAGGCTGTGGAGTGTGCTTGGAGTTAAATGCCCAGGAAACAAGAACTCTGAACTCAGATTCCTCGTGTCTGGGAGTCCAGTGACGTCAGTACTTACCCTCCTCATCAGTATCACTTCTCAGTACGAAACTCGAGGCTCTTGGGGGCCCCTCATCTTCACTGGATTCCAAATACTCAGCAAATCTTTTTGCTGTGGAAGAAGTAAGTGTCTCTTGAAAGTCTCAGTTTATGACAAAGGAACAAGATGGTTAAAAAGCCATGGCAAGAATATCCCCAGGACATCTTGGGAGTCTGGTATCAAAGAAGGCAGATTTCCCACTTGGCTGCTTCCCTAAAGCCCACTTGAAACAGAGTCCCACACCCCCCCCATCTCAAACTTCTTGGAAAATTTACTTGAGAAAAAAAAAATTAATTCTATTGTGTTTGAGCCCTTGACTTTTTTGGGTTTGCTTGTTCCAACCATTAGGCCAACTAATTAATACTAAAGTTAAAATACAAACCACCCTAAATTAAAACACATTTATATTCTACTTTGAAAGATGTAACAAAGAATTAGAGTGGATCTTTTGTAGAAAACACTGTTCATTTGTAACCACCAAGAGTTTTTCGTTTTCCTTATCTACTTTCCAAACTCTTTCTTTGGATACAGGCAATTTTCTGAAATCCATGGGGTCTATAAAGTAAAAGGGAGGAAACAACTATTTGTATGCAACGATCTTAAAAATTCTGTGACACCTCAATGGGCTTGCAATTATAACAATCCTTTGATGATCATTTTTCTCTCTTTCCTTCAACTGAATCCAGTTCTGATGGCCTGGAATATAATGCTGAGTTCCTGCTTGGCTCTCCTTTGGCTCTCCATGTAAATTTTGGAAAGACTCTTCAACATTACTAGCCACAGTTGTCTTATCTATAAAGCAGGGATAACCTGGTTACCCTATCTCCCTGTTAAGGTTTTTTATGAAAATAAAATGAAGCTTTATTTATAAAAGCCCTTTAAAAAATCACAATGTGAGCCAATAGTTAACTAATTTGGGTTTAAGAATAGCTGATCAGGGACGCCTGGGTGGCTCAGTGGGTTAAGCAGCTGCCTTCGGCTCAGGTCATGATCCCAGCGTCCTGGGATCGAGTCCCACATCGGGCTCCTTGCTCCGCAGGGAGCCTGCTTCTCCCTCTGCCTCTGCCTTCCACTCTGTCTGCCTGTGCTCACTCTCGCTCGCTCTCTCTCTGACAAATAAATAAATAAAATCTTTAAAAAAAAAAAAAAGAATAGCTGATCAGAAGTCATTCTCCCATCAATAATTAAATAGCACAAATTATTCTTTGAAGGCTTTTTTAAGTTTGGAACTGAAGACAATACTGTCAACAAACAGAGGTGCACCATGCTTACTCTTTTGAATAGAATATAAAGCATATTGGTAGAGAATAGATACATTACTGCAACCCTTTTGCATTAATACATGATAGTGCATAGAAAAAAAGATTGTCAAAAAAAAAAAAAAAAAAAAGAAAAAAAGATTGTCATTTTACCAGCATATTTTTGCTACATTTTCTATACATCAGTCAAATGGGCCCATGCAATTAAACAACAATCTATAGTGCCTTCCTGCCTCCTTCTACTTCCCAACAGGGTGAGAGAAATTAAATGCAGAAAATAGTCCCTAGAAGTTATAGAATCAAGGCACATAGAGCATGCTCAAAACAAGGTTCATCAGAAAAACAGCTCTGGATTTTGACTCCGAGTATTTGTCCTCCAGGGCTGCAATCCTAATGCTCTTACCCAGCGTAATCTGAAGTCGTGAGCAGGGAGCTTCTTGGGAGTCTCCTCTCTCACTTGATTCTAATAAGTCAAGATTATTGGTCACTGCACAAAGGAAGAGGGCTTGTTAGGGGTCTCAGCGTGTGACCAAGAAACTGAAATACTAGCAGGAAATATCCTCAAAAGAAAAGCTAGAAAAATCTAGAAAACCCACGCAAATTGTGGTCTGCAACAGTGCCACCCTGGTCTGTCCTTCTAAGCTACCTGCCTTCAGTGGTAGTCCCACTCCATTCCCTGTCCCCAGAGGCAAGGGGCAACTTTGCCGTTTGCTCTTCCCATACTATCTCCCTTCTACTTCTTACCCCTTCCACTGTCACTTCACACTTTCTTCATCTCTGCTGTTTCTAACCTTGGAAATCCTTTGTCAACAACCTCTTCTGGTCCCGCCCAACCCAGTGCATTTGCAAGGCTGAGAAATAATCTCTTGTGTCTGCCTCCTAGACATATTTGGGACTGCCTTTTAGAGCAGTTTGCTATACTAAGACAGAAGTTAAAATGTGTACCCTTTAAAACCTGAAGTGAATTTACATTTTACTTTGATGGATCTAGTAAGTAATAAGAATGATGTATCATTTAAAATATTGTTCTTTGGTAACATCAGGACCAGGTAATATTTTTACTTGTTTTTAGGTCTTTTCCAAGTATGTTTCCCTGTTTAGGCATGTTTCTAATAACTTCTGGGTCAAGAAAGTAGAAAGGGGAAAAAAGTCACCCATGTGTACACAAAAGATCTGCAGACTTTAGGACCACTCATGCTACCCACAAAACTGAGGAAGCATTTTGATAATTTAGAAAATCATTTTCAGCTTCAATTTTAAAGAGCAAAAATGCAGAATCCAGGATGCTGTCTTGTCTGTCCCTTTAATTCTCCATGGCACTTTGTAGAAGACCTTTAAACACTGATGTGATTGTGTTTTCTCTACAATGTCTGAGGTACTTAAGAATTTTATAAATTAAAAAGTAAGGTATTATTTGCAAAAGTCCTTGGAAAAGTCATTATCGATGCCATGACTTGCTGGAGAACTCTCAAAAACAATACTTTGGGTTTCAGAGTGCTCTATCTGAATCTTTTTTCTGCTAACACCGGTTAGCTGAATGAGTTGTCTTTTGACACAATTCAGTT
The DNA here is from genome assembly GCF_964662115.1 of Mustela nivalis. Classification (NCBI taxonomy): domain Eukaryota; kingdom Metazoa; phylum Chordata; class Mammalia; order Carnivora; family Mustelidae; genus Mustela; species Mustela nivalis. The sequence goes on from NC_139030.1 coordinate 76,161,299, forward strand.
TGTGCTCAGATGATGATATGATCTTCTAATAAAGGAATATTTAGCTTTCTGTTCCCTACAAAAATCACTGTAACAATCCAATACCATATAAGCATAGAAACTAGCTAGTTAAAAAGAAAAATTTCATCATTTTGGTAGCCCCTTTCTCCTATATAATCAATACATGGGTGCTTGTATTGAAAAATAGGACCTATCAATTAATAGGCCTCATCTTAAAAAACTATATATACAATGATTTTTTAATCGTCCTGCATTTCCCAAAAAGGGAGAGTAAAATAAATGCAGAGACTGGGATTTCAGGATAAACTGAATCTATCATACAGAATAGGCACAGAATAAGGTGCATCAAACAGTAGATCTTAATTCAGATTCTTGTAGCCAAAACCTGCTTTCTCACTTACTTACCAGGTCCACTTTCCAGTGTTGACATGGAGTCTTCTGGGGCCTTGTCTTCATCACTGTTTTCTTCCGAGTCACTGCTGATCACTGCACAGAGGAGCAAAGCCCTTTAGCTTTAGGGTGGGGCCAATGAGCCCACATAGCAGGCAATTCAGCAACAGGACCAGTAGGGAAACCTAGAAGCTAAGTTAACTCAAGGCACCCTAGACTGTGCTTGAATGTATCTGACCTGCAGGTTGCTCCAGTCCTAAACTAAAAGTGATGGAATTCATGCACAGAGGGCAGCGTTGCCCGCCCCAGCCAACACTCCTCTTCCCCCACCTTCATGTGACCTCCTACCCCTGCCCTCATGTGACCTCCTACTCTCCCCCGCCCCCCCCAACCTTCCGGCTCCCTATATCTTTTAGTCACAATTTACTCCACTTTCTTCTTGGCTTTGCCTATTTCCCTGACTTATGCCTCTTTTTCTGGCAGTGGTATCCCACTATAACTCTCTCTGTCTGCATGTGTTTCCTTCTTCATTCCCTCTCGTGAATTTCTTGGCTCTTTGAAGTTTTTTTCCTTTTCTTCAACTTCTACCACAATACGTTCTTCTTTCGCTTTAGAAATAGTCTTCCATACGTTACTACTTAAATCTACCATTTCTGTCTTTTTCTGATTACTGGGATTTTCTCCTGTGGAGCTCACTGTGTATGAGGCTGGTTCCTCCCCTCTTGCCTCCATCCAAGGTCAATTGGGCTGCTTCGATGGACCCTGATGCCAAGTCTCAGCTCCTTGCCTGGAACTGGTGACTCAAATTACACACTCTTTCAGTCAGCCTTACCTATTACGTCAGATGCCTGGTTAAGTGTCGAGCTGAAAAATGGTTTTTCCTTCTTTATATCCACCAGATGCACAGAACAGGAATTGACTTGGATTCCATGGTTGGATAGCGGTGAGCCTAGATCAAATTGTAACGAAAGAGGAATTTCAAATTTTATTTGAATAGTGTACACACTGTTCACTACTATCGATAAGTCCTTCTCCCTGTAAATCCACTGCAGGGGAGAAGCTCTGTCCCTCCATCCCCTTCTTTCATGCTGCTTAACTGTGTCCCTTTCTCTGTGCCTCCCTGGTTTGGGGTTTTTTTTGTTTGTTTTTATTTTCTCTTCTCATCTTTTGATGAATTATTTTTTGCTTTTCTGTTTTAAAGATTTATTTATTTATTTTAGTGTGGGCAGAGGAAGAGAGCATCTCAGGCAAACTCTGTGCTGAGCATGGAGCCCAATGTGGGGCTCTGTCTCACATCTCCGAGATCATGACCTGAGCTGAAACCAAGAGTCAGATGCTTGGTGGGTGACTGAGCCACCCAGGAGCCCCACTTTTTGCTCTTTTAAAAATAAAAATTATATTCTCAGTAAAATGTGCATTGAAAAAAACGGGCAAATCATAAATTTTGAATCATCACAAAGTAAGCATATCTGGGTAACTGTCACTGTGGTCAAGAAATGGAAGATTACGCATACCCTGGGAGCCTCTTAGTGATGCCTCCCACTGACTGTCTCCAGCATGTAGCTCAAGTTAACGACATGTTCATCCCGACTTTTTTTCTTTTTTTAAAGATTTTTATTTATTTACTTGACAGACAAGAGATCACAAGTAGGCAGAGAGGCAGGCAGAGAGAGAGGAGGGAGCAGGCTCCCAGCGGAGCAGAGAGTCCGCAGCAGGGCTGGATCCCAGGACCTTGGGATCATGACCTGAGCCAAAGGCAGAGGCTTTTAACCCACTGAACCACCCAAGCGCCCCTCATCCTGACTTTTAATAATACTTATGATTAATTTTGCCCCTTCCAAAATATACATGTTTGTATAAATTGAATTATGTCCCTTCCCTCATTTGTTCTTTCTCTGTCTCTGTCATTTGGTGGGGGCAGGGAGACAATTTGGCTTCCTTTCTCAACATTATGTTTGTGAGAATCATCTGTATTTATTTTGTATAGTATTCCATTGTGGAAATAACCCATGAAAAAATAAAACCATAAAAAATTCTTTTTTTGGGGGGGTTATTGGATCTTGCTGTTTCAAGATTTTGGCTATTATGAATAATACTGCTTTTCTGTGTGTTTCTTTTCTCTTTTTGAACATAGTGTGCATTTCTATTGGTTTCAGCTGAGGAATGTAATTGTCAAGTCACAAGCTGTGTGTATTTTCAACTTTGGGACTATCTACCAAACCGTATACAGTGCAAAGGCAGAGATATAATTGAGAGAGCTTGACAATTCAAGTAAACAAGCAGAATTTGGTATGGTGGGAATGTGGTGGAAGAGAGTGTCAGGGGGAGATCATGCAACTGTATGGGAGGTACCCTTCAACACTCCACACCAAGTTAGGTTGACCTCATGCTGAGGATCACAGAGGGCACTAGGTTTAAATGAGAAAGCCATATGAACTGGTTGGCACTTCTGCAATGCTCATTGAGCTGAAGTATGGAGAACAGATTGAGGGGAGCAAGATAGGAGGGAGGAGGCCAGCAGGAAAGTTCGTCTACTTTGAAGTGAGAAGTGATAGGAATCTGAATTAGCGTAAGCATCCTGGACATGGAGAGAAATGGGCAGGTTGGACATATTTTGAAGTTGGAATTGACAGAAATGGCAAATAAAGGAATGGTTATTTTAATCCACTGAATTTCAGGACTGTTTTTTACACAACAACAGGTAACTAATATAGCTTCTGAATAGAAATGACTTTCAGATCTTTGATTACAAGTCTTCAGGCACCTAAAGGAATGAATCTTGAAGACAGGTCTGGAGCTACACAGGTGTGTGTAGGAATCCACAATCACAGGTGGTGACTGAAGTCATGAAGACATGAGATGCTTGGATAGAGGCCCATTTTTCCTCTGAGAGAGTGAAAGGATCATTTGGTAATTATAGATACCTTAATGATGTCTTCTCAGTGGTATTAGGAAGAGCCCTCTGTGTCTTTTTTCTGGTGATCATCTTTTCAAATGGAACAATGTTCCATTTTTGTCTTCTCTCTCTTTATTTGGTCCACTCTTATCATTTTTTCACTCATGGTCCCTTAACCTATCCTCAACTCATTCCCTTTAGGCCTCCTCCCTATTTTTTCTATTTACTGGTATTAATTTCCTTCTGTCTATTTCTCTATTCATACTCTTTTTCTCAACATTCTTTATCACTATCTCTCAGGATCCAGCAGGTTCTAGGGTGAGTCAGAAGAGGTGCCAAGGGGGACAAGAAAATACCAAAAATAAGATTTTCTTTCCATGTGTCCTAAGAGCCTCCTTGCCTCATCCTAGAACTAGCCCTGCTCTCCCCTACCAGATTTTTCAGTCTATCCATTCTCTGTTACATTTCCTACTTTCTCCTACTTGATCTCTGTTCCTTAATTATTAGTATGTCTTTCTGTATGCCTCTTCTATATTGATTTTTGTCTTTCTATTCATTTTTCTCATCTCAAGCATTCCAGTTATCACCAAAGTTCTCCTCCTATGTCACTATCTCCCTACTCCAAGTCCCTCCAGTTGCCACTTTTTTTTCTAAAAGTCCTTCACCAGAGCTTCTGTACTTGCAAATCTGCAGTATCATGAGCAGAGCTTCTGTACTTGCAAATCTGCAGTATCATGCATGGCTTCCATGTTTCTGTTACAACTTCTGAGAAGCAAGTTGCAACTCATTTCTTTTCACCAAACTCCACAAAATGGTACTGTTTAGATTCTATGTCAATTTATCTAAAGCCCATGTTGTTCCTGTACTTTGTCATTTGCTGTTCTTTGGTTCCCTTTTTTAATATTTTCTCTCTCTGTATTCTCTCCTCAGGGACATGCCCTCATCAAAGAGCTCAGCTCTCTTTCCCCCTTGCATCTCACATGACTTAGAAGTAGCCAGAGGCTGTGCACAAGGCTGTGGGCCTTGGATATTGTTAGGGTCAGGGAGGTGGTTAGTATCAGAGAACAAAGGAAAGCTTTTGCTCTCATAGAAAAACAAAGATAGAATTAGAAAATTGGTAAGATAAGTGATAATTACTTTTTCCATCACAGGGCAATGGGATGGGTGTGTCTTCTCTTGTGTCTCCGTTATTCACTTGGATGGGTTCTTGTTCACAGGACTCTGAGGATAAAAAAGACCACAGCTGAGACCCTGCAGAGCCCTCCCTGTTCTGCCTATTTGCATTCTGTTACACCGCACTTGACTTCTCTTTTCTTCTCATGTTTCTCTTTACAGCTTGTCTGTAATATTTTGTCACCTTAACCTTCACCCCATGAAAGTGCTGGTGCTTCAGTGATTCTGTGATCAAGCTCTCCCTGACTACTTGGAACTTTTCTTTCTGTCTCTCTTCCCTCTTGGGGCACTAACTTTTCACCCTTTGTCTCTTCATTTATTCTTCCTAACTTTTTCCTTTCCTCTCCTTTCCTTTCCCTTTTTTTTTTCTTTTCTCCGTTTCTCTTATTTTCTTTTTTAATTTAGGAAAACCTAATTTAATAGGCATACATATGGGGAATCCACATGGACATGGGATTCCAAACATCATGAGACAACATGAAGCTTATCTGAGCTTGGGAGAGGGATAGGGGCCTGAGGATACATAGGGGAGAAAAGTCATTAGCAAGAAAGTCAAAGGAGATGTTTGGAAAAACATGTAACATTGTTCTATTATACAGGTAAGTTCTTTCTTAGGTAAAGAGGAGTCTCTGTTAGTATTTCTCTTCCTGGAATAGGCTCTCCTTTCCAGGATATATTGAGGCAGTTATGGAGAAGGCAGAGCACCTTTCCTGCATCTGCTACATTTTTATTTTAACTCAAAATAATCTTTATGCCTAAATGGCACATTTTAGGGCAGCTTGCCCTGGGCCCCAACACTTAATGTATACTATGAAGTTTTCTTTTTCTTTTTTCTTCAAATTTGGGTATCTTTAAACTTAATATCCAGTTTCTTCTGCTGAGGCTGTATGCAAACTGATACTACTATAGCATGTCCTGATTTTCTCTGCCTTGCTCCTTAGCCAGAAACAGTCTTTTTTTCTCTTTAAATTTCTATAGCATGTACCCATGTCTCTCACATATTTCTTATTTTGCTTTGTATTTTATTTGTCTGTGTACTCCTTTAATTTTCTTAGTAGCTTTTGAAGATCTTAAAGTCAGAATACATTTTCAGCCCCTAGCCCTGCAACTTTTCTATCAACAAGAAGTATTCCAACACTGAGAAAATTTAAAAGCACCCAGAACATATTTTGTATATTTTCCATTACATGTAGGCAAATATTGCTCTTTCAGTTAAACAGTACAATTTAGTTCATTTAGCATTTTTATCAGCAGGAAAATTGTAGAAGTTGGCAATTCCGATCTCACCCAATACCAGCTTCTAATCCAGTAAAAAATAAGTAGCTTGCAAAAGCTAACACTTCCTAATTTCCTTCCTCCCATCAATATATCAAGCTGCATCCTTGCCTTCTCTGTATCTGCATGAGCTTCCCTTCTTTGTTAATAGATGTTTCCTTAAGTTCAGCATGACTCCATTCTTTGCCACCAACAAGGACTGCTTAGGCCTCTACAATCATGCAAACCCAGGCAATCAGTCTTACCTGCTGGCTCAGATTCTTGGGCATATTCCTCATTTGCTTGTTGGACTTCTTGTGCATCATTTTTGTCACTGGTTGTATCTGTTCTGTTTCCATTTATCTGCTCTGCTTCGCAGAGGTTCTCCAAGGGCCCATTTTCGGATGGGGCTGCACCTAAACCATGTTTTAATTCATAGATATTTTATTTGCCCTCTGCATCAATCAGGGTCCAACAAGAAAATACAAATCACTCTAAGGTTTTGCAGCACAGAGGATTCCATCCAGGGGTTGGTTATACAATTGATATATACATTGAAGTCCAAATAGAAGAATGCAGTGACCAGAAGAATACTTAACAGGACACTGTGGGAGGGACCAAGGGTGTGCTCCGAGGTCAGGGTCACTGGGTGGATAGAAGGTGGCCCATGGGGGGGCACCTGCAGCGGGGAGCCTGCTTTCCTTCCTCTCTCTCTGCCTGCCTCTCTGCCTGCTTGTGATCTCTGTCTGTCAAATAAATTAAAAAAAAAAAAAAAAAGAAGGTGGCCCATGGCTGGCCTGCTTGGTGGGAAGTGGCATCATGGATGAGATGCAGTCACTGTCAGATTTGTAGACAAAGGCAGTGATGGGGAAATATCCAGCTTCTTCCTTTCTCCTGTTCTCTGATACCTTGTTAGTGTCCCATGTCTGCAGCCCAGCAGGAAGCCAGCAACAAAGGGGGCTAGCAAGTAAGTCCACAGGGACCAGTGGCCAGTGGCCAGCAGAGCAGAACAGGGGAAGGTAAGGAATGAATCCTAGGGCAAACACCCCAGGACTTCCTTATAGAAATTGAGAAGTAAAGAAAGAAATTCTGGGCAATCAGTGATTAAAAACACACACACACCCCTGCAACCACCCTCCTCCTGGCCCCCGCCACCTCTCAGCACATTCCAGAATGGGACAAGAACACAAAGGGTCAGAATACAGTCAACAGGAACAGACCGTGATCAGACGAGGATTGGGGGCACGACGAGGTCAGGCTTTGATAACAGTTTTCACCAGTTCCTAGGGGGGAAGAAATTGCAAGTTCATTTCAGAAATTGAAGTATTCTCTGTGCCATTCTCTCCTAATCCCATTTTTTATAAAGCAAGAATTGAAGATCCCCTCCAGGTAGCCATACAGAGATTATGTGGACTTGACAGATCCCATGCAACCCTTGTAGTCAGACCCCAACTGGCAGAGTAGAGGAATGGGGTCAGCTGCACCCCGGGCTAAAAGGGTCTCAGCCAGACCACCTCACTGCATGTCCAATTCGAAGCACTTGAGTAACTGGTGATGGCTTATCCTGACTCCCATGGCCATAGTGAAACTGCCTTTGTTCCCAGAGCTTTCCCTGACCAGTGGAATTACTCAGGTCCTCCATAGCTCTGCTGGCTCATCCCCACCTCCTCTTCCTCTACCCCCTCCCTCTACACATCTGTTCCGTCTTTCTCATTGGCCTTTCCTTGAGGATTCCATGTCCAATTCTCCTCTACCTCCTTTCATTCTTGGTATTCTTTTTTCTGTATCTTTCTCTGCATATATTTCCCTTTTGTCTCATGCTTCTGTCTTTTCCATTAGAATACCGGAGTGGCAGTACAGGGTTAAGAATGCAGGCTCTGTCCCAGCCAGAAGGTAGAAACCACCCATTGTTAACTGAAGAATGAATAAGCAACATGTGATGAATATATCATACAAGGGAATGCTCTTCACCAAGAAAAAGGAACGAAGAACCACATTCATGCCACAACATAGATGAACCCTGAAAATACTGAGCTGTGTGAAAGAAGCCAGACATGAAGGGCGTGTTGATATGATTCCATTTACATGTAATGTCTGGAATAGGTAAATCCAAAGAGACAGAAATGAGATGAGTAGTAGCCAGAGGCTAGGCAAGAGGGGCACAGGGAGTGATATGGAGTTCCCTTCTGAGGCGATCAGAATGTTTTGCAACCAGACAGAGGTGGTGGTTGCACAATATTGTGAATGCACCAAATATCATTAACCATACACTTTAAAATGGTTAATTTTATGTTATGTGAACTTTTACTGTGTGTGAATTCACACACACACACACACACACACACACACACAGGCTCTGGGTTCAGAAGGCCTGGGTTCACCCTTGCTCATCTGACCCTAGGCCAACAAAAAACACAGCCTCTGGATTTCAATTTCCTTATCTATAAAATAAGCACATAAGCAATGCCAACCTCCAATGGTAGCCTGACCACTAAACCTACAACTATCCCCATAAATGTTCAACCAGTGAGATGTTAATAACACAGCTATTTCCTTTCTTCTCTTTCATTTCCCTCCTTCTCTCACTCAAAGTACCCACACCCTCCCTTCAATCTTTTTACCACTTCCTCTTTTCTCTCTCTGTGTGACTGGCTTTCCCCTTGACTCTCTGGGCTCTTGAACAACATCCCCCACATTGAAATCAGCCCTTCCACCATCATTTAATTTTGACCATGGCCCCTTTACAGCTTCACATCAATCATTTCCTACAGGGACTTTTTAAAATCACAATTACTTCCTGATAGCGAATCTGCTTAAATCTGGTTTACTCTCACACTGAGATTCTGTCCCTTTGTCTCGGTTATAGACCCAACGGTCTCTTGTCATAGCTACTCCTCCAGGATTTGGCCTCTACTTAGACACGTATGTAAACACCCCTCCCTGCCTTTTCCTTGGTCCTTAACACTTCTTCCCTGATTCCCCAAATACACTCCAGGACTCAGGGCTGAGTTCCCTTTCTCCTTTTCTTCTTTGCTGATGAGAATCAGTGTTTATCAGCTTACAATCACCTTGTTCAATGCTCAGTTGGGTATGAGGACTGTTGTCCACCTCTTCTTCGTCACTTTCTTGGTAATTAATTTTCTCTTGGATTGCTGAAGACAGGGAGACAGAAGGAGGCAACAGGGATCCCATCAGAGACCAGGAACAACACCTCGAAATTACACAGTTAACAACTCCCAAGCCTCAGGTCACTCAAGCTCAGTGCCTCTGATCCTCCTTGTAAAGCTCCCCCATTATCCCTGGGATAGAAAGGGAACTCCCAGCAAAAGAGTCTATGTTTCCCACACAGAAAGGAGCCACTCCAATGTAAGGAGACATTATGATGCTGTTACTCTTATAAAAGAATTTGCGGATGGGCAGAAAAAGCATATATCAAAGTAAATAATAGAAGTGAAATGTGTTTCTGAACTGTTCAAACTGAAAGGAAGAAATAGGTATTTCCTCTGGGGAAGAGCTAGGCTCTCAGAGAGATCCACAGGTATGAAAGAAAAAGATGCTCTGAAGATGCTGCAAGACAAGAGGAGAGTTGGGGCATGGAGGGTGAGCTCTTCCCAAAGACACAAAGCAGAGGACACCTGGAGGAACAAGACAGACCTCCCAGGGGCCCAGATACCAGGAACAGAGGAAGGACACTCTGCAGCTCTGAGCAGGGAGCACGGATAGCTGCACTGGAGGAGCTCCCCACAGGCCTGCCCAGGGCTGGGGAGGTCTCCAATCACGGGAGGGAGGGACACCAGCCAGCACCCCTGCCTGTAGGTGACCCAGCACACATGGAAGGAAGAAAATAAACTAGGAAGCCTGGAGGGAGGTTGGAGGGATGTCTGTGGGGAGTTCAGGGAGGAGGGGACCCCACAGAGTCAGGGAACCTGCTGCTCCAGGGCCCATGGCAGGAGCTCCTCCTGGGGCAGGACCTGCAGGCGTGAGTTGCATGGAACAGTGGGAGCCACAGATGCTTTGTCATCTCAGGACCTGGCCTCACACCCTGGCAAAACCAGGTGGAAGATTCAAGAAGAACAAAGGGAAAGGTGTAGGGGGTCTGTGTGCGTGTAGGTGGTCCCCCGGGGGCTTAGGGGGCTCTGAGCATGGGATGAAGGTAGGACTGAGCAGCAGGAGAGGGTGCTGCACCCCAGGCCACAGCCCTCAGATTCTGGGCTTTGGGTCACTGATGCACAGCTCCCATGGACAACAATGTGGGGAAGGCAACTGCTGCCATCTCCCAGGGGCAGGTGGGTGGCAACAAGTGTAGGTGAAGGACACCCCAGCTCAGGGAGCTCCACATACAGGTGATGTGCACACTGATCCTGGAAAGGGGGGGGTCCCTGCAGTCCATGAAGAGAATCAGAGCCCCTGAGATGTGGGCAATACAAGTATACACCATTCCCTCTGTTCCCATGGTCCAGGACATGCTGTTTACCAATATCATATTGACAACTGCCTTTATTCCATTTCAAACTGGACTGACCTGCTGTTGAAATTATTTTGTTTTTAATTAGATAGGGTGACTACTGACACAAGTTGACAAACCACATGCTTTATACATGTTTTTTAATTTTTTCCTTGTTTATAAAAACTGTTGATATCTCTTTATTGCCTACTAATAACCTTGCAATTGCTTAGCTTTATACGGTTCACTTTCTAAAATTTTCTTCAAACTTATCTCTCATGAATCAGCTCCACATTCTGCTTCTCACTCTCTGAGACAAATTGAATTTGTCTATGAGGACACACTAGGTCCTTTCACACTCCATGCTTGATTGCATGCACAATGCCAACCCTCTTCAGGACACAGCGACATTATTCTTATGTTTTTATCCCTTATCTGGAGAACTCCACTGGCACCAAACTATGTTGGAATAAAAAGTTTCCCAGTCAAGTTAAAATATATATATATATCTATAAGTATAGATATATAAAAAGCATTCTCTTAACTCTTGCAGTTCTTAAAATAAATTAAAATAAAGTTATTTTTAAAATAAAATAAAAATCATATTTTCCCAGGAAAAAAATTGAGAATTAAGCCTTTAGTTTTGTGATTATTTGAATAATGTTTGTTTCACCCCTTGTGGAGAAAGAGTTAACAGAACCAATTCTCCTTCTTTAAGTATAAATTTGACCTTGGGTTAACTTTCTGGCTCATTACTTTGGAAACCTGAAGAAGGTGGGTTTTCTTCTACTAGGCCAACATTGGCCTAGTTAATACCTAGTTTAGCCCTAGTTTAGAGATAAAAACGATTGGTAAATTGCATGTGGATGGGGAGGGACCATCTACAGACTACAAAGCAGGCTTTGGTCTTCCTTCAAAGTGGTGACACTTACAACTTAATTTGTCCCTAGTAGGGCTCCCGAATGTTATGACTATAGCGCTGTTACATGACTGAGCACTGTTACATGGGCATGGTGCTGCTAAGCCAGAGTGCAGCCTACATCCACAGACACTCAACGGAGTAGTAGTTACCTTGGTGGACCGCTGTGTGGGTCTCCACAAGGAGTCCCACAGAAGAGGAGCAACTGATGCTGCCCTGTGGGGATGCTGGGTTTCCTATCATTTGTCCTTCTGAGTAAATCTGAAGCCACTTTGGCTCTGATTGTCCTGTGAGTCTAAATGCCTAGTTAAGCAGACCTATACTCTAGGTGGTTGTTGTACCATAGTTATTATACCATAGCTTTGAGAAGGTTCACAATTAGTACTTTCTCTACTGTTATATCCCCCTTGCCCCAGCACTGCCTGTGGAACATTGTAGGCGCTCAGTATATATTTGTCCAAAAAAAAAAGTGGCCCTGGGTGTCAAAAGGTAGATAATAAACCCAATTACCAAATTCGAAGCTCTTGTAAATGTGATTTAAATTAGGGTATTCTTGCCTGTTGACCTCACTGAACAATGCTTCCAGAAGTGGCAGGTCAAATGTCTTCTCCAGTTCATTGAGAACATTATACGCCACTCTTGGTACAGGGACCAGGTTTCTACAAGAATCTTGACAATCCTTAAAAAAATATTAAATGGAGAAAATATAAATACAGACTTTCAAGTTACAGAAGAGCCCTAGAAAGTGATTTCATGGGTAATGTTTTCCAATTTCCCTGCACATGTATCTTCTCATAAAGTTTTAGAATTTCTATTTATTTGTTTAGATACTACGTGAAACAAGTAAATCCTGCCTCCTTAAAAACATTCCCTTGTGAAACAGATCTCTCTTCACCTTCATCTACATTAAATTACATATAAGTGGGCGCCTGGGTGGCTCAGTGGGTTAAGCTACTGCCTTCGGCTCAGGTCATGATCTCAGGGTCCTGGGATCGAGTCCCGCATCGGGCTCTCTGCTCGGCGGGGAGCCTGCTTCCCTCTCTCTCTCTCTGCCTGCCTCTCCATCTACTTGTGATTTCTCTCTGTCAAATAAATAAACAAAATCTTTAAAAAAAAAAAAAAATAAATAAATTACATATAAGTAAGAGCAGTTTTGAAAAATAACAGTAGGTTCAAAGCTAAATGATGTGTAGCCCTTTAGGAATCTGGCGAGATGTTTTAGGAATAGACTAAGAGCAGCTGTCCTGTTCCAGGGATGACCTTTCCCCTTTCCCCATGACGGACTTGGCCTGGAAGAACTCAAGGAAACCATGTGACAGTTCTCTCCTTTTGTGAATTTGGCCACAGAGAATGTATATTCATACGGCAAAGAGAAGACTTGAATCTCTGTATGTCCAGCAATGCCTATTGATAAAATCAAACCCAAATTCCAAGACTCCAGAAATACCACAAAAAAGAAAAAGAAATAGAAGAAACAAAATAAAAAAGCCCTAAAAACTGAAAACTGCTAGCAAAAGAATAATAATCATCAATTCCCAAATTTCCTAATGGGACATCAATTCCCTATAGATTTTAATGTTCTCAGATCTAATCACTCAAATTAATGCCCACTGAAATGATATCTGTCAATTATTATTTTATTAAATTAACTCACTTAAGTTTTACATAAATTTATTAAAATTACCTTTAATTCTCAGTTTATGCTATATTCTACATGTTCCTACAAGGCATTACATATCTATGGAGCACCTCTGTTTCAGGTTCAGCCCATTTGCTATGCTATTCAGCCCAACTCCAGGGGGCAGCACAAAGCACCTTTCCTTCAGTGAGAAGCGGGATTATCCCTGGTGACAACTGATTCTCCTTTTCCTTTTTACCTTATGGTAACACCTGCAACAATACTTGAAAAAGTCCCCACTCATAGGAGACTCCTCAGTCAGTTAGTTGTGCCTGATGTTTGGGTCCAAGATATCAAACTATAACTCCATTTGGGGCCAGTTTACCAAAGAGTGACATAATAAACATCACTTACATCATACATTTTATTGCTGATGAGTTCACGGTCCCGGAGGCACTCAAAGAAAGGAAATGGCTTTTTTATTGCATTTGAAATCTCCACCTTGTGTCTTTTGAAGTGTTTGAATAGAGTCTCATAGACAAGTCTGTCATCATTGTACTGGTCTTCCGTGGATGTCCTAGGAAGGAAGGATACCATGTGAAAATGGTCACGAAGATTCCAAGATGCTTGTGGAGGCTGTAAGATTTATATGAACAATAAGCGGGACAAAACTAACAAATATAAAGTAAATAGGGCTGAGCAGAGACAGAATAAATGGAATTGAAGTAATAAGCAAAGACATGATGAAGAAAGCATGAAGGTTAAGAAAGGCTTAAGTGTGGGACCGAAAAAGTCTATTCCAATCTGTGTGGATCAAAGCCATTATAAAGATACCTTCACGTATCTGAAATATTTTTATAATTAAAAAATTAAATTTAAACAAAATTGAGATGGAGTGAACAAAGGAATGAAAAGCAATGGAATAAACTGTACTCCTTTTAGAAAAAAGGAAAGCAATGGGATAAAAGTTTAACCTTGAAAATACTTAACAACTAAGAGGAAAAAAAAATATCAGAAAGATAAAAATCAGTTCTCCCCCTATAGCTGTTAAGAGAAATGCTATCCTACATTATAAAATTAGCTTATAAAGGATAAGATGTGGTTAATAGTGATATGAAACAGTATAAATTTATAATATCACAAGAATATCAAACATTTTTCCTGGGACATCTGGTCCTACTTTGTGTTAATATAAATCTATCCTGATTATTGTTATATATAGTGAATCTTTTCAGGCATCTGAATTTCAGAAATCACTGATGTTTCTTGTGAAAGTAATTTTAAACCTCAGTCTCTAATTCCAATTTTTAGTTGATCATTTTATTGCTCTAATAATAATGTTTTAATCAACATCTTGTATTACAAAAAGACTTAGAAGCTTTCTTTGTCAAACCAGAAGAGAATTATTGCCACTTCCCAGCACTTAGTATGCCTCGGGGAATAATAATGTCACATCGTTATGTCAAATTCCTGCAAAAGAAATGTTTCAGTTCAAAGACTGCAGATAGAAAAGAAGCATTTGTCTTCTCTTTTATTAAAAGCCCTGCTAAAATGATAATAAAGAAATTCACAATGACAAAGAGAATTGTGGGGCAATGAGCCCAAGAGAGATTTCAATGAAAATCTCAATGACAAAAGTGGTCAGAAGAGTGCTAATAATTACTGTTGTAGGTGAAGGGTGTTCTCAGAGGTCAGAAAAACAACAGGTATGCCCTGAAGAACCCCGAAGAGGCAGTAGAGATCACAAGGGAGACAGGGTGCTGAAAATGTACATGTGATTTTAAAAATGGAGAACGGAATAGTGTACCTCTAACCCTCACCCTACCAGCTGACCACCTAGAGCCAGGCAGCCTCTCAAAGGCAAACACTGCTGACCTATTACTTGTGTGAATTTTGCCTCTTACTGGCTTTCATATGCATGGATAATCCATCATGTTTCCTTTATGCCTGACATTTGCTCATCATCCATACTGCTGGATGAATGGAAGTTTGTTCCTTTTTGTAGCTGAAAGTATTCCATTGTGTGGACCTACCACAATCTGCTTATTTATTTTCCTGTTGATGGACACTTAGATTGATTCCAGTTTGGGACTTGTATGAATAAAGCCGCTGTTCTTGTACACTTCCTTTTATGGCATGACGTTTTCATTCCTCTTGGGTAAATAATTAGGAGCAGATCATTGCATGAGTATGCTTAGCCACTTTAGAATCTGCCAAACTGTTTTTCACAGTCTATTAGAAATAGTTTTTCTCATTTTACCCATTCTCATGAGTATGATGTAGGATCTCATACAGTTTTAATTTTATTCCTTTAATGACTCATGACATTGAGCATGCTTTCATATGTTTATTGGCAATTCATGAATCTCCTTTTGTAAAGTGTCTGTTCAAGTTTTTGACCCATTTATATTGTCAGGTTGCCTTTTACTGTTTACTGATGTGTAGCAGTTTGTTTTACATTATGGAGAGAAGTGTTTTCGTTTAATTCATGTATTACATTTTCTTGCAGTCTGTGGTTCACTTAACCATGTGTTTTGATGAGGAGAAATTTTTAATTTTGAGGAAGCCAATTCCATCAGTTCTTTTCTTCTGTGGTTAATAACTTTAATGTACTAAGAAATCTTTGCCTACCACAAGTTAATGGAACTATTAAAAAAGCAATTTACAATGTAAGCATGGGTTTATTTCTGGATTTTCTATTTTGTACCACTCATCTGTTTGTCTGTCCTTATGCCAATAGCATATTGGCTTGCAGACTCTATAGCTTATAGAAAGTCTTGATGTCAGTTAGGGAAAAATTGTCTTGGCTTTTCTCATATGTCTCTTAAAATCAATTTGTCAGTTTCTACAAGAAAGGCCTTTGGGATTTTTATTCAGTTTACATTGAAACTTCAAACAAATTTGGTGACAACTGATAATAATATGGAGCTCCAATCTGTTAACATTGTATAGCTCTTAACATTGTATAGCTCTCCATTTATTTAGTTTTCCTTCCAGAAGAGTTCATAGTTTTCAGTACAGAAGTCATATACCTCTAGGCTGGGGAATTTTAGAAACAAAACAGATGAACAAAGGGGAAGGGAAGGAAAAATAAAATAAGACAGAAACAGAAAGAGGCAAATCATAGGAAACTCTTAACTATAGGGAACAAACAAGGTTGCTGGAGGGGAGGTCATGGAGGGATGGGGTAATTGAGTGATGGGCATGAAGGAGGACACTTGATGTAATGAACACTGGGTGTTACATGTAATTGATGAATAAATTTTACCTCAATACTAATAATAAACTATGTGTTAACTAAATTGAATTAAAAAAAGAAGTCATACACATCTTTCATTAAACTTATTCCTAACTAGAAATGGTATTGGGAATACTCTGTTACAAGGTACCTGTGCTACAGATGAAATGGTGGAAACTATACTGAAATCTGTAGGCAATCACTAAAAACATTTGAAAAGAAGTACATGAGAGACTGTAGACTCTGGGAAACAAACTGAGGGTTTTGGAGGGGTGGGGGGTGGAAGGTTGGGTGAACCTGGTGGTGGGTATTATGGAGGGCACATAATGCATGAAGCACTGGGTGTGGTGCATAAACAATGAATTCTGGAACACTAAAAATATTTTTTTTAAAAATTCCTAAATTCATAGAAGTTTGAAAACTAAAAAAAAAAAAGAAAGAAAGAAAAGAAGTACAATTGATATGTTAATAGAAAAGACAAGATAGGATCATATAAAATGCTAACTTAAAACCAGACAAGGCAGGAAAAAAGAAAGAAAAAGAAACAAAGCAAATGCAAGGACTAAGGAACAATAACAAACATGCTAGATATTGATGCATTTTATAAATAATTACATTCAGTGTGAATGGTCTAAATACTCCAATCAAAGGCAGAGCTTGTCTGTGGGGGAGCTAAGATGGTGGCATAGTAGGACCCTAGGCTCATCTTGTCCCTCAAACACAACTAGATAATTATCAAATCATTCCGAATACCCAAGAAATCAACCTCAGACAGAACAAATGAGAGGGAGAGAAGAGGCCTCTCATTATGTGACTGACTCTTGGTTTCAGCTCAGATCATGGTCTTGGGGTTCTAAGATCGAGCCCTGTGTCAGGCTCAGTGCTTGGTATGGAGTTTGCTTGGGATTCTCTCCCTCTGCCCCTCCCAGAACAAATGAGAGGGAGAGAAGAGGCCACATTGAGGAAGGTAGGAAGTGCAGAAACATGGCTGAGGAGTGATACAGATCACAGGTGCTGCAGAGGGAAGGGAGCCCTGGTTGTGGAGAAAGGTGAGGGAGAGAGAGGAGCATACAGAGTTATGCACAAGGAGAACACTTCCCAAAGTCACTGGCTGGGAAAATGAGAGGGGCTGATTTTCGTGAATTCTTGCCACCGGTGGGGCTTGAAGACTGGAATTTTAAAGGTTGGTGGGCATGGTGAGATAGAGCCCTGAGGGCATTGCTCTGGTCCTGGAGTAAAGGCAGGGGAACAACCCTGGGACAGATGGTACAACAAGAGGGGGTCCCCTGGGCAGGCAGTGGGGAGGTGATTCACTCTTCTTGGAGCACATCCCTGAGGGGTAGCATTCACAGAAATGCCTCTCCAGGGACAAAGTTGCCAATAAACACTATTTCTGTCTCCCCCCCCCCCCAGCCTAAGCACGGAGCCACCTGACTAGAGCAGCTCAGTCCCAACACTGGCTGTCTAGTCTGCTTGCCCCAAGTCCCACACCCCTGCAATCTGGCATGACTACCCTTCTCAGTTAGATCTCTCTCAGTCCAAGCACAGTGAGACCCTCCCCTAGAAGATCAGCATAAGCTCCCACCACAGCACATCCTTAAAGTTTTTAGTTTTAAAATTTTTATTTACTTATTTTTTTAGAGTGAGTGAGTGCAAGCAGGGGGAGGGGCAGAGGGAGAGAATCCCAAGCAAACTCCATACCAAGCACTGAGCCTGACACAGGGCTCGATCTTAGAACCCCAAGACCATGATCTGAGCTGAAACCAAGAGTCAGTCACATAATCAACTGAGTCACCCAGGTGCTCAAGTTTGGAGTTTTAAAAGTTAGCAGGTTTGGGATAGAGCCTGGAAGGCACTGTGCTGCTTCAGGAGAAAAGGCAGGTAAGCAACCCAGAGGCAGACAGTGTGAAAACAGCTATCTGAAAAATGCCTGGGATGCAAAGGGGGATATTATTCACTCTTCCAGGAGTGCTTTCCTGAGAGCAGCAAGCATGGAGACCCCTGGCTGGGAACAAAGCAGCTGGCTGGTACCATTTCCTTGCTCCATTCCTCAGCATAAACACAGAACCATCTGCAGTAAACAACACAGCACTGACACTAGCTGCCTAACCTGTTTACACCAAGTCCCACATCCCTGTGCTCTGCCAGTACTTCCATTCTTGGTCAAGTTTGCCTCAATCCCAGCCCATGGGCCTCTTCCCTAGAACACCAGCAGAAACACCTGCCCAACCATATCTCCCAACCAGATTGTTCTGCAAGCCTTCAGTTCTAGTGGAAGTAGCATCAGGTTTCATTTAATAAGTAGACCTGAGCACATCTAGTTAAAGCTTGTCACATGCTGACCAAGGAGCAAACATTGCCCACTGCAGAAGGGAGAGCCTCTGCAGATGACTAACCTGAAAGACAGAGCAGCCAAAGTGCAAAAGCAGACTGCATGTAGCACACACCAGACCCAGTCCCTGAAGCACCAGGTCCTGGACACTATATGACATCTTCTTCATTAAACCATTACTTGCAGGAGCAGGGAACATAATGGGCTTTTCTAACACATGGAAGAAGACAGAGACTTTGATAAAATGCAAAGATGGAGGAACTCATTCCAAATGAAACAATAAGATAAGGTCACAGCCAGAGAGCTAATTGAAACAGATATAAATAATAAATTTGAGGGAGAATTTAAAGCAATAATCATAAGAACACTCACTGGGCATGAGAAGAGAATGGAAGAGTTCAGGGAGGCCCTTACTATAGAGATAAAAGAGTTAAAAAACAGTCAGGAATGAAAAATGCAGTAACTGAGATTTGAAACAGATTGGATGTAATGACCATGATGGAATAAACAGAGGAACAAATAAGTGATATAGAAGAAAAAATAAAGGAATAAAAGACAGAAAGAAGAATTACAGAACATGAGAATAGACTTAGGGAATTCAGTGATTCCATAAAGCACAATAACATTCATATCCTAGGAGTCCCAGAAGAAGAAGAAGAAGAGAGAGAGAGAAGGGGGCAGAAAATTTATTTGAGGAAATAATAGCTGAAAACTTCCCTAATCTGGGGAAGGAAACAGGCATCCAAATCCAAGGGGCACAGAGGACTACCATCAAAATCAACAAAAGCAGGCCAACACCAAGACATATTGTAATTAATTTGCAGAATACAGCAATAAAGAAAACAATCCTAAAAGACAAAGGAAGTCCATAACTTACAAGGAAAGACCCATAAGGCTAGCTTCAGATCTCTCAAAAGAAACCTGGCAAGCCAGAAGGGAGTGGCATGATATATTCAATATGTTGAGTGGGGAAAATCTGCAACCAAGGATACTCTATTCAGCAAGGCCATCATTCAGAAAAGAAGGAAAGCTAAAGAGTTTCTCAAACAAAAACTAAGAGTTCATGACAACTAAACCAGCCCTGGAAGAAATATTAAAAGGGACTCTAAGTGGAAAGGAAAGACCAAAAATGACAAAGATAAGAAAGGAACAGAGAAAATCTCTAGAAATGACAGAACAAATAATAACATGGCATTAAATGCATATCAATCAATAATTACTCTGAATGTAAATGTACTAAACTCTCTAATCAAAAGACATAGGGTATCAGAATGAATTAAAAAAAAAAAAACAAGACCCATCTATATGCTGCCTAAAAGGGATTCATGTTAGACCTAAAGTCACAAGGAGATTAAGAGTGAGGAGATGGAGAAATATCTACCATGCAAATAGATGTCAAAAGAAAACTGGAGTAGCAATACTTAATCAGACAAACTAGATTTTAAACCAAAGACTGTAACAAGAGATGAAGGACACTACAAAGGACATAATAAAGGGGACCATCCAAAATAGAAGATCTAACAGTTGTAAATATTTATGACCCCAACATGAAAGCACCCAAATATATAAAACAATAACAAACAAAGGAACTCATTGATAATAATACAATAATAGTAGGGGACCTTAACAGCCCACTTGCATCAATGGACAGATTATCTAAGCAGAAAAACAACAAGGAGACAATGGCTTAGAATGACACACTTGATCAGATGGACTTAACACATATATTGAGAACATTCCATCCTAAAGTAACAGAAAGCACATTATTTTCAAATGCACATGGGACATTCTCCACAGTAGATCACATACTGGCTCACAAATCAGGCCTAAACAAGTACAAGAAGACTGAGATCATACCATGCATATCTTCTAACCACAATGCTATGAAACTTGAAGTCAACTACAGGAAAATTTGGAAAGACTACAAATACATGGAGGTTAAACAACATGCTACTAAATAAATGAATTAGTCAACCAGGATGTCAAATAAGAAATTTAAGTATACAAGGAAGAGAAAAAGACAATGACAAAGACAAAGGAGTGCCTGTGTGACTTGGTTGGACATCCAACTCTCAGGTCATGATCTGAGGGTCATGAGATTAGGCCAGTGTCATTTTCCATGCTGAGCATGCCTGCTTAAGATTCTTTCTCCCTCTCCCTCTGCCCCACCTCCCTGCTCACGGACTCTCACTCTCTCTCTCTCTTTCTCAAAAGCAAACAAACAAACATGGAAACAAATGCAAATTTATTTGTTTGTTTTTCCAAAACCTTTGGGATGCAGCCAAAGGAGTCATAAGAGGGAACTATACAGCAATACAAGCCTGCCTCAAGAAGCAAGAATAATCTCAAATAAACAATCTAACGTTACACCTAAAGGAGCTTGAAAAAGAATAACAAACAAAGCCTATGGCCAGCTGCAAAAGGGAAATAATAAGGATTAGAACAGAAATAATTAGATAGAAGCTAAACAAACAAACAAACAATAGAACAGATTAATGAAACCAGGAGATGGTTCTTTCAAAAAATTAATAAAATTGATAAACTCTTAACTAGACTTATGAAAAAGAAAAGAGGAAGGACACAAATAAAATTGCAAACAAGAGAGGCCAAATAACAACCAGCACCACAGAAAAGCAAACAATTGTAAGAGAATATTATGAAAAACTATATACCAACACATAGGGCAATCTGGAAGAAATTGGTAAATTCCTAGAAACCTAAACTATCAAAACTGAAACAGGAAGAAATAGAAAACTTGAACAGATTGATAACCAACAAAGAAATTGAATCAGCTATCAAAAATCTCCCAACAAACAAAAGTCCAGGGCCAGATGGCATCACAGGTGAATTCTACTAAACATTTAGAAAAGTGTTAATACCTATTCTTCTCCAACTATTCAAAAAAAAAAATAGGAATAGAAGAAAAAGTTCCAAATTCATTTCATAAAACCAGCATCATGCAGATCCCAAACCCGGAAAAGACTTCATTAAAAAAGAGCTACAGGTCAATACCCCTGATGAACATGGATGCAAATATTCTCAATAAAATACTAGCAAATTGAATCCAACAGTATATTAAAAGAATCATTCACCATGATCAAATGGGATTAATACTGGCTTGCAAGTGTGGTTCAATATTTGCAAATCAATCAGTGTGATACACCACATTAATAAAAGAAAGGGTAATATCCATATGATCCTTTCATATAGGTGGAGACAAAGCATCTGACAAAGTATGACATCCATTCATAACAAAAACCCTCAACAAAGTAGGGTTAGAGGGAACAAACCTTGATATAATAAAGGCCATATACAAAAAAAAAAAAAAAAAAACCCTATAGCTAATATCATTCTCAATGGGGAAACCCTTCTATAGTCAGGAAAAAGACAGGAATGTCTACTCTCCCCACTGTTACTTAACATAGTACTGGAAGTCCTAGCCACAGCAATCAAACAACCAAAAGTAATGAAATGTATCCAAATTGGCAAGGAAAAAGTCAAACTTTCACTATTTGCAGATTATATAATACTCCATAGAAAACCTAAATGACTCCACTAAAAATTGCTAGAACTGATATGTGAATTCAGTAAAGTCACAAGATACAAAATCAACATACAGAAATCTGTTTGTTGATTTTTCTACACCAATAATGAAGCAGTGGAAAGATAAATCAGAGAATCAGACTAATTTACTATTGTGCCAAAACCAATAAAATACCTAGCTATAAAGCTTACCAAAGAAGTAAAAGATCTATACTGTGAAAACTATAAAACACTGATGAAGGAAATTGAAGAGGACACAAAGAAGTGGAAAAACATTCCACACTCACAGATTAGAAGAACAATTGTTGTTAGAATGTCTGTATTACCCAAAGCAACCTACACATCTAATGCAATCCCTATCAAAATACAAACAACATTTTTCACAGAGCTAGAACAAACAATTATAAAATTTGTATAGATCCACAAAAGACTCCAAATAGCCAAAGTAATGTTGAAAAAGAAAACCAAAGCTGGAGGCATTACAATTCTGAACTTCAAATTATATTACAAAGCTGTAGTGATCAAAACAGTATGGTACTGACACAAAAACAGACACATGGATCAACAGAACAGAATAGAAAACCCAGAAATGAACCCACATCTATATGGTCAATTAATCTTTGACAAGGCAGAAAAGAATGTCCAATGGGAAAGAGTCCCTTCAACAAATAGTCTTGGAAAAGCTGGATAGCAACATGCAAAAGAATGAAGCTGAGCCACTCTCTTACACCACGCGCACACACACACAAACACACACACACACACCAAATTCAAAATGGATTAAAGACCTAAATATGAGACAGGAAACCATTAAAATCCTAGAGGAAAACATAGGCAGTAACCTCTTTGACATTAGCCAATGCAACTTCTTACTAAATATGTCTCCTGAGGCAAGGGAAACAAAAGCAAAAATAAACAATTGAGAATCTATCAAAATAAAATCTCTGCACAGTGAAGGAAACAATAAACTAAACAAAAATGCAACCTACAGAATGGGAAAAGATATTTGCCAGTGACATCTGATAAAGGGTTGGTATCCAAAATTGATAAAGAACTTTTAAAAATCAACACCCAAAACCCAAATAATCCAGTTAAAAAATGGGCAGAAAACGTGAATAGACATTTTTCCAAGAAGACATACAGATGGCCAGCAGACACATGAAAAGATGTTCAATATCACTTATTGTCAGGGAAATACAAACCAAACCACAATGAGATATCACCTCACACCTGTCAGAATGCTAAAATTAACAACACAGGATACAACAGGTGCTGGCCAGGATGTGGAGTAAGAGGAACACTTGCACTGTTGGTTGGAATGCAGATTTATGCATACAGTCTGGGAAACAGTATGGGTGTTCCTCAAAAAGTCAAAGATGGAACTACCCTAAAATCCAGCAATTGCACTATTAGGTATTTACCCAAATAATACAAAAATACTTTTTTGAAGGGATACATGCACCATGATGTTTATAGAAGCATTTTCAATAACAACCAAATTATGGAAAGAACCCAAATATCCATCAACTGATGAACAGATAAAGAAGGTGTGATAAATAAACAAATAAATAAATATGTATACACACACACATATGCATACACACACACACACGTACATACAGTGGAATATTACTCAGCCATTAGAAGGAAAGAAACCTTGTCATTTCAAATGATGTGGATGGAGTGTTACATTAAGTGAAATACATCAGTCAAAAAATGATAAATACCATATGATTTCACTCATATGTGAAATCTAAGAAACAAAACAGATGAACATAGGGAGGGGGGAAAAAGAGGAAAACCAAGAAACAGACACTTAACTACAAAGAACAAACTGATGATTAACATAGGGAAGGTGGGCAGAGGGATGGGTTAAATAGGTGATGAGTAATAAGGAGGGCACTTACTGTGATGAGCCTTGGGTACTATATATGTGGTGAATCCCTAAATTCTATACCTGAAACATTATATGTTAACTATCTGGAATTTAAATTTAAAAAATTGGGGGAAAAAAAAGCAGAGATTGCCAAAGTGACTGCAGAAACAAGACCCAACCACATACCATCACCAAGAAAAAAACTGCAAAATATAAAGATTTAGGTTAAGAATGGAGAAAGAGATACCATGCTAACACTAACAAAACAAACATACAAAAAAGACGGAGTAGTCACATTATTTCTACACAAAAAAACTTTAGAGCAAGAAAAATTTTCAAGGAGAAAGAGGGTATTTTGTACAATAAACATTCAGTTTTCCAAGAAGACTTAATAACCCATGACATTTATCTACCTAAACACACAGCATCAAATTACAGAAGGTAAAAGTTGATAAACAGTAATAGAAATAGACTACAATTGGATATATGAAAAGCCTTTTTGTAGTAATTAATAGATCAAGCAGGTGGAGAAGCAATAAGAATGCAGTTGACCTGAACATCACTATCAATCAACTTTATCTATTTGACATTTTTAGAATACTACATCCAACAGCAGAATACACATATTTCTCAATGGATTACAGGGAATAACAACCCTCACTAAGACAGACCACACTGTAGGCCATAAAACACATCTGAACAAATTTAAAAGAATAGAAATCATAAAAAGTATATTTTCAGACATCAGGGAATTAAACTAAAAATCAATAACAGAAAGAGGTAGAAAATGCCCAATACTTGGAGATTTAAAAATACACTTCTAAATAATGTCTGGGTCAAAGAAGAGGTCTCAAGAAAAATTTAGAAATATTTTGAACTGAATAAAAATGATAATACAACTTATCAAAATTTTTTGGATGAAGGGGCACATAGGTGGCTCATTTAAGCATCAACTCTTGATTTCAGCTCATGTCATAATCTCAGAGTTGTGGGATTGAGCCCCATATCAGACTCTGTGCTGGGTAAGGAGCCAGCTTAAGGTTCTCTCTCTCCCTGTCCCTTCCCCCACCCCACTCACTTGTGCATGCATGTCCACACTCTCTTTATTTCTCTTAAAAAAAAAACAAACTGTGGGATGCAGAAAAAGCAGTGATCAGAGAGAAATGCATTCATTAAATGCAAATATTAGAAAAGAGGAAAGATCTAAAATCAATAATCTATGTTTCTCCACTTAAGAAACTGGAAAAGGGAAGAAAGGAGCAACATGGTGGAGGAATAGGAGTCAAAAATATCCCAGGAGTTCAGCTATATAGTTATCAAACCATTCTGAACACCTACAAACTCAACAGGAGATAGAACAGAAGAAGAGCAGCAATTCTAGGAAAAGAAAATTAACCGCTTTCTGAAAGGTAGGACACATGGAGAAGTGAATCTGAGGCGACAGAAAGATAGACCTCAGAGGGAGGGGCCACCTCCCAGCAAGTGAGAGAGGAGTGGAGCACAAAATCAGAACTTTTAGAAGTCTGCTCCACTGAGGGACATCACTCCAGAGGCTAAGTGGGGGTGGAGCCCTCATGGGGACAGTGTGGTCTCAGGACCCATGGGGTCATAGAAAGACCAGGGATGTCTGAGTGTGGCAAACCTGCTAGGGATCGGAGTGGGGAAATCAGCTCCATAGACAGAGCCGAGGAGTGCACTCTCAGCTCAGGGTTACCTTAAACCGTGATCTGAGACACAGTCAGGCCACTGCTCTTTAAGCAGGGACCTCACAAGGGGAAAATCCAGAGAGACCCACTTCTTCCTCCTAGGGGAGGAGTGGTGTTGGAGTACATGGCAGGAATCTGCTGGGTTTGGAGACTCCAAACAGGGCCATGCCCAGAGACAGAAATGCTTGGTCACAGGCTGGGTGAGCACAGAGTGTGGCCAGAGACCTGGGAGACAGGAGGGACTGACTGCTTTTCTCTGAAGGCATATTGAGGAGTGGGGCCCTGAGCTCTCAGCTCCTCCGGACTTGAGATTGGGAGGCCGCCATTTTCATTCCCATCCTCCAAAGCTGTATGGAAAGTGTTCAGGGAGCAAAAGCTCCAGAGAGTGAACCCAAGCAGATTGCTTAGCCTGGCCCCTGGCAAGGATAGGGCAGTTCTGCCTTGGCAAAGACATTTGAGAATCACTGCAACAGGTTCCTTGCCCAGATCAGCAAGAACATCCAGCCAAGTCCAAGTTCACAAATCAATGAGAACTGCAGAACTCCAGAGCTAGGGGAAAACAACACATAGAATTCATGGCTTTTTTTCCCCATGATCATTTGGTCTTTCAAAGTTAAATCTTATTTTTTTCATATTCTATTTTTTAACTTTTCCTCCTTCTTATTTTAAATTTTTTAACTATTCTATCTTATCAATATCTTTTTTAAAATCTTCTTTTAATTTCTTATTTTTAATTCAATTTAATTTTTTTCAGTGCTCCAAGATTCTTTGTTTATGCACCATACCCAGTGCTTCCACGCAATACTTTTAAAATTTTCATTGTTACAGTCGTATTTTATCCTGTCATTGCATTTAACCTTATTTTTTGTATACATATAGGGGTTTTTTTCTTTAAAATTTTGAGATACAATTTCTTCTAAATAGATCAAAATATACCCTAAACTTAGCACATGGCTTTGTTCTAGTCTCCAACCTGATCACATTCTTTCCTCTTTTTTTTTTTCTTTTTTCAAACCAACTTCTTATCAACTCCTTTATTGGAATCTTTTTAAATTTTCATCCTTACAGTCACATTCCATCCCTTCATCGTGTTTACCCTTACTTTTGTATATAAATCAGTTTTTCTTTCTTTAAAATTTTGGTAGGTAGTTTCTTCTAACAGATGAAAATATACCCCAAATCAACTGTGTGACTCTGTTCTATTCACCAGTCTAATATATATGTTCTTTTTTCCCACTTTCTTCTCCCCTTTCAGGTCTCTTCTGATTTGGGTAGTCTATATTTTTCCGGGTTCATTACTACCCTTTTAGTATTTTATTCTCTCATTCATCCATTCTCATCTGGATAAAATGACAAGATGGAAGAACTCACCACACACACACACACACACACACACACACAGAACAAGAGGCAGTACTGATGGCTAGGGACCTAATCAATATGGACATTAGTAATATGTAAGAACGAGAGTTCAGAATGATGATTATTAAGGTGCTAGCTGGGCTTGAAAAAAAGCATGGAAGATATTAGACAATCCCTTTCTGGAGAAATGAAATCCTTTCTGGAGAAATAAAAGAACTAAAATTTAACCAAGGTGAAATTTTAAAAGTCTTTTAATGAGATGCAATAAATAATGGAGGCTCTTACTGCTAGGATAAATGAGGCAGAAGAGAGAATTAGTGATAGAGAAGACCAAGTGATGGAGAATAAAGAAGCTGAGCAAGGATGCCTGGGTGGCTCATTTGGTTGGGCAACTGCCTTTGGCTCAGGTTATGATCCCAGAGTCCCAGGATCCAGTCCTGTATTGGACTCTCAGCTCCATGGGGAGTCTGCTTCTTCCTCTGACCTTCTCCCCTCTCATGTTCCTTTTTTCTCTCTCTCACTCAAATAAATAAATAAATAAATAAATAAATAAATAAATAAATAAAATCTTAAAAAAAAAAAAAGCTGAACAAAAGAGAGACAAACAACTACTGGACTACGAGGGGAGTATTTGAGAGGTAAGTGATACCATAATATGAAACAATATTAGAATAATTGGGATCCCAGAAGACAAAGAAAGAGAGGGGGCAAGGTATATTGGAGTAAATTATAGCAGAGAATTTCCCTAATTTGGCGAAGGGAACAAGCATCAAAATCCAGAAGGCACAGAGAAGCCCCCTCAAAATCAATAAAAATAGGTCCACATCCTATCATCTAATAGTAAAACTTACAAGTCTCAATGACAGAAAACCCTGAAAGCAACTTGGGACAAGAGGTCTGTCACATACAATGGTAGAAATATAGAGTGGCAGCAGACCTATCCACAGAGACCTGGCAGGCCAGAAAGGACTGGCATGATATGTTCAGAGCACTAAATGAGAAAAATATGCAGCCAAGAATACTATATCCAGCTAGGCTATCATTGAAAACAGGAATGATTAAAAAAAAAAACTTCCAAGACAAACAAAAACTAAAATAATTTGCAAACACAAAACCAACCCTACAAGAAATATTGAAAGGCATCCTCTAAGCAAAGAGAGATCCTAAAAGTAACAGACCAGAGACAATATACAGTAACAGTCACCTTATAGGCAATACAATGGCACTAAATTCATATCTTTCAATAGTTACCCTGAATGTAAATGGGCTAAATGACCCAATCAAAAGACACAGGATATCAAAATAGATAAAAAGACAAGACCAATTGATATGCTGTCTACAAGAAACTCATTTTAGACCCAAAACAACCTCCAGATTTAAAGTGATGGGGTGGAAAGCAAATTACCATGCTAATGGACATCAAAAGAAAGCTGGGGTGGCAATCCTCATATCAGATAAATTATATTTTAAGCCAAAGACTATAATAAGAGATGAGGAAGGACACTATATCATACTTAAAGGGTCTGTCCAACAAGAAGATCTAACAATTTTAAGTATCTATGCCCCTAACATGGGAGCAGCCAATTTTATAAACTAATTACTAACAAAATCAAAGAAACACATCAACAATAATACAACAATAGTAAGGACTTTAACACCCCCTTTACTGAAATGCACAGATTATCTAAGCAAAAGATCAACAAGGAAATAAAGGCTTTAAATGACACACTGGACCAGATGGACATCACAGATATATTTAGAGCATTCCATCCCAAAGCAACAGAATACTCATTCTTCTCTAGTGCACATGGAACATTCTCCAGAATAGATCATATCCTGGGTCACAAATCAGGTCTCAACCAGTACCAAAAGATTGGGATCATTCTCTGCATATTTTTAGACCACAATGTTCTGAAATTAGGACTCAATCACAAGAGGAAAGTTGGAAAAAACTCAAATACGTGGAGACTAAAGAAAATCCTACTAAAGAATGAATAAGTCAACCAGGAAATTAAAGAAGAATTGAAAAAATTCATGGGAACAAATGAAAATGAAAACAACTGTTCAAAATCTTTGGGACACAGCAAAGGCAGTCCTGAAGGAAAGTATATAGCAGTACAAGCCTTTCTCAAGAAACAAGAAAGGTCTCAAATACACAACCTAACCCTACACCTAAAGGAGCTGGAGAAAGAACAGCAAAGAAAGCCTAAACCCAGCAGGAGAAGAGAAATAATAAAGATCAGAGCAGAAATCAATGAAATAGAAACCAAGAGAACAGTGGAACAAATCAATGAAACTAGGAGCTGGTTCTTTGAAAGAATTAATAAGATTGATAAGCCCCTGGCCAGACTTATCAAAAAGAAAAGAGAAAGGACTCAAATAAATAAAATCATGAATGAAAGTGGAGAGACCACAGCCAACACCAAAGAAATGCAAACAGTAAGACCATATTATGAGAAATTATAGACCAGCAAATTTGACAATATGGAAGAGATGGATGCATTCCTAGAGACATATAAACTACCACAACTGAACCAGGAAAAAATAGAAAACCTGAACAGACCCATAACCAGTAAGGAGATTGAAGCAGTCATCAAAAATCTCCCAACAAACAAGAGCCCAGGGCCAGATGGCTTCCCAGGGGAATTCTACCAAACATTTAAAGAAGAATTAATACTTATTCTCCTGAAACTGTCCCAAAAAATAGAAATGGAAGGAAAACTTCCAAACTTATTTCATGAGGCCAGCATTACCTTGATCCTAAAACCAGAAAAAGACCCCATCAAAAAGAATTACAGACCAATATCCTTGATGAACATGGATGCAAAAATTCTCACCAAAATACTAGGCCAGTAGGATCCAACAGTACATTAAAAGAATTATTCACCACGACCAAGTGGGATTTATTCCTGGGCTGCAAGATTGGTTCAACATCTGCAAATCAATCAATGTGATACAATACATTACTAAAAGAAAGAAAAAGAACCATATGATACTCTCAAATAGATGCTAAAAAAGCATTTGACAAAGTACAGCATCTTTTCTTGATCAAAAATCTACACAGTGTAGGCATAGAAGGTACATACCTCAATATCATCAAAGCTATCCATGAAAAACCGACAGTGAATATCATTCTCAATGGGAAAAAACTGAGAGCTTTTCCCCTATAGTCAGGAAGTGGCAGGGATATCCACTATCGCCACTGCTATTTAACATAGTACTAAAAGTCCTAGCCTCAGCAATCAACAACAAAAAGAAATAAAAGGCATCCGAATCACCAAAGAAGAAGTCAAACTCACACTCTTTGCAGATGATACAATACTTTATGTGGAAAACCCGAAAGACTCCACTCTAAAACTGCTAGATAGTGACATAAAATTTGTTAAAATCAAATATATGCAAATTTTGATATTCAAATGTAAACAAAACAAAAAATAAGGTTATTCATAACCATATCAAAGCAAAAGTCAAGAAACAGATAATGGAACAAATATTCTATGGATGTTGAAAACACTTCACCACTAATTTTTAACACTTCACATATTAAAAAAATGATCAAAATATACACACTCTGGGACCCCCTGGTGGGTGGCTCAGTCAATTAAGCATCTGACTCTTGATTTTGGCTCAGGTCATGATCTCAGAGTGGTGGGACTGAGCCCTGGGTAGGTCTCTGTGCTCACAAGAGAGTCTGCTTGAGATTTTATCTCTCCCTCTCCCTCTGCCCCATCCCTCCAGCTCTCTTTCTCAAAATAAATAAATAAAATCCTTGGGGCGCCTGGGTGGCTCAGTGGGTTAAAGCCTCTGCCTTCGGCTCAGGTTCTGGGACCTGGGATCGAGCCCCACATCGGACTCTGCTGGGCAGGGATCCTGCTTCCTCCTCTCTCTCTGCCTGCCTCTCTGCCTACCTGTGATCTCTGTCTGTCAAATAAATAAATAAAATCTTTTTAAAAAATTAAATAAATAAACAAATAAATAAAATCCTTTAAAAATACACAGGCTCTGGATAAATAAGCAAGAATAATTTATCATTTAACCTTGTGACGTAAAAATAAGGCACACACCATTTTCCCCAATGTCCATGAAATATGTACAATCTGGATCATAATCTTGGCCACAAAAGAAATCTCAATAAATTATAATAAGTGGATGCTGAACAGGCTGTAGGTTAAAGAAAATAAACCAAACAGAGAGTTTACAAAAGAAAACAACAAGTACTGTGTTGGATCAAAGATAATATAGACCTTGTGGTTAGAGACTATTTCCAAAATAGAGGAGGAGTAATATTCCATTGTATATATACACCGTATCTTCTTTATCCGTTCATCTATCAATGGGCACTTGGGCTGCTTCCACATCTTGATGGTTGTAAATAATGCAATAAACACAGGGATGCATTTATCTTTTTGAATTAGTGGGGTTTTTTTTCTTTTGGTAAATACTCAGTAGTAGAATTACTCAATCATTTGGTATTTTATTTTTAATTATTAAAAGAATGAGATCTTGCTATGATCTCATGATGAGATATTATGCTAAATTAAAGAAGTCAGACAGAAAAAGACAAGTACCATATGATTTCACTTACACATGGAACCTAAAAAAAAAACAAAACAAACAAACAAAAAAAACCCAAAATCAGACTTTTAAATTCAGAGAACAAACCAGTGGTCACCAGAGGGGAGGTCCAGGTGATGGAATGGGTGAAATAGGTAACAGTTATTAAAAGATACAAAGTTCCAGTTATAAAATAAATAAGTCACAGAGAGGAAAAATACAGCAAAGGGGATACAGTGAGTAATATTGTAATAATGTTGTATGGTGACACATGATTATACTTATCCTGATGAACACTGAATAATATATAGAATTGTTGAATCAGTGCCATGTACACCTGAAATGAATATAATACTGTATGTTAATTATGCTTCAATTAATAAAAAGATCAATAATAAAAAAATTTAGCCTAAAAAACATGAAACCATCATAGCAAGGAAAAAAAGAGGAAGAAAAAGTTAAATAATGAAATGAGTAGAGATGGTTCAACATTAGGACATCTCCTTAGATAATTTAGTACATCAACAAACCAAAAGGAGGGAAAAAGCACATAAGTATATCCCTAAATTGTGTTTTATTATCAATTATAGTGGTTATTTTTAATTTAATTAACATATAATGTATTATTTGTTTCAGGGGTACAGGTCTATGATTCATCAGGCTTACACAATTCACAGCACTCACCATAGCACATACCCTCCCCAGGGTCCATCCCTCCCACCCCTCTCTTCTCCAGAAACCCTCAGTTTGTTTCCTGAGATTAAGTCTGTTATGGTTTGTCTCCCTCTTTGGTTTCATCTTGTTTCATTTTTCCCTCCCAATGATCCTCCGTCTTGTTTCTCAAATTCCTCATATCAGTGAGATCATATAATTGTCTTTCTCTGATTGACTTATTTCTCTTAGCATAAGACCCTCTAGTTCCATCCACGTCATTGCAAATGGCAAGATTTAATTTTTTGATGGCTGCATAGTATTCATATGTGTACACACACACACACACACCACCTCTTCTTTTTTTTTTTTTTTCTTTTTTTATTTTAAAGATTTTATTTATTTATTTGAGAGAGAGAGAGATCACAAGTAGGGAGAGGGAGAGGAAGGGAAGCAGGCTCCCCGCCTAGCAGAGACCCCAATGTGGGGCTCGATCCCAGAACCCTGGGATCATGACCCGAGCTGAAGGCAGAGGCTTTAACCCACTGAGCCACCCAGGTGCCCCCCACCTCTTCTTTAACCATTCATCTGTTGATGGACATCTAGGCTCTTTCCATAATTTAGCTATTGTGAACATTGCTGCTATAAACATTGGTGTGCATGTGCCCCTTCAGATCACTACATTTGTATCTTTAGGGTAAATACCCAGTAGTGCAATTTCTGGTTCACAGGGTAGCTCTACTTTCAACTTTTTGAGGAAACTCCATACTGTTTCCCAGAGTGGCTGTGCCAATTTACTTTCCCATTCATAGTGCATGAGGGTTCCCTTTTCTCCACATCCTCACCAACACTTGTTACTTCTTGACTTTTTGGTATTAGCCTTCTGAAAGGTGTGATGTGATAGCTCATTGAGGTTTGGATTTGCATTTCCCTGATAATTAATGATGTTGAGCATCTTTTCATGAGTTTGTGGGCCACCTATAGGTCATTTTTGGGAAAATGTCTATTTAGAGCTTCTGCCAATTTGTAAATCAGATTAGCTTTTTGCTATTGAGTTCTTTATATATTTTAGACATTAACCCCATATTGAACATATGATTTGCAAATATTTTCTCTTATTCATTAGGTTACCTTCTCGTTTTGTTGATTGATGCCTTCTGTTGCTGTGCAGAAGCTTTTTAATTTGATGTATTCCACTTGTTTATTTTTGCTTTTGTTGCTTTTGCTTTTGGATCAAATACAAAAATTCAACACCAAGACCATTATCAAGTAGTTTATCAACTATGTTTTCTTCTAGGACTTTTATGGTTTCAAGTCTTACATTCAAGTCTTTAATTCATTTGGGTTAGTTTTTGTATACATTATATTCTATTTATGAGGGGGTATATAAAAAAATGAAACTTCTTCAGTCAAGAAGACTGAAAATAAAGGGATTGGAAAAGACACACTAAGCAAATGCAAAGAGTGTTTTGCGAAAAAACCTAAAATTAGAAGCAAATAGAAGTTATGTTGAAAAGCCTTACAAATAATGTAGGTTATTTCATACTGACAAAATATACACTTCACCAGACCATATTGTAGAAGTCATGATCTATAAGAAAATGTCTTTAAAATACTGAGGGGAATACATTACATGTTAATAAAAAAATAAAATTTTTAAAAAAGATTTTATTTATTTATTTGACAGAGAGAGATCACAAGCAGGCAGAGAGTTAGGCAGAGAGAGAAGGGGAAGCAGGCTCCCTGCTGAGCAGAGAGCCCGATGCGGGGCTCGATCCCAGGACACTGAGATCATGACCTGAGCAGAAGGCAGCGGCTTAATCCACTGAGCCACCCAGGCACCCCCCAAAATAAAAAATTTTTTTAAATAAAAATAAAATACTGAGAGGACATATTTTATAGCTAGATAGTGGCAGAGCTAGGATTCAGAACACCCCTCCCCAAACTTTCTAAATACCCCCTGAGCTCCTATCCTCCCTCCTGGCCAGCATTAAATAGCACACTATGAATCACTATATTATATTACTTTTCAAATATGGAGAAGCTGCAAAATCACATGTATTAGGCCACAAGAAAATTAACAATTGACTATGAAATGAAAGAGAATCTTAAGGAACACTTTTTCTAACCACATTTGATAAGACCAGAACAAACAACCAGGACAAAGAAAGATCTCTTCAATCCTATTCACTGAGAAATTTTCAAAACTCCTTCCAAATAGTCCTTAGTTCTTATTGTTGTTGTTGTTGTTTAAGATTTTTTTTATTTATATGACAGGCACAGATCACAAGTGGGCAGAGAGGTAGGCAGAGTAAGAGAGAGGTGGAAGCAAGCTCCCTGCTGAGCAGAGAGCCTGATGCGGGACTCAACCCCAGGATCCTGGGATCATGACTTGAGCTGAAGGCAGAGGCTTAACCCACTGGGCCACCAGGTGCCCCCAAACAGTCCTTAGTTTAAAAAGTAAATCAAAATAGAAATTACAGAAGAGTAAGAAACAAACTTTAATGAAAACATATAAAACCACAGACATATAAAAACCAGATATACCCAAAGTGGCACCAATTCATGGCTTAAAATGTATTTATTAGAAAACAAGAAACATTGAAAAGTAAATTAAATTTTAAATTAAACTATTAAGAAAAGATGTCAAGGTAACCCCCAATGAAGACAAAAATGAAGAAAGAAAAAAATACAAAAATATAATAAAGAACAGTAGGATTTAATTAAATTTCAGACAAAAGATAAAAATAATGGATCGATAACAATCAATAGGTGATTCTTTGAAGAGACAATAAAATGCAAAGTTTGATCAAGAGAACAAAAGAAAAGACATAAATGAACAATGCTGGGAAGAAAGAAAATTAGTTAAGGAAAGATTAAAACTGCAATTAAAGAAAAGGTTAAAACTTTACAAAAGAAATCCTTGTATAATTTTCTACCAATAAATATGACAATCTAGGGAAAATGGCTACTTTTTAGGAAAATATGAATCATCAAAACTGAGCCTCAACATGAGAACTAAATAGAACTAAAAGTAATAGGAATGTATAATGTATTTCAAGACCAATCCTAACCCTGCTGCCTCCCCCACTACAATATCAGTTTCAAATAGTTTTATAGACAATTTCCAGCAACCCTTCAAAGAACAGATAATATTCATAATAAATAAACCATTCCAATACAATTTTATAAATTTTCAAATCACACTAAATCATTTTTTTAAAAGATATTGTTTATTTATTTGACAGACAGAGATCACAAATAGGTAGAGAGGAAGGCAGAGAGAGGGGGGAAGCAGTCTCCCTGCTGAGCAAAGAGCCTAATGTGGGACTTGATCTCAGGACCCTGGGATCATGACCTGAGCTGAAGGCAGAGGCTTTAACCCATTGAGCCACCCAGGTGCCACACCCTCCATCATTTTAAGACTACTTTATTTCTGCTGTAAATACCAGATAAATGAAAGTCCTCAATAATTAGCAAACCAAATTCAGCATGCATTAAAATGATCATACACCATGATCACATGGGACTTATTTCAAGGATATAAGGTGGTTCAATATCAGTAAAACAACCAACATGATACAAACTTAAATAAAATGAAGGACACAAGTCTTATGATCATCTCAACAGATGCAGGAAAACTATTAGACCAAACTCAATACTCATTTATGATAAAAACTCTCAACAAAGTAGGGTTAGAGGGAACATATCTGAACATAATAAAGGGCATAAAGGACGTACCAACAACTAACACCATGCTCAACAGTGAAATGCTAAAAGCTTTTCCTCTAAGATCATAAACAAGGTAAGGATGTCCCCTACCTTGCTACTTGTTTTCAACATAGTACTGGAAGTCCTAACAATAGCAATCAGACAAGAAAAAGAAATTAAAAGCATCTGAATTAGTAAAGAAATAAAACTGTCACTGTTTGCAGAAGACGTGATACTATATATAGAAAACCCTAAAGACTCCACCAAAAAAACCTGTTAGATCTAATAAACAAATTTGGTAAAGTTGCAGGATATAAAATTAATATACAGAAATCTGTTGCATTTTCTATATGTGAATAACAAACTTACAGAAAGAGAAATTAAGAAAATGCTATTTACAATAGCACCCAAAATAGCAAAATACCTAGGAATAAATTTAAACAAGGAGGTCAAAGACTTGTACTCTGAAAACTGTAAGACACTGATGAAAGAAATTAAAGATGACACAAATAAGTGGACAGATACACTATGGTCATGGATCAAAACAAATTAATGTTAAAATTTTCATACTACTGAAAGCAATATAATTCCTATCAAAATACCAACAATATTCTTCACAAACTAAAACAAATAATCCAGAAATTTGTATAGAAACACAAAAGATCCCAAGTAGCCAGAGCAAACTTGAGGAAGAATAACAAAGCTGGAGGCATGACAATCCCAGATTTCATGCTATAATACGACACTATGATAATCAAAACAGAATGGTACTAGCACAAAAATAG
The DNA here is from genome assembly GCF_964662115.1 of Mustela nivalis. Lineage (NCBI taxonomy): Eukaryota > Metazoa > Chordata > Mammalia > Carnivora > Mustelidae > Mustela > Mustela nivalis. The sequence continues at coordinate 76,197,751 of NC_139030.1, forward strand.
ACAGAAAGATCAGTGGAACAGAATAGAGAGCCCCTCCCAAAAAAACCCACATTTATACAGCCAAATAATCTATGATAAAGGAGGCAAGAATATACAATGGGGGAAAAGACAGTATCTTCAATTAGTGAGGCTAGGAAAACTGAACAGCTACATGCAAAAGAATGAAACTGGACACTATCTTACACCATACACAAAAATAAACTAAAATTGGATTAAAGTCCTAAATGTAAGACCTAAAAGATAAGACTCCAAAGAGAAAAATAGGTAGTAAACTCTTGAACATTGGTTTCAACAATTTTTTTTAAAGTAGGCTCTATGACCAACATGTGGCTTGAACTAATGACCTTGAGATCAAGAGTTACATAGTCTACCAACTGAGCCAGCCAGGTGCCCCAAATGATCTTAATGATATATATATATATATATATATATATATATAAAATAATTATATTTATTTTATATATATATAATTATATAATTATATATATAATTATATTTTATATAATTATATTTTATATTTTATATTTGGATCTCTTTAGGCAAGGGCAACAAAAGCAAAACTAAACAACTGGAACCACCTGAAACTAAAAAGCTTTTGTACAGTGAAAGAAACCATTTACAAAAGGCAACCTGGAGGAGGGGAGAAGATATTTGCAAATGATCTATTTCACAAGAGGTTAGTATCTAAAACATAAAGAACTGCTACAACTCAACACCAAAAAAATAAGCAATCCAATTAAAAAATGGATGGAGGACCTGAATAGACATTTTCCCAAAGAAGACATACAGATGGCCAACAGACAGAGAAGATGCTCAACATCACTGATGACCAGGTAAGTGCAAATCCAAACCATGAGATGTCACCTCACACCTGTCAGAATGGCAAGAATCAAAAAGACAAGAAATAACAAGTGTTGGTGAGGATGTGGAGAAAAAGAAACATTTAATGCACTGTTGGTAGAAATGTAAATTAGTACAGCCACTATGAAAAATGGTATGGAGGATCCTCAAAAGATTAAAAACAGAAATACTGTGTGAGCCAGGAATTCTACATCTGGATATTTATCTGAAGAAAATGAAAATGCTAATTCAAAAAGATATGTGCACCCTCATGTTCACTGCAGCATTGTTTACAGTAGCCAAGATATGAAAACAATCTAAGTTTCCATCAATAGAGGAATGGCTAAGGAAAATTCGGTAATATATACTATATAATGGAATATTACTCGGCCATAAAAAGAAGGAAATCTTTGTCATTTTCAATGACATGGATGGACCTAGAGGGTATGACATTAAGTAAAATAGTCAGAGAAAGACAAGTACTGTATGATTTCACTTACATGTGGAATCTAAAAAAATAAACAAATGAATAAACACGACAAAACAGAAACAGACTCATAAGTACAGGGAACAAACTGATGATTGCCCAAGAGGAGGTAGGTGGGAGGAATGGGTAAAATAGGTGAAGGGGATTAAGAGGTACACACTCCCAGTTATAAAATAAATAAGCCAAAGGGAAGTAGGGGCACCTGAGTGGCTCAGTGGGTTAAGCCTCTGCTTTCGGCTCAGGTCATGATCTCAAGGTCCTGGAATCGAGTCCTGCATCAAGCTCTCTGCTCAGCAGGGAGCCTGCTTCCCCCTCTCTCTCTGCCTGCCTCTCTGCCTATTTATGATCTCTCTCTGTCAAATAAATAAATAAAATCTTTAAAAAATTAAAAATAAAAATAAAAAAGCCAAGGAGATGTAGAGTATAGCACAGAGAATACAGTCAATAATAATCTAATAATTTTGTATGGTTACAGGTGGTAACTAAACTTACTCTGGCAGTGGTTTCATAATGTATATACATGTCAAATCACTGTGCTGTACACCTAAAACCAATATAATATTATATGCCAATTATACTTCATTTAAAACAAAAAACAGAACCCAATAAATGAAAAGACAAAACAAAAGACACCAACTTGCAAATTTAAGAAAGTCTAGAAACCCCAAAAAGGAAAAACACAAAACAAAAAACCAAAATTTAAAAATTTAAAGAAACAAACAAATCTAGACTTACTACAGTATAAGTGCTGAGAGAAAAATCTTAAAAGCATTCATAGGACAAATTCAGGAACCACAACCAAACCTCAAGCAATAAACTTTGAAAACTGACAGTTAATCAACTAGTCAATCCATGACTGTACATTCCTGGTGTGGTGGGGCAGGATTACAAAATCTCCCCCAACTCCCACAAGCAATATAGCTTTCTGTTGATAAAACTGTGAAAGTTGAAAAAAAAAATTTAAAAACTTTACTGAAGAGATGGAACTATGGTAAGGCATTAGCAGGCAAAAGTAAAGTCAAAAGGAGAAACCAGAGATGGAAGCAGGCACAGAGTTACTTTTGACTTGATGGAATGCTGATTCAAGGGAATCAGAACCTTGGGTTTGACAACTTTAAGGGGTGAGGGGGACAGAAGTGAAGTGAAGTCTGGAGTCCACACAAGGTGGAGGGTCCAGCGGGAGTCCCGGCCACCACCACCACATCTTCCCAGTGAGAATGGAGTGCAGAGGGCAGCTCTGGAAAGATGTGGCTTCCTCCAAGTGCTCTCAGACCCGGACCTGTGTTAAGGAGTTCCTGGAGGCACCTCAATGTGGCAAACCAAAACTCTTTCCAAAGTCGTACCTTCATTGCAGTCCTTGATTTTACCTAAAAATAATTTCCCCAATACAGTGCTAGTACACAAAGACACTAAGCAAAAAAACCTTTGTGAACAGAACATTATGTTTCCCTTTTCTTTGTGGGAAGAGGAAAATGCTAACTTTTTAGTGGAGAAGCCTGGCAAACACCACCTTCATTCAATGATGAAGGTCAACTTCTCTGGTGATAAGTCAGGTTGGCATATATCCCCTGATGTGATGTGATGAGGAGGGCACTTCACCTCCTTGGTACACTCTCAGAAAACCCATCGGCCCAGGCTAAATCCTGAGAAAATCATCCAGATGAATGCAAATTAAAAAGAACTCTACACATTTCTGCAAAGAAGACATCCAGATGGCCAACAGACACATGAAAAAGGGAAATACAAATCAAAACCACAATGAGATATCACCTCACTCCAGTCAGAATGGCTAAAATTAACAAGTCAGGAAATGACAGATGTTGGCGAGGATGCAGAGAAAGGGGAACCCTCCTACACTGTTAGTGGGAATGCAAGATGGTGCAACCACTCTAGAAAACAGCTTGGAGGTTCCTCAAAAAGTTGAAAATAGAACTACCTTACGACCCAGCAATTGCACTACTGGGTATTTACCCTAAAGATATAAACGTAGTGATCCGAAGGGGCACGTGCACCCAAATGTTTATAGCAGCAATGTCTACAATAGCCAAACTATGGAAAGAACCTAGGTGTCCATCAACAGACGAATGGATAAAGAAGATGTGGTATATATACACAATGGAATACTATGCAGCCATCAAAAGAAATGAAATCTTGCCATTTGTGACGACATGGATGGAACTAGAGGGCATCATGCTTAGCAAAATAAGTCAATCAGAGAAAGAGAACTATGGTATGATCTCCCTGATATGAGGAAGTGGAGATGCAACATGGGGGGTTAAGGAGGTAGGAGAGAATAATGAATGAAACAAGATGGGATTGGGAGGGAGACAAACCATAAGTGACCCTTAATCTCACATAACAAACTGAGGGTTGCTGGGAGGAGGGGGTTTGGGAGAGGGGGATGGGGTTATGTATATTGGGGAGGGTATGTGCTATGCTGAATGCTGTGAAGTGTGTAAACCTGGAGATTCACAGACCTGTACCCCTGGGGATAAAAATACATTATATGTTTATAGAGAAATTTTTTTAAAAAATTAAAAAAAAAAAAAGCAGTCTACAGAATGCCTGACCAGTACTCTTCAAACTGTCAAGGTCGTGAAAGAAAAGGAGAGACTGAGAAACTGTCACACACCAGAAGTGAGTGGAGTCCTAGATTGGATTGTAGAACATATAGATGTAGAACGTATATTAATGGAAAAGCTAATGAAACTGGAAAAAAAAAAGAAAAAAAGTCCAGAGTTTAATTCACAGTGATGTTACCAATACTGTTTTTTCAGTTTTGAAAAATGTGCCATAGTCATGTCAGAGGGATAATGTCACAGGAAATGAAACTGGGTGTGCTGAATGTAAAAGCTTTGTACTCTCTCTGCAACTTCTCTGTAAATGTAAAATTATTCCAAAATTAAAAGCTTGTTTTAAAAAAAAGTATGAGTGAGAAGCAGCAGAAACAACAGAAAACAGGGCCAGCTACAAACACCTCCCATGTTGAAAGTATTAGATACCAACCTAAAATTTCTTTAATCTGTTAGCTCTTTTATAAAACCTTTTTATAAAAGAAATCTACAGCAAATATCATCCATAACGTGCAGTGATAAAAACTTTCCCTTTGGGATTAGGATCAGGATGGAATCATTGCCATCAGTACTGGGGATAGACTTGAATCCACCATCTTAAGAGCTCAGGAGCTGTGGCTGAACACCATGCACAGAATTCATCGTAACTTTTCCCCCTCATATGAATTATTTATAACAGAGGGCGCATCTAGCTTATGAAATCAATAGCATAAAAAGTCTACACTGTAAATTTTAAGCTTTAATAAGATCGAGTCATCATAAACAAAGTTCAAAGACAAGGAGAGTATATTTATAACTTTCAGAATATTTAGCAAATTCTCCTTTCTCGTTAAAGAAACGACAATCATGTCAACTGAGTAACACTGGACAATAAATGAACCAGCAATTTATGGAAGAGGCAAATGGCCAAAAAACACTGTCCAGCCTCCTGTGGAATCAGGAACATGCACAGTAAATCAAGATGCAACTTTTATCCACCACCTTTGCAAAGTTTGGGTGTGGGGAGAGGGTTTCTCTCATTTGATATTGGCTCAGCTACTTAGAAAGACAATCTGGCAGGATGTATAAACAAATAAATATTAGTAACCTTTGCTTCCACAATTCTACTTTTTTGGTTGTTGACATGAGACAAATACTTGTAAATGTACAAAAATATAAGGAAATAGATGATTCTTATTATAGCTTGTTGGTAAAGCGAACAACTGAATATGACCTAAATGTCCATCAGTGGGGGCTGGGGGGGATGGTTTAAGACTTACGATATATCGATTCTATGGAACAGCATATAGCTCTTAAAAAGAATGGAGTGTATCTATATGAAGGTGATCACTAGGATTTTCACTCTTAAAATAAGAGAAAATGAAAAATGCAAAATGGGATATACAATATAATCCCATTTATTAAAAAGGCAAGGCACAATATGCATATTTAGGCAAAGAAGCTATATATAGAAATGCACAGAAAAAGATCTGAAAGGCTCTTCAGGAAACACTTAATAGGACCGGACTGGAAGTTGCAGTGGGGTAGGTGGGAAACAAGGCTCTTGCTCTTGACATACTTCCACTTTGTTTAAAATTTTATGAACGAGAATGTATAATGCATTTCTTTTGTAGTAAATAATAAATTGATTAAAATATTAAGTAATATTATTTCTGACCCATTACTAGAGAAAAAGATAGGATTTTCGCCCACTACACACCCTCCCCCCTTTTTTGGGTCAGAGACACAATCCATTCCAGAACAGAAAATCATAGTCAAGATCAAACCCCTGAGCCTGCACTTCTCTTGGGTGCTCTGGAGCCTTTCTCCTCCTTTTAGGACAGGGGCCCAGCCAGAGAGGAGCAGGGCCCGAAGGAGGCCTGTCCAAAGGATAGGTGTGAGCCCACAGCACCCCACGTTGGAGCGTAAGTCAGGTGTTGACTCTGATCTGCATATCTTTTCAACAACCTTCATTGCGGTGAGTCACGAAGGGAGAGGAGGCCGAGGGAAAGGAGAAAGTTCAGAGGTCATGAGGAGAGAGCAAATCCCTGTCACAAGCCTCATAAAGGACCGGGACTTCAGACAGGCCTCCAGCTGAGCCCGGTGACCAAAAAAAAAAAAAAAGAAAGAAAGAAAGAAAGAAAGTCCTTTGTGTGGTGGAAAGCTGGATGAACACCTCATTTCCTCGTTACCCCTTCCTGCCCTTAGTATATTCCAAGCCAGCATTCTTATAAACCGGGTCTCAAGTAGAGATTTAGTTTAGTGTCCCAACTTCAGGGTCCTTAGAAAGACAAGGAAGCAGTCCATGGCCACAGAGAGACAGAGGCGAGAGGGAAGGAGACTGAGACTGACCTGGTGCTGAAGCCACTGCCTCCATCAGCCATCTTCCCCCTCTGGCCCACCTGGGCCCTGCCTGGGCCTCAAGTGTGGCCTCTGAACCCTCCGTCCCGTGGCCTGGTTCAGGGTGGCTGCAGGAGCCCAGAGCAGGAAGTTTGTGAATTGCCTCACACCCAGAGAGCTCCGCCCAAATGGGGAAAAGAGAAGTGAAAGTATCTCTGAGTTGCCGGGCATTGTTTCCCTCCTGAAGCTCCACGATGATTCTTAGGCCCCCAAGACACAGAACAACAGGAATGGAGGCCGAGGAGGGACGATCAGGGCCCCGAGGAGCAGAGCCAGGCCCCAGGGGGCCACTTGTTGGCACAAAGACACAGAAACATCTATGTGTCCTCCAGTACTTCCTGACCTGTCTAAGAAGGTTTCTGAGTATAATGAGTATAACAGCGGGGGGTGGGGGTGGGGGTGGGGACTCCTTATTTGCCCCTTCCCCTCACCGACATGGCTGGGGGGCGAAAGAGGGAAAGGGAAAGTTCACATCTTCTCCCTTCTTGTGGGAGAGCCTGGACCCAGCAAGATGCCAGCATGGGAACCCAGGACTAGAGAGAGCCCAAATTCTCAGCATCCTAAACCAGGGCACGTGTGCTTAGTGTCCCTGGAAATCCGCCAAAGGTAAGAGAGAAATCTTCAAGGCCACAGCCAAGGCGATGACGTTGGTTAACATCTCAGGTGCCTGGATTTAAAGTGTATTTCCCAAATTCAGCCCTGAGACACCTGAAAAGCAGTCAGTCACTAGGGTGCCAAGCAGCATCGGCTTCCCTTGGATGGACAGGGAGGTTGGAACCGACAGGACCTGGAAGCCAATGGGCAGGTGAGCCCTGTGGGGAGGAGGACCCTCTGCCTCAGAGTCCTGTCTGTCCACGATGTCTCCTTCAGATGTGAATCATCATTCCACAAAGCCTGAGAAGTGACCGAGAAGACTTCATTACATTTGAAACCGCCGGGGGAAGGAGGTTTCTATCCTGTTTCCATGGATATTCTGTCTTCCCCCCAAAGGGGTAAATGGCAGTCTGGCTGGGATTCCAGGTTGTTGACAAAGACTCCTTTACCCGTGGGCCAGGTGTCTATACCAGGAGCAGCACACACCTGGATCTCTCTCCCTCTCTCCCTCTCTCCCGCTTTCCCTCTCTCTCTCCCACTCTCCCTCACTTGCAGGGGTAGCAGGACTGGAAGCTGAGGCAGTGTTGAGCACATCTGTCCTCTGCTTCTGGCCTCCATGGGACACAGATGACACCAGCCTTTTCTAGTGTCCCCTGTCTCTCTCCTTCTCTGTCCCTGTGGACCCAAGGCCATCACCATACTGGGTATTGGCATATATGTGCCAACTTTTCTGTGGGTCTGCATAGGGCATCTGGAATAGAGGCCACTGAGTGGCCGGCAGGGGTGGGGACATCTATGGGTGGCTGCTGCTGTGAGGAGCACTGACATCAGGGCGCTGTCCTTAAAGTAGCCCAATGCTGGACCTGGAGGCCTGGAAGGTGGGAGAAGCATGCTGAGGAGGAACTATGGGGCAAAGGACCCACCAGGGGACAGGCTCCGTGAATGTCCCCAGGAGCAGCTTCTGTTCAGACTTTCATAGCAAGGCTAAGTCTCCAATTCAGGAGATCCCTTTTGGGACCAGGTTTGTGCCTAGGAACTCAAAGGTGGGAAGGCTTGGTGACAGCAGCCACAATGGCCACTAGGGAAAGGACATAACAGCCTTGGCACTCCTGTGGATGTGGAATCACAGAAGCACCTGGGATGTGAGTGGGAACACTCAGGTCCTGCTCCAATGTCCCTGAAAGGGACATCCATCAGTGGGACTCATCTGGACTCCCTAACCTTCCCTCCTTTCTGCAGAGACTCTGGTGGAAGGGGTGAGCTGGCTCCTTGCTGGGTCTCCCAGGGCTCATGGCGCCTGGAAAGGCTAGGTCTCTGTTGGCTTTTCCAAGGTCAAGTACACAGGGACAGGACGTTTAGGGGGGTTGTGGGAGGCTGGGGGGGTCTGATTGATTAGAGCAGCCTGAGGCAGTGTGGATAAGTTCAGTTTGGGGGTTCAGTTTGAAGGATCCCTTTTTGCTATATACGTGAGTCCCAATGTAGCTTTTATCAGGAAGAAAGCTGGTATTTTGAACCCCATCTATTCAGTTTTATACCGATCTGCCTGCTAGTGTGGAACTCAGGTGAGGGAAAGGGAAGCACTTTGAGGGGTAGGGGCAGCCTATGGGTACACATCTCTTTCCACCAGTTCTCATCCACTCGCGCCCGGGATGGGTAAAGAGGCTCAGAGTCCTACCCTCTTGCCATTGCATGGTCATAACCCAGTCATCCCGAACGGATCCTGTGGGTATTTGGCGGCAGTATTTCTGTGTTGAGGGGCTGAGGTGGGGGCGGGGCCCTTTTCCCACTAAAGCAGAATCTCAGGGACCCCACCGTTGGTGGCGGAGGCGCAGACTCCTGTTGCTGCCAAGTTTGTACAAGGCCAGAGGGATTGCTGGGGGTGAAGTGTGAAGGTTTCTACAGGGAAGAGAGTGACTTCTTGGAAAGGGGGCTGGGAAGAGGCATGTGGGGAGAAGAGGAAGGGGTTAAGGGGCGTGGGTTGTGGGGAGTGACAGAGAACTCCCGGGCCCCTTGAGAAATACGTCTGGGCCACTTTCCGAAAGCCTGCACTCCCCTCTAGTGGTCACACTAGGCATTGCAGTCTCCTTAGACCAGGCGTCCGTCGCCTGCTCCGCCTGTTCCCAGAAACCGAAACCGGAAATTGTTCTTGTAACTGTTTAACCCCTCGAAATTACTAGCAGGAGCGCCATTATTTCTTTCTACATGAAGGTTAACCAATTTAAGGATTGGGTCCTGAGATGATTTTGAGATGCACACATGGACAAGCTTCTGGCCTGGACAGGGAGGGTCCTCCACACCTGCTGACCATCATCTGGAGGTGAAGGGGAGGGAGAGAGACTGCTTTACGAGCAGGAGATCTGACTAGAAATGGGTGTGGCTGGGGAGACCTTGGACACTCCCAGGGCACCCATGCCTGGGGCTGAGAAAGTCCCACGCAGAGGATGAGGTTGCTTTCACGAACCTGCAGCTTAACAGTCCTGGGCCAGGGGAATCCCAACTAGAGTCTAATGAGCTTCCCCCTCCCTGCTAGGGCCAAGTCCTGTGCTTTTTCCCCGGCCTAGGGCCCGTGTTTCTCACATGTACAAGTACTGTGCTGGTGAAATGGGCTGGCATCCTGGAGGATCCAGCACACTGGTACACAGGGAACATGTATGGCCAGCCAGGTCATCAAGTGGCCCCGGGAACACAGAGATATGCCCCTGAAGCTCTCCACCAGGCTCTGTGGGCCATCCCATGTCTCACCTTAGAGTGAAGTTTGTCAGCAACAGGTATCCTCCTGGGTCTTCTGGTCCAATGGTTCATGGTCAAGACCACAACCAGCATAGTTGTAAAGATTCCTCAAGACAATGACATTGAATTTAAAACCTCACCACTCTCATTTGACTCTGGCTCATAAATTATCCTGGGGCATTAAGGGAATACAGGGAAAGTTCCCTGGAGGTCGGATGCCATTTCTGCAACTTCTCCCTCCTTTTGAGAATGGCCAGTGGGCTCTGTCATATAGGTGAAACCCTCCCCTCCATAGAGAAGGAAGACCCCTCTGCCTCTTCTGGGCATTCCATCTCTAGTCTATGGCAGCCCCTCCCATGAATAATTTAAGGGTAGAAGGGAAACTTCAGCCTCCTGAGGGTGAAGCCAGGGTGAGGGGCTCTCATGTGTCCAAGAGCCTGGATCCCAGGCCAAGATGTGAGAACAATAATGGCTTGCTTGAGCTGTGCCTGCAAGAACCCCACATCGGAAATTGGGTCCTTGTCCCCTAGGGAACTTCAGCAGGTTGGGCCTGGATTTACCACTTGCCATCAGATGAAGGTATCGTGTAGGAATCCAGGGACTGTCTTGTATTTCCTGAATACACACAAAGTAAAGGCATCAGCCAGCTCCTACAGGGCACTTCCACCGCACGCAGGGACACAAGATTTTGCAAAAACTTCAAAGAGTGGATATGTCCAAGGGCATGCTGAGAGCATCTGCCACGGGCTCCGTCACTGTTCTCAGAGACCCTGGGAAGTGGTCACAGACACCAGACAAGCCAGAAGCTGGGGCCACATCGTTTTGTAGCTAAGGTTCATGCACCTGAGATCTCAAGGCTGGGGTCCTGCATCTTCCTCCCCATCCAAACACAGGCAAGCGTAGATGGGCCCTCGGAGATGGTGGGATGGAGTGTGGTCCTCCCTGCCTCCCCAGCAGCTCTGGCAGAGCTCAGGGCCACCCCTCCCCTGAATACTCCCCACTCTTGTTTCCAGTGGAGATACAGGTGTGAATACCACTATGTTTGGTATGAACTAGTGTAGACTCTTTCTGTCCCACACATGGGACTCAGGGGAAACTCTGGAGGATGACCGGGGGAGAGAAAATTCCTACATTTGATGGAAAGTAGGAATCAGTAGTTCCAGGTCAGATGAAAAATCTCAGACGCATGGGTCTGAGCAGCAGGGCCTGCTGAAGTTATGATAAGAATCTGATTACTGTTTGGCACAACTCCTGTGTCCAGGCTGGGTCTAGATTTACTAAACTGGCAGCTATTCGGCACCTCTTGCTGGACTTGGAATGATCACTCACAAGACCCGGCTCAGACACCACCACCACCCCCCAGCCCCCGTCGCCTCCTCATCTTCAGCTCAGACTAGATCAGCCTGCTTTCACTTGGTCCCAGGCCATCAGCCAGCAATGTGGGGAGGGCTTAGACACCAGGTGTTCCTCTCTATGACTTTCTCTTTTCTAGCATTTCCCCCTCACTGCCCAGAAAGCTTAGGGACTCAGGCCTTCTTCCCTGGCTTTGCTGACCAGAGGGAATGTGGGATTTCTATCAAAGTTTTTGTCACCCCATGCAAGACTGGCCCGGCGACTCTGGGGCCAGGTGATAGTAAACAGTAAACGTCTTACATTGGCTGTTTCCTCTTGAGTTCTGACTTCCCTCCAAAGTCGGCCTGCTTTGGTTTACTTTTCAGAGGCCTCTGGGGATGGTTTTTTGTCCAGAGCTTCTAGCTGTTTTACACAAGAGGCTGGTTGGTGAGGAACCCAGGCTTGCAGGTCTAAAGCAGACCTCCTCATCCTCAGTCTGAAGCCGCAGGCCCGTCCTGCCCCCTCCCAGACCCAGCCATGCTTCTGTAGACGCCAGTGGTTCCAATGCCGCCTAGCCCTCTGTCCAGCCAAGGGAGAGAGAGACACGAGTGTGTAGTGCATGCATCAAACAGAAAGCACCCCTTGGTCAGCTGAGACGCAGCCAGAACTATGCCCGTTGTGTTCTTCTGTGCCCATGAGAACACAAATCTCACTTACTTAAGGAGGGTGGGGGGCTTGTTCAGTAAACAAAATGACAGAGCAAATGAAATGCCTGGGGGGAAATGTGGATTATTCTAGAATTTCAGTTGGAGTTAATACTTATAGATCTATACAGATAAGACATATAAATTGTTGCTGAGAAGTCTAAGACCACTTTTTTTCTTTGTTCAAGGAGAGATCTTTTGTTTCAAAGGGCTTACTTAAGCAACCTTGTCTTTCCAAGGAATTGGGGCCACAGCCCTCCCTCTGCTTGCCTCCTGCACTAACTCCCCATCCACAAACTAGGAAAGAAAGAGTCCCCGACTGGATGTGTGTAAGTTAGTATTTAGCTTGATAGGAAACCCAGCCATGCAATTCAGTTCCTGGGCCCTGATTTCGGGCCTTCTGAAGCCTCACCACCTGGTTTGCGTAGAAAGAGCTAGAGAACCCCCTCACTCCTCTCAGCCCAGCAGAGCAAGGGGTGAGCCCAATAGAGCTGCCTTGGGAGGTTCAGGCTGAGGGGTCCTTACCAAGAGCCTCAGGACCTCAGGAACACCAGGTCCTCCTTCAGCTCCCAGGGCCATGGTACACCGCCCCCTATAAGGTCACAGCCAAGCTCCCCAACATCTCAGCAAACAGCCTGCAACTGAGCCCAGGTAAACCAGACTGATGGGGTGAGAGGCTTAGTGTCCTTCATTGCCCTTTGCTGTCCTGGAGGGGAGGGGAGTAGACACCCTCCTTTCAAGCATGAAGACCATCTCAACCTTCATCTCCACAGCACAGGGCAGTGGGACCTCAATCAACCTGTTCCATTTGGTTGGGGGACCTCAGCCCCTCTGAGCAGCCAGGCACTGCCCTACCCTCCGTGAGACACAGGGCCTGCCGCGGAGAGTCGGTGGGTCAGACTTCATCTCCTTGGCCATCCAACCTCTTCCCCCACTTTCCTAACAGCTCCCAGTTTCCTCTGGGTAGACAACATCTCCCCTTTACGTGCAGGAGCAGAGCAACTGCTGATCAGTATCAGGCCGCTGAGCGAGCCATACCCATCAGCTGCTTTGGGGAGTTGCACTCTTGAGAGAAGTTTGCTATGGAGTTAAAAAAAGAAAGAAAGAAAAGAAAACATTCCTTCTGTGGTGGCTCCTTGACAAGATGGCGGAGTTGTTCCTGGAGCTGCTCTGCTTCCTGACCTGGCTCTGGGGCCGTTTGCAGGCTCTGGGCCCAGCTTTCCTGCCCTTTCATGAGCCACTGGGTGTCTGTTCAAAGAGTGTCTTTTTGTTCAACCTCCGTAGAGCTAGTCTGGCTGGCAAAGAGCCCTAACTGATACAAGGATGTTTGTGAGTTATTTACTTACTATTTTCAAGACCAGGAACTTCTGAGGAGCACAGCAAATATTAACTCATTAATACTCATGATCCCACGAGCTACGTACCACTTTCTTTATTTTACAGATGGAATTAGTGCATGGGGTTGGGGGAGCAAGTCATGTGCCCAGGGATGCACAGCCACGAATGACGTTGGATGGCCCCGAATGAGGAGCTGGGATTCCACCTCCTGTGCTGGCTTTGAGAACATAGTCTGTGTTCTCAAACACGAGGCTCTGCGGTCCCTCATTACAACTTAGAACCGTTCACAACACCAAGAATAGTCAATGAGAGCCAACTGCAATTGAGGCTTAATGAAAAATAAAAGCTGTGATAAGGACGATATAGAATCATATTTACTGACACGTAACAGTGCCCATTATACACAAGTAAGTGAAAAATACTGATTAGAACACATTTTATTATTAAGACAGTATAACCATTGCCCCCTCCTAGCTGGTACTCACCCCACCCTCATCCCATTACAAAGCCTGGAATAATTTTCATCAAATTGGCAAGCATGGTTATTCTCCTTACCCGGAGAAGGCTAACAGGCATTGCGCTTCTTCGTGGTAGAAGATGCAAGGTACAATAGCTTGGAACTTTAGAGGGGATGTCCTGATATGCCCCTCACAATTGAACCCCTAAATACTTACCTATATGGCATGTACCGGAATTCTCAGTAGGGCTTATCTCTCACCATCTGAAGTAGTGTGATTCAACAAGGCTTTCAGAACACAACACTTCCTGCTTCTCAGATCTAATTTACATACTGTCATAGTGATGGTTAATTTTATGTGTCAGCTTGATGGACCAGAGGACACCCTGTTTAAACATTATTCCTGAATATGTCATTGAGGATGTTTCTGGATGAGATCAGCATTTTAATCAATGCACTCAGTAAAATCAACTGCCCTCTCCAGTGTGGGCGGGCACCAGCCACATCATTAAGGGATTGGATAGAACAAAAAGGGAAATTCATTCTCTGCCTACCAGCTTAGTTGAGCTTGGATTCACTTTACTTACTCTCTTGGATTTTCTACTCTCTTAGACAGGGATTTACATGATCTCTTCCTCTGGTTCTTGGGCCTTCAGACTTGGGCTGGAATTATATACCTCTTCTTTACTGGGCTTCTGGCTTGCAGGTGGCATGTCGTGGAGATTCTTGGTTCTGTTCCCCCAGAAGAGCCCTGATTAATACAGTCATTGCTATAGCAGACTGATGTACTATATTTTAGTGACCAGGCAGACTAGGTTCCTTCCGGCCATGTTGTAACAGAGAACAGGAAAATTCATATGGTTCCAGGGCAAGACTGTAAATATGGACTGCTGTTCAGTCTATGTGAACATGAACTTCTGAACTTCTTCTTACCCTATTTTTTACCAGATACGTTAAAAGCACATGTTAAGGGGCACCTGGGTGGCTCAGTGGGTTAAGCCTCTGCCTTCAGCTCAGGTCATGATCCCAGGGTCCTGGGACCCGCATCAGGCTCTCTGCTCGGCAGGGAGCCTGCTTCCTCCTCTCTCTCTGCCTGCCTTCAGCTCAGGTCATGATCCCAGGGTCCTGGGACCCGCATCAGGCTCTCTGCTCGGCAGGGAGTCTGCTTCCCCCGCTCTCTCTCTGCCTGCCTCTCTGCCTGCTTGTGATCTCTCTCTGTCAAATAAATAAATAAAATCTTTAAAAAAAAAAAAAAGCACATGTTAAAGTTGCATAGTGTGTACACCATAAGCCATGCAACTCAGCTCTAATGAGGATACCACATCCAGAACAACAGCTGGCTTGGTCCTACAACTTAATTACAGTTATTTATTTATTTATTTATTTATTTATTTATTTATTTGAGAGAGAGAGAGAGAGCACGTGCAAGCAGGCTGGGAGGGGCAGAGGGAGAGACAGAGAAAAATCTTAAGCAGACTCCACGCTGAGCATGGGGCTTGATTTCATGACCCTGAGATCATGACCTGAGCTGAAATCAAGAGTTGGACGCTTAACTGAGTGAGCTACCCAGGTGCCCCTTGATTACAAGTCTAGTAGCCATGAACCAAGTGGCTTCTACAGAGGTCAGACCAAATGGAAGGATAATGAGGATACAACCACTATAGGCTTGAAGTCTTTGCAGGTGGCACTAATCTCGGTCATTCCCCAGCCCAGGAATATGATATTGCTTTTGACTATTTCACCATGGGAAATTTCAGTTCCACAGCCTTCCACTGGGATTTTCTTAAGGCAGTCATTATTATCTCACAAGGCATTTTATAGGTTAAAGGACCAGTTCATCCAACTCTCATGTGTGTCCTGATTATATGCTCAGAACCTGGGGTGGCTCCAAAGATTGTGACATGGATATTACCTGACTTCCATATACTCCACTCTAACAAGGATCATGTTGGGGCTTTGCCTCCCTAGAGCAGCATCAAATCAGATGTTGTTTTCAACAATCTTTGAAAGATTTATGTATTTTCCATTTTCTGACCCATAGTTCTAGAATAAAAGAACATCGACCATTTTGGTGAAGATCTGAAGAAATCACTACATGTATTATTTGCAGTTCTCATTTCCATCAGCAGGTTTTGGGTCCAAGAATTGACTCAGGCCTGGAAACTGGGCAAGGGATCTTGACTTTTCATTGGGGCAGCTGAACTCAGTTATCTGATCATCAATTTTTAATCACTTTTGATGGTATATATGAAGCAATCTCCTTGTTGGCTGCCCATCTGTCTTGCCTATAAGAACACCATGTCTTATTAACTATCTCCAGAGACATCCATGGACCAGGCCCCCTGGCTGTCATTCCAACCTTGCTCTCCATTCCAGAAATTACATCATCTTGCTCTGACAGTTAAATGCTGCCCTTTGCTTTTGTTGTCCACTCATTTCCATTGCTACTAGGGAATCCAGTTCTATAAAACATGCCTACATTTTTCCAACCAACAGAGAGTGGCCCCTGCTGAGCATCCCAAGAATACTGGTGCCCCCCCAGCAGTGCACCGTCACCTGGTTAAGTCAACATCTCTGAGGCTTCCTGAAGAACAGTTACCTGAAGGATGGGATTTCAACTGCAGAAAGCAGAGCTATGCCAATTTCACTTTGTTTTTAGACGCCCCCATTCCATAATCTGTCCCACTAGGTCCAATATCTCTACTTCTGCTTTGTCTAGTGTGTACCCTGCCTTACAGCAAGCCTATAAGAGCCACCCAGGAGCACAGTAGAACCATCACCTTTGGCTCTTGCCAGGCTAATGAAGTTCTGTGGCACAGCAGAATTCTCCTCTTTCCAGTTTCACATCCCCCTTTCTTCCTTTAGGATCCACTCCCAGACACAATCCCCTGGCACCTGCTGGTACACACTGGCCAGTCCCATAGCACCATTGGACTAGAAACCCTCTCTTCACCTAGCAGCTGTACTCAGGACATTCCCAGTCAGGGCGTGTGGAGGCAGGGTCCTCATTCAGGGAAGAAGTGGGGTGATAAGGTCTGTCTCCAAAGTAGGGGCAGGAGTTCTCTTCTACAGGCCCAGTGGGTTCAGGGGGATCTGGAGTTCAGAGTTCTCATATACATCTTCCTAGAGAGCCTCTTTCTGAGTTCCAGGGTTTCATTCCTTCTTCATTAGTACCCTCCCTCTGGCATAAGAGACCATCCTGAGCTTAGAATTCAGTCTTCTCTAAAGTTCTACTGTTCTTAAAATTCGGGTCAGGCCCTCCATACTGTCTGCTTTCCAGCTGCAAGTATGAGGATCTCTTTGTTTAGGTAGTGATTAACAGATTTAAGCCCGTCATTTATTCTTTTCAACATATTAGAGGCACTTAGCAATAACCATCAAAACCCATGGTTCTTAGTGTTACTATTTCTCTTTTCGTAAATATCAGGCCATCATATCAGCTGGTGTGCCTCTTCTCCTGGAGCTCATCCAGTTTCCTACAGGTGAAAGTTTGGGCAATGGCACTGTTATAACATCCCAGGAACTATCAACATTCCGCTTGTCACCATCTGGCTAAGCAGTGATCCAACATCAGAACTCCATCCTTAAGGCCCATTTGCTGGGACAGTTACCTGAAGTTGGGTTCCTTGGAAGCAGAGGCTGAGATAAAGTCTCTTTAGTAAGTGATTTATTATGAGAAGTTTTTCAGGAGAAGAAAGGGGAGGGAAGAAGGATGGCATGGTGGGAAAAACCAAGCATGGATGTGGTCACAGCTAGAGGCTAGCTCTAGCTTGATCTTCTGGGGGGTGCACGAGCATGAATCACACCACACATTGGTCCCACCTTGGGGCTGGGTCCAAGAGGTGTTAACTCCAAATGAAGCTGGCATTGGCAGAACGCGATATTTTGGGGAAGGGTGGCATCCACAGCCAATCCTCACAGCGGATGGGAGATGAAATTTCTGCCCCAAAAGGGAATTTTCCAGGATACCAACACCCTCCACTATGCCTGTGAACTGCTCTCATTTGTTTCTTCAATAGCAAACACTTCCTTGAATTTCCTCTCGAATTTTTTTTCCAGTCTAAGTCCCATTAGGCCAAAGTCATTGTACTGAAAAGAAAAAAAATTTAAGGACAAAAATAACAATCCTCCTTGTCAGTGTTATTAGACACCTTGCAATCAAGAAGTTTGAAGACCTTGCTTAAACACCTAAGTTACATTAACCAGGTGACACTTAAAAATTCATGCAGCTAAGAGTAACTGTTGTTTCCTAAATGCATAATTACTTCTCATTAAGCAGACAGGGATGGGAAATCACTGCTTACCTGAGACGTTGACTTATTTGGTTTGGGTTGTTTATTTTAGTGAGACTTAGAAAAGTCATCTACGTTCTTTGCAACCATCAAAGAGCTAGTAGTCTAACTACAATCAGCCATCTCCTTCTAGTCCTAAAGGACTTCTAGTCCTCTCTGGTGACCCTGTAAGACTACACACTCCACTCACATGCAAAGGAGTCTGAAATTGGGACTTCTAAGAGTTTCCAGTGAGTTTATCTGGGGAGAGATAAGAAGGGTGACATAACTTTAAGAAGCAATTCTCTCCTTGGGTTTGAAGCAGGCAGGACTCCACTGTTCTTTGGGGACACCTGGAGCAAGGGAATGAGCTCTCAGGGGCCTGGGGTTCTGGTTACAGAAATAGCTTCTGACTCCTCTGACTCACTCTTACCCTGCTATGGTGAGCTTACGTCCTGAATTAGAAAAGTCACTCCTTTCCAGAACACTTCCTTGTGCAGGCTTGTCATAGGGTGAGGGAAATGTAAAATTTTCCAGGCACCAGACTATGAGGGCAGAGTGACTCAAAGGAAAAAAATGAAATGAAGGCTGGGAGAGCCTGTACCTTGTAAGACACCCTGTGGTTCTGAAAGATGAGACGCATGTCCTGCACGAAGTCCCCTACTTGGCGATAACCCTGTTCATTCAACTTCTTCTTGATTTTGTCCAACCACATGGGTTCCTTCAGGTTTTGAGAAACCTCTCTAATCTGGTAAGAAAATAATATCAATGGAAGAGTTACTGGCATAGTTCAATGTCCCCAAATCCAGCAGAGACACAAGGTACAGATAATGGCAGCTCATGCTGTCTCATGGGATTCAGATCACAAATTTCTCCAGCGCCTGTGTGAAGGGCCCAGAGCATCACAGTGGCCTAGAAGTGTGGTTGGTTGTTATTACTTACATAGTAATAATATGGGATCTTCGAAAAAAATGAGCTCTCTGAATGGCAATAAATCTTCAAGAGGAGGAACTCACATTTCTGCAAAAGAGGAAGGCTGTGAATAAAAAGCCGTTTGGGTGGGAGGGGGGTGTGTGGGGGGAAGCTCTTTGGAGACATTAAACCCATACACATGCCCAGGCAGAGACATGACTCACACCAGTGTTCTGGAAGTTTCCCCAAACATGTTTGGCTCTTGGAAACAGACATGTAATAACAGAGTTATTTCTTCCACAATCAAGTTCTGGTATGATTTCAGCATGGTTGAGACATGGCTTGGATAAATAGACTCCTTTGGGGCGCCCTTCCCCTCCCCCTCTACCTGTTGGACTTCTCACATGTACAGGATAAGGAGAAGGCTTGGGGATTGCACCCAACTCACCAACTGCTCCTCAGGCTGCATCTGTCTCTCCAGGGCCTCAGATTCCCTGTGACATGGCTGCCTTCCAAAAGACTCCATCCTGCAGATGGTGCAACTCCATGGGATCCTAAGAGGTTGGGCATGAGTGGACAAGGGCCAGTGCCCTGAAAACAGACTCTGCTCCAATGGCTACCACTATCCTCCTTTCAGGCATGGCTGATGGACACAGCTGGGAGATTAAGGGGTGCCCCAGAGTCTCTAAGACCCCCAACCAGAACTTAAGCCCATGACCCTCCTCCCATCTACAGTGGCACCAGAAGACTCAGTGCATGGAGGGTGGTGTCAGGGTAAGTGGTGTGTTCTCCTTCCCTTGGCTGAGCTGCTGGGAGCACGAGACACGCTGCCTGTAACACCCAAGTGTCAAAACTGGGCCTTAACCCCTTGTGACCCAGGTTTCTATCAGCCCATTGAGCTGTGGTAAAATGCAGGAACCAGACCACATTTTCTGCCTTTTCTGAAAAAGCACAAAATGCAAACAGTTGATGTTCCCATCTTTGTGAATAGGAGCCTAGGCTAGAAAACACCTCGAAGGGACAGTAGCAGTAAGAAGGCAAGGGATGCAGCCACCAGCCTCAGCATCCCAGCCTCAGCAAACAACAGTATTGTTTCCTGCCAGTGTCTTTAAACATCTCTCTGGACCATACTACTGGACCCCAATGTCCAACCCTGCTTTGTCTCTGCTTCGGACACGTAGGTTCCTCCTATTGCGGGGGGAAGGATTCCTAATCAGGGCCAGGGGACTTTATCTCACAAACCTCTCAATTTCCACAGGTGGGATGTGACAGTATTCATGAAAAGATCTCGAACAAGTATCACAGCAGAACAGCGTTCCTCCTCTCCGGCACATCTCACATATGTCGGAGTTTCCCAGCTAGAAGATGAAAAAAATGTCCGTGTCCCTGGTAAGACCCCGACAGACCACCACTACGGGAATCTAGAATTTGAGACCTTTGTGCGAACCTGCCTGGACACATCTAGCTTCTCCCTGAGGTATGAAGGAGCACCATGGGGTGGAGGCTTCAGAAAAAGTTACCATCTTCAGTGACGCTTGGGAGGAGGAGCCTGTGTGTCATGCCAGAAAGTCCTCCCTATAAAACCAGAGTATCTAACACAGAAAGACTAGCAGCAAAACAAGAAGATGGTTTTATAGGAATCTGAATACTATTATTCCTTTGCAGATAAAACAAGTTCCCAAGAGAAAGTGCTGAATGTATTTGCCTATGCCACAAGGAAGACAGACTTATAGAAAGATGAAATTTTGAGAATTTAATAAGATAGCATAAACCCCTTCATGTGGAAAGTGATAAAAGATGAAAAGACACTCATTAACAATATTTTGAGTCTTGTTTTGGGATTTGGGGTGAAAATACTTATGTTGAATGAATTGGGTTCTGGTTATTTCTTTTGTTTTTAAGAATGGCCATGTATGAGGAGGTGCTAACCCCAATGAACATCTAGCCAAATTCTCCCATTCAATGTTCCAGGGGATCCTCAAAGATACCTCCACTGGGGCTGAGACTGTTCTGGCATGGAGCTGTGGCATTTTTCTTCTCATCAGTGCAGGCACTCATAGATTACTGTCATCAGTCTCTAGGAAGTGATGACCCCTCTCCCCAGAAGGACAATGAAATAACAAATTCAGCCAATGTTTAAGAATCTGTCATTTGTATACTTCTTAACAGATACAACTGTTTGTTTCTTAGTCCAGCTGCACACTAAACTCATCCAGGAAGATTACGTAAAATTCTAAAATCCTGGTCCCAATGCCAGAGATACTGAATCAATTGGTCTGGGTGGGTACAGCCATTGGTGTTCTTTTTAAATTCATAAAATGGGTAATTTGTGCATCAGAATCATTTGGGACTTTTAAACAATCCTAATGTCCAAAACATAGCCTAGATTGAATAAATCAGAATTTCACAGAGTGGAATCAGGCAATGTTATTTTTCAAAGGTCCTCAAGTGATTCAGTGTTGAGTTAACCCAAGTTGAGATTTAGCCTGGTTATTAGGCATGGGGATATTATAAGTCAATGTTGAACTGGACCATAGTATCTACCCCTGGAAAGATTATGAACAGGGGTGAGGGTCTATGTCTATCCCAGACAAGCCACACAACACTGGAATTGAGGGCTTTTTAGATGATTGAAGACTCCTTCAGTTGGCCAAGTGTCAAAATCAGTGTGGATAAGATCTAAATATTGTTGGGGGATTGCTTTGAAGGTATAGTGTACACAAACCCATCCGAATACCCCTCCTCTGTTGGGTGTACTGTGTCAATCTTACTGCTTGATATCCTCTGTGAATGCTGCCCCCTGGAGTTGTACAAAGATCACTCTGCTTCAAAAGTCTATTTTGAGGCAATGAAAGGAAATCAAAGTATGATTTAGCGTAGCGAGAGCAATCACCCATAATTTTGGCAGAAGTTATAGCAGGTAGCCATATGGGACCACGTGATCCCATATTGTGGGGATTGTTTGATTGGCTACGTGGTGATGGTTTCAGCCCTCACCACCTTAGCACCTTGATGGCTCCCTTGAGATTGGAGACATGGCCTCCAAAAAAGACCACTTGCCCTGCATGCACTTATCTGCAGGACTCACAATAGGGTCTACCCCCTGGATTATATCACCAGCTTGGCCGAGCTTGTTCTTTCTGGTGGATCTTAGCTCTGCCTGTACCTTGGAGTGGATGTTTGTGATTTTCCTTTCCTCCCCTATTGCCTTATTTAAAATGCTATTCTCCCAAATTTGCTCCTTCACCCTAATCTGCTGGCCAGCTCTAGCTATTACCACTTTAGGCCCTGGTTCTAGAGACCCAAATGGTCTAAAGTTCTGCCTCCCATACTCACTTTCAAGGGGAAATGAGGAAACAGGAAATTTTCCCTGAACAAATAGGAAAAAATATTTTCACACAGAGACACCAACTCCAGAACCACCTCCCTGGTATGGGTGCTGCATCTGCTCTTCTCCACTCGTCACACACAGTGACACATTCCAACTGAGTGTGAGCATGCTTCAAGGAAACAGCAATGACAGTACATAGAGGAACAAGGCCTCGATTATTCTGGGGTTACAGGTGTAGTACTTACTTGAGGGTCAACCAAGATGTTGTCATGAGTCCTTGGTATTTTCTGTTGAAAAGAAAGAAACACTGCATGACAATATTGAATACAAGGATTGCATCCATCCCTTATTTAACAGCTATCTGTGGAGGAATTCAAGCCACAGTCTACCCATTATTTCATACTTTTTGTATGGACCTATATATCTACTTAGAGAATAAAAAGTACCAAAATACCACTGTTTGGCCCAATGCAAATTCAATTTCCTGGATTTCTGACCCAAGGTAGACCTTTATAAAACCAGGCAGGGAGTCCAGCCCTGATTTCCACAGATGGAGTTGGAGAAACTCCACTGGTTCTTCTATTTTGAAGAACCCTCAGGCATTTTTCTCTACCTTAGAAAGTATCATCCCACCAGGAAGAGGTGCAATAGGAGAATCAGGTTGAGAACTCATCATCAACAGTCCCCAGTGACCACAGGACCCAGAGTCCTGGAATCCATGGAAACATACCAGAGAATTGCACTGACTTTTGCAGTCCTCTTAGGGCACAGCCTCAAAGATAAAATGTGCCCAAGGTCCCCATTGTGGCAGCTTTTCTTCCAGAGAAGAGGTCATCCTTCTCTCTCCTCCCTCCTTTTCTTCCAGAGAGAAGGTCATCCTTCTCTCTCCTCCCAAAAAGATGTCAGCTGGGAGACTTTTCAGAGGTAATTGATTATCACTCACTAAACTTACAGTGCTTTTGCATATTCAATAGAATGACCAGGCATCCTTCCCTCTGTAATATGGTTTTTATCTCCAGCCCAGAGCATAGTAGTCATAGACAAGTGTGATCCATGGGACAATGACCTGAGAAGTGTCCAGTCATTGCCTATCTCTCTGGGTGACCTAAAATCTCCCACTCTTCCCCAGGTTAGAATTTGAGGTTGAAATAATCCTTGAGGTCAGGAATATTGTTTCAGTCAACTTTAATGGCCATTAGACATTTAGTATGGACTTGACAATTATACGTTGAATGAGTAAATAAGTGAATATTACTTAGCTTAGGAAAAGAGATTACTTGCTATCTCTTAAGAAATATTAGTATACAATATACTGGAGGAATATATTATTTTGCAACACTGCAACTGTCACCAAAAGATATTAGTGGCCCTTGTCAGGAGCCAATAAGCTATCATGTGATATCAAGAGTGATACTGAAGTTTCTGAAAGCCAAGGGGCTCCAACAGCAAAAGAGATTCTGGGAGACACAGAGGACCCATAGGGATAATAATGAATTGTAAGATCTTCCTTTCTGGGGAGTTCGTGGAGAGATGCAAAATATAAAGGCAGCTGAAGCTTATTGTAGGAAAGTATTGCACCCATGGATAAGGGTAGATACTGTTGATAAGAAGTTGCCAGCTGACAAGGGTAATCTGACTATTTTATCTTATTTTTTAAAGTTTATTTTAATTGCATTTTTTAAGTAAGCAGTATGACCAACATGGGGCTTGAACTCATGATCCCGAGATCAAGACTCACATTCTCCACTGAATGAGCCAGTCGGGTCCCCCAGAGTAACTCTTGACATCTGGGAAATGATACAGATGCTGGTCTTTAATATACTAAATTGATCAAATAATAGTTTCCCTTTAGGAAATCCAGTGGATGCAATGTCCCAAGGACTGAAAGTTCAAATGATCCAGAACATCAGAAAATCACATTCCCAGTGGGAGATGATGTTTCTTTGGCCAGCTAGGTATGGCCTATCTTAGAAGTCTATGAATGTCTTAGATGGCCATTCTTACTTGAAGTATGTGAGAATGACACTTCTTTTCTCCCCCTCTTTCTCAAGTTCTTGTTCATACTCGATCTTGGAAAATCCATCACCTTGTCCTGAATCTACACTACACTTAACCTGTTTATTTGTTGTCTACATAGACTTCTTCTATAGAGGAAGAAACCATTTTCTCAGATAGAAAAGAGGTCTCTACAGCCCCCCGCCCCGATGTAGCCAGAAGGGTAGCATCAAAGTAAACAATTTTCCAGATCTGCCCCTCCCATATGATACATCAATCTCCCAAGAAGTTCTATCCCAACAGCATCATCCTCAAGACAGGCAAGTAATTTCCCCTGAGAAAAAAAGGTCTGTGTGTACTTTTTAATGAAAGGTGAAAGGGGATGAAATGAATCAGAAAAGAAAATATGCCTTTTGTTTCCGATCTCATGAAATGATTTGGTTTTGTCTATGTCCCAGAATGGACTATCTGCTAGAAAGGAGTTGTCTGAATCATTTAATGAAATCACCATTAGATTTCATTAAAGTTGGACAATAGTAACAATGATTTAAAAAATCTGTATTTGAGTTGAAGATGACCCTATATCACCATTTCCCCCCTAATATTTATTTATTCACTTAAGAGACAGAGATAGAGTGCATGAGCAGGGGGAGAGGCAGAGGAAGAGAGAGACAAACAGACCACTTGCTCAGTGGGGAGCCTAACATGGGGCTCAATCCCAGGACATTGAGATCGTGACCTGAACTGAAATCAAGACTCAGATGTTCAACTGACTGAGACATCCAGGGGCTCCAACCCTATCTTACTATGAAATTTTTTTGTATTGCATAATCATGTTTGCTTTTACAACTTTGACACCCTTACAACATCTGCACCTACAGTTAAAGCATATATATGAGGTCTGTTTTGATGACTCCTTATCATCTCTACCTCAAATGATTTACCATTCAAAGAAGATCTTGCCTTTTATACAGCATAATGTTCAAAGTAGCAACTCTGAAGTCACATGCCCCCCAAAAAAGGGGGCGGGGGTTGGAGGAAGCCGAATTATAATTATCCAATTGAATACTATGAATAATTGTGCATATAACATCAGTTACATGATGAGAACTTATAAAAAGTGACTAATAATTACCTTTCTTCTCCTGAAATATTTTCTTGGAGGATTGTGTAGAAGTTCTTTCTGAAAGATAAAAAGATCCAAGTTTGTGGCTAGCCTATGTTTCTATTTTGTAAGTCTGGCACTTCCAGCCTCCTCCCATATATTTCTACCTGGATGTCCCACTGCCAGATCAAAGCCAGGATGGCTAAGTGAAAAAATATCTCCCTCTTCTCAGCTGTACTTCTAGAATTCAATCAGTGGTTAGAATTTCAAGCATTGGAAAATCATCTTTGGAACATTTTTCCTTTCTCTTGTCTTTTTTCCCAAGTTTTAAGAGGTTTTCCTTTATCTCTTTGACACCTCTCACTTCCTTTCCATTCTCACCAGTGCCACTCATGCTGAATCCATACACCAGGACTATTCAATCAACACACATTTATCCCATGTGTACTGAGTATCAGACATTCTGGACAATCTTGGACACATAAAGATGGACAAACCCTAGTGGTATCTTGAAAGAAAAAGAGAATGCATGGAAGGATAAGTATAAAACAGTATAATAAGGGTCTTAGTAGTGGGCTCATGGAGTCAAGGGAAGGGAGGACCAGGCCAGGTCGTTCAGGGACTATTCAGAGAAGGGAGACATTAGTTGCATATAGGTATCTTTGGGCTGAAAGACACTGAAATCATTTCAAGCCCCCAAGGTTGTCTGAAATATTGTTTTAAATATGTCATTGCATGCCTCAAAAGACCTCACTGATTTTTCATTGTCTATATTATGAGTTTAAACTCCTTAGGCTGACATTAAATCCTTCGTAAACAAACCCCATTAATGGATCACCCCTTAATTATACACAGCTAGTCTACCCCAACCCACAGAGCTACTTTTGTTGTGGCTCTGGTTTTTATGCCATTCTTTTTCTGGAGCCTCCTTTTTCCATTTGTTTGGCTGTAGACAGTCTTGTTTCGGTGCATGAAATTTTCTGCATGCACTTGGGTCACAATGACCTCTCCCTCCTTCAAGCTCTGGCCTCTATCCAGACAGAGCCCTTTTATAACATTAATGTGCAACATTATAGAGAGGTTAAGAATGTGGGGCATCTCTCCCTGGGTCAGCAGATAAACTCAGGGGCATCAGATTTTTAGCTACAACTCAACAAAAATTTGGTGAGCAAATAATGACTGTACAACAAGGAAAGTCACATCTACTCCAGTCCTTGGAATACCTCCATTAGCCATCGTAGGGGCCTCCCACCACAACGCACACTCAGCTTCCAGTTCTTTGATTTTTCGTGGCCTCCTTCGGCTTCAAATTCCTTGGGGGTGAACCATCTTCCATCCTCACTCTGTATACACTTCTCCAAGACTCCTGTAAGACCAAAGTAAGTTAAGCTTCAGTCCTCTTTGTCTTCATAACTCAGATGATGAGCTCCCACCACAATGCATCTGGAACTGTCGCAGCCAGCGCGACAAGAGGGAGTAGGGTTGAAGGATAGGAGAATGAAGAAAGGGAGTGTGGGGAACAGGAGGGACACAGGCGAACGTGTCAAGCAAGTGCCAAAGTTTATTTTGCAGAGTTCTGATTTATACCACACAGTAAGGGAATCGCCTCCTGTACATCTGGTGCTAGTGTCGATTTTAGCCTGAGAGTAGCTGGCCATGGAGAGATATCAGACAGCCTTGACCTTCGTGGTTTGGACACCTAGGCCATAACTCAATATTCACAAAACACAGGAGCCTTATTAGCTTAGTCTTGAGACAGCAGCTGCAATGGCAATAAGCCAAACCTTACAATGTTCTCATAACAATCACCAGGGAGACACGGTGGCACTCTAGCTCGCCACCTGTGAAGGTCCTCGGTTGAAGAGGCTCCCAAGAAATGTTGTTCTATTGGGTTAACCCCTTCTAGGCATGAGGCCCTCAACATGGAACCACCGAATTTGGGCTCAAGATTTATAGCAGGAGAGTCTAGCTTCCATTTTCAGCCTTTGGAATGCCCAAATATAGCCTGTAAGACCCCTTAAAGGAGATTTCCTGCCTTGGGGCAACATTTCTTTAAAACTTTGTACAATAAAAGGTGATAATTACCATCAAAATCAACCTTTTAAAAGTATTTCAAAATCATCTACAAAGGAAAAGCACATGAACCTGAAGAGTGAGAGGATCTCAATTTGCTGGGGACAGAGAACAGACCAGTTTCCAATAGCTCTTGGGACAATATGAAGGAAGAACCTCAGGTTGATACTGAGCTTAGAATGGTATCACCTGATTCTGAAGCCTTTATTATTTTTTTAAATCCAGTGTAATGGCATTATTAAGCAGAGCTTTTCCCTTCCCTGAAATCATGGATAGCTGATATTAAAAATAATTTTGAAATGTTACCCAGTGGAAAATTAAGCTATGCATAAAAGATAATCATATGCTAAACAGCATTTCTCAATCATTGGGGAAATGCAAATCAAAAATATCATGAGATACCACTTCATAACCAATAGGATGGTCATATTTAAAAAATCAGACAATATAAAAAAGAAGTCAGACAATAGCAAGTATTGACAAGGATGTAGAAAAATTTGGGCTCTCAGACATTGCTGGTAGGAATGTGAAATAGTGAAGCCACTGTGGAAAACATTTTGGTGCTTTCTCAGTAAGTTAAATGTAGATTTAGCATATGATCCACCAGTTCCACTCCTGGGTATATAACCAAAAGAATGGAAAACATTTGTTCCCACAAAAACTCATACAACATTATCCATAATAGCCAAAGAGTAGAAACAACCCAAACTGATGAATGAATGATGTACATGGTTTATTCACACCATATGAAATATATTATTTGGGGAAAAAATGTAGCACCAATACATGCTAACACATGGATGAACCTCAAAAACATCATGATAAGTGAATAGCACGTCATAAAATGGCACATATTATGTAATTTCATTTATATGAAATACCTAAAATAGGCCAATTTATGAAGCAGAATATAGATTAGTGGCTGCTTAGGGCTGGGCACCGGGATGAACTGGGAATGTGTACCAACTACAAATAGATGTGGCATTTGCTTTAATGGGGGATAGACACATATGTTCTAAGATTAGACTGTGGTGATGGCTGAATAATCCTGGGGAAACGCAAGCAAAATTCAACGTTGAATTGTACACTCTGAGAGTTGAACTTCATGATATGTGATTATATCTCAGTTAAGCTATTGAAGTATTTTACATGGATTATGTAAATTAATTCCTCACAGCTATACTGTGAGGGCTGTCCAATTCTAAATTCTGTGGTCTCACTGCATCCAGCACCCTGTCCTGGTGGTAATCATCCATAAGGCAGAAGGATATGAAGATTGAGGCTGAGGGCCTCTTCCCTTTTATCTCTGGTTCACTTCTCTTTGGTTCTTTGGGCATTGTGGGAGTGATCACTTAATATGTATAATTTCTGGAAGTATAAAAATGTCATCTTAGGGATCCCTTCCTCCTTTCCTCAATTCCTTGAATGTTGTTTAATTCACATGGGTAATTCCATACTGTAAATCAAGTAGACCATGGAACCTACCTTGTTTCAGTCTCTTCTTATATAACATCCCCTTCACCTTACCACAGGTGACAGGAATTATTTGAGAGTGAAAATCCACACTATCATCTCTGCGCCTTCTTGACCCTGAAAGGGAAGATTTCCTCATTCCACCTCATTTTGCAAATGCACATGCACCTCTCTAACCTTGTGGATTTTGTTCTTGTAAAATACAGAGGTGCTTAGGGAAGTCTATGCTACAAATCTCTAGCATCAAAGGCTTTCTTCCATGTGATATTTTTGATACATAACTATAGAATGTCTACCTCCATCTTACCCTTCAAATCCCACACAAACCAGAATGCTTTTATAGAGAAATAAGTCTTCAATAAAACTGTTAGCCTTGCTGATTCTTACATGACCATGAATTCTTACATGAAATTCTTGGATTTCAATTTCAATATAAGAATTCAAATAAATTCTTATATGATTCTTATATGAAACACACAACAGCTGCCTTGTTCTGAAGGGGGGTCTCTCGCGACATTATTTCACCACAGTTAGGTAGCTGGAAACAAAGTGAGAGACTGTACTTATGTCTCCCTAATTGAGATCTGACTCACTGAGCAGAGAGAGGGGAATGAATGACAGGGTAGCCCAATGGAAATGATGTCTGCCTTCTTTGGTTTTTGTCTCTGTCTCTTGTTCTTATTCTTGTCTCTGCTTTGCTTCATTTCTCCCTCACTAAAAGAGGAGCTAAAAGAGGAGCTCAGGAACTCTAGAACAATCTGCACTGCAGAAGGGGAGGTGACTGGCGACCTGACTGTGGAAGTAGGGATGAAAGGTCTTCAAAGTAACTAACTCAAGAAGGATGTGTAGTTGATGCTGCCCTTCCAGCTGATGTTTAGAACCATGATGGGAGGAGGGAATGTCTGTGGTCCAGTGTTGAGCTGGGTAAACTATCAGAACTGCAATGGACTGAGAATTATTGGCTTAATTTTCTCTCTTGCTCTGTGCTCAAGTGACAAGTCCAAGCACACACAATCAGAAGTAGAGAAAGGCAAAGACTACTAACCATGACTCCAGGCTACCTGCAGTGTGCAACCTGTGACTCTCTATGTAGCAAAAGAAGGATCAACTAAATAATGTGGGTTATACGGCAACAGATGATTTCCAGCTCAAAATTTATCAGTTCAGTGAAGACGGTGTCATTACACTGGCCCCTGAACCCACAAGGTCTGGTCACCAAATTACTTGTTTGTGGGATTATCTTGTTTCTCTTGCTGATGTATTTTGAAACTGACCCAAATTATATACATCTTTCAATAGTTAGTAAAGCTATAACGCAATTAGGGAAATGGGTTTATTACTAAAATCACAGAAACCAGGAAAGCACAGGAAATTAGCTGTTTAGTTATTGAAAGTTATTCCCCTTTTCTTCTTTACCTCTTGACTGGAATCTTTTCTGTGGGGCCCTTTCACTATGAGTTCTGCCTCTCCTTTTCCCTGATAAAATAGAAAAATATAATAACAATCACAGACATGCAGTTGCATTGCATATATTAGTGCTTTTCAAAATTTCCATTTAAGTATAATTTCCCCAAAGCCTGTCTAATGGATAAAGAAAAACATATAATCCCTAGTGTTAAGATACCAAGAATTAGATAGCTAATCTTAGGTTTACCTTATATTTTATTTTTCATAGTCCCACATTAGTAAAACAAAAAACAAGTGAAATCAGCATTCCACTGATACCTCAAGCAGTCATGTGTTAAGGGCTTAATAGATGTCAGTTGTACATCTACTAATTTACTTAGTCTTTCCAACAAACATATGAGATCAAGATGATGATTACTGCCATTACAGAAACTAAAATGTTCAGAGAAAATTGGGACAAAAACTATAAAGTTAAGTGAAGGCATTCCAGGTTTCTTCTTGTGGAGAAATGGAAATAAACAGATGTTCTGTGAGGGAAAACCCTACGACAGGTTTTACACGTGAGACACATTCCACACACCTAGAATGAAGTCATTTATATGTTTGTGCTGAAAGCGATAATAAATGTGACCAAGGGCTTTGTTTACCTGGGTTTAGACAAAAATACTAGAATCTAAGAAACTACCAGAAGAAAACTAACCAAGAAGAATGGGTAGAATTGAGTCTTCCAAAATCTTAATTTCAAATAGTTATTAAGAATTGATTTGGTAGGTTTCTGGGGAGTAGGGAGGGAGGGAGAGGGTGGTTGGGTTATGGACATTAGGGAAGGTATATGCTATGGTGAGTGCTGTGAAATGTATAAACCTGGTGGTTCACAGACCTGTACCCCTGGAGCAAATAATACATTATATGTTAATAAAAAGAATTGACTTGGTAGGTGTTGCATCAGGAAATGTTCTTACTTTTTGCAAGTTTTGGCTATGGATATGCATGTCTGTTTGCTGTCATTCAAATGTGCTTTAGTTTCTAAGACAGGAAAACAAATTCATTTTCTTCTTTCTGTGTTCAATGCCCCACTATCTGGTGGTACTAAGTGGGATTATGTAGACCCCATAAGGAAATATTTTCCAGACTACTCAGTCCTAAGTGCTATAAACTATAAGCAGATTATGAGCATATTAGATCAGCAAAGCAAAAAAAAAAATCTTTCTTTCAATTAAACCCAAAAGGACTGATTGCTTGGTAAATAGCCCCACTTTCTGGACTTTATCCTACACAATTACTGAGAGAGTTTTCATCTCTTCAAGACCAAAATGGCCCCATGGATGAATATTGTTAATTAGACTTTATCACATCAGACAAGTTATAGACTCGCAAGTCATCACTCATTGTTATTTAACCATTACAACCTGGGGACACAAAAATTAGTTATAACCTGTCTAACATTATTTAACCAAGATAAAATCACTGGAAACAAAAGATTGGTAAATTTCTATAAGAAAGTAAAAGACTTGGGTATTACCAGCCATGGGCTAAGGAGAATAACTAAAAGGGTGAAACTGTGGTTCTCAAAAGACAGATTAATCATTTTGCCCCCTCTTGGTTTCTCCCTCCAGAAAGTGGGATCATCAGCCAATAGAAGGTCATCTACCCAGGTAGCTCTCCAAGGGACTCTCCTCATCTCTTCTTCACCCAAGATGGTAAAGTGGTTATGGACTCTCTGGTGCTCTCTCATTACTCTCCTGAAGGTCTATGCTCATAGTAGCAAGAGAAGAGATCCAGATATCTTACTCTTACCCTCCCATATCCCAGCCAGGCTTGGCACTAAAGCTCTAATCATAACTTTGAACAACCCAATAAATAGAGAGCTTTTTTGGTCTCCATCTGTCCCTCTCCCTGGTTACATCTTTCCTGGGACTGGTAGCTATGTTAAACTTATCTTTCATCAAACCCATTAGGCCTAATATTTTTAGGGAGAAAAAGGAAACACACTGAAATCCATTCTAGCCTGTGAAGCTTTTGATAGAAGGAAACCTAGAGCTTAAAACCAGCTAATTTATAATACAGCACCGTTGTGTTTTCTTTTGAAAATAGAGTGACTAAGCAAGACAGGATCTAACTAATTTTTGTGTCCCCAGGTTGTAATACCCATTTAATAATATGGAATCCCCCACCATAAATTCTATCATGGCATTTAATATATAATTTAAGGGTTTTTTTTAAATTGTTGGGCTTGGCATTAATTAATCTCTAATAGTAATTGTGACACAATTTTAAATTATTTCCTGTTTTCCCAAAATTTTAGTAAAAGTCTCAGTAGATGGGAACGATTCACTAAGTGCCAAGGAGGGTAACCAACTGTCCCAGTCCACCCAGGACTAAGGGGTATCCTGGATGCAGGGTTTTCAGTGGCAAACCAGGTTGTGTTGTTCACCCTAGTTTCAAGCAATCCGATCATAAGGCAACGGGACCAAGTCACCTATGTGACCGTACAAAGTATCAGTGGAACAGGTTATGCCAGCTCTAGTTCTTTACTCATATCCACGCAGTAGAAGAACGGCTACATTTCTCTGCAAAAAAGTCAAGCAGTGGTGACAGACCACACTGTGGAGTTGATGAGAGAATTTCATAGAGGAAAGGGCTAGCAATTGTGTCCCCTGCATTCCCAGTGTTATCTCTCCAGTGACACACTTCCATTTCTTATCTCTCCTCTCATCCATCCCCCCTCCAATCCTGAGGTGGCCCAAACCAGTAGCTGTTGAGTGTGGGTGGAGCCAAGCGAGAATGTGAGAAGAATGTGACCATGCCA
The DNA here is from genome assembly GCF_964662115.1 of Mustela nivalis. NCBI lineage: Eukaryota > Metazoa > Chordata > Mammalia > Carnivora > Mustelidae > Mustela > Mustela nivalis. The sequence goes on from NC_139030.1 coordinate 76,230,561, forward strand.
CATCCCCACTGCAGGTGGCCCAGACAGAGGTTTGCTCAGGCTGAAGGAGGGGAGGTGCTTTGAAATGGAGAAAATATTGAAATTTTAATACTAGTCCCAAAAGGACTCTTAACTACTGAAGAGGGACTTAACTCTTGTGACAGGGGAACAGGAAATCTATCAGGCATGCCCAAGTCAGGAAAAACTCACCCAGGAGGTAGATTTGAAAGGGCAGTGAAAAAAAGAACTTATTTTCTACCTGTAATTTACCAAGTCTGGCCATGTTAATAAACCAATGATGCAAGGTAAAGAAATTTCCACAAAAAGCAGATAAAACTCAGGGAAAAGATTTTAGGTCCTGGGCAGATAAAAACTATTATATAAATGCAAACAATTTATAAGCCTGGCTCCAAATGGGTTTGCTTTCTAGATTTTGCTGCTCTCAAACTGACTGATAACTTAAGCTGTCAGTTTAAGTTTGCTAAATTTGTATTGACCCATGGGGCCAAGTGGAAGTGGTACAAACTTTATCTTACCCCTGATCTTGGCACTTCTTTGCAGACGTTTTTTCACTTTTCTCTCACTGGAGACCAACTGGTCAGCAGTGTCGCTTCTTTCTGGGGATAAGCAGGGGAAGATACAGAGTTGGACAAAACAGCAGTTGACATGAGAGACCAAAAGCAAGTGAGTAAACACCGGATTCAATTCTGAAGCCCCTTTTCCTATTCACTCAGCCAAGAAAGCCTGTTTATGGTAAGGGATCTCAAACAGGTGTCTAGAGCATACTCTACTTTTAGGAAGGAAGAGTTTTAATTACGTACAAGATTTTATTGTACTTTGGAAAGTACAAAGTGGTTTAGAATTTATCTATATGTTTATCTATGTACACCTAAAAGAGAATGATATAATAATTAAATCCAAATATTTGATATTTTGAAAATAAGTATTCTTAAAATAGATGCTACCACATTTTTTTTGTTTTTTTTGCCCAAACAAAACTGTACACATTCACCAACAGGGTAGTCATATAAATTGACAAAAACATAAGATACATAGATTGGTGAAAATTAATAATTTTAATTGGACTTCAAAATCTTATTATATGGCTCTGTTCTAAAATTGATGATCACATAAGTCTAGGTCTCATTTTCTAGAAGGAAGGAGTGCTTTAGACCACTACTGAGGGATGCCTGGGTGGCTCAGTTCATTAAACGTCCCACTCTTGATCTCAACTCAAGTCTTAATCTTAGGGTCATGAGTTCAAGCCCCACATTGGGCTCCTTGCTGGGCCTGGAGCCTACTTTAAAAAAGAAAAAGAAGAAGAAGAAGTAAAGCATGACTGAAATTAAAAATTTTCAGAGGTCCAACTAGAAGTAATACATAATCTATTACTGGAAATGTAGAACATAAAAATTATATGAGATATCACTATTCTCGAGAGAACCATAATTAATTTGTTCAAAAATATTCCCCTAGGCTTTTGTCTCTGTATATTTTACTATTTAAGCAATATCTTTTCATTGCAAAATTTGAACATGTTTAATACTTTCCTTGTACACACATACACTTAAATACACAAATAATAACATAAATATCACCTATATTCCAATGACCATATATAAGCCACTGCATATATTTTTATTGATGACCATCTATTGATTTTTCCATATATCCATATCTGTGTCTCTCTCTCTATAGACTACTACATATAAATAAGAATTTACAAATATCTAAAAATACATTTATACAAATATATATGTTTTTGGTTTTTAACCATGTGCACAGGTGCATGCCCACGTACACATACAGGCTGTTTTTTGCATTTGGCTTTCTCTGGAACATCTTACCAAATTAATACAAATTTCTTGACCCAGCAGAGAAGCCACATATGGAGGATGGCACTGTCTCCTGGGATTATTTAGCTCTGGGTGATTCCGTGTTGAGCACTAAGCCATTTTGTGCAAGCCACTAAGTTTTCAGGCCTCCTTGTTTACAGCGTATTAGCTTATGTCCTCGTGGTGCAGCCTCTAGGAAAGGGTCAGGGCCCAAGCAGGGAGATAAGAAGCAGGGCCTTACACTGAAGTGCTTACCTTTTTGATTTACTCTTCCCTGATATCTCCTTTTAATCCTTGTCCAGGCATGTCCTTTCTTTTTTCCTTCAAACAAAAGAGAATAAAGTTAATCATTCAGAGCTGTAAATATAATTCTCAAAACCATAGATGTTAGTAGTTTCAAGTACTTTTTCAGGCCACAAGAAGAGGATGAAATTCTTAAATACCAGCACAGCTGTGTGAGGCTGACTACGGAGTTATGCTTTACTCCACACAGAGTTGGGAGACTACAGGAGACGACCTTCCTTTGAAAATTAAAAACCAAAACCAAAAAACACTAAAATTGGAAAATAAACAGGAGTTTATTTGGGTGTCTTAGCCTGAATGACCACCTTTGGGGACGTATGTCAATGTTTCCTCTTCAAGTGTCAAATGTGTCATAGCTGGATAGCGTCATGGATAATATGCCATGTTGGAAGTTGGGAGATGTTCTCAGCTTTGAAGTGGAGACTTAAACAATCTCTGTACTTGTAGTTGTGACACAAATCCTCCCACTTCTGTGCCATCTAGTCCTGGAGGACTTAAAGAAACCATAGCAGGTTATGTGTTGTGCAGCATATGAACACATAGGAGTGTGAGTAGACCACTGACACTGGGTAAATAGAGATCTTATCTTGTCACCATTGTGAAATAAAAATAGCCAGCTACTAGATTTTTACTGCCAAGAGTGAATACCCAATCCATGGAGGGAGGCCTTGTGACTCCCCCTTGAGATTCCCATTCTATTCAGAGGTAGATCTACTCAGACTCTAGGACTTACAAGGCAGGAAGGGCCTATAAATAAAAAGCCTTGCTCATCAAATGAAAATGATATGTGCAAGAATTCTGGGATTTTTCCCTGTTGGTACCATGGCTTTCCAAGAACCTGCCCAGGCCTGTGTAGGGGTTATGACTATGTGTCAAGGTCGTGATAGACCTGTTTGTCTCTCAGTGGGGAGAGCCACATCACAAGGGACTTTGTTCCTGACTGCTCCAGGACACTGATCAGGCCTTGACCTCCTCTGGGAGCTATTGGGGGTGCCTCAACATCATCCACATTTCAGCTCACAGACCAGCTGACTCTGGCCACACCACTGTGGCCCTAGAAACTCATATGTGTCGGAAGCATGGCCTGCACCATTAGTAGTCCGACAATGGTGCCCTTTATCAAAAAGCTCCTTCCAATACTCTGATTGTCTGACTCTATGTCCCTCATCTCTTCCTGGACACCCAACTCTGGAAGGCTCCTTGGTCAGTGAAGGCAGCTGTCCCCAGAAAGGGATTAGTTCCTTCCTGCACCATGATCAGGATAAAAGTGGTGGGGGATTAATGGTGTTAGAACAATTCTGAAAATTTAGGATTCTGTTCTGCCTGCTCTTGGAGATGATGCCTCATTCTTTCTCCTATCAGTCTGGAGGACAGAGCCTTCAGAGAGCCTAGGGGATTCAGATTTAATTCTGATCTGATTACATTTTATGAAAATGCCCTTGTCCCACTTGTATCTGACCTTCAGGATAAAAGTCAGAATGGGAATAGGAGATCGTAAGGAAAGGAGATGAAGTTACAGCCACCAAAACAGTACACACAGATTTTGTGGCAGAAAAGGAAGAGCAAAAATCCAGACACCTGTAGAGCCTAACAGGTATGGTAGAAGGGGAAGCATTAATGATATCTGTCTTGCAGAACTGCCTGAATCCTACCTCCAGAGAGAAACTACACCAGTACATATCTCTTACCACAGACATGATGAATCTACCTTTCTGCATCAGACAAGAAAACAAAGATTGGCCCCAGCATCTACACATCCCATGCAAGATTCCTCTAGACATCATTCCTACCCCTACTCTCAGTCACTTGGGAGGGTGGGCAGTTAGGGAAGGCTGGTGCCACTTGGTTTGTGTCATGGATAGAAAGGACAGATTGGGATGGACTATCCTCAGGAAGTGTCCCCCCCAACTGAACCCCACCCCCAAATCAGGGACTAGATGCAATGAATGAAACTGGGAACTCCAAGGTTCATAGCCCGCCAGAGGCCCACGTTGGAGGTACCATCCATCTTCCTCTGGTTGATGTATGTTCCATTAGGGAACCTCAGCAACTATAAATGCTTCCCTTTCAGAGCCACCATGTGTGCCCCTGGAATTGCACTTCTTGTGTGGAAATGCACTTCACTTGACCCCTTATGCAAACATGGTAAATTATACTTTGGGTTGTCATTAGAGACCTAAATCATTTATACTTTATGAAATTTGTTAAATACTGTAGGAAACAAATTGAGTGGATTTGGTCTTAGCCTACACTGGCCAAATTAATCAAAATGGCTGATGGAGTGGTGTCTTCATGGGTAAATTTACCAGGATCTGCTGTGTTTGGTATATTTGTGGGAAGGCAATTTTCCATGGCATTTCCACATGCCTCAAAATATCTTTTTGGCAAGGGTGTTTGAGTAACAAATAACCTTGGAAGCCAAAGATAATGTAACGCTCTAGGTCAGAGAGCAGCTTTGTTTACTGACCTGTATAAAATAGAAAACTCCCTCCTCCCCCCAGAGGAGATTTGTTCAAGCTCCAGCTAATAATATAATGTTTCCTTCAAGGATAAGGTTTGAGCAGGTATGCCAGCAGCTTCCTCCTAAGACCGAGGTTTCTGAAGTGTGGTATTCCTCAACTTGAGCACAGCCTGTCTGTGCTGCCTCACCCCCAACATGGGTTTTCAGGGAGAAGAACTAATGTACCTATCCTATATCCCAGACATTTCATTCCTAGGTATTTATACAAGGGATCTGAAGGCATGAAGCCACAGAAAGTCTTCTACAAGAATGTTAAAGTTCACTGCAGCTTTTTCATATTAATGAAAAACAGGAAACACTTGCATATGTGTCAATAGGAGAACATATATACAAAATTTGGTATACTTATATACTGGGTGATACTTTGCAAAGAAAACGAACAAAATGTTGATATATCCAACAATGTGAATAAATCTGAAAAATATGCTGAGTTAAAGAAACCTTACAGCAAATGAGAACATGCTCCAAAACCTCGCTTATTTAAGGTTTTAATACAAGCCAAACCAACCTGCTGAGAAAACTAAGAAGTTTTCATAAGCTCTCTCTTATGAGTGATGGATAAGTCTATACCAAAGGACATAAAGGTTCTTTGCAGGGGGATGGTCATGTTTTGTATCTAGATAAGGATTTGGATTATACAGGGGGAATGCATTTATCAGAATTCATCAGATGATTCACTTCATATTTGTGCATTTCATTATAATGGTTATCTTAAAAGAAAAAGAAAAGAACTGAAAACAAATAATGAATTCTAGTTAATGATATGCAGGTTGAAGTATTTGGGGGGAAATACAGTACTGCTATCTGCAATTTTGAGATGTTTCAAACTTGAAGATGAGTTAGTGAAGAGAAGGAACAAATGGATAGATAGATGGAAACATGACAAAGTAAGAATAGTATAATGCTAATTATGAATCTACATAAAGTATCTTGGTGTTTACACAAAATTCTCCCAAGTTCTCTGTCCCTAAACTTTCCATGATTCAATAATGGCAAAAAGAGCTTTGGAAAGAAAAGAAAGATTATTTACCAACCAATGACACTTAGAATAAAAGAAGAATTTTCACCCACCACACAATAATTTGATAAGACGGCCCATTAATCACCTTACTGTACTGAGGAGAAATAAATGTCAACTTGAAATTTTTAATCTTGCTAAAAAAGTTCAATCAAGGCAAATTTGCAAATATAACACTTAGAGAGTCTGCCACATAGAGATCACTCACTAAAAGAACCAATAGAATTAAGTCAGCTGAACAAAAGTCAAACCAAAAAACAAGAAGAAGAAAGAAAGAAAAGAAAAGAGCTCTTTCCCATCCTGGAAGATGGCGGGTGACAAAGCTGAGACACCAGAAACAAGGAAGAAGGAACTGGAAGCCAAGAAGGCGGATGCTGTAGCAAGGTTAAGAAGGGGAACCTCAAGGCTAAAGCACCAAAGAAGGGGAAGGCCGACTGTTGCAGAAACCCCATCCTTGTCAAAGGAAATGGCAGGTATTCCTGATTGGCTCTGCATTCCAGAAAGGCCAAATACAAGAAAAAGTAATCAACAGCTAAATCCAGGGTTGTAAAGGAAAAGTTTCTTGCTACTGTCACAAAACAAGAATGGCGGTAAAAAATACCTACAAAATATATAGGTATTATCCTACTGAAGATGTGCCTCGAAAGCTGTTAAGCCACGACAGAAAACCTTTCAGTCAGCATGAGAAAACCGCAAGCTAGCATCACTCCTGGGACCATTGTCATCCTCACTGGGTATCACAGAGACCCTCTGTCGAGTTCCTCTGGTAGAACACATCAGAAATTTGTCATTGCTGTCTCCACCAAAATTGGTATCAGCATTATGATAATCCCAAAACACGTCACTGAAGCTTACTTCAAGAAGAAGCTGTATAAACCCAGACACCAGGAAGGTGAGCTCTTTGACAGAGAGTAGAAGAAATATGAGACTACAGAGCAGCACAAGGGCAATCAGCAAACTACGGTCTCACAAATTCTGCCAAAAACCAAAATTGTTCCGCAGCTTTGGACTACCCACACTCAGTGTTTTCTCTCCTTACAAATTGGTGGTATTAAATTTCTTACAAAGAACCTAATTAAGTAACTGATCATTTAAAAAGTCAAAGAAACAAGAGTGAGCATATAAAATTTTTAAAAAATTTAAATTAAGGAAATATCAACTGCAAAAAAATGGTAATAGTTTCAACATTTGTGATGAAAGAAAATTAAAAATAAAATGATACAATATTACACAACAATAGCTTCCTGGTGATCAAATGCCAAATATATAGTGAATCCCCATGTTCAGACCTTTGACATCATCTGGGATTGAGGCACGCTAAAGAGATGCCAGAAATCTCATCTCAAATTTCCAAAATAGCAGAGGAAAAGAAAGGAATATAGAATTCAATTTCAATCCATCAGAAAGCAGGGAATGAACATAAAAACACAGGAAAAGAATGGTCAACAGTAATATAGAAGATATAAATCCACATATATCAGGAATCCATGAAAAATGCAAAGTGAACTGAACTATTAAAAGATTAGGATTATCAGAGAAGGTTATTTAAAAAACTAAGTGTTGCTATAGGAAACATAAAACACGGCTGTACAAGAGGCCTTAATGAAAAGGGAATTTTAAAAATTCAAAGATAAAACATTAAAAGTTAAAACAACAATTTTAGCTTTCCAAGAAAGAGAATTTAAGGTAAAAGAATATTTAGAAGGATAAGGAATAAGATTGTGTGATTGAAAAAATCCACCAAGTCATAGCAATCATGAATTGCCTAAAAGTACTTAAAGTAAACAACAGAATAAGGAGGAATTGGCAAATACACAATCATGTGGGAAAACTGAACACATCTCTGTGCAAACCCAGTACAGCTTAATTTAGAAGATTTAGAACAAAGTTGTTCTTGACAAAGAAGATGTGTATGGGGAAAAGCTAGAGCCCAATATATAGTATTTTAAAGTGGCATAGGTCATTTACAAATATTGACCATACATTAGTGTGCAAAGGAACTTTCAACAAATTTTAAAGAACTGATGAGGTCAGTTGTTCAGACTGTGTTCCAGATGGGCATCTTCCATTCCTATTTAACAGAATACCTGCATTATTAGAGATGTCAATGTGTCTGTACAATACCCTAGTTTATAATGTCCCTTTCAAGCTCCCATGGCCACCAGCTTAAGATCTGATCAGTAAAGTGAAAGCAGGATATTGTTGCAGGAAGAAGAGAACTCTAGGAAAGCTTCTCAGAAAAGAGATAGACCTCTACGGGAAGGTGTATTTTGCTCTTCACCCTTTCTCCCTCTGTTGGCCTAATACATAGACACACGGCTGGAGCTCAGGAGGCACTTTGGACAATGACATGATTTTTTTTTTAAAGATTTATTTATTTATTTAATTGAGAGATAGAGAGTTTATGAGCTGGAGGAGGGGCAAAGGGAGAGAGACAAGCGGACTCCCCACTGAGCAGGAAGCCCAGTGTGGGGTTGGGGTTCAATCCCGAAATTCTGGGATCATGACCTAGGCTGTAGGCAGACGCTTAACTGACTGAGCCACCCAGGCACCCTAGGACACCCTAGGACAATGACATGATCTGGAACTGAAAATCAGAAGAAGCTCCAAAGTGAAGGGCCCAAAGTAGCCAATACAAATTAGAAAAAGAAAAACAAAATGGGAGGTCTTACACTAATAGATTGCAGCACTTACTATAAAGCTATAGTAATTAAGATGGTATAGTATTGGCATAAAGATAGACATATAGATAAATAGAAAAGAATGTCCAAAGTTACACCCAAACACGTATGGGCAACTGACTTACAACAAGGATGTCAAGGTAATTAACTTATTAATTCAATGCACAAATGATCTGGGACAACTGGATATCTGAATGTCAGAAGGAAGGAAGAAAGGAAGGGAGGGAATTCTTGAAGTTCTTGAAGAAAATTTTCTTCATGAAAAACTATATTTTCTTCAAGAAAAAGTTCTTGAAGAAAATATAGTATCTTGAGTAAAGATTTCTTAAATAGAACTGAAAAGTTGCAAATTATAAAAAATGCTGTTACAATTCAAAATAAATTTTGCTCTTTGACACTGCTAAGAAAATGAACAGAGAAGCTACAGATTATACAGTACATAACCAACAAAGGACTTCTATCCAGAATATATTAACTTTAAAACTAGAAAATAGACAACGCAAAGAAACATGGATAAAATATTTGAATAGACAATTCACTAAATGAGATCTATGGGTGACAACTAAATACATAAAAAGATGGTTCAGCACCATTACTCATTAAGAAAATGCAAATTAAAACTATGAATTACCATTACACACCTATGAGGATGGCTAAAATTAAGATTAGCAATACAGAGTGTTAGTAAACATATGGAGTAATGGGAACTTTCTACATTGCTGGTGGGAATATAAAGAGATACAACATAAAACATACTTTGGCAGATCCTTAAAATGTTGAATATGTACTTATGTTCATATGACCCAGTAGTATCACTCCTACATATTTACCTAAGAAAAATTAGATCATATGTCCACCCAAAGATTTGTATGCACACGTTCCTAGAAGTGTTATTTGCAATAGCCAAAAACTAGAAACAACTCAATGTCTATCAACAGGTGAGTAGATCTTTGGAATATCCATATAAAGAAATACTTCTCAACAGTAAAAATGGAGTGACTAATGATGCACATACCAGCATGGGTGTGTCTCAAAAGCTTTATGCTAAATGAAAGGGCCATGAGGGGCACCTGGGTGGTTCATTTGGTTGAGCCACTGCCTTCAGCTCACTCAGGTCATGGTCCTGGAGCCTTGGGACGGAGTTTCATATCAGGCTTCCCCTACTCTGTGGGGGGCCTGCTTCTCCCTCTCCCTCTGCCTGCCACTCCCCCTGCTTGTGCTCTCTCTCTCTGTGTGTCAAATAAGTAAATAAAATCTTTAAAAAAGGGGGACCACGTGTTGAAAAACTGTGTACTGTATGAAGTCATTTATATGACATTCCAGAAAAGATAAAACTATAGTGATAAAAACAGATCAGCTGTTGTCAAGAGCCAGAGGGTAGGAAAAGGGACACAGGTTCACTGGATGATGGAGATGTTACATGTGATGACTGCAGCATTACATGACAACACATTTGTTAAAACTCATCTAGTCATCCCTTAACAGTGATGACTGCTAGTGTATGACATTATATCTCAATAAAGCTCATAAGGAAAGTAAAAATGTGCAAGATCTACAGAAAGAAAACTAAAACTTCGAAGAACATAAAAGGTGATCTGGAAAAAATGTGTGGTTCATTCTCCTTCAATTCTACCCAAACTAATCTGCAATTTCAATGTATTTTCACAGAATTGGGGAGGTATTGGGGGAAAATCTTGACTGATTCTAAAACTCATCACACTAAGCAAGCCAGGATTACTGAACTCTTATTTCCTTTGCCTTTGGAGACGTATCTTGAAGGAAGTTATTGTGGCTGATGTCAAAGAGGTTATTGCCTAAGTTCTCCTCTAGGATTTTGACAGATTCCTGCCTCACATTAGGTTCTTTTATCTGTTTCAAGTTTATCTTTCTGTATGGTATAAGAGAATGGTCGAGTTTCATTCTTCTACACATAGCTGTCCAATTTGCCCAGCACCATCTATTGAAGAGACTGTCTTCTTTCCACTGTATATTTTTTCCTGCTTTGTCAAAGATTATTTGACCATAGAGTTGCAGGTCTATATCTAGGCTCTCTACTCTGTTCCACTGGCCTATGTCTGTTTTTGTGCCAATACCATGCTATCTTGGATCACAGCTTTGTAGTAAAACTCGAAATCAGGCAACATAATATCCCCAGTTTTGTTTTTCTTTTTCAACTTTTCCTTAGCAATTTGGGGTCTCTTCTGGTTCCATACAAATTTTAGGATTATTTGCTCCAGCTCTTTGAAAAACACCGATGGAATTTTGATCGGGAAGGCACTTTAAGTATAGATTGCTATAGGCAGTATAGACATTTTAACAATGTTTATTCTTCCTATCCATGAGCATAGAATGCTCTTCCATCTTTTTGTGCCCTCTCCAATTTCTTTCATGAGGGTTCTGTAGTTCCTCGAGTACAGATCCTTTACCTTTTGGTTATGTCTATTCCCAGGTATCTTGTGGTCCTTGATGCTATAGTAAATGGAATTGGTTCTCTAATTTCCCTTTTTATATTTTCATTGTTAGTGTATAAGAGAGCAACTGATTTCTGTACATAGATTTTGTATCCTGCCACATTACTGAATTGATGAGTTCTAGTAGTTTGGGGATGGAGTCTTTTGGGTTTTCCATATAAAGTATCATGTTATCTGCAAAGAGAAAGAATTTGACTTCTTCTTTGCCTATTTGAATACCTTTTATTTCTTTCTGTTTTCTGATTGCTGTTGCTAGAGTTTCTAGTACTATGTTGAACAACAGTGGTGACAAATTTTGAAATCTCTTTTCTGATGTTCCTCCCTGCATTGTTTACTTTTTTCCTTGCAAAAGAAACTATAAAGAGTAGGAATAGCAAAATATACTTGAGAGCTTTGTAATTAAACCAATTGCTATGCATTAGAAATAAACAAACCAGTGTTTCAGAGTAGAAATAAACAAACCAGTGTTTCAGAGTGCAGGCACAGATCCAAGAATATAAGGAAAGGCACATAAAAAGGACATTTCAAGTCATAAAGAAAAAACATTGGGGTTATTTCTTGAAATTAGTGTCTCACATCATGCACAAAAAATGTGAAACATAGGTATAAACATTAAAAAGTATTAAGTACTTCTGATATTCTGAAAGCAAATACAAATATTTTTTAAAATTTTGAGGTGGGAAATATCTCCATAAATTTCAAGTATAGGCTAGAAACCATAAAAGAAAAGCCTGACAGATTTTACTACATAACATTTTCCAGCTTCCTTAAGACAAAAGATAATACCAACCAAAAAGAATAACATCAAACAACGCAAAATAACAACATATATCAGCAAAATGTAGTATATATATTATTAGTTCTATGCTTGTTCAGCATGGTTAAAAAAAAAAGCCAGCAGGATTGTATCACCAGCAAGACACATGCACCAAGCATTTTTAGGAGGAAATCAAATGACCAATAATAACTGGAAAATGTTCAACCACAACAAAAATGAAAACAATGCAAATTAAAACAGGAATGAATGGTAAACTTTTACAGGTAAAATGTTACAGGTAAAATGTTAAATGTTTGTAAAGTTTTGTGCAAGAAATACTACTCTAAAGTAAAGAAAATCTAACTGTATGAATAGATTTATTCAGATTTATGATAAAATTCTAAATGTGTTAATATATGCCTAGAAAAAAATCTGGAAAGATATATGTTAAAGTTTACAAAGATCATATATTTTATTTTTTAATATTTAAAGATTAATTTATTTATTATTTGAGAGAGCATATGAACACACATGCACATGGTGGGGAGGGGCAAAGGGAGAGGGAGAAAGAAACCCAAACAGACTCCGAGTTAAGTGTGGAGCCTGACCCCAGGTTCGATCCTATGACCCTGAGATCACCACCCAAGCCAAAACCAAGAGCCTGATGCTCAACCAACTGCACCATCCAGAAACCCAACAAAGATCATATATTAATAAATAAATAAATAAATAAATATGTGAGCATTTTGAAAAAAAATGTAAATTGCTATTTTAAAAGATATGATCTAACCACATTCCTTTTTTCATTTTTTGGTCTTATGAAAAGTGTTAGTTCTCTATTGCTTCTGTAATAAATTGCCATATGCTTCATGGCTTAAAAGAATACAAACTTATTATCTTACAGTTCTGAATGGCAGAAATCTGACACAAATCTCATAGGGCTAAAACCAAGGTATCTACAGGGCTTTGTTCCTCACTGGAGGCTACAGGATTTGAAGGACCCAGGTGACTAGATTGCGGCCACCTACACAATCCAGGACAGTCTCCCCATTTCAAGATCCTTAGCTTAATCACACCCTCAAAGTCTCTTACCATGTGAAGAAATCAGTTACAGGTTCCAGAGATTAGGACTTGGATGTCCCTGCTTCTGTTGATAGAAGATCCTTGGGGATCATAGCACTCCCATGTAAGTCACGGGGATCTCCTCCATTAGACAGACCCTCCACAGATCTTTCCTATACAATCATGTATCTATTGTTTTACTTCTGTGGACATGGCTGAGGGGATCTGTGAGTCACATACTTAATCCCTTCAAAGAACCTCTTCCTCGTTGACTGAATACGCTGACTGTTCACTACTTCTGGCGCATTAGCAGAAAGTTGTAAGGCCATACTCTTGGTTATCACTACAGACCACACTTTTCCTGACAGTGAAGCTCCAAATTTTAGCACCTTTTGCAGCTTGGAAAGGCTGAGACCTTTTCAAATCATCAAATCCTGAACCATGAGAGACTATGGACTCTGAAAAACAATCTGAGGAGGGGCACCTGGGTGGCTCAGTGGGTTAAGCCGCTGCCTTTGGCTCAGGTCATGATCTCAGGGTCCTGGGATCGAGTCCCGCATCGGGCTCTCTGCTCAGCAGGGAACCTGCTTCCCTCTCTCTCTCTGCCTGCCTCTCTGTCTACTGTGCTCTCTCTCTGTCAAATAAATAAATAAAATCTTAAAAAAAAAAAACAATCTGAGGGTTTTGAAGGGGCGGGGGGGTGGGAGGTTGGGGGAACTAGGTGGTGGGTTATTAGAGAGGACACGGATTGCATGGAGCACTGGGTGTGGTGCAAAAACAATGAATACTGTTTCGCTGAAAAGTAATAAAAAATTTTAAAAAAATCCTGACTCCTTTTGCCAAGCAGTTCTTCCTTCAATTTACCTCTTTCCCCTTGCATTTTGCTATAAGCAGCAAAGTGGAAACCAGTGGCACCTTTATCACTTTGCTTAGAAACCTCCTTAGCTATATATCCATAAAATTTGGCCTTCCACACTATCAGCAGGACAGAATTTTGCTAAGCTTTTGGCCACTGCATACTAAGGCTTCCCCTTTCTCTAGTTTCTAAAAACATGTTCCTTATCTCCTTCAAAGTGTCACCAGTGACACTTTGAACTTCCATATTTCTACCAAGTCCTCATGATGATTTGGATATCCTCTAAGACAAAATAGGTTTTCTCTACCATGTTCTGCACTTCCAAGCTTTCTCTAGCAGAGTCTGCAGCCCCATATTTCTAACAAACTGCTTAAGGCAATCTAGACATTTTCTATCATTCCACTTAAGATTCTTCCCTTTGCCCATTGTCCAATGCTAAAAAACATTTCTACATTTTTAGGAATGCATTACAATTGCACTCCACCTCCAATAACCAAAGTCTGTATTACTCTTCTACTGCTGCCATAACATGACTACAAATTTAGTGACTTACAACATAAATCTATTATCTCACAGTTATGTTGATTAGAAGTCTGACAAGGGTCTCTCTGGGCTAAAATAAAGATTCCAGTAAGCTTTCATTCCTTTCTGGAGGTTGTGCAGTAGAATACATATCTTTGACCCAGATTCCAGAGGTCATCCATATTCCTGGTTCTTTCCTTCCATCTTCCTCCTCCTCCAGCCAACAATATGATATCTCTGTGTAACTATCTTCCATGGCCACTCCCCCTCTCTCCACAGCTAGGAAGAGCTATTCCATTATATTGGGTCTACTCAGGTAATCCAGAACAATCTCCTCTTCCAAGGTCCCTAACTTGATTATATCTGTAAAATCTCTTTTGCCACATAAGATAATAGGTAATACAAATTCCAGAAATTAAGATATGGACATCTTTGGGCAGATAGCATATTATCATCACTTAATATTGTAAATAGTAATAATGCAATTCTAGCATTAAAAACCTCATTTTTAACATCAAAAGCAAGTAAAATCTTATGTACTCTTACTTCTCTTCCTCTTGAGTCTTCCCGAAGAAGAGGTGTTTTCAAGATCCACAGTATCTAGAGAATTGACAGGTGAGGGTGAGGAAACAGAACTTAAAAACAAAAGTTACACATTTTAGGATTACTCATACTGCAGAAGACTTGAATTTATAAGATGTTTGGGTTATTTCTCTCTCCCTTCTGAAGGGACTAAAAACCACTGAGTTCAGAAGTAGCAGTCCAAGATGGGCCCCAGGTCTTCTTTTGTTTCTCAACAGTCCTTGGAAAAACACTGTGAAATACCTTTGTACTTCACTTTACTCAGGAACATTTGTCCAGGTATTAAGATTAAACAAAATCTTATGTGAAAATATTTACAGGAAATCACTAGATAAACCAGCAACATGCTAGAGGGCATCCATCAAAAATATATGCTGAGTTAAGGATAGTCTTTCCTCTTGACATCACTAGTGGCATCACTAGTGGCATCACTAATTATCTTTTGAGATTTTTCTAAGGTTGTGACAAAAAGACACTGCTATGTACTAGCAGAAGTATGCTTGGCTTTCTTGGGCTCCACAGAAGATTGGGTGTGACAGGGATGGAAATCACTTTATAAATGCAAGTGTTCATTATTAGTAGACTAATGTAGTAAACATGATACTGCCATCTTTAAGTGTGTATTTCTACTACAACACTCATGTGTAATTGGCAGGGCCATCCTGTTAAACAAAACTTTATTATGATCTCTTGCCTCTCTACTATTCCCAAAAGGGTCAGGTCAAACAAAACAGGGAACAGGATACTGGAATGGACTGGACCAGCTGCCACTACCCAGCCCCTAGAGCCACTCCCATACCATAACTCTCCGGTGGTCTTACCCCTCATGTCACCTGTTTGGCTACTTTCAGGACCTTCTGGCACATCTTTTGAAAAGCACATAACACAGGAACACTTTTCATTTCCATCTGCTGGTAGCTCAGCTTCTGGGCCAAAATGTGATGTATGAAGACTTTAATTTACCTCAGGTACCCCCTTTTCTGTACCCTTCTTGATCGCCCCTTCTCTACTTCTTCCTCTGAAATCTTCCATTGACCATCCCCATCTCTGGCCTTTCCTTTAAGTCTCCCTTTTTCCTCCCTTGTCTTTTTCTCTTTATCAGCTCTGTTTCTGTTTTTCTTTCTTTTTTTTATTTTTTATTTTTTATAAACATATATTTTTATCCCCAGGGGTACAGGTCTGTGAATCACCAGGTTTACACACTTCACAGCACTCACCAAAGCACATACCCTCCCCAATGTCCATAACCCCTCCCCTTCTCCCAACCCCCCTCCCCCCAGCAACCCTCAGTTTGTTTTGTGAGACTAAGATGTTTCTATTTTTCTTATTCTTTAAGTCATAATTACCTTCTCCATCACAGAGTAGTAGTCTGGAACTAAGCTCTTCTGATTCTTCCTCTCTATTCATTTGGAGAGTTTCTAGTTTTCCAGATACTAAAGAGAAGCAAGAAAATTACAGTCCATGGATCCTGAAAGTGACCAGGGAAGAGCTTCTGGTGCTTTCATGTTGCACCATGATATCCTGAGCTAAAATGAACTGCCTTCTAAAAGAAGACTACACCTGCTCCAATAATCACAACCTAGAGCTGCCAAAGGCATGCTTTTCCCATCTTTTATACCTCATTCTGCTTTCTTTTATTCCTACTTTTCTACCTGTAGCCTCAAGAATAAAGGAAAAAGATCTTATCCTTTCAGGAAAAAAACAGCTATTCTTTGAAAATAGTAAAAAGTAATTATGAGAACAGTTCTAAACTCATCCTAGTTGGTCCATCACTACTTACATCACTAACCACATTTAAAGCCAGCCAGTCAGTGACAACCTCACACTTCTGAAAATCAGCCCATCAGCAAGAGCCGCATTCCAGAAAGCCTGTTTTTATGACTAAACGATAACCTAGTTATAAACACTCCCCAGGTCTGAAAGTCTGCAGTTCCTGAACTACAAGCTTCCTAAAACTCTATCTAAAAGCAATTTCCTTTTAAAAAGAAACTATATTCTCTAAGTACCAGACCTCCTTCCACCATGCATCTTGCTTATGGCATGATGGTCTATTCCTCCAAAAATGGATTTCCCACCAAGCCATCTTGACGACTCTTGTTTAGCAACACCATGTGGGATCTTTGAGCCAATAGGCCCAATCCACTGTTTCTTGTGCCCGACTCAGATTGGGTGACTGATAAATCCATCTCAATAATGACTTGAGCTCTGCCTTGTTTCATTGATTTCTTATTTCTGAATTAATTTTTTTTAAGATTTTATTTATTTATTTGTCAGAGAGAGAGAGAGCACAAGCAGGCAGAGTGACAGGCAGAGGCAGAGAGGGAAGCAGGCTCTCCGCTGAGCAAGGAGCCCAATGTGGTACTTGATCCCAGGATCCTGGGATCACAACCTGAGCCAAAGGCAGTGGCTTAACTGACTGAGCCACCCAGGCATCCCCTGAATTAATCTTATTACTTAAATATGTATATGCAATTAGACACAAAGTAGTTAGACACTTTGGTTTGGAGGTGTAGCATTTAGCAAATATTCTGTTAATATTTTTTATTCTTCTACTGTTTCATTTACTCTAACTTTTGTCTATTTTCCAAAAGGTTTTCTTATGTGTGTTTGTTTGCTCTTGATTTTCTTGTGCTTCTTGAAAGCTGGAAGGAAGTGATCCAAAGCAAATAGATGGAGACACAGACCTGAGAAGTCCCCTATGCAAAACTTATTGATGGATGTGGGTCCATTAGACAGCAGCTAGTGTGTGCAAAAATATTTGGTCACCCTTGGCCTTGAGTCCCTCTCCAAAACCTCTCATCAATTTGAGAAACAAAATCATTTTGTTTAGCAAATAATCTGAGGTCAACTGCTATCATGTTATCAATCATACGTTCCCTTTGCAGTCTCTGCTCAATGGATGAACCCAATACTCCATTCACTTGCAGAACACAATTCTCATCAAGGACTGCATGTGGTGACCTCATTGCCACTTGCCATGGCTGTGTCCTGGTTGAAGCTACAGTCTCCCCCTGAAAGAACTCCACTTCTTCTTTGTACTCTCAGAATCAGTCTTGCACTTTTCTTAATAAATGGCAAAATTTCACCAAAGATAACTTTGAGTTTCAAAGGAGAAGTCTGGACATGTCAAAAGTAAGCAATGCTTTTAGTAGTACTTCTATAAGAGAAAGATGACCAAAAGTTCCCATGTCCCAACCAGTAACTGCTAATTTAAGACCATCGTCTAACAGTTTCTTTTCTTTTAAAAAATCTCCATAAATTTAATAGGAAGGATCTATTTTGCAAATGAAACTACCAGATTAAGGGGTACCTGGATGTCTCAGATGGTTAAGCAACTGCCTTTGGCTCAAGTCATGATCTCAGAGTCCTGGGATCAAGCCCCATGTCATGTTCCTGGCTCAGCGGTGAGTCTGCTTCTCCCTTTCCTGCCCCCTGCTCCTGTGCTCTCTCTCTCTCTCTCTCCAATAACTAAATAAAATCTTGGTTTCACTTACTTCTGAAACATAAGGGATAGCATGGAAGACATTAGGAGAAGGGAAAAATGAAGGGGGAGAAATCAGAATGGGAGAGGAACCATGAGTGACTATGGACTATGGGAAACAAATGGAGAGTTTTAGAAGGGAGAAGGGTAGGGGGGATGAGTGACCCTGGTGATGAGTATTAAGGAGGGCACAAATTGCATGGCGCACTGGGTGTTATACACAAACAATGAACACTACATCAAAAACTAATGCTGTACTGTATGGTGACTAACATAACACAATAAAAAAATAAAATTTTCTATCATTAATAATTAAGTAATTAATTAAAATAAAATGAAACTACCAGATTAAATATAAAGGAAGAATAACTTTAGAATTCCTAGAAAATTCTCCTACGCATAATCAATATATAATTGATTTGAACATTAGTATGTCTACACTATGCATGATTTGAAGTTGACAAAGTAGGTACAACTCACTTCTCTGTAGTACCTAACCCAATTACTATAACTCTTTTCTAAAGCCAGATTCTTTTCTTTAATACATTTATGCTCAGCTTTGTTTGATGTCCCATTTGATAAGAATATGTTACATTATTTACTTGGGAAAGTCAGTGGCTCAACTGGACTGGTATTTTCTAGAAATGTACTTAAGTCTCATTGTAGTAAGCAGAAGTCTCAATGTCCACTCAATATTTTCTTCCCTGACCCCAGGGACTGCAAATATCATGAGATGTTACCTCTATTTTTAGGTTGTGCCATATGGCAGAGTTGATGTTAAGTAAAAGAGATAATTAACATGATAGATAACCAATGCTGGTAAGGATGTGGGAAAAAGGAAGTCTTGGTGCACTGTTTGTAGGATTGTAATGTGGTATAGACACTATGAAGAACAGTATGGGGGTTCCTCAAAAAAAAAAAAAACCTAAAAATTAAAACCTCCATATCATCCAGCGATTCCACTTCTGGGTATATATCTGATGGAAACAAAATAAGTGTGTCAAGGAGCTATCTGTGTCCCCATGTTCATTTCAGCATTGTTTACAATAGCCAAGACATAGAAACAACCTACATGTCCATCAATAGAAGAATGGATAGCGAAAATGTGATAGGTAGATACATATATACACAATGGAATACTATTCATCAATTTAAAAAAAAAAAAAAGAGGGAAATCCTGCCATTTGCCCTCCCTTACCTGATTCACTTTCTGGTAATGAGTTCAAGTCTTCCTGAGGTTCTTCTTCATCACACATTTCTAAACAGGCACTGTTACCTTCTGCTGAACAGAATATAATCCCTTAGAGGATCCAGCATACGACCAATGGAAACAATAGCAGGAAAAACCACCCTGACAATCAAGGTGGCTCAAGTAGCTTCCAGGTGGGAATGTCTCTGACCTCAGACCCTCCTGCCTTTGAGTTCACCTGGCCTGGAAGTTAACATGGCTCATGTCACTATCACCAGTGGCTGAGAATGGTTCACCCATCTCCCTCCCTTACCATACACCTAATTCCCTCTCTTTTTGACCCTTTTCACTTGGCTTTACACATTTCTTCTGTATGAAGAAGTGAAGAGGAAGGGAATCAGTGGAGGAGGGGAGAGAAGGGATATTTTCCTCCTTGTAGAGAGAAAAACAAAGATTTGGTTGGTAAAATGGAAATTGAAATTGTACTTACCTTCCCCGTCACATAGCACTTGCCTGGGCACTTCCACTGGTTCTCCTTCACTGATCATCTGGGGAGCTTCAGGATCACAGGACCATGAAGGGAAATAAGGAAATGAGCTCAGCCAGGATGTTCAGAACACAGGTGAGCTGCCCTTTGGGAAAAGGGACATCTGTTCCAAGGACCCCACTTGAGATCCAACTGAACCCTTCTTTCTCTGACTCCCCTACTCTCTGCTTCTCCATTTCCTTCCCATAGATCTTCCTCCAGAGATTTCCACTTCTGCACTAGGAAAATATTTGTGCATCTTTGATTTTGTGGGCTCCACTCCCCCGACTTCTTCTATTTCTTTACTTTTCTATCTTTTTGTTTCCTCAGTGGTGATCTTAATCATTTCTTTCCTGCTTATTCCTCCTATCTCTCTTCTTCCAGGTCTCTCTAATCCCTAAAACAGGGTCCACCCCTTCTGTCACTGTCTCTCTTGATTTCTTCCCCTTCCAACTGGCATTCTTTACTTGTAAAGTGGAAGTTTTTCTGCTTTAAGCCCTGTTCTGTTTCCCCTGGGACTCTTCTTACATGACCCACATTGACCTCTGTTAGCTTCACATAGCCACTACCTGCAATGAGATGCTCAGGGCATGGGTCCCTGCTCTTCCTCCTACTTGATCTTAGGGAAAAACAAGTAATCTTCATCTGTGCTTCCATGCCTTTCTCTAAGGAGAAATAACAGCAGTTTCCCTAGCCCAAGTCCTAAAGCCTCACTTGCCAAAGTATTTTGGAGATTGAAAAAAAAATAAAAAGCACAAAATAATCCAATAGCATGATGACAAAAGCTATAATTTGGGTTCAAGAGCCCTTGATCTTTCCTTCTTTTTTTTTTTTAATTTTTTTAAGATTTTATTTATTTGACAGAGAGGGATCACAAGTAGGCAGAGAGACAAGCAGAGAGAGAGAGAGAGAGAGGAGGAAGCAGGCTCCCTGCTGAGCAGAGAGCCCGATGTGGGACTTGATCTCAGGACCCTGAGATCATGACCTGAGCTGAAGGCAGAGGCTTAACCCACCCAGGCACCCCTTGATCTTTCCTTCTGACAAGAAGATCTCAGAACCACATTTCATCGGAAGCCCACAATTTTATGACAATATAATAATAATATTAAGCACTAGGTATATACTTAATTAACTTTTCATTCTTTATAGAAAATAATAAGTAGCCAGGGGTTAAAATCACAATACTGAGTCCTTCCTATAAATAGACATAAAGAGTGTGAAGGAAAAAAGGCACTGTCTTTGCCAGTATTTATCTACCACAACATGAAGAGGGAATACATCTGTTCTAACAATAAGGGCCATGCTGTTCAGCTCTGAATTTAGCTGCCTGATACCCTGCAGCCCAGGGCTGGCAATCCCTCCCTTATCTTGCCCACATGTTGGTGGGGAACTCAAAGCTTCCTGAGGCTCTTCTTCCTCACGGGTCTCCCAGTAGGCATTGCCATGCTCTGCAGAATGGAATCAAACCCCTAGTCATCTCAGTACAAACCAGGGGAGATCATCATGAGAAAACTCCCAGCGAAAGCATGGAACACTCGGGAATCTGCTAGGTGGGGCTGTTCCTTTCACAAACCATCTGGTCAATCTCTGGGCTCACCTGGCCTCAGGTTGACTCACTCCTGTTGCCTAAGGACCATCCACCATCTTCCTCCCCTGTGTATACCTAATTATGTCCCCACTTCTCCTCGTTTCCCATTGTCCCTGCTTAGTACTTCTGTCTCTGCCCTTATCTCCGGCTGTCAGTGTCTCCAAGTGCTTCTCTTTGTTTGGATGTGTTTCTGTCTCCTTTTCTTCTGTATCTTTTTCTCTTGTGCCTCTGGCACTCTTTAGTGTTTTTATTACCTTTCCCTATCTCACTCAGTTTTTTCTTGCTTCCTTTCTTCTAAGTTAGGAGAGGTATCCCTAAAATAGTACTGTATAACCTGATCAGGAGGTGGAATAAGGAACAGACTAGGTCAAGGCCACACCACCACGCACAAGGAAAAGTTGTTCTAATGCTCACATATAAAAGAAATATTATAACATTGCAATCACTGAAAATATTTACACTATCATGAGAGATGAGGCAGAAACAATAAACTGGTGCACCATGGTGAGTGGGAGACACAGAAGACCACAGGAAGAACAACTGATTTAATCCTAAGACAACAAAGATCACCAGGTTTACATCAGAAAGTAATATGATCTGATTGACATCTTGCAAATAACAATCATGCTAAAGTGGAGAAAATGGAGAGAATGGGAGCAAGAGGAAATGGTACATTCATGTCCCCTTTAACAAGGAAGCAAACTCTGGAGAAGGAGTTTCTAGTTTCACGGAAGAAGGTGTTAGCATCAGTTTGGAAGTGTCAGTTCCTGAAAGTCATCTAAATGGAGAGGATCCTGTGATAAATGTGTTCAGGTACACAGAGGGATGACCTTGGGAGACAGGTGTCCCTAGCAGGCATGCACTTGAGACTCATTCTATTACCTGGGAGTAACTGAGACAGCCAAGGAGAGGGTTATTGGTTTCTGACTATGTTCTGGGCACCACTTCCTATCTGGGGAGATTAAATCTGAAAACTCACTACCAAGATAGACTCCTTTTGTTGGAAGATGCTCATGTCTAGACTTGTACTTCAGCTTTATAAGATCCCAACTTCTCCCCTATACAGCAGTTTCCACTCCTTATTGATTTTAAAATTATTTTTATATAACTCTTTCTCTACATAGTCTCCTTTAGCTTTCTTTCACATTATTATTATTTTGATGTTTATTTGCCAAATTATTATATAATCTCTCTAATTTTCATCTTCATACCTCATTTCTCCATTAACTTACACCCTTTCCAGGTTGTCTCTCACTTTCTCCTTTTCTACCTCTGTTTCTCTGAGTCTTTCCCTCTGGATGCTTTAAAATTTCCCTTATTTTATCTATTTTCCTTGTTCTCACAGATGCTTCCTCCCAAACTGACAGAAGTTCTTCCCTTTTCACATGGACCACAATACCAGACAGCCTTCTCTTATCAGCTCTATGCTAACAATCTCCCTAGGTACCTTTTAAAGTGCAAACCTATCACTCATTCACAAAACTTATGTCCATACTGCTGATACTGATAGAAGTAGGCTGAAAATGATCTCATTGCTTCAATTGCCATAACCTGCTGTTATTTGGGGTTTTGTGGACATTTAATAAAATGACCCAGGCCCTTCTGCTCTGGTGCCCCAGCCTACCTCTGTTATATCCTGTTTCCCTGTGTTCTCCCTGACTTGAGAACTCAGGAGCTCTGTTCACCATCATTCTTAGTCTCTCTCACGGTTTTGGAAAAAACAAGACAGAAAATGGACACAGTCTTACTTGTATGTATGTGAATATGAAGAATAGAATGGTAGGATGGCAGAAAGGCAAGATTTTTTTTTCCATGCTGATCAGAATACAAAAGCTTATTGAGAGAGTTGGGAATTTAAATCAGAATTAAAAATTAAAAAAAAAAAAAAAAAGAAAGAAAGAAACTAGTCTACTATTGACAGTGGACTTTTAAGAGATATCTTTTATCAGGAGAACAAATCTCCCAACTTCTGGAACTACAAAGCATTTAACAAAACATTTAATGCTTAAAAAAAAAAAAAAAAAAAGAATTACCTTGTCCCTCTTCTGCTGGCTGACTGGGCATCTCCTCTAGTTCTCCTTCATTAGTCACTGGGGAAACTCTGGGATCATAGGTCGCTGCAGAGACACAAGGACATTATGGACCATGGAGGGTGATGGGAGCAGACCTCATCGTGTCCATGCCCCACCAGGATGGGAAAGCAAGCTGCCTGCTCCATGGGGCCCCTTGGAACCACATTGTCTTGTTCTGCTTTCTGCCATCTTGTTACATCTCCTCTGTCCACTTCTCACTGTCCCACCTGCATTCCTGCCTCCACACATCTGTTTCCTAACCGTGCACCTCTTCCATTGTCTGGGCTTCTACCCCATCTCTTGTTTTTAGGCCTTAGATTTGTTTTTGCTTCTCAGTGATAATGTATCTATTTTCTCTCGTTACTCTGTCAAGCTTTCTTACTCTAGATGTCTTCAAGCCCAAGTGGTTGAGTCCATTCCAATGCTCTCTGTCAGTATTTCCCTTTCTCTCCCCACCAACATCAGTTTTTCCCTTATTTTTTTTAAACTCAAGAAAACTTTTATTTTAGGAGGTGAAACAGGCCCAGCCACAAAAACACTAGAAACAATTCTCTTATACTAAAATGGAAGACTGATGATTACATTCTATTAGAGCAGAAGGGGCTGTTAAAATACTCTCCTGTCCACAGGCCCTTAAGAATGTTGTCAAACAGTTGAAACATTTGGAAACCCATACCCAGTTTTTCTTTTTTTCTCTTCTTAAAAATTCTTTATTTAAATTCAATTTAGGGGCGCCTGGGTGGCTCAGTGGGTTAAGCCGCTGCCTTCGGCTCAGGTCATGATCTCAGAGTCCTGGGATCGAGCCCCACATCGGGTTCTCTGCTCAGCAGGGAGCCTGCCTCCTCCTCTCTCTCTGCCTGCCTCTCTGCCTGCTTGTGATCTCTGTCTGTCAAATAAATAAATAAAATCTTAAAAAATTAAAAAATTAAAAAATTAAAAAATAAATTCAATTTAATTAGCATATACTGTATTATTAGTTTCAGTGGTAGAATGTAGTGATTCATCAGTTGCATACATTACCAGTGTTCATTACCATACATACCCAGTGTTCATTACTTCAAGTGCCCTCCTTAATACCCATCACACAGTTAGACATTTCTCCAAAGAAGACACACAAATGGCCAACAGACTCATGAGCAAATGCTCAACCTCATGCAGCATCAGGGAAATACAAATCAAAACCACAATGAGATACCACCTCACACCAGTCAGAATAGCTAAAATTAACACCTTAGTTTTCCTCTTAATGAAGGTCTTATGTTGGACCCAACGTCTTTGGGAATGTGTGGGACTCCTGGGGCTTCCTCTTCGTGTTCTGACCACAGGACCCCACCTTAACTGCCAGGTGGCTTCCCACAACTGTTCCCTCAGTGACATATCCACTGCTGCCCACTCTGCCTTTTCTGCTTTGCCCTTGCAAAAACAATCTGCATGCCTTTCTGTGCTTTGTTTTCCCATTCACAAAACAGAGGTTACAACAGTTTATATACCTGTGTCTTAAAGTTTTTCAAAGATAAAAGGAAGTCTCCCACAACCCAGTAATCTGATGGAGACTGTCAGAAACTTTGCACACCTGTCTTCCACACTTTGTTCTTTTTCTCATTTTTACCCTTCCCACATGTGTCTGCCTCTTCTGTTTCCACCTCTGTTTCACTCTCCCAAGAGAGTGATTTGTTTCTTTCCCCATGTCTGTTCCCACCTCCCTTTTTTCCCCATCATGCTTCCCTGGTGCTGTGGTTTTATTTCTTTTTCCTGACTCTTATCTTGGGGATTAGAAAAGGCATCTCTGAGATGGTATCTAATATCTACATGATTTCACCAGATTAGTGAGTGAATGGGCAGGTAAACTGTCCAAGCACAGGGCCAAGCCTGTGCCAAAGCTCAGGTGAGAAAGAGTAATCAGATAATTAAAATTACTAAACAAGTTTTATACAAATTTTTGAGGTAATTGCAGGACAGACATGAGGCTGGACCGATGGGGAGGAAAGTGGATTTAATCCTTCTGACAATAGGAAGTTATCGACTTAATGTAGGAAAGTAGAATAGACCAACCTGCATTTTCAGAGTCCTCTAGTTAACCTGGAGAGATTGTGTATGAGGGGAACATGACTGGAAGGAAGATATGAGACTAGAAGCTGTTGCTCTGGTTCCAGAGAGAAGAGACATCTGGCTAGAGTGTTTGTTTCGGGTATGAAGGGGAATGGATGGGCAAGAGACAAGTTCGAGTTATAGCTACTAATCTCGATGACTGATGGGCTATGTGAGTTGAGGGAGGGGGATGAGTCACTGATGACCCCTAAATTTCTGCCTGAGGAATGGAACAATGGGGGTCTGTCCTGAGATAGGGAACACCAGGAAAGGAGGAGATCTGGTGTCAAGAAACATGGCATGTGCAATTGGGGGTATCTTGTATTGAGGTTCCTGAAAAACATCCAAATGGAGATGTTCTTCAGGCCTCCTGCACAACTGTATTCAGACCCTGAGATGAGTGAGGTTAGAAAACAAGTCTGGGCCAGACAGGTGTTTGGTGACCATAAGTTATAGATGGGAGCAGACAAAGATGACAGTGGGGAGGCCCACTGCCTCTGAGAATATTACAGGTACCATATTGATAATTGGGGACATGATAATTTGAAAACCATGGCTAACATTTTCCACCCTTAGTGACAAACTTGTTTTCGACGAATGACTTCTCTCAATTCCTACAATGTCCCAAACAATCTTCTCTTTCCCTTGTACAGTGTTCATCTCTGCTGAATTTTCACTCATCTCCTTTTTCTTAATGTAAAACTTCTGTGCCCCTCCTCCACCCTTTCTTTTTCTTAGTGTTTCCCGCCACCCCACCTTGCATTTTTCTCTTAACATCATGTTCTCTACCTATCTAAAATGATGGGGTTTATCTCCTTTCTTCAATGTTGTTCATTTCCCTGCTTCTATCTGTTCTCTCTAGTTCTTAACTTTCTGTTTCTAATTTTTCAACCTAAGAATTAAAACTGAACATTTAAATTTCAGACTTTCTGTGTATTTCATCCACGTCCATACTCCTTCCCCATATCACCAATGTTCTGGACTGTGGTCATTGGCAAATGAGCAAGGATCCTTCCCTTTGCCAGGTACATTTTGAAATTCTTTCACATGAGTTCTCTGTGTTGCAATTATTCCCATTATGCCCATGTTCCTGGCATAGCCTCAGGGAAAATAGGTTGGAAACGATCTCCCCTTCCTGATAACATGGTTATATTTAGACTTGATGTCTATTTAAATAGAATTGCCAATCACTTTGGTCCTGTTTCATGAGTTTCATTTCATTACTCCATCTATATTTTTCACTCTCCCTTTCTTTATCTATGTTTTATACCCAGGGAAACCCCAACCAGTCTGAGATCATTCTTCGCTGCTTGTGTCTCTCAAAGGAAGCAATCAGAAGCTGGGCATAGGTTGTCTATGTGAATATGTCAGGATGGATGGATGGATGGATGGATGGATGAATGGATGGATGAAAGGGGAATAGGGAAGGGATGAAACAAGGTGTCCCTCTACATTGAAAATAAAATACATAGGAAAATAAAGTTTTAATTAGATAACAGATCATTTAAATTCTAATTACCTTCTTTCTCGTAAGGTAGTAATCCGGGCATCTCTTCTGATTCTCCTCCGTCATGCCTTTGTGGAGCCACAGGTTTGCAAGACGCTGAAGAGAGAAAAAGAACATGGTAAACAGTTGGCGTGGACTCTGCCTGGATGTGGCCAATACTCAGAGAGCACTGGAGCTTGATGTTCAGAGTCCAGGAGAACTGCTCCTTGGAAAGAAAAGTATGTTTGTACCCACTGAGCTTGCTCTGCCTTTTTAGCACCTTCTTAGGTCTGAGTTCCCTTCTCTTTCCTTCCCTCTTCTCCCTCTAACCCTGTCTCCACATGTTGCTGCCCCTGCCCCCATGAAGCTGTGGGTGTCTTTGTCTATGACTTCTGCCATCTGTTTGCACTTCTCTCTTTTTGCTCCTCCACAAAGTTCATCTCTTTACTCCATTATCTCCCTATTTGTTCTCTTATCTCACTTTCTCTCTGCTATACTTAGTATTTCATGAACCCTATGCAATCCCTGGGAAGTAAGTTAAAGATTATCTCTCCCCTCCCAAACCCCAACCTGCTAGAGTTTAGAGCTCATATACATTTAGACAAAATTGGGCCTACTTAATCAACTCCACTGGTGCTCCCAGTCTACATTATTATTCTGTTCCCTTCATTCTTCACCCTAGAGCCCTTCCATTAAGGTGCTTAGCCTCCCTTCTCCTCTGTCTCCCATACACCTGAGGAAAGCTGAGTCAAAGTATGTATTTGTGTCTGGCGGAAGGAAAGGAAATGTTTGTTGCATACAAACAGGCAAACAATTTTTTTTTTAAACATTCTTTTATTTATTTATTTATTTATTTGACAGAGAGAAATCACAAGTAGGCAGAGAGGCAGGCAGAGAGAGAGAGAGGAGAAAGCAGGCTCCCTGCTGAGCAGAGAGCCCGATGCGGGACTCGATCCCAGGACCCTGAGATCATGACCTGAGCCAAAGGCAGCGTCTTAACCACTGAGCCACCCAGGCGCCCAGGCAAACAAATTTAATGAAGTAACTGGTCATTGAAATCATAATTACCTCTCCCATTGCCTGGTAGCAGTTCAGACATCTCTTTAAAATCACCTCCATCTGTCCTTTGGAGAGCTTTATGCTTACAGGAAACTGAAGGGAAATGCAAAAATGACCAACCAGACGTGACAATAAGGGAACAGAGCTCAGGAACCTCATGCTGAACTCTGGTATTCAGCACTCGGGTGAGATTCTCCTTGGGAAGGAGGTCCTCACCTAAGACCTACCAGAGCCTCCCTCTAGCTCTTCTTCTTCTGTTATCCTTCATATACCTCCTTTCCTTCTCATTGTTCTGTCACCACACACTGTTTCTTCTGTACCACGAAAGACTGGACATCTCCATGAATCCCTGGGCTTCCCTCTTGGGCTTTTTCTTATTCGTGGCTCTTCCTTGCTCTCTGTTAGTTTTCCTACTCGTGGCTCAGTTTTTCTTTCTAGATCTCTTGCCTCCCACATGGTAAGTCCCAATCCTGCCAGCTCTTTCTGCCTTTCCTTGTTCTCACTACTGAAATATATTTGTTAGGATGAGGGCCTTCTTACACTGGGCCCTGAGCCACTGGCCTAAGTACCTGAACACTTTCTGGGTTCCCCTGTGTGAACTCTGCCTTGGTGATCCTGGCCACCCTGAATGTCAGCCTCACATGATGATTACCATAGTCCTTCCAACTTGGGTAACTACTTTGACCTGGTAAAAGACCCTTATACACTGCAGTGCTCCTATTTCTTTATCTATAAAATAGGAAGAAGCAATAGTTTGTCTCCCTAAATGCATAAGTTTGTGAAGATGGAATTATATCTTATTTGCCAAAATTCTTTGAAAATCATAAAAACTATTTGACAAAAATTTTAATTTAGGGTGGAGAGCCGTTGATCTGAAGGACTATGTTTCTTCTGGGCTTTTTCCAGTAGTAGGCACAAAATAATAACATTATCAATAAATAGGATAATGCTTAGTTTTTATTCTCTGGAGAAGCTAAAGGGTCTGTGGGTATAAATCCAAGTTTTTAGTATGAATAAGAATGAAAGACATCCCCCTTCTTCAGCAAATCTTTCCCCGAGTGTGTATTTGGGAACATTTATGTGATTCATGGGATTCCAGAACATCCTGGATTTTTTCACTGTGGAGTGTGCTGAGGGTAAAATGCATCAGGAAACACCAGCTTGAACCTCAGCCTCCTGACACCCTGCAGCCGAACACTGGCAAGCTTCCCCACTTCTTTGCTGGGCCCACGCCTTGGTGGGGAGCAGAAGGCTTCCAAGGCTCTTCTTCATCACTAGTCCCCCAACAGTCCTCGCTATCCTCAGCAGAAAGGAATCTCAAAAGGAAATCTCACCGACATCTCAATTTATGACCAAGGGAAAATCACAGCAAGAAAATAAGAAAAACCAAGAAACCCTGAGAAACTGAAATGCCCCATTCCACAAGACAACCTGACCCGAGGTTATGTTCGCTTCAGTAGCTTTCACTAGAGGCTGAGAATAATTCACCCATCATGGGAAAATATTCCTCTTCTTACTTACACACCATCCTTTTTCTATTCTTCCCTTTTCCGATTCTGTAAATCTAATCACTCCCTGCCTTCAGTTTCTGCTGTTGTCTCTTGGAGCTTCTCTTTCTCTTGGTGTGTTTCTCTCTTGTTCTCTGCTCCTGCAACGTGCCCCCTTGTTTTCCCCTGATACTGCTCCTCCTCTCCTACCATTTGTCTCTCAGTTCCTGCCTAGCTTTCTCTAAAGACAGGCCTCCCCAAGATGGCTTGTGTTAAGTAGGACTTAACCAGAATGGAGGAAGTTACGCCAAGGGCAGTGGAACAGAAAAACAGTTCTAAAACAGTTCTAAACAAGGCACATGAAAAAACTCAGATGTGAAGGAGATATCTAACAATTAAAATCATTGTGGAAGAAAGTTTCTTCTATTTTTCTATTTTCTTCTCTTTTTTTACTTTTTAATTTTTTTTTTAATTTTTAAAAAATTTTATTTATTTATTTGACAGACAGAAATCACAAGCAGGCAGAGAGGTAGGCAGAGAGGAGGAGGAAGCAGGCTCCCCGCTGAGTAGAGAGCCTGATGCAGGGCTCGATCCCAGGACCCTGAGATCATGACCTGAGCTGAAGGCAGAGGCTTTAACCCACTGAACCACCCAGGCGCCCCAATTTTCTTCTATTTTTTAAAAAGATTTTATTTATTTATTTGACACAGAGAGAAAGAGAGATCACAAGTAGGTGGAGAGGCAGGCAGCGGGGGGGTACCGGCTCCCTGCTGAGCAGAGAGCTGGACGCGGGGCTCCATCCCAGCACCCTGAGATCAGGACCTGAGCCGAAGGCAGAGGCTAGAGGCTTAACCCACTGAGCCACTCATTTTCTTCAATTTTGAAGTAATAGTGTAGCAGGCAGGTGATGAGGCTGGAGAGATAGGCAGATGGCTCATTGTGGGGCAACGCTGGACCCCACTGAGAGAAACTTTTATTTAATTCTTGATGTATTGGGAAGTAGGAAGTACTTCTTATTATTCCTAAGTAGGAAAATAATACAACCTAACTTTTATTTTCAAATGTCCCATTCAGTTGAAGGGCAAATAATGCACTTAATGGCAATAAGTTTGGAGGGAGGAGGGAGGCAGAAGCCTGCCTCTGAGAACCACGATAGTTGACAGATACATAGATTAGAGACTCGGCTCTGGCACTGGACAGATGGACAGGTGGGAGATATTCTGAAGGAGAACTGACCATGTTGGAAGAGTGACAGGTATGTAACTGAGGGCCAGAGAGTCATGGGCAACTGCTAGGTTTCCAACTTGAAAAAAACACAGGTGAACAGCAGTCTATCAGTGACAAAATAATGAGTTAGATCCAGCTTGAGCAAGGAAGAATGAACAATGCTCTCAGTTCGGGGTGTGCCGAGGTTAAGGCTCTTGAAAGAATTCCAGTGTTGTTATCTATCTGACTCCTAGCCTTCAGGTCCATGGATAAATGAGCTCTGAAGATGACCTGGGATGGAGATTTGGTTTGGGGAATCAATGAAATATTCGGGGAGAGGCCTATCACAATCTGACATTTCGTAAGTGCCACTTTGATAATTAGGGACAGTTTGATCTGGAAACTCAGAGCTAATGTCAGCCCTTGTGCCCAAAGGTGCTTCTATCCCCTGCCCTGGCCCCAAACCTGCAACATCCCAACCTGTTCCTCTCCTTCTTGTCCCCTATTAATCAGCCCCCTAGTTTCCATCTATTCTATTTCTCTCCATAGGTGTCTTTGCACTTCCCCAGCTTTCCCCATGTTCTAGTATTTATTTTCCACTCCATATTGCTCTTACTGTAGGTTTTTCTCTCAATTTTTATCTCTAATCCTTGAGCCATTTTTCAGTTAAATAAACTATCTGCTACATCTCCCACTTCCTCCCTGCCTATCACTGTTTCTCCCACTTTACCTTGAGCTTCTATCTCTCCATGTGCTGAAATCCTCCTGATTAACTCTCTCATCATTTCCAGCACTCAAGACTTAGACTACAGTACCAGGGGCCTCCCACTGGCCAGCTCCAGGGGACCAGTCTCCCACATGGACCGCACATGGATGCTACCTCCAAATTCCTTTCAATGGTCTCTGAAGTTAACTGAAAATCATCCCCCTTCCCCACCCTTGAGGGTAAGAATGTATGTTCCTTTTAGAAAATTGGATCCATTTGTGTGATTTGTCCTGTTACCCTAGCTACCTTTTCCTCGTCTTCCTTCTATATTCTCCATCAAAGAGTACTCTCTCTACTGAGGAGCTCAGATTCGTTTTTCTCATGGTGTCTGTTACATCTGTGGGTAGGTAAGTTCAGGTAGAAAGAGGGATTAGCAGAAGCCTGGGATCAGAGACAAAATGCAGGCTTTCCTCCCGCAAAGATAAGAAAACAAAGATTTAATGCAGAATTGTAAGTTGAATGATAGTTACCTCGCCCCTCATTAGGCAGTAAGCTGGATGTCTCTTCCAGTGCTCTGACATTATTCATTTGGGGAAGTGAGTGTTCACAGGACTCTGAAAAGGGGACAAGAATATGGCAGGACTCAGACAGTGACCAGAAAAGAGACCTCTGTGTGCTGAACTCTGATGTTCAAGCTCCAAGGACCTCTCCTGGGGCTCACCAAAGCCTTGCTCACCTCTTTCCCATTGTGATGCACCTAACTGAAATGTAAAACAACTGTGTCCCCAATGCAGCTGTGGCACTTACTGACAACTTCTATCACCTGGAACATTTCCACCAGACCAGAGAGTTCCCATGTGCTGATTTCAAGTCTGTTTACAACTACTGTAAGCGACCACTCTTCTGATTTTTTTCACCTTCAATTAAGTCCTTTCTTTCTGGAAATGTGCTCATCTGTCCTGATGCTCACATAAATAGGGTCACACAGCATATACTCTTGTGATTGGCTTCTTTTGCTCAGTGTACATTGGACTCTTGAACAGCACTCACAACAACTTTATTTTAGATATATAGATTTCTATATTGGTAGCTTCAATTTACACGCTAGAACACAGAACGTAAGTAAGTCGCTGAAGTAAGCAAGAGGTAGAGCCCAATGCGAAGCCAGGCAGTGAGGACTCAACATGTTTGCCCTTTACTGGTGTATAGAAGAGGATTCGAGCCTAGATTGGTCATGCAACCTTGCACAAATCACTAACTATCCTCATGTCTCTGTTTCTTCCCCTGGAAAGTGGGACTAACAAAACCTTATCATAGAGTTGTAATGAGGAGTACTTGTGAAGGGATAGCTGTGTCAGAGTAATTTAGCAAGAAATCATAATTTTCTGTATTAATGCCATAAGCATTATAATTTGAGAAAGGTTGGTGTTGCTACTGTTGTCACTGTTAAGTGATTATTGCCCTTTATTCTCTTTACCCCCATACACTTTCTTTTTCCCTCTCTCTCTCTCTCTCTCGCTCGCTCTTTAAGTTGGAAGCTCACATCCCTGAGATCAAGACCTGAGCTGAGCTCAAAAGTCAGATGCTTAATGGACTGAACCACCCCAGCGTCCCTCTTTTTCTTCTGCACAGCATCACTCCTTCCATATTGTCTTCTGCACACAATTTTTACTCTCTCTCCTTCTCTTTTCTCTTATTATGGGAAGCATTTACAGCAGTTTCTTGGCTTTCTCTTTGGATCTGCCTCCTGGTGCCAAATCTTACCCCTTCCCAGATCCACTAAATTCCCAATTCCCACTAAATTGCATCTCCTGGTCACAGTAAGATCTGCTCTTGTGCACTCCTGTTATACCTTCTGAGCGATCCTATCTGCCTGGCAACATTTTTGAATTCCACACCTGGTTGGTTAGTTAGGATCCCATACAAGCCATCACTGGCTTGGCTTTCCCTTCCCCCACCATCTCCTTTTACACTCCTCCCCAGGGGGCACTCTCCACCCAGGAGCTTGGCCCCCTGATCTCTGCTGCCTTTCCTCTCAGCAGATGAGAGAACAAGTCTCTGTGAAGTCACACATACCTAACTGGTGGGGTGCTTGTAAGTGGAACGTTTCCTTTGTCTCTTCTTCATCAATGGCTTCATGATAGAAGTTGGCATAAATCACTGGGAAGAGGAAGAAAAGGCAGTTAGAGACTTCTGGCAGTGACCAGGAGCTTCCTCTCTCAACTACACACCTGGCTCACCTCTGACTCCAGCAATTCAGCAGGAGCCTTCCAGCTCTCGGGGAACCCTGGGCTTCAGCGGGTCTCATGGGATGAGAGACTGATGTTATCGTACATTCCACAAGGTTTAAGAGAAGATGGACAGTGGAAAAGTTGTAAATAGTTCAATGAACAAGGAAAGCTAACTTAAAATAGATTATATATATATATATATATATATATATATATATATATATATTTCATACATATATATATGTATGAAATGTATTTTGTGAATTCTACATGCAACTAGGAATATAGAAGAAGCAGAGGGATTTCACCAGGAGAAAAGTAATGTTGGAAGAGAAATAGACCTATATAAAAAAAGAGAGCCCCAATATCTTTTAAGGATGGAGGTTTTAAAGGAAAGAAACAAAGAAGCAAAGAAACAAGAGAAAGAAAAAGAGGAAAGAAAGAAGGAAGAAAGGGAGGGAAGAAGAGAGGGGAGGGGGAGGGAGAAAAGAACGGAGGGAGGAAGGGGATCTTAGATCAGGGAAGGAGGATGATCTTGTGACAAAGTAAACTCACAGTGAAGAGGAACTAGCATTTTCCTGGGGTGGGGTGGGTGGGGAGAGATACAGGGAACAGCAACAAAAAGACACTCTATTAGGCACAAACAGTTTGAAAGATACAACTGAAAGTGAATATCACAGCTGTACCAGGGTCCCAGGAAATGACAACAAAAAGTTCAGGAAAGCAGCCTAGGGCACCCTGCTTCACAGCTGCGTCCAAAGGCAACTCAACCAATGATAGACGGAAAAGCAAGACTCACAAAACACGAGAAAAGAAATCCAAGAAATAGAGAAAGACACCAGCCAAGAAAGACGACAGGAGCACAACTCCTGGAAGCAGCCCCCAAGGAAAGGTGAGGGCAGTAAGGTTGGGGGGAAGGTAGAAAGGCTCAATTCGCACAAGAGATGCTTCTGCAATCCCCAGGACACATTGACTTCTTGTCCAGGCAAACACCAGAGGAGGACATGGGGATAAATGCTGTGTGAGACAGAGGTCTTGGGAACACAGGGGGTGCCCCACGTGCATGTATGTGTCTCTCTGCAGGTTGAACAACCATCCTACCAGCTTCTTGGCTTTGGACCTTGACCCATGGCTCCCTTGAACAGTAGGGTCTAGGAGGCGCCAGCAGCAACCTCCTGGTGGGTGTACAGGGGCGCGGTAAGCCTCAGTATGGGGAGCCCTAGAAACTAACATATGTGGTGTGGGTGCTGGTGCCCAAGGAAGGGGATCCCCACAGACCACAGAGAGGATCAGAGCCTCTGAAATGTGGGCAGTAACAATAACTGCTATTCCTTTATACCCATGAGCTTGGGCCATCGTAGTTCTACATATTAAACTGACTTAAAATTTATGATTGGTATTTGATTTCCTTTATTCCTTTTTGACTTGGATATACCATAACGTGGAAATATTATAGATTTTCTTTTAATCAAGGTATGGTTTTCGCAAGCCAGCACGTCCCAATCTATACATTGACTTCTTTCACTTTTTCTCTGCTTAAAAATCCTTCATTACCTCCTTATTTCCCAGATAGTAAACTTCAAATTTCTCGGCACTGGGAATCAGACCCTCAAAAATCCCCAGCAACTTCCCTTCCCAGAATTAGCTTCCAAACACTCTCTCCCAGGCTGTATTTTCAGCCACAGTCTTCTGCCAGCCCACTGGTCCTTTCCCAGCTGCCGCTCCCCAGTCCTCTCTAGTGACTTCTCCGCTATTTGTCTGGAGAAGTAAGTTGGCAACAACTGCACCAAATGACACATTTTCTAAGACAAAGAAAACCTTTGAATATTTGAACATGACTACAGGTAACAGAGAAGCTTCCTCCCCTTTCCTACAAAAGTACATCATTCATGCCTTCCCCCCTGAAAAAAAGTAGAGGTTCAAATCCTACATTTCTGAGCACCAAATTCAGGTCCTGGCTGAGCAGTCATTGGTGGAGTTACTTGGCTAAAGGTCTGTCACCCCCACTGGCTGTAAGTTCCATGAGGACATGGATCATGTGCATTTTCTTCACCACTGTCCGTGCCTGCTATGGAGCAGTCTCTCAATAAAACGATTGTCAAATATTAATGAAGATTGAATGAATGAATTAGTAAATGAATGGACTTGAATCCCCCAAAGTTGTTGAAAGCTGTAATTACCATTTTGGAAGCTTCTGCAGATCTCAAGTAAGTCAGGATAAGCCTTTAGGTTTGTGTTGCTGAACAGTGCATCCAGAACTGTCTTGTCAAATGTCTTCTCCAGTTCACAGAGCACACGATAGACCACATTTTGCACTGGGACCTGATTACTACAAGCTTCTTCATAATTCTTAAAAATATTGAACAGAGAATTATGTAGATATGGATTTGCAGGTTATAGAAGATGCAGATTGTAGCCCAGACCACCTGTTCTCTTATGAAACGTTAGAATGTCGCACGTTTGGATGACTTCTTAAATAACCATCACAAAAATAGACCCTTATTTGAACGTCTCTGACACTGATGCACAATTGAGGGAGGAATTTTGAAGAATAAAGGTGGCTTCAAAGTCGAATGATTGTGGAGGCTTCAAGAGCCTGGCTAGGATGCTTTAAGAGTGCTAATGAC
Organism: Mustela nivalis; assembly: GCF_964662115.1. NCBI lineage: Eukaryota > Metazoa > Chordata > Mammalia > Carnivora > Mustelidae > Mustela > Mustela nivalis. The sequence continues at coordinate 76,266,894 of NC_139030.1, forward strand.
TGATAATGAGAGGCCATTCTGTTGATGGGACAGTAACCACTGCCCTCCCACCAGAACTGACCTGCCCTGAAGGGCTCCAGGAATTCAGGTGACCACTCTCCCCTGCAATGAACGTGGCCAAAGGGCAAAGAAAATTCATAAAGACAAAGAGAAGGCTTGTCCTCAGTGTCCCCAGGAAGACCCATTATTAACCTTCACCTGTGTCCTAGGGCTCCAGAAATTTCTGAAGAGCAAGAAATGATTTTGACTGAGAATGTAAGCATTTGCCTCTGGATTTATCCTAACGTGACCCAGCTTGCCTGTGAGTTTCAATCATCTTGGGTTCAGATGTGTCATATAAGAGGGCTTTGTAATGAAACATCGCCCAGTTCATTTATTTGCTTTTGGTTCCTGTTACTCAATTGTATAAATGTACCTACGATGCACTGTAGCTTTGTAACATCTCCAGTCCCAATCCAGCTCCATCTCCACCACCATGCCTTTCCCCCTACATTTCCTACAGAAGAAGGAATGTTTTCTGTGTTGCTGTTTCTCCTGTCACCTCTTAACTTACAGGATGGTGGCGGTCCCCACCCACAGAAGACCCTTGGGCCTGTTCATTGCACCCCGCAGTCTGGCAGAACATTGGTGGGGCTGGGTATCATAAGAAAAGTCTCACTTACTTCGTACTTTTGCTCAGAGATAAAGCCACGGTCTCGGAGGCCCATAAGGAGAGGAAATGGCTTATTTATTGCACTTGCAATCTCCACCTTATTCTCTTTGAAGAACGTAAAAATAAATTCATAGAAAGCCTGCTCCTCTGGGGTTTGGTCTTCTAGGTTCTGGTTCTCTGTGAACATCCTGAGAAACAAAGACACATTACGAATTGAGTTTCCAAGAGGCCTGTAGTGAGTGGAAGATTTTAGACATGAAAGACAATCACGGGAGAGCCAATGTGTATCCAATAGTGTTCTTGTGGAAGGACCAGAATAAATGGAATTTGTTTACTGATAGAGTAATCAAGGATGCAGTAGAAGAAGACACTTCACTTAAGAAAGACTTGTATGTGAGGGGCGCCTGGGTGTCTCAGTGGGTTAAGCCTCTGTCTTCAGGTCAGGTCATGATCCCAAGGTCCTAGAATTGAGCCCTGCATCAGGCTCTCCTCAGCAGGGAGCCTGCTTCCCCTACCCTCCTCTCTGCCTGCCTCTCTGCCTACTTGTGATCTCTGTCTCTCCAATAAATAAATAAAGTTTAAAAAAAAAAAAAAAGAAAGACTTGTATGTAGCAGTGAAAGAGTTCACCCTGAGATAATCAAAACTACTGAGAAAGACTTTACCTGAATATTCTAAAGAAAACATTGAATTTAAAAATGTTAACATCTTTATAGAAATTGATATGATACTGTGATAGCGAATTTTAGGTGTCAACTTGAAGGGGATTTGGGGAAGAGAATAACACTTAAATTGGTAGATTTTAAGTAAGTATGCCGTCTGTAATGTGGGCCTCATCCAATCAGGCAAAGGCCCACATAGAACAAAAAAATTGACCTTGCCATGAAGGCCCATATAGAACAAAAAGACTGAAGAAATTCACCCACAGACCACTTTCAGACCAGAACTACACCATCAGCTCTGATGGTACTCCAGCCTGACAGCTCCATGGCAGATTTTGGAATTGCCAGGATCCATGGTCATGTGAGCTGATTCCTTTTATTTTTTTAAGATTTTATTTATTTATTTGACAGAGATCACAAGTAGGCAGAGAGGCAGGCAGAGAGAGAGAGAGGAAGAAGCAGTCTCCCTGCCGAACAGAGAGCCCAATGTGGGGCTTGATCCCAGGACTCCAGGACCATGACCCGAGCCAAAGGCAGAGACTTCAACCCACTGAGCCACCCAGCCACTCCATATATACTGTTTTTAAAAGAAGTTCAGAGACAAAAAAAATACAAAAACAACTAAGATAATATTATAGAACATAGCACTGAACAGCAAGGTGTTTTTTCTTTAAACAAGATATGCCTGATTTGTTTGCTTTTTTCCATGTATCACTATATTTATAATGTGTCCATATTGATATTTTTAAGTCAAATCAGTGCATTTTAATTGCTGTGTAATAACATTTTACATAAATATAGACGACATTTACCTAATAATCCTTTACTGGTAAATGTTTAGGTCTATTCCAATTTTTTGTTCTTATGAGCAGTATTTTTGTGAACATCCTTGTTTAGATCTCCTTATGTGAACATAACAAGAATTCCTTTAGCTTATGTACCTAGAAGTTAATTGTACAGTAATTGGGTATACCATCTTCAAACTTTTAAGTTGCTAAGTTCTTTTTCAAAGTGATTGATTAGTTTACAGTCTTGCCAGAATTTCACAAGAGTTTTTCTTTAGACCTTTGTAGACACTAAGTATTGTCATACTTCAAAACTCCAATCATGATGGCTGTAAAGCCAACTTAATTTTGTTTTCATCTACATCAGGAAGTATTTTCTGCAGTTAAAAGAACACATGCAGGAAGTAGCAGGCTGAGACGACATCAGGTAACAGAAGACCAGCTAAATAGCTTATCAAACCATTCTGAACACCTACAAATCCAAAAGGAGATCAAAGATAAAAAAAGCAACAATTCTAGAAACAAAATTGACCACTTTCTGAAAGGTAGATCAGCGGAGAAGTGAATCCAAAGCGACGGGGAGATACATCACGGGGGAAGGGCCCAGCTCCCGGCAAATGGCAGAGTAACAGAGCACAAAATCAGAACTTTGAAAGTCTGCTCCACCAAGGGACATCGCTCCTGAGGCTAAACCGGGGTGAAGCCCACGCAGGGACACATGGCCTCAAGTCCCGTGGGGTCACAGAAGGATCGGGGCTCTCTGAATGTCATAGAACTCACAGGTATTAGAGCAGGGAAGCCGGCTACAGAGACAGAGCCGAGGAGTGAGCTCTCAACTCAGGGTTACCTTGAACCATAATCCGTGGCACAGGCCACTGCTCTGTGAGTGGGGTCCCTACAAGATCCGAGGAGGCACCCCCTGGAAGAGTTCAGGGATCTGC